>NC_134842.1:51120009-51741616 GCF_965363235.1 Mytilus galloprovincialis
AATCTATTTAATTTCACTAAGCAGTGTCAGGCTCGTTGGTCTAGTGGTATGATTCTCGCTTCGGGTGCGAGAGGTCCCGGGTTCGACTCCCGGACGAGCCCTAATTTTTGGCATTGCAAAAGGATCCGCTCATTTAACATCAAATCGCGAAACTGAGGTACCAATGATGTAAGGCCACAATTTAGAGAATCACGGAAGCACAAATATACAAGCAGCGTAATATCGTTACCCATCTGGTCTTCCCGTCCTCATCAATGTCAGCCTGCAAAATGGGCTATAGACATTACTCGTGATACAACTTAAAAGGGAGTCTCCAACCATGTACAGTATATTCATTCAACTGGTCAATTTCCTACCATAGAGGTGTCATGGATACTAGAATATAAATGGTCTTGATCATGTTAATCTTTTGGGCCTCGGTGGATTTTGCTTCGCTTCTTTCGTAAAATAGTAGTAACGTACTTCAGCCGTATCTATCCTGCTTTAATTATGACACGTTGTCGTTACCGTGGTGATTGCGTCTCATTCTTCGTCCAGGGATTCCTGACTGCGGATCGATGTTAACATTCCGGTCTCCGGTAAGTCAGATTTGTGTTTCCTCCCAGACAGACTACACCCATTGCATAATGACCCCCACGGTTCTAGAAAGGATATCATTTGATAGAAGTAATAAGACTGGCACTAACACCATGTTGTGGTATACAATTTCGACGCTAAAGATTGGTAATATCTCTCTCTCTCTCTCTCTCTCTCTCTCTCTCTCTCTCTCTCTCTCTCTCTCTTATCCATCTGTTGCTGGATTTTGTCCTATTCTTTTTGATCGAGATTCTAAATTTCACCCTTTCAATCCGCTATCCAAAAGTTGTATTTGCGTCATCGTTATCGCCCTCTTATGAACTGTATTTTTTCTTTAATGTTATCATGAATTTCATACATTTTCTTATAAGTTTATATTTCGCCTCGGGCAATTATACTGTTCGTGTCGTCATCATGTAAACATATGTTCACCGGTCTTTGTTTCGTATACAGTGTATAACCTAAACATTCGGGAAAGCAAATTCCCTGTTGTTTTTCCGTCTATCTTGTTCCGTTCAGCAGACTTTATCTCCAATTCTTCCTCCCAGAAAACATTTTCTTCAAATAGTGGTTTAGAGAATGTAACATATGTTCGAAGATTAATTACGCCCCTCAGTAATTGATTCGTATTTCCACTACAAATTAGCATAACCTACAACAAGTGTACGATACTGTTAAATTAATTGCACAATGATGAGACAAAGAATTAAACTTTCAGGACCTCTTAAAGTTTCAACTTTGGATAATTTCTATACCGTATCAATTACGGAATAATTGGCATCAGCTATCATGTACTATGTAGCAGTGTAGAAGTAAATATTTTGTTAGCATGGGGAAATTTTAAAGAAATAGACATCATAAGATATATATCAATATCATTAAAGTTGTGATATTTTTTTTTTTTTAATCTAGCCTGCATATATGCATTGCCACGTAATTCAATAAACTGGCTGTATACGTCTGTGCTATAAGAAAGAATTTCGTTCACATCAGTAACATGGCGTCGGTGGTGTAACGGTTAGCATGGTTGCCTTCCAAGCAGTCGATCCGGGTTCGACTCCCGGCCGACGCACGTAATTTTTGTTTGGATTTGATGGAATCAAATAGCATGTTCCTTACACGAGTTGACGAACATTCGGAAATGTAGTGTTTCTTTATTTGCGAGAGAGCTTGTTTTCATATCTTTTTGTCTAACTTAACTCCAATAGGTTAAGATACAATTTGCTATAAAACTTCAAATATATGAAGCTTTATATATTGATGGGTAATGAACTCGAATGCGATATATATCTAAGAAAATTTAAACAGGTGTAATTATGGCGTCGGTGGTGTAACGGTTAGCATGGTTGCCTTCCAAGCAGTCGATCCGGGTTCGACTCCCGGCCGACGCATGAATTTTTTATATTGAATGAAATTTATTGCCTGTAGACGTCATTTGAAAAAAAAAAATATTCTGACCATTCCGATTCATGTTGTCTCAGTGCTTCCACAACTTTTTAATAGAAGCACCCCAGTGATTTCAAATTTCGGACTACTCGGCATACCGGCATTAATTTCATCTCTTTACCAATCCAAGTTGATACAACTAAACCATTTGGACCAGTAGTGCTGAACAACTTTTGACACTAACTGTAGTAATCTTGAAACAAGTAAAACAGACAGCAAACTGTTTGAACGTTGATGCCATTTAAAATTGGCCATTCTTCAAGACAGCAAAAATAGATGTTTCCGCTGAGGATTGAACTCAGGACCTTCCGCGTGTTAAGCGGATGTGATAACCACTACACCACGGAAACCTTGGGGATCTAAGCGTGAATTTAAGCTTAAAACCATGACGGAAATCAACGGCACAGCATTGCAGCTCAGGCATATCAACAGTTGACCTAATTGATGGTTAACTTAACTTCTGCCGGCAGACAATCGCTATTTTAACATATGTCGTCTTTCTTTTGTATTCGAAATCTCAAATTGATCCAACACGTAGTGTATACTTTAATTTTTAGTTATTCCTGTCACATAGAAACCGTTCTTAATTTTCAATCGATAGCTACAATTTGTCAATAAAAATAACATATTCTAGAGATTGGAATACTTGTTCACTGTCTTGGTACAATGTGGTATGTGATATGAAATTATTTATAATCTATTTAATTTCACTAAGCAGTGTCAGGCTCGTTGGTCTAGTGGTATGATTCTCGCTTCGGGTGCGAGAGGTCCCGGGTTCGACTCCCGGACGAGCCCTAATTTTTGGCATTGCAAAAGGATCCGCTCATTTAACATCAAATCGCGAAACTGAGGTACCAATGATGTAAGGCCACAATTTAGAGAATCACGGAAGCACAAATATACAAGCAGCGTAATATCGTTACCCATCTGGTCTTCCCGTCCTCATCAATGTCAGCCTGCAAAATGGGCTATAGACATTACTCGTGATACAACTTAAAAGGGAGTCTCCAACCATGTACAGTATATTCATTCAACTGGTCAATTTCCTACCATAGAGGTGTCATGGATACTAGAATATAAATGGTCTTGATCATGTTAATCTTTTGGGCCTCGGTGGATTTTGCTTCGCTTCTTTCGTAAAATAGTAGTAACGTACTTCAGCCGTATCTATCCTGCTTTAATTATGACACGTTGTCGTTACCGTGGTGATTGCGTCTCATTCTTCGTCCAGGGATTCCTGACTGCGGATCGATGTTAACATTCCGGTCTCCGGTAAGTCAGATTTGTGTTTCCTCCCAGACAGACTACACCCATTGCATAATGACCCCCACGGTTCTAGAAAGGATATCATTTGATAGAAGTAATAAGACTGGCACTAACACCATGTTGTGGTATACAATTTCGACGCTAAAGATTGGTAATATCTCTCTCTCTCTCTCTCTCTCTCTCTCTCTCTCTCTCTCTCTCTCTCTCTCTCTCTCTCTCTCTCTCTCTTATCCATCTGTTGCTGGATTTTGTCCTATTCTTTTTGATCGAGATTCTAAATTTCACCCTTTCAATCCGCTATCCAAAAGTTGTATTTGCGTCATCGTTATCGCCCTCTTATGAACTGTATTTTTTCTTTAATGTTATCATGAATTTCATACATTTTCTTATAAGTTTATATTTCGCCTCGGGCAATTATACTGTTCGTGTCGTCATCATGTAAACATATGTTCACCGGTCTTTGTTTCGTATACAGTGTATAACCTAAACATTCGGGAAAGCAAATTCCCTGTTGTTTTTCCGTCTATCTTGTTCCGTTCAGCAGACTTTATCTCCAATTCTTCCTCCCAGAAAACATTTTCTTCAAATAGTGGTTTAGAGAATGTAACATATGTTCGAAGATTAATTACGCCCCTCAGTAATTGATTCGTATTTCCACTACAAATTAGCATAACCTACAACAAGTGTACGATACTGTTAAATTAATTGCACAATGATGAGACAAAGAATTAAACTTTCAGGACCTCTTAAAGTTTCAACTTTGGATAATTTCTATACCGTATCAATTACGGAATAATTGGCATCAGCTATCATGTACTATGTAGCAGTGTAGAAGTAAATATTTTGTTAGCATGGGGAAATTTTAAAGAAATAGACATCATAAGATATATATCAATATCATTAAAGTTGTGATATTTTTTTTTTTTAATCTAGCCTGCATATATGCATTGCCACGTAATTCAATAAACTGGCTGTATACGTCTGTGCTATAAGAAAGAATTTCGTTCACATCAGTAACATGGCGTCGGTGGTGTAACGGTTAGCATGGTTGCCTTCCAAGCAGTCGATCCGGGTTCGACTCCCGGCCGACGCACGTAATTTTTGTTTGGATTTGATGGAATCAAATAGCATGTTCCTTACACGAGTTGACGAACATTCGGAAATGTAGTGTTTCTTTATTTGCGAGAGAGCTTGTTTTCATATCTTTTTGTCTAACTTAACTCCAATAGGTTAAGATACAATTTGCTATAAAACTTCAAATATATGAAGCTTTATATATTGATGGGTAATGAACTCGAATGCGATATATATCTAAGAAAATTTAAACAGGTGTAATTATGGCGTCGGTGGTGTAACGGTTAGCATGGTTGCCTTCCAAGCAGTCGATCCGGGTTCGACTCCCGGCCGACGCATGAATTTTTTATATTGAATGAAATTTATTGCCTGTAGACGTCATTTGAAAAAAAAAAAATATTCTGACCATTCCGATTCATGTTGTCTCAGTGCTTCCACAACTTTTTAATAGAAGCACCCCAGTGATTTCAAATTTCGGACTACTCGGCATACCGGCATTAATTTCATCTCTTTACCAATCCAAGTTGATACAACTAAACCATTTGGACCAGTAGTGCTGAACAACTTTTGACACTAACTGTAGTAATCTTGAAACAAGTAAAACAGACAGCAAACTGTTTGAACGTTGATGCCATTTAAAATTGGCCATTCTTCAAGACAGCAAAAATAGATGTTTCCGCTGAGGATTGAACTCAGGACCTTCCGCGTGTTAAGCGGATGTGATAACCACTACACCACGGAAACCTTGGGGATCTAAGCGTGAATTTAAGCTTAAAACCATGACGGAAATCAACGGCACAGCATTGCAGCTCAGGCATATCAACAGTTGACCTAATTGATGGTTAACTTAACTTCTGCCGGCAGACAATCGCTATTTTAACATATGTCGTCTTTCTTTTGTATTCGAAATCTCAAATTGATCCAACACGTAGTGTATACTTTAATTTTTAGTTATTCCTGTCACATAGAAACCGTTCTTAATTTTCAATCGATAGCTACAATTTGTCAATAAAAATAACATATTCTAGAGATTGGAATACTTGTTCACTGTCTTGGTACAATGTGGTATGTGATATGAAATTATTTATAATCTATTTAATTTCACTAAGCAGTGTCAGGCTCGTTGGTCTAGTGGTATGATTCTCGCTTCGGGTGCGAGAGGTCCCGGGTTCGACTCCCGGACGAGCCCTAATTTTTGGCATTGCAAAAGGATCCGCTCATTTAACATCAAATCGCGAAACTGAGGTACCAATGATGTAAGGCCACAATTTAGAGAATCACGGAAGCACAAATATACAAGCAGCGTAATATCGTTACCCATCTGGTCTTCCCGTCCTCATCAATGTCAGCCTGCAAAATGGGCTATAGACATTACTCGTGATACAACTTAAAAGGGAGTCTCCAACCATGTACAGTATATTCATTCAACTGGTCAATTTCCTACCATAGAGGTGTCATGGATACTAGAATATAAATGGTCTTGATCATGTTAATCTTTTGGGCCTCGGTGGATTTTGCTTCGCTTCTTTCGTAAAATAGTAGTAACGTACTTCAGCCGTATCTATCCTGCTTTAATTATGACACGTTGTCGTTACCGTGGTGATTGCGTCTCATTCTTCGTCCAGGGATTCCTGACTGCGGATCGATGTTAACATTCCGGTCTCCGGTAAGTCAGATTTGTGTTTCCTCCCAGACAGACTACACCCATTGCATAATGACCCCCACGGTTCTAGAAAGGATATCATTTGATAGAAGTAATAAGACTGGCACTAACACCATGTTGTGGTATACAATTTCGACGCTAAAGATTGGTAATATCTCTCTCTCTCTCTCTCTCTCTCTCTCTCTCTCTCTCTCTCTCTCTCTCTCTCTCTCTCTCTCTCTCTCTCTCTCTCTTATCCATCTGTTGCTGGATTTTGTCCTATTCTTTTTGAGATTCTAAATTTCACCCTTTCAATCCGCTATCCAAAAGTTGTATTTGCGTCATCGTTATCGCCCTCTTATGAACTGTATTTTTTCTTTAATGTTATCATGAATTTCATACATTTTCTTATAAGTTTATATTTCGCCTCGGGCAATTATACTGTTCGTGTCGTCATCATGTAAACATATGTTCACCGGTCTTTGTTTCGTATACAGTGTATAACCTAAACATTCGGGAAAGCAAATTCCCTGTTGTTTTTCCGTCTATCTTGTTCCGTTCAGCAGACTTTATCTCCAATTCTTCCTCCCAGAAAACATTTTCTTCAAATAGTGGTTTAGAGAATGTAACATATGTTCGAAGATTAATTACGCCCCTCAGTAATTGATTCGTATTTCCACTACAAATTAGCATAACCTACAACAAGTGTACGATACTGTTAAATTAATTGCACAATGATGAGACAAAGAATTAAACTTTCAGGACCTCTTAAAGTTTCAACTTTGGATAATTTCTATACCGTATCAATTACGGAATAATTGGCATCAGCTATCATGTACTATGTAGCAGTGTAGAAGTAAATATTTTGTTAGCATGGGGAAATTTTAAAGAAATAGACATCATAAGATATATATCAATATCATTAAAGTTGTGATATTTTTTTTTTTTAATCTAGCCTGCATATATGCATTGCCACGTAATTCAATAAACTGGCTGTATACGTCTGTGCTATAAGAAAGAATTTCGTTCACATCAGTAACATGGCGTCGGTGGTGTAACGGTTAGCATGGTTGCCTTCCAAGCAGTCGATCCGGGTTCGACTCCCGGCCGACGCACGTAATTTTTGTTTGGATTTGATGGAATCAAATAGCATGTTCCTTACACGAGTTGACGAACATTCGGAAATGTAGTGTTTCTTTATTTGCGAGAGAGCTTGTTTTCATATCTTTTTGTCTAACTTAACTCCAATAGGTTAAGATACAATTTGCTATAAAACTTCAAATATATGAAGCTTTATATATTGATGGGTAATGAACTCGAATGCGATATATATCTAAGAAAATTTAAACAGGTGTAATTATGGCGTCGGTGGTGTAACGGTTAGCATGGTTGCCTTCCAAGCAGTCGATCCGGGTTCGACTCCCGGCCGACGCATGAATTTTTTATATTGAATGAAATTTATTGCCTGTAGACGTCATTTGAAAAAAAAAAAATATTCTGACCATTCCGATTCATGTTGTCTCAGTGCTTCCACAACTTTTTAATAGAAGCACCCCAGTGATTTCAAATTTCGGACTACTCGGCATACCGGCATTAATTTCATCTCTTTACCAATCCAAGTTGATACAACTAAACCATTTGGACCAGTAGTGCTGAACAACTTTTGACACTAACTGTAGTAATCTTGAAACAAGTAAAACAGACAGCAAACTGTTTGAACGTTGATGCCATTTAAAATTGGCCATTCTTCAAGACAGCAAAAATAGATGTTTCCGCTGAGGATTGAACTCAGGACCTTCCGCGTGTTAAGCGGATGTGATAACCACTACACCACGGAAACCTTGGGGATCTAAGCGTGAATTTAAGCTTAAAACCATGACGGAAATCAACGGCACAGCATTGCAGCTCAGGCATATCAACAGTTGACCTAATTGATGGTTAACTTAACTTCTGCCGGCAGACAATCGCTATTTTAACATATGTCGTCTTTCTTTTGTATTCGAAATCTCAAATTGATCCAACACGTAGTGTATACTTTAATTTTTAGTTATTCCTGTCACATAGAAACCGTTCTTAATTTTCAATCGATAGCTACAATTTGTCAATAAAAATAACATATTCTAGAGATTGGAATACTTGTTCACTGTCTTGGTACAATGTGGTATGTGATATGAAATTATTTATAATCTATTTAATTTCACTAAGCAGTGTCAGGCTCGTTGGTCTAGTGGTATGATTCTCGCTTCGGGTGCGAGAGGTCCCGGGTTCGACTCCCGGACGAGCCCTAATTTTTGGCATTGCAAAAGGATCCGCTCATTTAACATCAAATCGCGAAACTGAGGTACCAATGATGTAAGGCCACAATTTAGAGAATCACGGAAGCACAAATATACAAGCAGCGTAATATCGTTACCCATCTGGTCTTCCCGTCCTCATCAATGTCAGCCTGCAAAATGGGCTATAGACATTACTCGTGATACAACTTAAAAGGGAGTCTCCAACCATGTACAGTATATTCATTCAACTGGTCAATTTCCTACCATAGAGGTGTCATGGATACTAGAATATAAATGGTCTTGATCATGTTAATCTTTTGGGCCTCGGTGGATTTTGCTTCGCTTCTTTCGTAAAATAGTAGTAACGTACTTCAGCCGTATCTATCCTGCTTTAATTATGACACGTTGTCGTTACCGTGGTGATTGCGTCTCATTCTTCGTCCAGGGATTCCTGACTGCGGATCGATGTTAACATTCCGGTCTCCGGTAAGTCAGATTTGTGTTTCCTCCCAGACAGACTACACCCATTGCATAATGACCCCCACGGTTCTAGAAAGGATATCATTTGATAGAAGTAATAAGACTGGCACTAACACCATGTTGTGGTATACAATTTCGACGCTAAAGATTGGTAATATCTCTCTCTCTCTCTCTCTCTCTCTCTCTCTCTCTCTCTCTCTCTCTCTCTCTCTCTCTCTCTCTCTCTCTTATCCATCTGTTGCTGGATTTTGTCCTATTCTTTTTGATCGAGATTCTAAATTTCACCCTTTCAATCCGCTATCCAAAAGTTGTATTTGCGTCATCGTTATCGCCCTCTTATGAACTGTATTTTTTCTTTAATGTTATCATGAATTTCATACATTTTCTTATAAGTTTATATTTCGCCTCGGGCAATTATACTGTTCGTGTCGTCATCATGTAAACATATGTTCACCGGTCTTTGTTTCGTATACAGTGTATAACCTAAACATTCGGGAAAGCAAATTCCCTGTTGTTTTTCCGTCTATCTTGTTCCGTTCAGCAGACTTTATCTCCAATTCTTCCTCCCAGAAAACATTTTCTTCAAATAGTGGTTTAGAGAATGTAACATATGTTCGAAGATTAATTACGCCCCTCAGTAATTGATTCGTATTTCCACTACAAATTAGCATAACCTACAACAAGTGTACGATACTGTTAAATTAATTGCACAATGATGAGACAAAGAATTAAACTTTCAGGACCTCTTAAAGTTTCAACTTTGGATAATTTCTATACCGTATCAATTACGGAATAATTGGCATCAGCTATCATGTACTATGTAGCAGTGTAGAAGTAAATATTTTGTTAGCATGGGGAAATTTTAAAGAAATAGACATCATAAGATATATATCAATATCATTAAAGTTGTGATATTTTTTTTTTTTAATCTAGCCTGCATATATGCATTGCCACGTAATTCAATAAACTGGCTGTATACGTCTGTGCTATAAGAAAGAATTTCGTTCACATCAGTAACATGGCGTCGGTGGTGTAACGGTTAGCATGGTTGCCTTCCAAGCAGTCGATCCGGGTTCGACTCCCGGCCGACGCACGTAATTTTTGTTTGGATTTGATGGAATCAAATAGCATGTTCCTTACACGAGTTGACGAACATTCGGAAATGTAGTGTTTCTTTATTTGCGAGAGAGCTTGTTTTCATATCTTTTTGTCTAACTTAACTCCAATAGGTTAAGATACAATTTGCTATAAAACTTCAAATATATGAAGCTTTATATATTGATGGGTAATGAACTCGAATGCGATATATATCTAAGAAAATTTAAACAGGTGTAATTATGGCGTCGGTGGTGTAACGGTTAGCATGGTTGCCTTCCAAGCAGTCGATCCGGGTTCGACTCCCGGCCGACGCATGAATTTTTTATATTGAATGAAATTTATTGCCTGTAGACGTCATTTGAAAAAAAAAAATATTCTGACCATTCCGATTCATGTTGTCTCAGTGCTTCCACAACTTTTTAATAGAAGCACCCCAGTGATTTCAAATTTCGGACTACTCGGCATACCGGCATTAATTTCATCTCTTTACCAATCCAAGTTGATACAACTAAACCATTTGGACCAGTAGTGCTGAACAACTTTTGACACTAACTGTAGTAATCTTGAAACAAGTAAAACAGACAGCAAACTGTTTGAACGTTGATGCCATTTAAAATTGGCCATTCTTCAAGACAGCAAAAATAGATGTTTCCGCTGAGGATTGAACTCAGGACCTTCCGCGTGTTAAGCGGATGTGATAACCACTACACCACGGAAACCTTGGGGATCTAAGCGTGAATTTAAGCTTAAAACCATGACGGAAATCAACGGCACAGCATTGCAGCTCAGGCATATCAACAGTTGACCTAATTGATGGTTAACTTAACTTCTGCCGGCAGACAATCGCTATTTTAACATATGTCGTCTTTCTTTTGTATTCGAAATCTCAAATTGATCCAACACGTAGTGTATACTTTAATTTTTAGTTATTCCTGTCACATAGAAACCGTTCTTAATTTTCAATCGATAGCTACAATTTGTCAATAAAAATAACATATTCTAGAGATTGGAATACTTGTTCACTGTCTTGGTACAATGTGGTATGTGATATGAAATTATTTATAATCTATTTAATTTCACTAAGCAGTGTCAGGCTCGTTGGTCTAGTGGTATGATTCTCGCTTCGGGTGCGAGAGGTCCCGGGTTCGACTCCCGGACGAGCCCTAATTTTTGGCATTGCAAAAGGATCCGCTCATTTAACATCAAATCGCGAAACTGAGGTACCAATGATGTAAGGCCACAATTTAGAGAATCACGGAAGCACAAATATACAAGCAGCGTAATATCGTTACCCATCTGGTCTTCCCGTCCTCATCAATGTCAGCCTGCAAAATGGGCTATAGACATTACTCGTGATACAACTTAAAAGGGAGTCTCCAACCATGTACAGTATATTCATTCAACTGGTCAATTTCCTACCATAGAGGTGTCATGGATACTAGAATATAAATGGTCTTGATCATGTTAATCTTTTGGGCCTCGGTGGATTTTGCTTCGCTTCTTTCGTAAAATAGTAGTAACGTACTTCAGCCGTATCTATCCTGCTTTAATTATGACACGTTGTCGTTACCGTGGTGATTGCGTCTCATTCTTCGTCCAGGGATTCCTGACTGCGGATCGATGTTAACATTCCGGTCTCCGGTAAGTCAGATTTGTGTTTCCTCCCAGACAGACTACACCCATTGCATAATGACCCCCACGGTTCTAGAAAGGATATCATTTGATAGAAGTAATAAGACTGGCACTAACACCATGTTGTGGTATACAATTTCGACGCTAAAGATTGGTAATATCTCTCTCTCTCTCTCTCTCTCTCTCTCTCTCTCTCTCTCTCTCTCTCTCTCTCTCTCTCTCTCTCTCTCTCTCTCTCTTATCCATCTGTTGCTGGATTTTGTCCTATTCTTTTTGATCGAGATTCTAAATTTCACCCTTTCAATCCGCTATCCAAAAGTTGTATTTGCGTCATCGTTATCGCCCTCTTATGAACTGTATTTTTTCTTTAATGTTATCATGAATTTCATACATTTTCTTATAAGTTTATATTTCGCCTCGGGCAATTATACTGTTCGTGTCGTCATCATGTAAACATATGTTCACCGGTCTTTGTTTCGTATACAGTGTATAACCTAAACATTCGGGAAAGCAAATTCCCTGTTGTTTTTCCGTCTATCTTGTTCCGTTCAGCAGACTTTATCTCCAATTCTTCCTCCCAGAAAACATTTTCTTCAAATAGTGGTTTAGAGAATGTAACATATGTTCGAAGATTAATTACGCCCCTCAGTAATTGATTCGTATTTCCACTACAAATTAGCATAACCTACAACAAGTGTACGATACTGTTAAATTAATTGCACAATGATGAGACAAAGAATTAAACTTTCAGGACCTCTTAAAGTTTCAACTTTGGATAATTTCTATACCGTATCAATTACGGAATAATTGGCATCAGCTATCATGTACTATGTAGCAGTGTAGAAGTAAATATTTTGTTAGCATGGGGAAATTTTAAAGAAATAGACATCATAAGATATATATCAATATCATTAAAGTTGTGATATTTTTTTTTTTTAATCTAGCCTGCATATATGCATTGCCACGTAATTCAATAAACTGGCTGTATACGTCTGTGCTATAAGAAAGAATTTCGTTCACATCAGTAACATGGCGTCGGTGGTGTAACGGTTAGCATGGTTGCCTTCCAAGCAGTCGATCCGGGTTCGACTCCCGGCCGACGCACGTAATTTTTGTTTGGATTTGATGGAATCAAATAGCATGTTCCTTACACGAGTTGACGAACATTCGGAAATGTAGTGTTTCTTTATTTGCGAGAGAGCTTGTTTTCATATCTTTTTGTCTAACTTAACTCCAATAGGTTAAGATACAATTTGCTATAAAACTTCAAATATATGAAGCTTTATATATTGATGGGTAATGAACTCGAATGCGATATATATCTAAGAAAATTTAAACAGGTGTAATTATGGCGTCGGTGGTGTAACGGTTAGCATGGTTGCCTTCCAAGCAGTCGATCCGGGTTCGACTCCCGGCCGACGCATGAATTTTTTATATTGAATGAAATTTATTGCCTGTAGACGTCATTTGAAAAAAAAAAATATTCTGACCATTCCGATTCATGTTGTCTCAGTGCTTCCACAACTTTTTAATAGAAGCACCCCAGTGATTTCAAATTTCGGACTACTCGGCATACCGGCATTAATTTCATCTCTTTACCAATCCAAGTTGATACAACTAAACCATTTGGACCAGTAGTGCTGAACAACTTTTGACACTAACTGTAGTAATCTTGAAACAAGTAAAACAGACAGCAAACTGTTTGAACGTTGATGCCATTTAAAATTGGCCATTCTTCAAGACAGCAAAAATAGATGTTTCCGCTGAGGATTGAACTCAGGACCTTCCGCGTGTTAAGCGGATGTGATAACCACTACACCACGGAAACCTTGGGGATCTAAGCGTGAATTTAAGCTTAAAACCATGACGGAAATCAACGGCACAGCATTGCAGCTCAGGCATATCAACAGTTGACCTAATTGATGGTTAACTTAACTTCTGCCGGCAGACAATCGCTATTTTAACATATGTCGTCTTTCTTTTGTATTCGAAATCTCAAATTGATCCAACACGTAGTGTATACTTTAATTTTTAGTTATTCCTGTCACATAGAAACCGTTCTTAATTTTCAATCGATAGCTACAATTTGTCAATAAAAATAACATATTCTAGAGATTGGAATACTTGTTCACTGTCTTGGTACAATGTGGTATGTGATATGAAATTATTTATAATCTATTTAATTTCACTAAGCAGTGTCAGGCTCGTTGGTCTAGTGGTATGATTCTCGCTTCGGGTGCGAGAGGTCCCGGGTTCGACTCCCGGACGAGCCCTAATTTTTGGCATTGCAAAAGGATCCGCTCATTTAACATCAAATCGCGAAACTGAGGTACCAATGATGTAAGGCCACAATTTAGAGAATCACGGAAGCACAAATATACAAGCAGCGTAATATCGTTACCCATCTGGTCTTCCCGTCCTCATCAATGTCAGCCTGCAAAATGGGCTATAGACATTACTCGTGATACAACTTAAAAGGGAGTCTCCAACCATGTACAGTATATTCATTCAACTGGTCAATTTCCTACCATAGAGGTGTCATGGATACTAGAATATAAATGGTCTTGATCATGTTAATCTTTTGGGCCTCGGTGGATTTTGCTTCGCTTCTTTCGTAAAATAGTAGTAACGTACTTCAGCCGTATCTATCCTGCTTTAATTATGACACGTTGTCGTTACCGTGGTGATTGCGTCTCATTCTTCGTCCAGGGATTCCTGACTGCGGATCGATGTTAACATTCCGGTCTCCGGTAAGTCAGATTTGTGTTTCCTCCCAGACAGACTACACCCATTGCATAATGACCCCCACGGTTCTAGAAAGGATATCATTTGATAGAAGTAATAAGACTGGCACTAACACCATGTTGTGGTATACAATTTCGACGCTAAAGATTGGTAATATCTCTCTCTCTCTCTCTCTCTCTCTCTCTCTCTCTCTCTCTCTCTCTCTCTCTCTTATCCATCTGTTGCTGGATTTTGTCCTATTCTTTTTGAGATTCTAAATTTCACCCTTTCAATCCGCTATCCAAAAGTTGTATTTGCGTCATCGTTATCGCCCTCTTATGAACTGTATTTTTTCTTTAATGTTATCATGAATTTCATACATTTTCTTATAAGTTTATATTTCGCCTCGGGCAATTATACTGTTCGTGTCGTCATCATGTAAACATATGTTCACCGGTCTTTGTTTCGTATACAGTGTATAACCTAAACATTCGGGAAAGCAAATTCCCTGTTGTTTTTCCGTCTATCTTGTTCCGTTCAGCAGACTTTATCTCCAATTCTTCCTCCCAGAAAACATTTTCTTCAAATAGTGGTTTAGAGAATGTAACATATGTTCGAAGATTAATTACGCCCCTCAGTAATTGATTCGTATTTCCACTACAAATTAGCATAACCTACAACAAGTGTACGATACTGTTAAATTAATTGCACAATGATGAGACAAAGAATTAAACTTTCAGGACCTCTTAAAGTTTCAACTTTGGATAATTTCTATACCGTATCAATTACGGAATAATTGGCATCAGCTATCATGTACTATGTAGCAGTGTAGAAGTAAATATTTTGTTAGCATGGGGAAATTTTAAAGAAATAGACATCATAAGATATATATCAATATCATTAAAGTTGTGATATTTTTTTTTTTTAATCTAGCCTGCATATATGCATTGCCACGTAATTCAATAAACTGGCTGTATACGTCTGTGCTATAAGAAAGAATTTCGTTCACATCAGTAACATGGCGTCGGTGGTGTAACGGTTAGCATGGTTGCCTTCCAAGCAGTGATCACCAGTCATTCAGCTTTCATTAGATACCCAAGTTACCTAGATATTCTATATATTTAAGTTACAGTCATACTTGGGAACTATTTTGTGTTAAATAGGTACTACTTTCTGGTATGTGCTTTCTGGCCGGGCCCGAATTAGTGGTGTTATTCCTTAACTAGGGGGGAGTAATTTAGGGAACCAGATTTGGCGCGAATTTACAGTTGTCGCTCATTCAATACTTTCGTCATTTATGAATCAAAATATATATGTATGTACTGGTAGATCCCTCCGTTATTTGGAGCACCCCGGAGAGCTGTTATACTAGCAGTACAGTGGAATCCATGTACACTCTTTTAGGATTCATGGAGATGTGTCACTTTCATATTTACAACAATATTAACAAGGACCAGCCCCAGATTTTGGAAAAAAAGGTGTGTGTGCTTAAACAATTATCCCGTCCCCAAGTACAATCTACCTATGGTCATAATGAAAGGGAATTTGATTAAACCTTGTTTTTTTAAGAGTTCTGCAAAATGTATGACAGTTTTCTGAAAAATAAATAGTTGCAATACCCTTCTCTTTCAAATATTTTTGATGAAACATTCTTCATTTATTTACCAAATGATTCAATGGGCTGTGCCATATATACAAAATCATGATAAAAAGGTGAGAAAAAAAATCTAATTTGTAGAAAAATGGACAAATATTAAATCGTTTTCCTAATTCAGGCAAAATATCTGTTTTACAAAGCAGAAATACAATTTTCGTTTTTTTACTTTTCAATATAAGACTTTTAGCAACACATAATGTACCAATCAGATTTCCTTTGATAATTGAAATAATAAAAAACCAGATGCTCCGCAGGGCGCAGCTTTATACGACCGCAGAGGTTGAACCCTGAACGGTTGGGGCAAGTATGGACACAATATTCAATCTGGATTCAGCTCTAAATTTGGATTGTGATTAAATAGTTGACACAGCATAGGTTTCGGACACAGAATGAATGTGGTCTTACTCTAATGAACTTTAAATATTTTTTTTTGCTGTTGAATATTAATCCTCTCAAAAATTTTTGAAGAAATTTTCTTTTTATTGATGAAATCTGAAATGAGAAAAATTTAACCAACCCCGCCCCCCATTTTTTTTCACATCCCCCTTTCCCTTTTTCAAAAACTGATCTCAATTCAAATTTCTAATGGAGTTTGCAACAATCATAAAATATTAAAATGTAACAAAAGGTGCTTGTTATCACTGAATGGTAAAGATTGTTTTAATTTATCAGTTGGTAGTAAAAGTGAATATACATTGTATATTGTATAAAACAATGATTTAAGTTGATTCAACTACTATTCTGGACAAAGAAAGATAACTCTAATCAATAGAAAATTTCTTGCTATTGCACAATATTGTGCAATTAGATATTTCTTGCTATTGTGCAATACTGTGCAATTGAAAATATTTGCTATTGCACAATACTGTGCAATTGAAGATTTCTTGCTATTGTGCAATACTGAGCAATTGAAAATTTCTTGCTATTACACAATACTGTGCAATTGAAGATTTCTTGCTATTGCTGAATACTGTGCAATTGAAAATTTCTTGCTATTGCACAATACTTAATATAATAATTTTGGATCCTGATTTGAACCAACTTGAAAACTGGGCCCATAATCAAAAATCTAAGTACATGTTTAGATTCAGCATATCAAAAAAGCCCAAGAATTCAATTTTTGTTAAAATCAAACTTAGTTTAATTTTGGACCCTTTGGACTTTAATGTAGACCAATTTGAAAACGGGACTAAAAATTAAGAATCTACATACACAGTTAGATTTGGCATATCAAAGAACCCCAATTATTCAATTTTTGATGAAATCAAACAAAGTTTAATTTGGGACCCTGATTTGGACCAACTTGAAAACTGGGCCAATAATCAAAAATCTAAGTACATTTTTAGATTCAGCATCTCAAAGAACCCCAAGGATTCAATTTTTGTTAAAATCAAACTAAGTTTAATTTTGCACCCTTTGGACCTTAATGTAGACCAATTTGAAAACGGGACCAAAAATTAAGAATATACATATACAGTTAGATTCGGCATATCAAAGAACTCCAATTATTCAATTTTAGATGAAATCAAACAAAGTTCAATTTTGGACCCTTTGGGCCCCTTATTCCTAAACTGTTGGGACCAAAACTCCCAAAATCAAACCCAACCTTCCTTTAGTGGTCATGAACCTTGTGTTTAAATTTCATTGATTTCTATTTACTTATAATAAAGTTATTGTGCGAAAACCAAGAATAATGCTTACTTGGGCCCCTTTTTGGCCCCTAATTCCTAAACTGTTCAGACCTCAACTCCCAAAATCAATCCCAACCTTCCTTTTGTGGTCATACACCTTGTGTCAAAATTTCATTGATTTCTGTTAACTTATACTAAAGTTATTGTGCGAAAACCAAGAATAATTCTATTTGGGCCCTTTTTTGGCCCCTAATTCCTAAACTGTTTGAACTAAAACTCCCAAAATCAATCCCAACCTTCCTTTTGTGGTCATAAACCTTGTGTCAAAATTTCATAGATTTCTATTTACTTAAACTAAAGTTATAGTGCAAAAACCAAGAAAATGCTTATTTGGACCCTTTTTGGCCCTTAATTCCTAAAATGTAAGGACCAAAACTCCCAAAATCAATCCCAACCTTCCTTTTGTGGTCCTTAACCTTGTGTTAAAATTTCATAGATTTCTATTCACTTTACTAAAGTTAGAGTGCGAAAACTACAAGTATTCGGACGACGACGCAGACGACGACGCCAACGTCAAACCAATATACGACCAAAAAAATTTCAATTTCAGAGCCTTTTATAGAATGTCACAATTTCCTTTTGAGATTAGTTTTCAACAACATTTTTGTATTTTTTTAAAATTTTCATATATGAAGTAATTTTGTAAACAAAAGTTATTCTAAAAAAAGTCAATAATTGTTAAGTTAAACAAATGGCTTAATGGTGGCAAGAAATATATCCTTTGCATGATTGAAATTTGATAAATGTCTAAATTTTCAGGGCTTATGAACAACTTCCTAAACTGTAAAATGAGTATATGTAATAATAAAATGCTCTGCAGGGTGCAGCTTGATAAATATACCTAATATGGGCCAATATCCAAAATCTAAATACATGGATTGATTCAGCATATCAAAGACCCCAAGAAATCATTTTTTTTATGAAATCAAACAAACTTTAATTTTGGACCCTTTTAACCTCAATGTGGACCAATTTGATAACAGGGCCCCAAAATCAGAATACATGGTTAGATTTAGCATATCAAAGAACCCATACATTAAATTTTTGTTGAAATCAAATAAAGTTAAATTTGGGACCCCAATTTGGACCAACTTGAAAACTGGGCCCATAATCAAAAATCTAAATCTAATTTTGGACCCTTTAGACCTTAATGTAGACCAATTTGAAAACGAGACCTAAAATTACAAATCTAAATACACGGTTAGATTCGGCATATCAAAGAACCTCAATAATTCAATTTTGGGCCCTTTGGACTTCATGTTGACCAATTTAAAAACGAGGACTAAATTTCAAAAAATTAATACTCGGTTAGATTGAGCATATAAAAGAACCCCAAGAATTCAACAATAAAACCCCACTGAATTGGTCAAGAAATAGGCAATTTATACAAAGTATTAAAAAAAATATTGTTTTTTTGCCCCTAATTCCTACACAAGTTATTGTCTGGAAACTAGAAAAATACTTATTTTGACCCCTTTTGTTCCTAAACTGTTAGGACCATAACCCCAAAATCAATTATCCCAAACCTTGTGTTTAAATTTCATTGAGATCCATTCACCTAAACTAAACTTATTGTCCGGAAAGTCAGTGTCTATGGATGACACTGACTACAACGACGTGATACCAATATACAAACACAATATTCTTTTTGCGGTTGTATAAAAAAAAATCATTTCAAAAACTTTCTCTAGAAACAAACTATTTTTGAATTTTTGACCTATCAAATCTGTAACTTTATGTCCCTTTGTTGAGGTTCCTGGCGCATCTCTTTTCTGATATAAGAATGCATTGTTATCTCATTCTCTAGTATCAAATATAGTTCAAGACAATTCAGTTAAAGGCGATCCTGCCTCCAAATTTAACGTCACTTTTTCAACAATAATCATTTATTTAAAACAAATTGTAATCGATTATAAAATTTTACAGTCAATATTATGACCATAGTTTAACCTATTTCGATTATGATCAATTATTTAACAATTTGACGTGTTTTAAAATTTTCCCATGCAATTCCTCAATTTCATATGTTTGATGAATGGAAAGCAACTTACTTGCATTAAACCAGTTCCTTTGAGGTTATTCTTCAGTTTGGGTCATCCCCGAAACAATGCTACAAGTACATTTTCTTTTGCATCAAGGTCTGTTTTTCACTGCATTCCTTTACAATGGAGACCATATGCTTTTTATCCCATCAAACACATGGTATAATTAAATAAGATAAAATATTTCAAGATTCTTATTTGCCTTCAATGTGTAGGGATAGGTTATTTCTTACGATAGGTCAAGGTCGTTAAAAACTTCCATCATCATCATTTCTTTTGACAGGATAGTACCAAATGGGTCATATGGCATTACACCCAAATACATTTAAATTTTCTACCATGTCAACACCAATTTTCATTTGAATTTTTTTCTTCACCATTAACAATAATTTACCTTTATTGGACTTTTTGGTATTGGAAAATAAAATATAGTTGCACAAAATTGACTAGCTAAAAATGTCTAATGCCATTTTTTTTTTTAGATTTGTGGACATTCATGAGAAAGTAGGAGCAATAGTGTTGTCTACCTATCATAAACAGTGTCAACCTGCCAAATGAACTTCAGCAACTGGATTTATTATAGTGTTGTATCTTGATTAACTTTTGTATGTAACAATATTCTAAACTTTAGTTTTCTTCTTTTTCTTTGTTCAATCCAGAAACATAGTTTGTCCCTGAATAAATTAAATCCTGAAACTTTCAACTGTGTTTTTGCCTAAATTAGTTCAATTCTGTAATGTTTTAAGTGTTTGTCACAAGTCTAGAATATTGTTAGTGTGATCACTGGCTCATCAAATTGTTAATCAAAAATTTGCTGTGGATGTTAAGATATTTGATATTCTCTTTTAAATTCATTTTAAATTGTGGAGATATTTTGGAGGCTGTCCATTCACATAGGCATTGGTGGTTACAAAACAATTTGGTGTGGTGACAACTCAATGTCAACTGTGGTGATCTTGTCCGGCCAATTTCTCATAAATTTTTACGCCATATTAAGAGATTGTGATATGGGTTAGGCACTCTCTTTCTTAAATGACAGTAAAGTGACCTCTACAAATATCTATTTAGGTTCAAATGAATATACTTTACGCTAAGTAATAAATAACACACAGAATTAATGCTTCTGGCATTTATTGTGATTATCAACAAAAATAAAGTTCTAGGAGACTAAAACATCTGGTCCTTTGTAACATATATACAACAGCTGCCTTGTAAAATTGCATAACAAATTCATCATTAATCTGCACCAACATATCCTCTCAAAATGAAATGAAATACTGCAAAAGTTTTAACTTTCACAACATCCTTGCAACTATTTCATAATTAATCTTAATAATTTTTAAGTACAAATTAGTTTCGAAATTAATTTATTTATCTTACTAATTTAACTTTATAGATAAATCATGTTAAAACATTAAAATATTGTACCCGTTGTAAGCTTTCTACCAATGGTATAAATGAACCTTTCATTTTTCAAGTAATTCATTGACTGTTGTCAATAACTGATGCAAGAAAGTAATGTCATACTACCATAAGATCTTAACAGGGTACAGTATGACATGTATCAATATATTTTAAAACCCTTATCTGAAATCATAACAGAACAGTATTTTAAAAAGTACATTTTCAGACAAAAACTCGTGTGAACATGCTGGAACAATCTAAAGTAAGAATACGGTGTTGGAGAAATTGATACATTTGAAGTATAAAACTATATAACAATACCAAAGAATTAATTACACTCATATCATGAACAATTGTTTCAATTTAGTTAAATTTATGACTCTCAAAATTACATTTATTATCATATCAATTTTAATTGTCATATTGGTTTCATACTTTCAACAACAATGCCTTTTAAAGCTTTTACAGCTAAACTTGCAATTTTTTTCTGATTTTTCTCAAGATGTTATAAATAAAAACTGGCAAACTTAATTGGCACGTCTAAAAAGATACGGCAATAATACATAGATGTGTTTCTTACATTTGAAAAAATACTTTTGTTAAAAATGAATGAACACTTTTGGATTAGGAATATGATTTTGAGTACTTTCCATTTTAATGATTATTTTTCTTTCAAGCAAAATATATAATAATGGAATGATATCTTTATGAGACTTTGAACATTTCAAATGAGGTATTTTTGTACATGTTTGACTGTCTCAACAAATAAATACTGTAAACGGTTAAGCAGCACCATTTTGTAAAGATTGTGGATTTAAGGATTTGAAAATGCATTATATTTTTTTACCCGAGAATGTTCACCCTAATTGTTCTTATTATAGGTAAATAAATATATTGTCTCTTCATTTGACAACTAAAGCAGAAATAAGTTTCAAAAATCCAAAGGGACATAATTAATTCTATCTAACAACTTGTATCAAACAAAACACATTTCATTTCATCACCATATAAGATGCAAATATAAAATAGAGACAAGAATAGGAAAAATATTCTGACTAACAATATTTTTTTTAAACCTTGTATCATCAAAAATTATACTTTGATTAAATTAATTTGTCATTTATAAATGTTATTTCAAATTTCTTTCTTGCAACATATATTTGAAATCAGATGACTGTTTTTTTTTTAATCTAGACATGTAATAATTAATCCGTCATATTAAAACAAGGACACAGGTAAATAAAATTCAGCACAAACTATGAAAAATCTCTGGCCTTTTCCAAGTTCTGAACACATTTTCATGTTTTCTTTATAAGACAAAAAGAAGATGATTATCTTTAAAATAATTGATAAAATACATTTCCCTCAACCATAAAGTAACTGTTAAAAATAGCCTTTACTACTAATCAACTAAGACAAACAGCCTATACAACCAAAAATATTAAACAATGTTTTAACACCATTAATTATAGAACATAAATATGTCTAATTTTTCAATTCGGAATTTCATATTGGAAATATTTAATTCCTTTTTTTTTTTTAAAGAAATGAACAATACTATTTCAAAATTCCTGTCAACAAATTATATTTGTATAATCAAAATACCTTGATGTCCGATTAATTAAGGTAAAAGACATTCTGTTGAATTAAATATAAAAGAATTACTTCAGCATTTGTTAATAATATCGTCTTTAAAGGCACATATAATTTCATTACAACAATATTAACATCAAATTTATATAGGTTAATGACAGAATGATAACATTGTATATTTGTTGTAGATGTGTGGAGATGAATTCTGATGAAATCTGATGTATTTGGCCTACAGTAAAACGTCATCATAAATCATGGTCAGCTACACTTTGCTTCAGATATTCTTGATAAAGTTTTTGCTGGAAAATGAAAAATATTTCTATAAATATACACCCCCTTAACATTAATTCCTAATTCATAGAAATCGACCTTATGCAAGTGCACATATATATATCATGTACATATACAAGGTTTTGAATATAATTAGATCATTTAAATATGAAATAAAAGATGAATGTTGGTCTGCTTTGTGGGGTTTTAATACCAAGAAAATTTCAATCTGTTTTACAGACTTTGAATTTTTGTTTTTTTTTATTATCTAAATTATCTAAATAGGTGTATTGATATATATATTTGCATACAGTTGAGTTCTATATCTGTCGATACTCATATATAACAAAATATCTGTACAATTGTAAAACAGTACTTTTTCATAATACATGTACCTTCAAAACATTGAAATTACATTTAAACGAAAACTTTGATCTTTTTCAGTGGCCCATTTTATTATGTATAGATCTATGTTGGTCCTTTCAATTTTTAGGTTTCTGGTCATTAATCTATACCCAAAATCTTCTTTTTTTTTTTTAATATTTATGCAAGATATTTACCAAGGAACACAAATTTCAACAGATTTGTACAAATTTAATCTTTCAACTATTCCATATGGAAATTATCGACCCCATATTTTCCGTATTAGGTCACTAGTGCACTTTGTAACTAACAATATTTACATTTTCATACAACAAAATAATACCTTTTTAGATTTAACAGTATTCTGTACATAATCTCTGACTTCCAATAAAGATTTTTTCTGTTTTCTTGATAATGTAGGTTTTGTACTGTAAATAAAAACATCAGTCTTGTAAATGTTATATCTGTTAAGTGTCCTAAATATCATAGTAATATAAGAATACAAAGTTAAATTTTACCATACCAAATCAAGGCATGAGCATTTTAGGACCCAATTCATTTTGTAAGAAAAAATACAAGTTTTCTTAAGTTTCTTGATTACAGTTCAATGAATATAGTTAAGTAAAAATTAATGCTCTTTCTCTTTTTATTAAACATTTTTTGTTATATTTTTATGGTAAGTTTTAAATTCCATTTGATTCAATAACTCTATATAAATGAAGGAAAATAAACAACAAAATGTATATTTCCCACAAGAATACTTACGATGAAGCAAATTTTGCTATTAGTAACATGATGAGGGCCACACCAACTATTCCTATTATAACATATTGTGAGTATTGTGCTGGTACCTTCTGCCATGCTCTAGCTAATGGGCCCTAAAAAGAAACATAGATGTCATGAGCATTCTTCAAAATATTAGTTTTAGTTTAAGCAACTATTTTTTTTGCAAGTGAATAATGCACCAGAAATTTTTCTTAGCTTAATTTGACAAAAGTAAACTGAACTGGCTGCTCAAAGCGAATAATTATTTCACTTTCATTAATGATTGAATAATACAAAATCACAACTTATTCTTTTTCAATATCTTGTAGCCAACGGACCTTCAAACACGGAAAACGTTTTGGGAAGTTGAAGAACTATCTGACTGCCTATACAATGTTAAGAGAAATATAAAACAAATTTTTCTTATCTAAGAAAGGACTTCTGTCCAAAGTCTTACCAAGTATAGAGACATAGTTGCCAGAATGTCTTCACCAAGAACTTTTACAACTTCAGATTTTGTGCTCACTAAATAAGTTGCTAGTAATATTAATGGTAACAGCATGCCTATAAAACCAAACAATGCTCCACGGAACTTTGCCTTAAGATTCACAGAGGCTGTGACACTGAAAATAAAAGTAAAACATTTATAATTTTATTATCTATTAAAGGAGTAGGTCCTGTAATAACTTAGGCCGATTTTCACCATAAATTTCAGGTTATCTGCTAAAAGATTACGGACTCTTTTTAATTGCCTACTTCAGTTGATTCAATTATTTAATGTGAAAGATTTGAACTGATTTAGTCATTTTAGATGCTCAAATTCAAGCTTAAATATGAAAATCTATCAAGTATGCCCTAATATGTCACTTTTCAGATGGATTTTGTCGAAAAGGAACGTGGCCACATCCGTGTTCACTCTCAACAATGCTCAACCTTTATATATGTTATGTATTCTCATAAATACCTCTTACATTTAAATATTAAGAATGAACACAAATGTGGCGACTTCCATTTAAGAAGAAAACCGTCTAAAATTAAACTCAAATGCTAAAATTGTGAAGATTTCAGTAATTTAGAATGACTTAATGATGCTCATTCCCGATATATGTGCATTATATTGTCAAAAACAGCCAATATTTTTGTAGCAGAAGTATTCTACACTCCAATAAATAGCTAAAAGTTTACATTTTAACAATTTTGTAAAAACAATTATATTTTGGGGCCAAAATCGGGCCTTACTACTCCTTTGTATGTAGTGTTTTACTCTTAAGGGTTCCGTAGCCCCATTTTAGCTTTACTACCTTTACTTACTGTATATTTATTTCAATTCTGTGGATTGAGTAAATATTGTATTTAATCATGAATAAAGTCTACATACAAGCCCTAAGAAACGTGAACGCGGATGAAAAGTTAAAGTTGTGATTCACCACACCCCATCAATTCACACAAGAGAACACACGCTGAAATGTCTCGCCTTCTTTACTAATCATTGATATTATGTTGATAGTCCTAAATATAAAGCTTTATTACAACTGTCACATAAACTCAACATTAACCAAGAAAACTAAACATTGATCAACATAGTATGTCCTTATTATCTACAAAATTTCATGAAATTCTGTTGTGTGGTTTGAGAGGAGTTGCGATGACAAACTGTTGCAGTAGTACATTAAAGTAAATAAGTTCAAAGGGGCGTAACTCCTAGAAAAAAAATTGAATCGCAATTTCCCGTCGATATGCACAACTACATAGTATGTCCTTATTATCTGAAAAGGTTTCCTGAAATTCTGTTGTGTGGTTTGAGAGGAGTTGCGATGACAAGAAACAGGACTGACGGACGGACTGACAGACGGACGGACGGGTCAAAAACATTATACCCTGCGCAACTTCGTTGCGTGGGGTATAATAAAATCTGCACGACTGACATATAGATCATAAAATATTTCTATACACCAAATATAGTTGCATATGATATTAGAACCAGATGCTCCGCAGGGCGCAGCTTTATACGACCGCAGAGGTTGAACCCTGAACGGTTTGGGCAAGTATGGACACAACATTCAAGCTGGATTCAGATCTAAATTTGGATTGTGATTAAATAGTTGACACAGCATAGGTTTCTGACACAGAATGAATGTGGTCTAATGAACTTAAAATATTTTTTTTGCCTTTGAGCAATTCACTATACTGTTGAAAAAATGTTTGAAGAAATTTTCTTTTTATTTATGAAATCTGAAATAAGAGAAATTTACCCCCCCCCTTTTTTTTTTCACATCCCCCTTTCCCTTTTTCTAAAACTGATCTCAATTCAAATTTCTAATGGAGTTTGCAACAATAACTACTCATTTAAATACATCATAAAATATTAAAATGTAAAATAAAGTGCTTGTTATCACTGAATGGTAAAGATTGTTTTAATTTATCAGTTGGTAGTAAAAGTGAATATACATTGTATATTGTATAAAACAATGATTTAAGTTGATTCAACTACTATTCTAGACAAAGAAAGATAACTCCAATTGAAAATTTCTTGCTATTGCACAATATTGTGCAATTAGATATTTCATGCTATTGCGCAATACTGTGCAATTGAAAATATTTGCTATTGCACAATACTGTGCAATTGAAGATTTCTTGCTATTGCGCAATAGTGGCAATTGAAAATTTCTTGCTATTGCACAATACTGTGCAATTGAAGATTTCTTGCTATTGCTGAGTACTGTGCAATTGAAAATTTCTTGCTATTGCACAATACTTTATATAATAATTTTGGATCCTGATTTGAAACAACTTGAAAACTGGGCCCATAATCAAAAATCTAAGTACATGTTTAGATTCAGCATATCAAAAAAGCCCAAGAATTCAATTTTTGTTAAAATCAAACTTAGTTTAATATTGGACCCTTTGGACTTTAATGTAGACCAATTTGAAAATGGGACCAAAAATTAAGAATCTACATACACAGTTAGATTTGGAATATCAAAGAACCCCAATTATTCAATTTTTGATGAAATCAAACAAAGTTTAATTTTGGACCCCGATTTGGACCAACTTGAAAACTGGGCCAATAATCAAAAATCTAAGTACATCTTTAGATTCAGCATATCAAAGAACCCCAAGGATTCAATTTTTGTTAAAATCAAACTAAGTTTAATTTTGGACCCTTTGGACCTTAATGTAGACCAATTTGAAAATGGGACCAAATATTAAGAATCTACATACACAGTTAGATTCGGCATATCAAAGAACCCCAATTATTCAATTTTTGATGAAATCAAACAAAGTTCAATTTTGGACCCTTTGGACCCCTTATTCCTAAACTGTTGGGACCAAAACTCCCAAAATCAAAGCCAACCTTCTTTTTATGGTTATAAACCTTGTGTTTAAATTTCATAGATTTCTATTTACTTATACTAAAGTTATGGTGCGAAAACCAAGAATAATGCTTATTTGGGCCCCTTTTTGGTCCCTGTTGGGACCTCAACTCCCAAAATCAATCTCAACCTTTCTTTTGTGGTCATAAACCTTGTGTTAAAATTTCATAGATTTCTATTCACTTTTACTAAAGTTAAGAGTGCGAAAACTAAAAGTATTCGGATGACGACGACGACGACGCCAACATCATACCAATATACAACCAAAAAATTTTCAATTTTTGCGGTCGTATAAAAATAGACCAAAAATCAAAAACTTAACTTTGACCACTGAACCATGAAAATGAGGTCAAGGTCAGATGACACCTGTCAGCTAGACATGAACACCTTACAATCATTCCATACACAAAATATAGTAGACCTACTGCATACAGTATAAGAAAAACCGACCAATACACAAAAACTTAATTATAACCACTGAACCATGAAAATGAGGTCAAGTTCAGATGAACCTGCCAGTTGGACACCTTACAGTCCTTCCATACACCAAATATACTAGACCTATTTCTTATAGTATCTGAGATATGGACTTGACCACCAAAACTTAACCTTGTTCACTGATCCATGAAATGAGGTCGAGGTCAAGTGAAAACTGTCTGACGGGCATGAGGACCTTGCAGGGTACGCACATACCAAATATAGTTATCCTATTACTTACAATAAGAGAGAATTTAACATTACAAAAAATCTTAACTTTTTTTTCAAGTAGTCACTGAACCATGAAAATGAGGTCAAGGACATTGGACATGTGACTGACAGAAAGTTTGTAACATGAGGCATCCATATACAAAGTATGACGCATCCAGGTCTTACACCTTCTAAAATATTAAGCTTTTAAGAAGTTAGCTAAAGCCGCCGCGCCGCCAGAAGTTGCAGGCTCGACAAAAAACTGTTATTTCATGAATAATAATAAATCCTTAGTGATATATTATTATTTAGCTGCAATATATATTCTTTCATCCTTTTTTTTCAAGAAAATTTTTAGTTCGTTAGTTTTCTAAATTGAACTGTTCCACATTTTTTATGTCAGGTCCTTTTATAGCCGATCATACAGTATGGGATTTTCTCATTGTTGAAAGTCATATGGTTGCCTTTAGTGGATAGTTCTCATTGGCAAATTGCCTTATTCCTATGTATCCTCATAAATGTAAAATATGTCTTTTTCAATGTTTTGTTTTGCATATCCCCAATATCTGCAAGAAATAATGATTTAAAAAGTTGTTTCAATGTTTTACAGCAGTTTTCATACTTCCACACTTAATCAAATATGAAAAATATGTATAAGCCATGTTAAAATGAACAACATGTAGTGTTGTGGCAAGTCATTACCTGTCTTTTTCTAATTTATCTTCAACAATTTCTGCAATTTGATCACAATCTTTCTCCAGGGAGTTGAGTGTAGTCTGAATTGTCTGGTTAATTGTCTTTTCAATATCCTTGCATACTTCTTCTATCTGATTGGCACATCTACTACCCTAACAAACAATAAAGTACAATAACTGACCAAGAGGTTTATAAAAGACCAGGATGTCGACACAGAGATATGTCTCATCTATATGTAACTTTGATAATTTTTTAAATTATTTGAATGGCAACACTTAACAATATTATTAGTTTTGTTTTTATTTTATTACTATAGACAAAGGAATTTCTCTTTATTCAATTCAAGCTTTTATTAATTACAATTAATTATAATTACTGTATACATTTTTTTACTAAGAAATACTAGTAAGTGGACAACTCTGAAGATAACTATTATTTATTATTAGTTTTAAAAATAAATAAATTAAATATCCATGGAATAAAGTGGATGGTCAAGTATTCTTTTAGTGTCAACTCTGATGCAGCTTGGTTGTATGGTGGGAAGAAATAAGAAAATGACATCATGAACCTCTAGCAAAATCGAAAAAAAATTTGTAGATTTATCAATTAATTCGCAAAGGAGCCTTTAGGGTTGGTTTTGCAAGGCTCTAGCATTCTTTGCATTTTTGCCTTAGTTGTATATGGTTGAATATCAAAGGCAACAATGCAAAGTAATTATAATGTGCCTCACTTCAATGTTACCAAAATCAAAATTGTGTAAAAAACACATTTTACATGCAACATACCTTGGAATTCATATTTGGAACATAAATTGTTGGCATGTCAAATCCTGTTCTGTTTAATCCAGGTCTTTTACACAACTCTTGGACAATCTGCATCATTACTCTCTGTAAATACATAATATTTTTATGACAAATTAAAACATTTCAATTTCCTTGATTTATCTCCCTTTTCCAGTCATTATTAGGTTTTTGAGAAATCAGATTTTATCCCCTTTAAGAAACAAGAGTACACACGCTGAAATGTCTCGCCTTCTTTACTAATCATTGCTTTTATGTTGATAGTCCTAAATATAAAGCTTTATTACAACTGTCACGTAAACTTAACAATAACCAAGAAAACTAAACATTGACCAATGAACCATGAAAATGAGGTCAAGGTCAGATGAACCATGCCAGGCAGGCATGAACAGCAAACAATTCTTCTATACAACAAATATAGTTGATCTACTGCATGTCTATAGTTTATGAAAAACAAACCAAAACACAAAAAACTTAACACTGAGCAATGAACCGTGAAAATGAGGTCAAAGGTCAAATAAAACCTGCGAGACTGACATTAGATTATAAAATAAGACCAAAACTAAAAAACTTTACTTTAACCACTGAACCATGAAAATGAGGTCAAGGTCAGATGACACCTGACAATCATTCCATACACAAAATATAGTAGACCTATTGCATACAGTATAAGAAAACCAGACCAAAACACAAAAACTTGTAACTATCTCCACTAAACCATGATAATTGGGTCAAGGTCAGATGACACCTGCCAGTTGGACATGTACACCTCACAGTCCTTCCATACACCGAATATATTGCTTATTGTATATGAGATATGGACTTGATCACCAAAACTAAACCTTGTTCACTGATCCATGAAATGAGGTCGAGGTCAAGTGAAAACTGTCTGACGGGCATGAGGACTGTGCAAGGTACGCACATACCAAATATAGTTATCCTATTACTTTTTAACTTTTACTTTTTTAACGAGAATTTAATATTACAATACTTTTTTTCAAGTAGTCACTGAATCATGAAAATGAGGTCAAGGTCATTGGACATGTGACTGATGGAAAGTTCATAATATGAGGCATCCATATATAAAGTATGAAGCATCCAGGTCTTCCACCTTCTAAAATATGAAGCTTTTAAGAAGTTAGCTAACGCCGCCGGATCACTATCCCTATGTCGAGCTTTCTGCAATAAATGTCGCAGGCTATACAAAAAAAAAAAATTTCAAGACTTTTAGCCCTTTCCACTCAAGTAGATTTCTTCGACATTGATGAAACTGATGAATAAATCAATTCTCTTGGTTTATGTCCCTTTGCACTCATTAAGTGAATTTGGAAAACACAAATACTAAAATATAAATCAAATGATATAGGATCAAGGACACAGTTATATGATTTTGTTCAGGAACTACTGTATGAGAAGTAAATAATACCTAATTTATTTCATGAATTTTTATAAACTATTTACCCTGCATATTCACTGGACAAAACAAACACATGTGCAAAGATTTCTTTTACTAGGTTTATAAACGTTGCACTTAATTTCTTATCAGGAACCCCCTAATTCTGCAAGTTTCATAGTATTTGTGAATTTTGGTCCATGACAATTTTCTACTGAATTACACATTAACTAACCTGCCTATCACTTTCATGTCCAGCCTCATCAGCTTTACTGAGGTAAAACCTAATCCTATCAGCATGTTTATGGTTCAGTTCTTCCACCAAGTTGAGAGTCCTCTTACATAAAGCCTGGCCAATAGGGTCAAAGAACACAAATATCAAATCAGCTAAGTCACCTGAAAAAGAAAATTTAATAATGTTGAAAGACCTATAAAAAATCTGAAAAACACTCTTTTTTTTTTTTTACCTCTGTTTGAATCTGAATTCAAAAACAACATACATTTTACCTATCAACACTTTATAAAGGTTTTATCCTAAAAATATGACAAAAACATCAAGTCAATGCACCATTAGGTGAAGGTACAGAATCATTTAATGTCCAATACATCAAGATATGCCAATGTTAATACAACTACATACCAAATATCATTGATTTATCAAAAGTGGTTCCCATTAAAATGACCTAGTCACAAACTTTAACAAATTGCTGGCAGGGTGGACAGAAACCTCTTATTCAAGTCTTGCTCTTTGATCTATCAGGCAGATGCATGTCTGTTATGGTATTTTTTCATCATAAAGATTAAATAGGTATTTTCAATAAATTGGTTTGAAAATTCAAAAATTAGTCTCTTAAAAAAACCAAGACAGTACATTTTTTTCAATTGTCAAATATTTAGGAATATACTGCGTGTACATTTCAAAATGCTGCTTTTAAATTAAATTATACATCTATGCAACAGCTGCCTGTGAAAAAATTAACCTAGCTACCAATCAAACACCACCTGGGGGAGGATTACAAATGGTAAATACATTTCTTAAATCCAGAACTTAAATATTCAACTGGTGTGGAAATTAAAAAAAAATACTGCCAACATTTTTGTGTTAAAAACCAACTGCTGTTCACACTTAAATGAACAGAAACAGGAACTAGGTGTCTGACAGATACACAAGTCACACATGTATAGATTGATTAATGTGTGCTGCAGACTTAATTATAAATATAAAGTCATTCTGTATAGTAACATTGGAGAAATATGGGACGAAAATTTTTAAGTCCATTCTGTCTTCTAATTTATGAGAAAAGTACAATGAAAATATTTGTTGGACGAACTGACAGACAGACAGCCAAGTTGATTAAATGTGTGTATAATAATCTTTCCACTATTCACTTAAAACTAATTATTTATATTTTCATATATAATATTACCGAGCCAGAGGATAGACTTGTTGACATCAAATGGATATTTCATGTCTCCATCTACAAGCCCTGGTGTATCTACAAATGTCACTAAGCTGAATTTCTTCTGCTTTGACGTGGAGATTTCTGTTGTGAGGTAGTCTGTTACTCCTGAAAGTGAAGAGAGTAAATTATCATCTAGTATATATTTCATTATTTCTTATATGATTTGCATATCTACACTTACTTTGATAATTAAAGTCTGTAAGAAAATTTATTGTTTGCTCTTTGATAGACCATTTAGCCAAACCTAATTTTGTAACCTTTGTATTCTATGCCATTGTCAATTTTATAAATTCATGCACTACACCAAGGAAAATAATCCTTGGATTTTGAAAAAGTTGAAATTCACTTAAGAAATAAAGAAGAAGAATGGACACATATGTCCCCCCTAAAGGTTGACAATTTTTCAATTTTTCAATTTAAAAAGAGGCATGATTCTAAAACTTTAAATAAATCAGAACCCAAATTGGAACTCTGTCTGTTTGTTGTGGTTCTTAGAAGTGTGTATGAGTTTACTAAAATTGGAAAAAGACTCAAGTTGGTGCCAAATGGAATTTGGGACAGACAGACAACTGTACACCTTTATGTCCCCTTCACAGAGCAATCAAAACCCACATGTGTATGTTGATAATTATATGATGAAACCTACTATTTTTTTTTTAGAGATTATTGATTCTTGAACCAGACCACAGACCAGCACAAAAGCAGAATTCTGGTGCGAGTCCTGAACCAGACAAGCAAACTTTACACAAAAGCAGAGTTCTGGTGGGAGTCAAAAATGTTTGACCATCCAAATTTTGCAAAAGACTGACACATAGCAAGAACTGCAAGCACCAGTCCTGGGGAAAAGAAGATTCCAATGTAAGATTGTTAACAAATAGCCCAATAAAACATTAATAACTTTACTTTATTAACCAACTACAATCTTAAATGTTGTGTCCATACTAGCCCCAACTGTTCAGTGTTCGACCTCTGCGGTTGCATAAAGCTGTGCCCTGCGGAGCATCTGGTTCTAATATTAAGTTTAAATTTATTTTTTTTAAATTGTCACACTTATTTAAAGAAATGAACGACATTTTGATTTAATCAATGTCCTGTTTCAACTGTTTGTAATGCATGGCTGTGATTTCGTAATGCACGGGTGTGATTTTGTAATGCATGACTGGCTGTAGCAATTTCTCCCTTCATAATGACCAGTTGTCGAAATTTTCCTGTTATAAAGTATGGGCATTTCTATACATACAGCTCTGAATTTGGATTGTGATTAAAAAGTTGACACAACATAGGTTTCTGACACAAAATGAATGTGGTCTAAGAACTTAAACTTGAAAACTTTTAAAATTTTAAATTGGACATTTACCTATTATGGTCCAATATCCAAAATCTAAATACATGGTTAAATTCAGCATATATCATAGAACCCCAAGAATTCAATTTTGGATGAAATCAAATAATGTTCAATTTTGGACCCTTTAGACATCAATTTGGACCAATTTGAAAACCAGGCCCAAATATCAAAAATCTAAATACATGGTTAGATTCAGCATATCAAAGAACCCCAAGAATTCGATTTTTGTTAAAATCAAACTAAGTTTAATTTTGGACCCTTTGGACCTTAATGTAGACCAATTTGAAAACAGAACCAACAAGAATGTGTCCACAGTACACGGATGCCCCACTCGCACTATCATTTTCTATGTTTAAAGGACTGTGAAATTGGAATAAATTCTCTAATTTGGCATTAAAATTAGAATGATCTTATCAAAGGGAACATGTATACTAAGTTTCAAGTTGATTGGACTTCTACTTTATCAAAAACTACCTTGACCAAAAACTTTAACCTGAAATTTGCACTATCATTTTCTATGTTCAGTGAACCGTAAAATTGGGGTCAAAACTCTAATTTGGCATTTAAATTAGAAAGATCATATCATAGGGCACATGTATACTAAGTTTCAAGTTGATTGGACTTCAACTTCATCAAAAACTACCTTGACCAAAAACTTTAACCTGAAGCCAAAAACTTTAACCTGAAATTTGCACTATCATTTTCTATGTTCAGTGAACCGTAAAATTGGGGTCAAAACTCTAATTTGGCATTTAAATTAGAAAGATCATATCATAGGGCACATGTATACTAAGTTTCAAGTTGATTGGACTTCAACTTCATCAAAAACTACCTTGACCAAAAACTTTAACCTGAAGCGGGACAGACGGACGGACGAACGAACAGACGGACGGACAGACGGACGGACGGACGCACAGACCAGAAAACATAATGCCCATAAATGGGGCATAAAAATTAAGAATCTAAATACACAGTTAGATTTGGCATATCAAAGAACCCCAATAATTCATTTTTTTATGAAATCAAACAAAGTTTAATTTTGGACCCTTTTGGTCCCTAATTCCTAAACTGTTGAGACCAAAACTCCAAAAATCAATCCAAATCTTCCTTTTGTAGTCATAAACCTTAAGTTAAAAATTCATAGATTTCTGTTTACTTAATACTAAAGTTATTGTGTGAAAACCAAGAAAAATGCTTATTTGGGCACTTTTTTGCCCCTAATTCCTAAACTGTTGTGACCAAAACTCCCAAAATCAATCCCAACCTTCCTTTTGTGGTCATAAACCTTGTGTTTAAATTTCATAGATTTCTATTTACTCATACTACAGTTATAGTGCGAAAACCAAATGTCTTTGGACGAAGACGACGCCAACGTCGTACCAATATACGACCAAATAAAGGGCTGCGCTTTAGCGCATGATACGCCCGTTGCTCTTTTAACTTGTCTTTTATGCTTTAAATGAATTTATATGATCAACTAGAAATATATATACAAATCAAAAGGGATGTTACATTAATATATTCACCAAAGTTTCATAAAATCCCCCTTTTTTAAGTATAAAAATTCATTACTTAAGAAAACGTAAAATCTAAAATTTATAAAAATGGAAAGGGAGCTTATGTCAATAGATATAAACAATTTATCAAAGTTGCATAAAATTTTGTGAAAGTGTTAGTTATTGTCCCAAAATTGGAAAATCCCCCCTTTTTTAAGCATAAAAATTCATAACACGGAAATGTAAAATCTGAAATTTATAAAAATTGAAAGGGAGCTTACATCAATAGATATGAACAATTCACCAAAGTTTCATGGACATTGGTGAAAGCCTTTTTGAGTTATTGTCCGAAGTGTTGAAAATCCCCCTTTTTTTATGAATAAAGCCCCATAAATCCAAAACTTAAAATCTGAAATTTATAAAAATTGAAAGGGAGCTTACATCAATAGATATTAACAATTCACCAAAGTTTCATAGACATTGGTGAAAAGCCTTTTTGAGTTATTGTCCGAAGTGTTGAAAATCCCCCTTTTTTTATGAATAAAGCCCCATAAATCCAAAACTTAAAATCTGAAATTTATAAAAATTGAAAGGGAGCTTACATCAATAGATATAAACAATTCACCAAAGTTTCATGGACATTGGTGAAAGCCTTTTTGAGTTATTGTCCGAAGTGTTGAAAATCCCCCCCTTTTTTATGAATAAAGCCCCATAAATCCAAAACTTAAAATCTGAAATTAAAAAAAAACGAAAGGGAGCTTACGTCAATAGATATAAACAATTCACTTAAGTTTCATGGAAATTGGTGAAAGTGTTTTTGAGTTATTGTCCGAAGTGTGGACGACGGACGGACGGACGGACAACCGTATACCATGATACGTCCCGTCTAAAAGACGGGCGTATAAAAATTGATGGTTGTATAAAAACAAGTTTAAATGATGTTCAGCGTTTGATAACGACCTGAAAAGGAAATATTTCACAGCCTTTTTCGAGTACAACTTTCGATTATTATCACGGTTTCATTTCCGTTGTTCAATACTCAGAATGCAGACTACTCAAGACAAAGATTAAGAATAGTTATACTGTCTGATTTATTCTTACCAGCTACTTAATATTTGCTAGATGAAATGAATTTTAATAGAATAAAATTCAGTACTTGGATGAGAAATCAGAAATTACATCTGACAGTCACAATGTTGACCAAAATTCAATCTTGAATGCGAAAAGACAAGTTTAGCTATGAAATTCCTGTATCTTCTTCACAGTAAGTTTCTTACTCTTTGTTTAATTGAAGAATTAAAACCATTTAATAAAAATGTTATAAAACTGGATTTTTCTGTATTGGTCCTGTTGTAGATTTGTAGTAAGCTGTATAATTTTGAATGAAGTTGCCTTAGTTGGTTAATAAAAGTATCAATATATGGACTTTTTCATATTGGCCCTGTTACATGCCCTTGATATTAATAATGGCCTCGGACAGTTGTAATGGCCCTTGGCGTTGCCAGAAGGCCATTACAACCATCCTTGGTCATTATTAATACCTCAGGCATGTTACAGGGCCAATATGAAAAAGTCCATACATTAATACTATAATAATACATTGACCTTAAAAATAGACAGGCTAATTAACACTCACTTTAGGGGAACAAACTTCCCAATTAACCAAACTGGTGACTCATTCAACTTTGTTAAGTCAATTTTATATATAGTTTTTAAAACTAAAATAGATCTACAGACTTTAGGACCTTTCTAATCTTAAACAAATTAGGCTATGTTAGAACTCCTTTCCAAGTATGTGGTAACAGGATGTAAGTGACTGTTGAGCAGCAAATCAGAAAACTCGGTAAAGAAAGGTCAGAAAAACCATGAGAAATTCAAACCAATTTGTACATTTCTATCTACATGTATGTACAATACATACTTAGATCTTTAAGTTTCACACTCCCACCTCAATCAGTGTAATAAAACAATTTTATTCCCTAATAAGACATGTAAAATGCTCTATTAATACAGTCATTCATCACTTATTTTTTTACAATGACATTCGTAGGACTATTCAAGGGTAAAATACCAACAAGTACCATACTTCTAATTTTAACTACAAGGTAACTGTCGAACTAGGTGAGATTTCCTTTCTGACATATGACTCTATTGATTATCTTGAATTACAATTATGATTATATATGTATGTATCCACATATATCAATATAAATCTACAAATAAAATATTTGCATGTATATACAAAGTGAAATTTATTAGAAGAACAATACAATATGCCAAGATGAATAAATGTAAGTACAATCTCTTCAGTGTCCTCTTTGTTTAGCGTCTTGTCACAGTTGGTTGTGAAGTGGAAGGTTAGAGATCCATTCAGAAGTCTGGATTGAAGTGTTGAGATCACAGCTGACATGGGTTGTAACTACAGCCCTTCATTTGGCAGCTCTCAGTTATAAACAAGAGATAGCTGTCCAAAGGAAGAGCGGTAGTCAGTCGATCTTCTTAACAACCATTCTTATAATCTCTTCTACTCATCTTTCAACAGCCACTATTTCCCTTGATACTTGATTTTTCTTTCCATCATTTACTTCTCTGTACTGCTTTATCATGATGGTCCCCTGGCCTTGACTAGGTTCACCTCCAGTAGCATGGCCAGTGTCACTTTGGTGTTATAAAAATAGACTAGTGCAGGTGTGTTCGAACATTGCAAGCATTTGACAAATATCATTTTCCTCAATTAACATTTAAAAAAAAATGTTGAATGTTATAAATAAGTCCTACATGAATCTTCATGTTTTTCTGCATGATATGCAGTTCTAAATATTTTCCTTCTGTAGGTAAAAACTGGCAGCACTCAAGAAATATCATCAATTTTCAGCAAGAAAAATGACAATCTAAATAGAATGGAATGTTTCAAAGTAGATTAGGTTAGCACTTAGAGCCTCTTGTTCTTGAACTGTTACACAAGTGAATAACTCTCCTTGCAAGTGCATGAATGTCAAAGAAATTTATCTACAGTACTTGTGAGATGTTGCTGTTCTATATGATATATTGTGCATCTTTTTTTGGGCCAAAAACTCCTAGATATAGCTTTTCTTATTTTTGCATAATTAACAAGATAGCTTTTCTTGTTTTTGCATTATTTACACAGTACATGTTCTTATCAATGTTAATCTTAAGGATACAAAAATTGTAAAAATGCAACAAGCTTTAATCCTTTTGATTAGTTTGAAGTTTCATGCACTGTTACCAAAGCAGCAGCTTGATGAAAAATTATCAGAGAACAAATTCATATGCAGGTGTGGAGTATTTATGAAGTCAGCAGTTAATCTTTGGCAAAGTCAGCTAAAGAAGGGAAATATAAATCAATGTTTCTACCTGAACACATGTTTGTACATTTTAAACTGATATGCTGTATCTTGGAACATGCATAGTCATACTATCTTACAATGATCACAATATTTATTTGCTTTGTACCTAGATTAAGAGAAATATAATGCACTAGGAGTCTGAATATAACAAGTAGAAGATGTGAAGGATATAATTGCCAATGAGACAACTCTCCACCAAAAGACATATTGTTGTAAGTATTTTTCTATTTACACATAGTACATCTTCAGTATATGAAACAACAGTATGGGTTGATTAGAGGTGAACATTACAAAAAGGTAGTGTAATTAAGGTATGGACTTATCTTATTTTCAAGATTTAAAAAAAAAAATAAGAACAATCAAATTAATTTGAACTGACCAGGGAATATAGTGATAAAAATGTACATGAAGCGAGTTATTAAAGTAATTCGAAATCTTGTATAATCTTTGTATAACGCCGGTTAACCTCTTTTTTAAATCCTGCTGTTGTTAATCTGGTATCCTTCTATGTTGTCTTTCAACATGACAGGACAGCTCTTCATCAGGCAGCTTGTGTCAATTAAACCAGGCTACCCAGTGATGAGCTGCCTGTTATGTCAATATCTCCTTCTTAAAAGATCTCGCCCAAATTCCTCACCTGAAATCTGCCATTCTTTTTTTTCTTTTCTTCATGAATTAAACTAAAGTTCTTCTTATATATTCCTTTTAAATACATGTACATGCTACCATACTACTGCTACTGTCAGCAGAAGCTGGGATGTTACAATGAGTTACCAATATCTCTAGACCACTGAACAAACATGATAATATAGCCACATCATACAGGACGACAAGTTTGACCAAGTCGTACTTAATACTGACGACAGTGGCTGTGTTTAGTATAATACCTTGATACATGTGTAATCATCCTTAAGCTGAACTGATCTATATCCAGTTTTAAGTGTGAATCACTATGACTCAAAACCTCAATATTGATCCTAAAACAATGTCATTCTTACTTTAGCCAGCATGTACAATAATATAATGGAATGCATAAAACCCACAACATTTTATTTTATACTCATTTTTGAAAGGTCTGCCATAAAATCTATTCCCCCTTTTTTTAATGAACTTAAAAGAAAAAAAAACCTATAATACATAAAAAAAACTGTTTTACAAATAATAACTGGTTCATCAACTTTTTGAAAATATCTTTGCAGCCATATTAACATGCAACAAGACTCATTCAATATTAATCCTATTTTTTCATCCTGTAATATATCAAATATCTACTATTACAGACCCCACAAGGAAGTCTATGTAAATAGGTGCCTAACCACATTTAACCCACATTAGATTTAAGCAGGAAATAGTCACTCCTGTAGACCTTTGATTGGCTTCTTTATATTACCTAACAAGACAATAGCCAATTTATAATGAATTTATTATTTATTAACAGTTTCACAAGTGATTTCCTTGCTACTAAAAACATGTACACCTCAAAAATTTCCTCTGTCTGCATAACTTAACCATATTAAATGGTTATTAACAATTTCTTTTTATATGATAAATCAAGCTACATGTAGATCTGCATCAATGCAAATGCATAATTGTTGTCTTAAAAATTCATGATATCATCTTTAGAATCTTTCTACACCTCTCACCCATCAAAAGCATGTATATAACTTAACTATACAAAATTCCTCAATGATGATGACAAATGTTTGTATTGATTTTGTCATTTCCCTTTTTCTTTCATTACAAGATTTGAACATACAAACCTCAGAAAAATGACTATGAAATCCGAGTTTAATTTTTGGTAGGCAGGAGTGGACTGTCTGTGGTTTTCAAATGAAATGACAAAATCTGCCTGTACTATAGTGAAATTCCATTCTTACAGACTCTTACTTTTATAGACCATTTCATCAAATGGTTTCTGATATTTCCAAAAAACCTTCAAACCTACCAGCACAATTTCATAGCATGCAGCTCTTTCCATTTTTACTTTCTCACTACTACACTTACCTTCAATCTGTCTCAAAGGTTCAAAATGTGGATACAAATGTAGTGTGGCATTTCCCTGCAAAGACAAAAATATATAGATTAATAATTCAGCTTTTATTTAGATCCATGTCTTGAGTACTTATATTTTATAAATTTCAACCATTGCTAGAGGGGCAATCAAAATATGCACCGTCACTGATGAATAAAATGTACAATGTATAACACTGACTTTTTATTGTTATTTCTAAGAAATATGTTAACAAAAATATATGACTTTTTATTGTTATTTCTAAGAAATATATTAACAAAAATATATGACTTTTCATTGTTATTTCTAAGAAATATATGTTTACAAAAATATATGAAAATGTTGTATCCAAGAATATTAAAATAGAACATGTCACAATTTTGTCAACCTTTATTCTTCCTTCAAAGCATATTCTATGTTTATAATTTTGTTTACTTTCTTCCACACATGTATGAGCTTACTTTTTAAGTGGGGGATATTAATTAAGACCTAGATTATTTTTTATATTAACATGCATTTGTTTGGCTCCAGTCATGTAAACAATAACTAATTAGAAATGTTTTCAAATGAAAAAAAAAAACGAACAAGGATATAAGATGTGAAATAAACAATGACCCTAAGACAGCAACCTGATAACAGACTTCAACAACAATTGTTTACACCATACAAGCGCTCTACATGTAAATAGTCATTAGTCTAGTTATTTTTTTGTGTGGAGTTTTACAAAGACCACCAAAGATCATCTATCAAAACCCTCTTGTATTTTAATGTTTCAACTGACCAGTTTCAAGTTCCAACATCCATATGAAAGCCATGGGAGCATGGAAGCTTGTTTATGGTATTACCGTATAATCAAGTCGTAGATTAAACTAACTGCACTTTGCACTTGCTGCGCATATATACAAAGTACATTATCTAAATCAATTTGTTTACATATACATCAAAGAATGTACACACCTTAGATCAACAGGTGCAAAAAAAAAAAAAAAACCCAGGTATGTTCACAATATTTAGCCAAACAACAATGTAATGTAAAATATTCAATGTGGAATAATCTGGCATACTCCTGATCAATATTGCGAGACTTTTTATAATATGATTAAATTGGCTGGAAATCTATCGATAGAGCAGTATTGTCTACAATTTTTCACATAATACAAGTCACAAAAGATAGTGTGCAAGTTGACATGTACAGAGATCACTTCTTTGTTATATTAAGTGTCCTGTAAATGGGTTAGACAAGGTGAACGACCTTTTAAATGTTACCAATATTAAAAATACTAATTTTCCCTTTAACATTACTAATAACGTACGCGTGAACTTTTCCTTTGGCCACCCAGTATTCAAATCAAAATTGCATGATTTTTCTCAATATTTACTTGCATTTTTATAATATTATTATTTTAATTTTTGACAAAAGGACAGACAAGGCAATCCCAGTTTACCCATAAAAACATTGCTAGAGATATAAAAATGTTTAAAATTTTTATCAAATTTAAGTTTACTTTGAAATGCAGACATTCTTTTCTTTACATTAATGTCATTATTTCTAAAAAGCAGAATTTGGATGCGACAGGCACGCATCCTTGGAAAATGATTGCATTTTTTAGATATTCTGGCCCTAACCATGATCTTTATTTTGAAAAAAAAATATCCTCAAATAACAATCAATAGTGATACAACAGGGCATTTTAATTAGATTGGTATTCAAAAATTGTTTTCCAAACATAAAAGAGCTACCTATATCAGATAATCCTAAATCCCTTCAAGATCAGTTGCCTCTTATCTTGACATTTAAAAAACAGTCAACTTCACTGTTTATGAATGAAGATATTGCAGTATAGGTCAATATTGGTCCTTCTTTAAAGTTAAATTTTTGTACTTAACAGACCCATAAACCTATTGAACAATGGACCTGATAATGAAAACTTATCTTTCTGTTCTAGATAAAATACTCCAATAAAATTATTATGCATTCTTTGTTGATTTTATTTTTTTATCATCTTTGATACAAGTGGAGATTATTTGTTTGACTTACCTTGTACAATCTTCTAAAAGGGTCATAAAGTGAAATCACAAAAATACTGAACTCTGATGAAAATTCAAAACTGAAAGTCCCTAATCAAATGGCAAAATCAAATGATAAAACACATCAAACGAATGGACAACTACTATCATATTCCTGACTTGGTACAGGCATTTGCTAATGTAGAAAAAGGTGAAGTTGAACTAGGTTTAATAGCGCTAAACATCTCACTTGTTTGACAGTCGCATCAAATTCCAAGTGTCCCCCTGAGTTTTTGCCTTCCTTGTTATTTTATACTAGCCATATCCTTTATTTAAAACTTACAATCCTCCATTCTAAAAATGTTATTCTAGGGAACTTATAGGGTCATCTTAGTTTGTTACATTGTTACAACTTTTCAAAACAAAATGGTTTCAAGAACCCTTTTTGTGTTTATTGCACAGAAACAGCTGGAGCCCCTCCAACTGGCCAGAGTACTAGTATCCAAATTCAATAATCAACATTTTCACATATTCTTTGCTTTTATTCAGTCAGTGGAGCAGTATTTTATCACCAGTCTACAATACACCATCCATCCCTTTTTTCTCTGTTAAGACTACATACATTACTGACAAAAAAACAACAATTCCTTTGTCCAACAGATAATTATACAATTATAGGTAATAAAGAACACATATGGTCTACAAATAGAACAGCAAAAATCTTGTACACCTGATGTACATTTAGAACGGAAGGCATGGAGTAAAATATGACATTGGCATGTTGGGCGGTACACAGATTAAAAAAGTCTAAAAACTACTTAACCTAAACCATTGAAATAGACAGAAATAACTATTGATTCAAGTCCAAAAAAAGATAATTAAACTGTCAAAAACTACAAAAATATGCCTTCAGACTAGAGCTGAAAATAAAACCCTAGTTCCAGACATCTACATACACAATCCAGACAACTGGCAAATACCACATTTTACTCTTGCCAAACCGTAAATCTTAACAAGTCAATCACAAGTATCTAAAATATGCAATCAAAGCCTCTTATTACTGATTGTTAAGTTCTAATGTTAAGACCTGACTACCTAATGAGTAATTTATGTAATGAATTATTATATCTGTCTGTCAAAAATACACGAAATTACCTGTTGACCTACTGGTACACTGACACATAAATACATCTTATGTAATTTGAGGGCATAATGCATATCAAGTGTAATTCTTCAACATTTAAATTTGAAAAGCATGTTTAATAAAACCTGCTTCTTTACCTGGTTAGAGTTAATCAGTTTTAACAGTTACAGAACACAAATCAAAGTGGTTATGTAATAATAAGTTATACGATAATCTAGAAGTGCAAACTCTAATTTCATTCAAGACGATCTATAATTGACAGTTAGAAGGGTTTTCTTCTTAATTTATTTATCATTTAGATTTTTTTTGTTTGTTTTTTTTAAATATATTAGGAACGGATGATATCAGAACTTTTTTGCATTTGCTAGTAAAGTTATCTTTCTTCTAATGAAAAAAAAAACACCTCATAAGACATAAAACAAGTTTAATATCTTAACGAATATGTATAACAAAACAGATTGGTACTTTTATTGCTTGTTTTCAAGACAGATCACTTGTACTGCTGGCTCTCCAAAGACTTATAATTAGAATCCTCAGGAAAAAATAAAGCCACATTTTGTACCAATTTCAATGTTTGGAGTATTATAACTAGATTTTGAAAATTATTTTTCATTTTTAATGTATACTATTGAAGATACATGTACTATGACATTTGACAATCAGGTTTTCAGAGTGCCATCATAATGTTGTTGTCTTTTAGTTCTTATATATTCCTGGCAAAAAAGGAACATTTTAGTTCAATTTGTCAGTAAAAATGTATATTAGAATTAACTTTACCTGCCAAATGTTCATATTTTGGCTTTTTTTTAGTTCTTATTTTCCTGGCAAAATAGGGACATTTTTGTCTTCAGAATATTTGAAATAACTTCAACCTGCCAAATTTTGACAGTTTTGACACCTACTTCATATCTTTGTAAAAACCCAGAATTATATTATGTAAGGACATGTGTACTTAAATTTGCATGTTACCTGTTTTATTTCTGTTATACATTTACAAGTAAATCCAAGAAAGTTAGGAGATGAATGGGCATAAAAATCAGATAAAACACAAGATGTCTGTCTTTAACATCAATTTAGGCCTACTCACTAGTACTGTTAAGATTTCAAGGTTTCTAAACACAGGAACTGACAACTGTTACAATTTTATATACATTACCATTGAATTCTATATGAAATATTGAAGAACAAAATGTTTCAGTGTATCCCAAACTCTGTCTGACCGACAAAATGTCAGACAAAAAACCATTCGGTCAGACAGAACTCTTAGGATTTTTTGGTTGAAGACATAGTAGAAAATCAATTTTTCGGTCAAACAAACACTAAAACAGTTTGGCACAGACTGATGTTTATTGTGAAAAATGTCTATAGATGACTCAGATCATACAAGTTTGACCTCTAGTTAAAAACAATGCAAAAAGTGTACAGACATCCATCATATACACATACCTGTCCTCATATAAAATTTACTGTAGAAAATTTGCCCTAGGACCATTTATGTCAACATTTGCAGTCTAATATTGTTTTGTCTACCAAATGCATCCTTAAATTGATGAATTTTATTAGCAGAGGGAAATTATTTTGACATTGCACTTCTGTAAAACCAAGTGTCCTGTATCTAGGACAAGGATATAACTTTTAAGTAACAAGTATTTATGTTTTGTCTACTGGATTAAGTGAACTAATCTATGTATCAATGATGATTTCTGACAAAGGGAGCTTAAGCCAGGATTAAAAATGTACAAATTTGAGGTCCAAGATGGGGTAAATCTATGTCTATTCATTGAAGTCCTTTTCAATTTGAAAAAAGCCTCCTACTGACTTTTGTTAAGACTGGGTATTCAGCTGAAGGGATGTCATTATAGATTATTTGGACTTTTATGTACCTTAATTAAATCAATGAATAATACATACTTATGCTATTTTCTTTTTTATTCAGACAGTACCAATTCAAGCACTTGTTTAAGACGGGTAAAAGTACAATTAGGACCTTTAAATGAAGACCATTATATACTATAGGCATAATGCATGGTTGATAAGTTGAAACAAATGTGATATATAATAAAAAGGCCCCTGAAAATTAACACCGGTAATTTGAAATCCTATACAGAACAAAAATGTATCATTTGTTAACTTTTAAGTATAAAAGTCATGTGAGTCGGCTGTAATTATTTTTTTCATATAAAAGTCATGTGAGTCGGCTGTAATTATTTTGTTCATATATTTGTACTGGGTATTTCTTAGATAATATAAAATAGTATCTAAAACTTGCCAATTTGCGTTCAAATTATCTACATCTATGCAGTAAATCAATATCATTCTTATCAATATTATCTTAATAAATCTTTGATTTGATGGATACAAATATTAATTTCTCAGTCAGTTGTTATATCATTATAATGCAAATGTTCTATATGTCACAAAAGACATGAGATCATGATTTCATCTCATCTACTTGTATATATATACATACAGGTATATTGATGTTTAAGATACAATAAAAAAAATCTAAATGATTCATGCATAATATATTTTAAAGCCTGTAGGGTTGGAGAAAAAGTGTTATAGATCTATCTCAAAATGAGATCATTTTTTCCAAAGAAAGTTATAGCTCCACTTGGCTCTGACCTGATGCATAGATTATTAATTATGCATCCATAACAATGCAAAGTGCCAATATGCTGAAAATATCACATTCTGATTTTTTTTAAATTTTCAATATATTCAAAAATCAGTTATGATCCCCAAGAATGGCAAGATGAAAAGAAATAAATGAACTTGCTAATACTTATTACAATGAGAACATCTTACATTTCGTAGCTTTCTAGATAAATAATCGGGAAAACTTCCCTCAATAGGAATAGCTAGCACTGCTTTGCGAGAAAAGACAGAAAATGTCTGCTTTACCTGCTGGCCATTAATTAATTATTCCTTTTTTTAAATAGAATATGTATATAGAGAGAAAATCAACTTTCTGTAATAACTAAACAAAAGTATTTTCTGTCTAATGAACATAGAATGAAGAGACTCACCTTTTACCAGCTGTGTATTGATGTATCAACGTCCTTGACTTTATATACACGATGTATCAAGCACATCACTCAGGATTAACATTTTTCTATTTCATGTTCGCTGGTTTTAAATTTTAAAATTGAGGCATACAAATGAATATATTATATATGCATGTATTAAAAGTATTCATACAGCTGTTAACAAATCTATTGAATTCACTGATATAAACATTTACCAGTCTTCCCAACACTCATGAACATGTAGCCTAGTCAGACACACCTGGGAAACTTGAGAAAAAAAAGACGGTGGATGAAATTTCCCTTATAAAGATGTCTCTTCATCAAATTGTCACGACAATGCTGATGTACACTTAGCTTGCAGGGTTCAGAAACTCTTAATATCGAATGTTTCCATTGTAATTTATCCAATATCAATAATAATCTATAAACCATAATTGTGATTCGTTCAATACACCAGACACAAGTTTCTCAGATAGAATAGTATTATGAATATCCACCAAATTCAAAAGTACAAAGTTTAAACAAAGTATGTCCATATGTATACTTCACTTTATGGCTGAGCTTTGTTTTATATGATACTAAACTACCAAAGACATAATTTTCTTAAATGATAAATTAATAAAATATTAAGACAACAATAAAGCAAGTCTACAATACCATATTTGAAATATTATATCATCCCCTGGAGAAGGCATCAGAGTATCATTAAACATCAAGAACACAGAAAAATCCATACACAAGAAAATGTTACAGATATAATAAACGGATTTCAAGAGAGTCTAGACATTCGGCAGACTATTAATAAATTTGAATGCATTATATATTTTATTGTCAAATATGGCTATGCCTGACAAGCAAAATTTCTTCACAGAACTTAAAGCTGCCAAAACTATATTGACAAATTTTGGTAAATTCCGCAGACAATAATTGCATGCAATCAATAACTTCGACTTGAACACTCACTTTTTTAAAACTACCCAAGTGCAGCGCTGTAACTCAACAAACCATTTGATTACGAACACCTTCTAGCTTTCATAGAACAAAGGTCAGATAAACTGATGATTAATTTAGAAAACAAAAAAATTTTACCAGACTGGACCACTTTACACTAGAAATGTAGACGGCCTTAAATCACATATAATCATACAGATTAAAACGGTTTGAACTTATCTGTCCAGTTCTTGCTCAGTTTAACCTTTATACAATAGGATTATTTAAACTTTGTCTGACAAGTGAGAAAGTTTATGGGACTTGACTGTATATGTAAACTGTCATTTCAATAAACAAGTCTTTAAAATCAAAATTAAAACATTGTTACATAAAAGATGTTTAATTTTACATTTTCAAAAAGCTTTTATACTTGAAATAATTATATATAATATTATACAAGTTATTAGTTTTTTTTACATAACTGACCAAGGTCACAACATAATGGAAATAATTATGGATTATCTCCCTTATAACACTGTTAATGACCTTTCTCTATAGAGTGAATACACAACAGTCTCTTAAACAAGATTACTAAGATCAATCAATACACATGCTATAGATTTCTTGTCTGGGAGGTTTTGCTGACACAGCAAAAATTTGATGAGCTGAAATTACATTGTTAACATTCCCTTCAGACAAAAAAAACGCCTTACCTCTTATTTCTGAATAATCAATTACATGTATCCATGTACAAACGGTTAAATGTAGTATTATTGATATTCCCCGATTCCACTGGACTGAAATACTTGCATTGAAAAACATCTTCCTGCTTCCTGTTAAATACTCTATTATTTTTATTTCTGACATATCTAAACTCCTGATAAAACACATGAAACCTTCATTTTATTTCAATCTAATAATTTTAACAGGTGAAAAATCAGCCTATCCACTCCTGAAGATCGATTATATTTAAATTCTAAATACCAATACATTAAAATCAAATATTATATATAAGAAGGTCAAATTTTAGCACTCCAATGTTCAACTTCATCCAATATCTAGGTGAACATACTGGACTGTGAAGTGCTCAAGGTTATACCGCCCCATTCAGTACACAGCTGATCATTCACCTGAAGTATCTCATACTAATTATGTCTTGTATGTTAAAAACACATGAATACTTTCAAAAATTTGACGATATTACAAAACATTTTATAAAATCAGTTGTCAATGTTAAAAAATCATAGCAATTCTGAAATCTTGGTGTCAGCAGTATTTGAGATAGTTTTTATTTCTTTTAACTTGATCCAAAAACCTACACTGACTTTTTCCTACTAAGGCCTTTTTTTTTTAATTAGATGGTTTACGGACAACTAGTGTCAAAGGTTAGGGTCGGAGGAGGTAAAAAAAATAAAAATAAAATAGCAATCTTAGATTTTTTTTTTGTTCACGTATAACTGTTCTGAAAAATTTGAGTTGGAGGAAAAAAAAAAAAAAAATGCTGTTCATTCATGACATTACAGGGGTTGAGGAGGAGAAATAGTTTAGCTCTTATCTTGATATGCTTTGCATTTGATGGATGGATGGTCAATTGTTGTTTAATGTCTAGTGGCTAATCAGATGCATAATTAGGATGAGAATATGATAATGAGAAATGAAATGCTAAACTGACACACTGAGCCAGAATTTAAATGTGGTAGCTCACAAGGTAACAGTTCCCCCAAAGATATGTTACCTTACCCAAACACATTATTCTGACTCCTTTAATAATTGCAATTGCAGCGTGCTTGGCGAAGAAGCAGCAGACATTCTTTAAAATTCTATATTATAAAACCATGTATTTGTATGTATATACCTTTGAGTTGGCAATGCGTCGTATTTTTTCTGTGCTTTGAGTAGGATTGAAAAAGCATTAACTTTATCATCCATGTTCAGCTTTGCACTTTTTTCTGGAGGTGCTCCTTCATTTACATCAACAAATATAATTTTTGCCCCAAAGGACGCAAGCACTTCTACGGGTGTACTGGTAGGGGTGTCTGCCCTAGTTTTGTTTGGTGGCGAAACTGTTTGTACCTTGACAATGGCAACATTTTCATCAGCCATATTGTCGAATATGGCATAGCCGATTGTTTGCTTAGGTTTGCATTTGATAAAAGTGCTCTCAGTACGTTGACCATCAAAGTTAATATTCAACTGAAAGTAGATGAAGCCGTCAGACTCCATGGTCCTCCCTCGTTGGGTTTTTGAATTCGTCTGCGTCATTTCGAAGCTTTTCAAAATACGTCGTTCACTACAAACGCTTTATTGACACAGACAAAACGTTTTGGAACGCCTCGGATTTTTTTATTCACAGCACTCGAAAAATCGGGTCGGCGGAATAAAAAACAACACGAAATCAAAATTTTAATTTTATTTCACTTTTAAACAAAATCGGGTCGGCGGATCCGTAAACCAACTAATTAAAAAAAAAGGCCTAAAGACTAAAAATCTTGGAAGTAAAAGTTGTCTTTTATTCGAACAAAGCAGTTTTCAAGTTTAGTTTTAATCAGGCCAATAAACAAACCTTACATGTTTCAAAACTTTTAATCCACATGTGCAAATAAATTTGATAATATTTATAAACAACAGTTTTCATCCTTTATCCATGTAAACAAATGTACCATGCTTTGCATTGTGATCTTTTGGACCTTGATCATTCACTGCATACTTGCATTTGTTTTTACCTATACATAGTTTAATGCTATCTTTTCCCCCTCAGCTTGTGTATTAACCGTTGTGTATTTATGGATGAACTGAAGCAGTATGACTGGTTAGAACAAAACTCTAGAACCCAACCTCCCTTTCCACTACCCAAAAAAAAATGCCCAAAGACCATAATAGGCATTGAATTCAAAGGAGACTTGAGTTTACTAGATAGTTGAATAGGGTAAAGTGACTGACCAGAACCCTTTTCATCCAAATTCTGACGCATGCATGGGCCCTATTGTACATTTACAGACTTGTAACAAAGTGCCTATATGTATATTTGCAAACTCTATCCAATTTTATTAATGATCTTATAACCTTTAATTACACAACTCAAACTAAGTTCTTTAATTTCAATTACAGGACCTACCTGTCTCTTACTTGCACCACTCTTATATATGTTTATATATTATCATGTTTTAAATAAGGTACACTAGTTTCCTCATAGTAATCCCCATATAAAATATATATGGGAATACTGCCCCAATTTGTATGTATATCTAATAAATATAGGCTGGAAAGAACTGAATAAACCGATGCATTTAATAAATATGAAATAATAAAAGTTTAGATTTCCCAAACAGATTGTAAGATATTTTCACTTCACAGTTCAATACCCTAAAAAATGTCTATCAGCAAAAAATAATTAACAATTTACATGTAGGTATACTAATGATTTCAGATTCTAAATAATTTGAATTTCATCCAACAATAATCCTAATAAAAGGTTAAGTCCACAATTCATTTTATAATGTCCAGTAGATTTAAACGATTACTTTATGGTACAGTATTTTGCTGAATCAGCAGAAAGTTTGATATACAGGTATAACAAGTATGTAGACACATAAATACCTGAACTCAAGTCAGCTGATTCATACCTTTATATAATTACATCATTCTATTTCTGTTTAGTAAGGACAGAAACAATTCCATCTATACAAATGTATATATTGGAAAAGATCGTTAGGGAGAACTCTTAAAACTCCTACCTTATGTATATAAGCCTACTTTATGACTTTTTATATAACTTATCACTTTACCTGACAAACTAGTATGTATAGATATACATGTACATTTTTTAAATAGCCGTGAAGGTGTACTTGTTCAAAGTTAAGATGAACTTACATGAAAAGGGCGTATCTAGAAAATTTCTATTTCACACAGATATTGATTTTTCTAAAGGTTATAAGTAAGGATCAAGTCCCTATTTTTTAAAGTGACTTTTCAGCTAATGTTTAATAAGGAATTGTAAAGTGGAGCCTATGTCTTTTTTATTTTATAAATTTTAGAGATTTTTATTAGATTGTAAGTACACCACCTAGGGCTAGGGGCAGCCTGTCTGCTGTCTGACCCATTCATAATCTGCAAATCTAGATATCTAGACACCCAAACTGTAAGAGATGATCCAGAAGAACAGTATTGCTTCATATTTTCAACTTTATATCTATAAATCCAGACAACATAAGAACTGCCCTTTTCTTATTTGCTCAACAACATAATTTTCATTAAAAGTACAACTTTCCATTAATATCATATGATAATAATTTAAAAATTTCTATTTCAAACATTCGTTATAATCCAATACATTATTTTATCAGAACTTTTCCCAAAATATCCACAAATATTACTCACCATCTGTCTGTACCTATTTTAATATCAATTACACGAAAACATGACCAGATCTTCCTACAGAAGTCATAGACCCTCAATCCTTTTATGGTTGATTAAACTCCTAAGATTTCAGTACAGGGTGTAGACATCATAAAATTTAAACAATCTGTATCTAGTAATTATACCGTGAACAACAACCTAGACTTAATCTGTATTTGGTTTTGTACCTACCTACCGTCATTTATTTAAACGAATAAAAAAGTGGTCAGTTTTTAAATCTGCCCAGCTGGTAGCAAAATTGATTTTTTTCCACACAGTGTTATACCCTTTGTTCGTTAATGAATTCAGCTCTATTATATATTGATGAAAGATAATGATTATCAGCTTAAACTTTTCAAAGCCGCACTTATGATTTGGTGTAAGTTTTTTTTACTAGGGCTGTACAATTTAGTACATGTACTGGTACTCTGAATTACGAATCTGTAATTCTCCTTTATCTAAAACGATGAAAAACCTATTCAACAACTTTCTGTCAATTCTTTCCATGTGTTACTATCATGACTATTGTTAGCCATTTCTTTTTTTACTATTCACCATCTGGTGCATAATACATATAAAAAGACCACAAAAATATCAGACAGGACACATCATCATGACAGTGCAACAGACCACACCAGCATGCATACTAACAAAGGATAATAAAATGACCAGAAAAGGACAAAGAAAAAATCAGCCTCACAGTTAGTTTGAATCCTAACGAGTCTCAGCATTTTATTTTTGTATTTTGATATACCTTCAGGAGGTCTAGCTAGAAACAAAACTTTTTTTGTTTTGGTTAAAGAGCCAAGACTGAATCTCTTGCCAAAAAAAAGTGTACAACTTGGGTAAAGCTGGCCCTGTGTAGCTCAAAGATGGACCTCTGATGTCCACCCCTTATTTAACTACTTGTATGTATAAATGAACTTTGAACTTACTGTTAAGGATTCCCTCTTTCTGCCACTGGTAATAAAGGAAAATCCTTGTGTTTCTATGGCAACACCAGTTCTCTGTACATGTTCTTCAACATACCTGAAAATAGAAATACAATGATTTTAAGAATTTGAACAATATACTCCTATTGTAGTTTTAGAAAATACGAATATCTTCCATCAATTGATTGTTGCCTGCTTAACCTAAAGAAGCAAATGTTATGCTTCTTTAAAATAAGATGAATTACAGTCTTTACCAAAAACTTTTTCAACTACTAGTCCGAAGACTAATATTCTGACATTTTTCTTATTGGTCCAAACAAAGTTTTGCAAAAACTCACTAGTCCGAATGAAATTTGACAGACTAATCTTGGGCATCTGACTAGTGGCTAACCGTGCAGACTGGAATTAACAATGAATTCACAGGAAAATTCTGCAAATTGGATCAACAAGGATATGGATAGGAAAATTAACTGCCATGGCAATAGTGTGGCAACAATCAAGCTCAAGAAAAACAGGTTATATACAAGTGTACCTACTAGCAAGTTGTTGCCTAAGGTTTCCACACAACTTCAGCATGGGTTTAACTGCTGGACATAAGTTCAAGAACATCATAATTCTAAACCCCAGTCAACATAAAGAGTGTAAATTGTAATTTAAATATTATATCAAATTCTAATTTAATCAGCATTCTTATTGGCTTAAGCTTATACCATGACACTGTCATACACTTTCATATTGCATGAAAAAATTTTGCTACCATAGATACATGATAATCAATAGGTAAATCAATGTAAAAAACATTCTATTATTTAATTATCATAATTATTCTATTTTATATTAATATAGATAAAATAGATACAAGAAATGACTGATTTTTTCTGAATTTCAAGTCATAATAAATCATATTAATTTATATTACAATGCACATTTTTAACTCCTTTTTACTTGATGTTTTTAGATGTTTTAAGTCTACAGCTAAATGAGAAATGTCCCCTCCTGTGGATTGATGCAAGAGCTGAGAGTCCACAACTCATCACATCCACAATATGAAGAGGACTGGAATGTCGTCAGGAACAAAATATGATTTAATAGGAACTCAATTCTATAATTCACTATTTTAGACTTATGGACTTAATATTCAGTTAAATACCTTAAGGTGCACTACATGTATATCAAAATCTGGACAGGTGCCATTATCATGTACAGGGTAACACCTTCAGTTCAGTGAAAAGTAGTCCAAAATCATTTAATGTAATGCAAAATTAATCCATAATATTTCAATAATTTAAACATATTCTATTTGCTGAATTAAAGCAAAATGGATTAGACACAAGTAAATCATACTTATGAAGTCTTCTCCATAATACAATATAAAGTTACAATAATAGTATAATATAATGGACATGCATATAAAACATATATTCAATATAATACTAGCTTTCATATGTGAACAAAGAGGAGAGAAAGTAAAAAGAGAAAAAGAAAGTTTGAAAAGTCGTATAATTCTGTGACGATGACTTGTGAATTGATGACAACGATGACGTTCCGTGTCAGTACGTATATTTCAATAATATTTCAATCAATACATAAACAGAATATCAGCTCAACTTCACGACACACCACAAAATATCTCAACAAATATTAAATTTTGGAATGGTGGACACAAGTTATACTAAAATATACAGCCTGAGTAGATATGGCTTTAATTTTTATAGCAAAAAATAGATGTCAACTATATGCTGATCCTGTATGGTTATCACCTAATCTTAAAAGTCCATGGGACAACTAAAAATTACCTAGAAGGAAGTAAAAATTGTGGCCAATGATATCTATCCTTTAGCTGGACAAAATGCACTTTAATTGAAGAGCTATATAAAAGACGGCAGTAAAAGTCAATTCTTTTCTTCAACGAACAAGACTATAAAAAGTGTAAATTCAGTGACTCTTGGTAAGAAGCTGTGACAAAAGGATTGTTATGAAATAAAAAATAAAAAAGTGAAATGTTAGGTTTCTAAAGAGTTTCATTGCTATAAAGTTACTTGTAGGACATGGATCATTTGCCCATACTACTTTGATAATGATCACAAAATCCTTAAAGTTCATGAAGTGATGGTCCATGAACCTGAACCTACAAATCAACATAATCAAAAACGGGTGCAACATGTGGACCAGGATCTGCTTCCAGAGCACCTAAAATCAGTCACCCATTTCTTGGAGGGGTTAGTGTTGCTTAGTCTTTATTTTTCTATGTTGAATTTTGAGTACTAGGGTTTGTCTGTTTGTCTGTTTTTTTAACTTTTTTAGCCATGGTGTTGTCAATATTTATTATTTGTGAGTTTTTATGTCACTCGAACTGGTCTCTTTCACAGTTTCACCCCTTTTTAACAAAAGGTTGTAGTTTAAACTGATATTTATATATATATATTTATATGTATATATATATATATATATATATATATATATACCACAATGTATGCACACATGTAAAACTAGCAAAGACTGATTGATTGCATATATTTAAATTAATGCTGTATCAGCATAAAAAGTTTCGTGATAAACCAATTTAACAATGCCAGCAAAAGTTTAGTTTAGAAAGTCAAGTTAATAAATCCAATGAAAACAATATAACCATGTATCTGTGACATGTACTGAGTCAATTCATTAGCATTTTCACTGAATTGATTATTAATCAAAAGGATTTTTATCTTCTATAACAATAAAACTAGGCAACAGCTGTTAAATTTTCAATGGGAGATAACTCTTCAGTCTAAAACGACAATACAAAGAATAGATGCTGACACATCAACTTTTTATATATGATTTCCTGCAGGGCAGAAATTAAATAATTTATTTAAATCTAAAAAGCTAATAAATATATACATTTTTCTATTGACAGTCAGCTTTTGCTTCTACCATCCCAAACAATCTCTTAGGTTGAGTTCAAGGGTTAAATTAGGAAGATTAGTTAAGTTTCATAATTATAATGCTATTTTTGAAATTCAGACACAAAAATCAAGGAAAATGACATCTTGGAATGGAAATCAGTAGAGAAAATTGCCTATTGTAGAAATTTAGCAAGATTTGGAATAAATTAAGCAGAAAACCCATACTTTTATCTTTAGGCATGTAAATCTGAAAATTCAATTCACAGTTTTTAAAGAATATCTTAGTTAAAAACATAAAAAATTGTACTTACAAATTGGCATAAAACAAGTCGATATTAATCAACCAATAATGAATAATTACAGAAAGTACCTATTCCCTCAAAGATTCTAATTACATGATGAACTAAACAATAAGTCATAAATGATGGAAACAATATCCGCACAATTTAACTCGTTCAAATATTAACTGCTAGACAAAAGAAGTACGATTTTTTATAACTCCGCCAAAGTTCATTATAAATGCAGACAGTTATAAGCATTCTGGAAGAGACATTAATAACGCAATAACAAAAGACAACATGTGTCTCAATTTTTCACATACTATCCATTATTCGGGTCTAGATCAATACAAACTTACCAAATTCCGTTAAAATCAGACACAATATGTCTAACAACTAAAACTGCCAACATCGGCAAATTTTTACATCTCGTGTAGGATAAAAAGGATGGGAACCGAATTAGCTATCTGCTATTGATTTTACTGATGCACTTCTACATATGTACAGTTATTAATGCTCTTTATATGGTTGTTTTTTAGACGTCTGATGTAATTTCTTTAAATAGTGATGTGGTTGGATTTCCTCTTCAGATTAAGAGATTAACTACATATTGACGTATTTGTAGGTGTTTTCTGTAATTTTAAATTCATGTTTAAAGCCAGATTCCATAAATAACACCAGACTACACAAATAACTCACAGCCAATACTGGAGATTTTCCTTTAAAATTAGTTTTCCCCTTATAATTGATTTATATAATGTTAATAACGACTATGGCAAACAATGAAACACAAGTATAAGAAATTTCTCTCTTTCTGCTCATCACAGAAAATTAAAATCAGGCTTGAAGGTAAAGGATGAGCAGGCCTTTTTGGGCCAAGTTACGCTCAGCTTCAGACTACTAATATTGAACTGGGCTTTTACAATTAAGCTGGGCTTCTACAATTAAGCTGGGCTTTTACAATTAAGCTGGGCTTTTACAATTAAGCTGGGCTTCTACAATTAAGCTGGGCTTTTACAATTAAGCTGGGCTTTTACAATTAAGCTGGGCTTTTACAATTAAGCTGGGCTTTTACAATTAAGCTGGGCTTTTACAATTAAGCTGGGCTTCTACAATTAAGCTGGGCTTTTACAATTAAGCTGGGCTTTTACAATTAAGCTGGGCTTTTACAATTAAGCTGGGCTTCTACAATTAAGCTGGGCTTTTACAATTAAGCTGGGCTTTTACAATTAAGCTGGGCTTTTACAATTAAGCTGGGCTTTTACAATTAAGCTGGGCTTCTACAATTAAGCTGGGCTTTTACAATTAAGCTGGGCTTTTACAATTAAGCTGGGCTTTTACAATTAAGCTGGGCTTTTACAATTAAGCTGGGCTTCTACAATTAAGCTGGGCTTTTACAATTAAGCTGGGCTTTTACAATTAAGCTGGGCTTTTACAATTAAGCTGGGCTTCTACAATTAAGCTGGGCTTTTACAATTAAGCTGGGCTTTTACAATTAAGCTGGGCTTTTACAATTAAGCTGGGCTTCTACAATTAAGCTGAAAATGCACCAAGTGCTTACATGTATGTTATTTTTTCATTTTGAGGAAGGTTTGGTACATTCCTTCTTCGTTATCTTTTTATGACAAGAATCTACGCACCAAATAACACCTACATTTAAAACCATATTTTATTTCAATCATATTCAATTTGAATCTATTTCAAATTAAAATGTCGCATCCACCATTTTTTCAATTACTGCATCAGAATCTAGAAATACTTTAATCGTCAGAATTTCTTGGAAACTGCAAGCCTCCTAGATGTGGCTGTGGTTTTAATCGGAGACAGAATATTGATTTTCATACAGACGCAATAACATTTGACTGTCTGCTTTGGCTGACAAGCAAAAGAAACCTACATCCTTGTTGCTTAATAACTCTCACTTATTATGTAAAACAAAATAAAATTGCATTGCACCTTAAGGACTTTCATTATTACTATTAGTCAATAGATGAAGGTGTTTAAGTTGTCTGACAGCTATAATCAATAGCTTTTCTCTTTTTATTTTATTTTTTCCTTTTTGAAATGCTAATTTACTATTAACAACGACATGTCATGTAATGCAAATAATTACAAGTAAATATATAAATCAAACTAGAACAGAATGATCCAAGCTGAGGCTACGCTATTGTATCAAAACACTGACATTGCTTGGACCAGGCGGGTAACATATTGATACCTGCCTGGTCCAAGCAATGTCAATGTTTTGATACAATACTGTACATCATTTGGATTGGAAAAATAGTGCACAATAAATAGCATCATATATCATGTATATTAAAATTCAGAAAAATGCTTACTGAAAACCAACTTATTTTTGCGGATGCTTTATTTCGTGTTTAGCACTGTCTAGCCCATTTCGCGAAAACTAAATTTTGCGATTCTTAAATTTACTTGATGTCGTTAAGGTAGCAAAAGTTTTTCTTGTTTTGACGATTTTTTAGCAATATTTTTCTACTGGCAAATTGCTCGTGAAAATTAGTTTGTTTACAGTAATTGATTTCCATGCATTATATTTTAGGACTGCCAAGCATTTAAATTGAACATCTTACAATGTAGGTCTAATCTGGTCATATTAACCTATGCAAATTAATTATATAGTTGGAAGGCACATCTTGAAAAATGGGATGTATCATTATGTCAACAGGCAAGTTATTCCCAACTATGGAGAACATATTGAACTGACTCCACGAAAACAAACGAAAGTAGAAATCAAACACATTCAGGCTCTAGATCAAATATATTACAAGGCCAAATGCACTTTTTTGTGTTGTGTTTAACAATTCTAAAGGAGTGTGAAGAGCTACAATACATATATGATCATATGCAGCTCAGGACTGGAGTAAACATGTCCACTTAAATTTTATTCCTGATTTGTTATGAAAAATTCATTTTTTTATATTTCATTTGCTTATTTTAATGTACAACACCTGCATATCTTGTGCAAAAAACAAGCATTGTCCATTCAAAGACTAAGAAAGCCATTCACCTGGAGATTTTGCTCACCCTACACTGTTACTTAAAATAAAATCAGTTGAGGCTGTATTACACAAAAAAAAATCTTACCAGTTTATAAATGAGCTCTTTCCAGCTGAGTGGTTACCAATCATCAAAACTGTAATTTTCTTCCTTGGGGCCAGGAGAGAAAGACCTAAACCTTCAGCTATTTTTACCATTCCTATAATAAACAAATTAAACATGCTTTGTGAAACTGGAAATCTTCTATAACCAAACAGTAATCAGCTGACCTCAACATTTAATTATACATGTAGTACATATTCATAAGGTTACAATTTACAGGAAGACACATAACTCACCAAAACATGTAGCTAACTTTGGACACCCAGGCAACTAGATAATGCTTATGGCGGCCAGGAAAGGCAAAGTGATAGACAGGAAGCAACTCTCTGGTCGCCTTCAAACATGAACCCTGACATCTATTAGATAGAAAGAATGAGAGTCGAATATGCAATAGATGTTGATGAAATTCAAATTGAAAGTATGAGATAGATGAAAGATGTACATTTGATAATAGATGATTAAAAGCAAGTCATGAACTGGAAGGATACAAATGGTGAGTCAAATTCAGATGCAGACAGTGACTCAGAAAAGTGGGTCATTTGAGATGTCTGAATTCAAGACTAGCAAAACATTGATGACACATTTATACAATTAACCTGTTCCAATATATCTTCAAAGTAAATTTGCCTTCTTGTTTATTCATTGATATTTCTAAATACATTTATGCAAATAGTTAGAGAACAGAAACAAAGTTCAGCCAGTTTTCCATTGGTAACATTGGGCATAACTCTACAACTAAAGATAGAGAACGGAAACCATTTTTGGGACGTACGGACGGAAGGACAAGAGTAAAACATAATGACCCATCAGCTACGACAGGGCATAAAAAAAAGCCTAAAGGTGTGTAATATCCTGATATTTAGTTTGTGAAACCTTTTAAACTAAATACATATTTACATTATTTTATTTTTTTCAGATGAGGCAGTGTTTGAAACCAAATACATAAATGGGAAAGTCTCCATTCGACACAGATGCCTCCATTTGCATATCATGTAAAGTTATAAACTGACATAACTGATCAACTGTAACAGTGACACTATCAACTGAGTTCTGTGGTAATAATTATTGTGTATTAGACTCATAAAAATTTAATTGAGGCAAACTTTTTCATTTGTAAAGGTCCACAACTCGAAAACAGTTGAAGTGACGTCACCAAAAATTGAAATTTATCTGTTTTGTTGTAATAAACACTATGTATATAAGTTTCTGATATTTATAATATTTTGTAGAGGCAAATTGACGTTATAGAACAGAAACCAATATTGTCAGTGGCGGATCCAGGAGAGGGTTCCGGGGGTTAGAAACCTCCCTTTTTTTTGACGATCAATGCATTTGAATGGGGACATATAGTTGGAACCCCCAATTGTCCTGGGTTTGGAACCCCCCCCCTTTTTAAAATGGCTGGATCTGCCCCTGATTGTTGAACAATGAAATGCAAGTATGTACAGACAAGGGTAAAACTTTATGCCCCCACCACATCAGCATGGGCATGAAGGGATTAAAGATGCAGGTACCCCTTCAACCCATTGGGGTATAACTGCATTATTCACTAAACAGTAAAGTTGAATGTACACTGTAAAAAAGCAACAGCACAAGTCTTATATTTTAGAAAGGGAACCTACAAAAAGTATTCCACTCCAATACTAGACAAAGGGATGCCCCCGCACTTCACTCAGAAGTAACTGTACAATGACAATGTACATTAGGACTTTCTTTGGAGATATTATTGTGTTTGGGAGACAATTGATGCCCCTGCAGATGCAAAGTGTAAATACTCCAAAAAATGACAAAGTTCAACGAAAGTATCCCCCAAAAGAACAAATATTAATAAAAATAAAAACCCTCACCACATTCACACCGTCAATATATGTACATTTTAGACAGAAAAGTGAAAAATCCTAGGATTTAAACTGTAGGAAGAAATATTCAGAATAACTATATACATGTGCATTTGTATCCATAATGGGACAACAGACAGGGGTAAAACAATATACCCCGAACTTTTAGTTGCGGGGGCATAAAAAGGTAGGAGGTAAAAACAACACTGTATGGGTAAGATTGTGAGAAATTTTCAATAAATTGATGGACACAAATTAGTGATATCAAAAAATTGGACAGGTACATGTATCTTCATGTCCTCCATCACAAGATATAATTCAATGATTCCTTGGACAGATTTAAATTTTGAACAATGAATGTGGTCCTCTTTGACTTTATACAGACAAGCACCAGAATGCAACTGAAAACTTAAGTTTAAAGGCACTATCACTCTAGATCCACTAATTTGCACTTGCCCTATCATGTACATTGTACTTTATAGTTGTGTTGATAACCCAAAATTAATGTATGCATGAAATAACACATTTATAAATATTTATAACATTTTAGAAAAAAAAAAATGTGAAATATGCAAAAATATGCCCTACACAGAATGCTGAGAAAATAAGATGCGGTATGATTACCAACAGACCAATGGGATAGTACATTTCACCACCAACTACATATGATGAATTTGTCCAGCAAATAGGACTGTTTTGGAAACCAATGTCCCAGTACATGCCAGAGGCTGAACCTCTCTGAAATTCATAGAATGATCTCAATGTCAAGCAAGACACCTTAGTTTCAAACAGAAGTAGTTTATTTCATATAAAAAAAAACTTTGGCTAGGGCCAGTGATCACCTGTGACCTTGTGAACCTGAATCTGATCAGATCAAATTCCTGTCAAGTCAGCAACCCAGACAATGCATCTTTTCAACGGTTTTAAAATGACTGTCACAAAAAAACAAACAGAGGTTATATATAATTTATTAAATATAAAAATATATAAACATGGAACATGTATTTGTGAGGCTGAAACTGCTAAAGAAAGTTAACTACAAAGGTCTTCAAGTGCTTTATGATTCATCTAATCTGTAATGGTTAATTGTATTTCAATACCAGTCAGCAACTTCCTTATCTTTAACATTCCCTGAATTATATACTGTAATAAAAGAAATATGTCCAGAGGACAACTTTACCCAATCATTTATGCATGACCTTTGAATTGGTTGAATAAGAAGGAATTCAATAGTCAGCAGACTAAGGATTAGAAGTTATATTTAGCGCAGCCGGGTCAACCTTGAACGGGCAGTAACAAAAACTGGTCTTGCTGAAAAAAAATATGTAATTAAACGAATAAATAAATATATTTTAAGATGTACATAACAAAATTCACATATTAATTTTCCATGACGTCGTATTTATTCGATTTTCTTCGGTCACTGCCCTTTTTTCTACGTTTTTTTGTATGTGGCTTAAAAAGGAAAAAGTTATATTCAGACAAAATTAAGAAAAATTCTCACCATTTTCTGGTTCTGTGTAAAGAGAATGGCACTCTTTCAAGATCTTTTCGTTTACAGACTGAGTGGCTGAGTCAGCGGCATTTGCCGACGTCCTCTGCCTCACTTTTCCTGACATCTTCTTTCGGCTCCTGTCAAAATGTGAGCAGACAGACGGAGGTCGTAAGGGATAAATGAAATTATGATAAATATTTCCGAAAAATCAATAACGAAAACTACCTTTCCAGCAAATCTATCTAGTGCATTAAATTTTTTGATAAGTTTATATAAATGAAATGCGAACACATTTTCTATATTTGATTTCTTAAAGCTAAATTTTGTGCAAATAATTTCTCATCAAGAATATCAATTCCGATTCCCAGTCGGTTCTAAATTCTTACAGGTGCGACACCTACTTCCGTCAGCTGATTGGCGAGTGATTGAATGATTTGCATTGAAAGAAAATGAATTAATAAATAAATCTTAGCTATATTTGTCTCCTCTATGTGAATTTCACTTAAAAACATAAAAGTCTTTTTATTTGTAACCTAGTGACAATGTTTAGGGAGGTTTATTTTGTTTGAACTATGACAACATGGCATAGAAGGTATGCCGGTAATTTTAACCAATGAAAATATTAAACTTTCTCAGCGCGATATTATAAATTTAACCGGAAATGGCATCTTTGGTAGCTAATTATGGTAGTGAAAGTGACAGCGAAGACGAAAGTCCTGTAGAGTATGTTTTTAGGTTTTATTCAGAATATGTAGTTGCACATCAATATTGTGTTTATCTTTGGTGCACAAAACAATTGTATGCAGCTTCAAAATAAAAGGGGGAGGGTACTTGTTTATGTATAGATAACTGCCTTAATATAATAGTAATATGACTATGTCTATGGCAGGGGCGTAGCAAGGTATTCAGTAAACTGTAGGCACTACTCGGCAGGGGGTCTGGGGCCGCTTAAGGCCCCCAGTAGGTCCAGGGCAGAGCCCTGGTAGGGGTTCAGGGGGCAAAGCCCCCGCTGGAAAACAGTTTTCAGCATTTTAGCTGCAAAATTTTATGTATAAAAGCATTAAATTTACTGGTTATTTAATCATGATAATTATAACGTACATGATGAAAAGTTCAAAGAATTATGAAAAATTCACCATAACATCTGACTGGTGAATTAGATATAAACGCAATACAATCGGAAATATGGAAAAAAATATTTCAATATGCATTGCCAAGCGTAGATCAGCCTATCCCTTTAATTAAGCAGTACACTCTGTTTGGTATTTTCATATCTATTCCGTTCTGATTGATATATACGTTTAACTTAATATTGTGACGATCCTTCATTAAAAAAGATTAGGCACGTAAACACTGATATTACTATATCATAAAACTATCCTTTTAGCTAAACAAAAAACCATCAATCTTTTGATTCTTAAACCTTCACCCTTGCCACACAAACACATACACACATAGTCATCAAAGAGGGGCCACTCTAGTCATGCTTCAGTGATTCCCTATATAATCATTCAAATTTTTCCCACAAAATGGGGGGCCTGGATCAGCCTATGTTCTATGTACTTTAGCATAAAAAGAAAACACAGCAGATGAGAAGCAGACTGCAGTAAACTACAATTCATCAACAATATTATATTTTAATAATGCTCTGTAGATAGGTCCACATTTATTAAAACCTGAGACTATTGTACTAAGTTAGCATAATAGTCCCAGATACAACTGAAAATACTGTAATATAACATGTATAATAACCTTAAGATTACAAGAGCTTTAAAAATGTAAGCATATTCTTTATGGTCTTTGCTTTCTAACAGTTTTTTTTTTATACGACCGTAAAAATTGAAAATTTGTTGGTTGTATATTGGTATCACGTTGGCGTCTGCGTTGTCAGTGTCGTCGTCCGAATACTTTTGGTTTCGCACTATAATTTTAGTTTAAGTATATAGAAATCTATGAAATTTAAACACAAGGTTTATGACCATAAAAGGAAGGTTGGGATTGATTTGGGGAGTTTTGGTCCCAATAGTTTAGGAATAAGGGGCCCAAAGGGTCCAAAATTAAACTTTGTTTGATTTCATCAAAAATTGATTAATTGGGGTTCTTTGATATGCTGAATCTAACTGTGTATGTAGATTCTTAATTGTTGGTCCGGTTTTCAAATTGGTCTACATTAAGGTCCAAAGGGTCCAATATTAAACTTAGTTTGATTTTAACAAAAATTGAATCCTTGGGGTTCTTTGATATCTGCCAAATCTAACTGTGTATGTAGATTCTTAATTTTTGGTCCAGTTTTCAAATTGGTCTACATTAAAGTTCAAAGGGTCCAAAATTAAACTAAGTTTGATTTTAACAAAAATTGAATCCTTGGGCTTCTTTGATATGCTTCAATCTAAACATGTACTTAGATTTTTGATTATGGGCCCAGTTTTCAAGTTGGTCCAAATCAGGATCCAAAATTATTATATTAAGTATTGTGCAATAGCAAGAAATTTTCAATTGCACAGTATTCAGCAATAGCAAGAAATCTTCAATTGCACAGTATTGTGCAATAGCAAGAAATTTTCAATTGCACAGTGTTGGGCAATAGCAAAAAATCTTCAATTGCACAGTATTGTGCAATAGCAAGTATTTTCAATTTCACAGTATTGCACAATAGCAAGAAATATCTAATTGCACAATATTGCACAATAGCAAGAAATTTTCAATTGGAGTTATCTTTCTTTGTCCAGAATAGTAGTTGAATCAACTTAAGTCATTGTTTTACACAATATACAATGTATATTCACTTTTACTACCAACTGATAATTAAAGTACTTTTTTTTACATTTTAATATTTTATGATGTATTTAATTGAGTAGTTATTGTTGCAAACTCCATTAGAAATTTGAATTGAGATCAGTTTTGGAATATAGGGGAAAGGGGTTTTTGAAAAAAAAATTGGGGGGGGGGTCAATTTTTCTCATTTCAGATTTCATAACTGAAAAGAAAATTTCTTCAAACATTTTTTTGAGAGGATTAATATTCAACAGCATAGTGAATTGCTCAAAGGCAAAAAAAATTTAGAGCTGAATCCATCTTGAATGTTGTGTCCATATTTGCCCCAACCGTTCAGGGTTCAACCTCTGCGGTTGTATAAAGCTGCACCCTGGGGAGCATCTGGTTTAAATATACAGTTACACAACAATTTTTGCATTCCATCTGAACACACACTGACACAGCAGCCTGCATGAAGCTTTAAAGATGGGGCTTTCATTTCTTCCCTAGCACCATGGCACAGGGTTGGCAAAAACCCGGGTTTTATGATTATTGCCCAGCCCAGTGGGAAATACTGGGAAAACCCGGGTTTTACTGGGTTTTAGTGGGTAATACTGGGCAATATAAAATACTGGTCTGAATTTTAAAGAGGATTCAGTGATCAAACACAAATGTAATACATTTAAGATATGTATGACCTATTTTGTTCGTTTGTATAGGTTAAACTGTAAATATAAAACAAAAGAAATCATTTTTTGTCGAGCCTACAACTTTTGTTGCAGAAAACTCGACATAGGGATAGTGATCCGGCGGCGGCTACAGCGGTGGCGGCGTTAGCTCACTTCTTAAAAGCTTTATATTTTAGAAGGTGGAAGACCTGGATGCTTCATACTTTGTATATAGATGCTTCATGTTACGAAGTTTCCGTCAGTCACATGTCCAATGTCCTTGACCTCATTTTCATGGTTCAGTGACCACTTGAAAAAAAAGTTCAATCTTTTTGTAATGTTGAATTCTCTCTAACTGATAACTATATTTGATATGTGCGTACCTTGCAAGGTCCTCATGTCTGTCAGACGGTTTTCACTTGACCTCGACCTTATTTCATGGATCAGTGAACAAGGTTAAGTTTTGGTGGTCAAGTCCATATCTCAGATTCTATAAGCAATAGGGCTAGTATATTCGGTGTATGGAAGGACTGTAAGGTGTACATGTCCAACTGGCAGGTGTCATCTGACCTTGACCTCATTTTCATGGTTCAGTGGTTATAGTTAAATTTTTATACGACCGCAAAATTTGAAAAATTTTTCGTCGTATATTGCTATCACGTTGGCGTCGGCGTCGTCGTCCGGCGTCCGAATACTTTTAGTTTTCGCACTCTAACTTTAGTAAAAGTGAATGGAAATCTATGAAATTTTAACACAAGGTTTATGACCACAAAAGGAAGGTTGGTATTGATTTTGGGAGTTTTGGTCCCAACATTTTAGGAATTAGGGGCCAAAAAGGGCCCAAATAAGCATTTTCTTGGTTTTCGCACTATAACTTTAGTTTATGTTAATAGAAATCTATGAAATTTTGACACAAGGTTTATGACCACAAAAGAACGGTTGGGATTGATTTTGGGAGTTTAGGTTTCAACAGTTTAGGAATTAGGGGCCAAAAAAGGGCCCAAATAAGCATTATTCTTGGTTTTCGCACAATAACTTTAGTTTAAGTAAATAGAAATCAATGAAATTTAAACACAAAGTTAATGACTACAAAAGGAAGGTTGGTATTGATTTTGGGAGTTTAGGTCCCAACAGTTTAGGAATTAGGGGCCAAAAAGGGACCCAAATAAGCATTTTTCTTGGTTTTCGCACCATAACGTTAGTATAAGTAAATAGAAATCTATGAAATTTAAACACAAGGTTTATGACCATAAAAGGAAGGTTGGTATTGATTTTGGGAGTTTTGGTCCCAACAGAATAAGGGGCCCAAAGGGTCCAAAATTAAACTTTGTTTGATTTCATCAAAATTGAATAAATGGGGTTCTTTGATATGCCGAATCTAACTGTCATGACTGTGTATGTAGATTCTTAACTTTTGGTCCCGTTTTCAAATTGGTCTACATTAAGGTCCAAAGGGTCCAAAATTAAACTTACTTTTATTTTGACAAAAAATGAATCAGTTAGGTTCTTTGATATGCTGAATCTAAAAATGTACTTAGATTCTTGATTATTGGCCCAGTTTTCAAGTTGGTCCAAATCGGGGTCCAAAATTAAACTTTGTTTGATTTCATCAAAAATTGAATAAATGGGGTTCTTTGATATACCAAATCTAACTGTGTATGTAGATTCTTCATTTTTGGTCCTGTTTTCAAATTGGTCTACACTAAAGTCCAAAGGGTCCAAAATTAAACTTAGTCTGATTTCAACAAAAATTGAAATCTTGGGGTTCTTTGATATGCTGAATCCAAAAATGTACTTAGATTTTTTATTATGGGCCCAGTTTTCAAGTTGGTCCAAATCAGGATCTAAAATTATTATATTAAGTATTGTGCAATAGCAAGTCTTTTCAATTGCACAGTATTGCGCAATGGCAAGAAATATCTAATTGCACAATATTGTGAAATAGCAAATGTTTTTTTAATTAGAGTTATCTTTCTTTGTCCAGAATAGTAAGCAAGAAATATCTAATTGCAAAATATTGTGCAATAGCAAGATTTTTTTTTAATTGGAGTTATCTTTCTTTGTCCAGAATCAACTTAAATCTTTGTTATATACAATATACAATGTATATTCACTTTTTACTACCAACTGATAAATTATAATAAATAACATTCAGTGATAACAAGCAGTTTTTTTTTTACATCTTAATATTTTATGATGTATTTAAATGAGTAGTTATTGTTGCAAACTCCATTAGAAATTTTAATTGAGATTAGTTTTGGAATAAGGGAAAGGGGGATGTGATTAAAAAAATTGGGTTCAATTTTTCTCATTTGAAATTTCATAAATAAAAAAGAAAATTTCTTCAAACATTTTTATGCCCCACCTACGATAGTAGAGGGGCATTATGTTTTCTGGTCTGTGCGTCCGTCCGTTCGTCCGTCCGTTCGTCCATCCGTCTGTCCCGCTTCAGGTTAAAGTTTTTGGTCAAGGTAGTTTTTGATGAAGTTTAAGTCCAATCGACTTCAAACTTAGTACAAATGTCCCCTATGATATGATCTTTCTAATTTTAATGCCAAATTAGAGTTTTTACCCCAATTTCACGGTCCACTGAACATGGAAAATGATAGTGCGAGTGGGGCATTCGTGTACTGAGGACACATTCTTGTTTTGAGAGGATTAATATTCAACAGCATAGTGAATTGCTCTAAGAGAAAACAAAAATTTTAAGTTCATTAGAACACATTCATTCTGTGTCAGAAACCTATGCTGTGTCAACTATTTAATCACAATCCAAATTTAGAGCTGAATCCAGCTTGAATGTTGTGTCCATACTTGCCCCAACTGTTCAGGGTTCAACCTCTGCGGTCGTATAAAGCTACGCCCTGTGGAGCATCTGGTTGTGTTTTGGTCTGTTTTTCTCATACTATATGCAATAGGTCTACTATATTTGTTGTATGGAATGATTGTAAGGTGTACATGTCTAGCGGGCAGATGTCATGTGACCTTGACCTCATTTTTAGGTTCAGTGGTCAAAGTTAAGTTTTTGAGTTTTGGTCTTTTTATCTAATACTATATGCCATAGGTCAACTATATTTGGTGTATGGAAATATTTTATGATCTTTATGTCAGTCGCCCAGGTTTTATTTGACAGTGACCTCATTTTCACGGTTCATTGCACAGTGTTGAGTTTTTGTGTTTGGTCTATTTTTCTTAAACTATAAGTAATGGGTCAACTATATATGTTGTATAGAAGCATAGTTAGCTGTACATGTCTGCCTGGCATGGTTCATCTGACCTTGACCTCATTTTCAAGGTTCATTTATCTTTGTTTAGTTATCTTGGTTAATGTTAAGTTTATGTGACAGTTGTAATAAAGCTTAGCTTTATACTTAGGACTATCAGCATAATATCAATGATTAGTACAGAAGGCGAGACATTTCAGCGTGTGCACCCTTGTTTCAAATAAATATAACTCCTATTAAGAATTAACAATTACATGTAAGAAAATTACCATTTAGATAATGTATATGTATGTACTGTCACTAATTAATAAGTTATTATTCAAATTATAATGCAGTTTGTTTATTTAACAATAATAAGCCCTTTCAATTCTATAAGTGTTAATGGCATGACCCCTTAGGGTGTTTACTTAGCAATATGAAAGTATAACATTTAAAATTAACAATTCATTTAAACAGTGCAATAAAATGAAAGTTTGGATTATTGAAACAATGCATGCTTGGTAATTTACAAGCTAGGTATCCTTAAATTTGCAAATCTTGTATTCTGTATACATAGAAGAGAATGAAATTCAATTTTTCATTCCTCTAGAAATGACTGTCAATGGTTATATGTATAAAATGTGTATATTAAGCTATAATACTATGAAACTACAACAAGTCTTTACTATTTTGTGTTAAAATAAGCTTAAAAAAATCATATTGCCCAGTAATGCCCAGCATTACCCATTTAAGAAGTATTGCCCAGCCCGGGAAAACCCAGGTTTTCCCACCCGGGAATTCCCGGGCGGGTAATACTTTGCCAACCCTGCCATGGCATGAAAGCTGGATTAGTTTAAAGTTATATTGATTGACTGTAGTTGCTTAACGTCCAGTTGCAAATATTTCATGCATGTTCAGGACATTTGTCCTTGATATAGTTTTTGTCTTAAATAAAATAGGAAGTTCAGATGCTTGAAAACGTTTAGGGAACGATCATTGAACTTCAAAAGGTGGGAGTGGGTATGGGTTTTCTTCTTTAAAAAAAATATTTTGATTCCCAAATTGTTGAGAAAAAAAAATTCTGTTCAAGCAGAGGAGTAAAAAACATTCTGAATCTGTTTTTATATTATGTAAATAATAACCAATACAATATATTCTGGAATAAGGTACAATGTAATATTGAAAAATGTACAAATTCTCTAAAAATTATTTGTTTTTCAAGTGATTTTGTCTGATTTCTTTTGATTTTTTCAGAAAATCTGTAGAGTCTACGGAAGATAAAAGACAGAATTATTTAATAACAGAAGACAATGACAGTGATGAAAGTGACATTAGTAACCATAGCAACAAAGAAGAAATAGATTCTAAAAATGAAGCTGAGAGACTTCCCAACCCTCTACTTGAGCCGTTACCAAGTGCTTCAAACTCTTTGCAACCATCAGCTGGTGCTTCAGTATTTGTTACTCAATATCATATAGCAGAGAAAGAAAAAGAATTAATTCTTGAAAAACATGTGAAACTTTCCGCAACAAAAATAGCAACTGGCAAAAAACAGCAGATATGTCATAAGTTTAAGAGAGGGAGATGTAGATTCGGAAACAATTGCAAATATTCTCATGACATAGATAACTGTTCTATAGTTCAAAATGTCCCTTTCGATCAGGAGACTGATCCATTCACAGGGGTGAATAAAATTCCCCTTTTTACGGACAGAGTAAAGAAGCCTTTACATCAGCCGAAATATATTCCTGCTATGAAAGAGGAAGAGAATGAAGATGACAGTTACATGGGAGGTATGAAAAGAAAAAATAGAGCTGGACTCTCTGGAGGTCTTATACCTTCGAAAAAAGCACTATCCTCTTTGGGTAGACAGAGGGCTGCAGAAAGACCATGGACTGTTGATAAATAAATTAAATCTTTTGAAATTTCGTTTCATTTTAAGCATATTGGGGGGATGTGCTTCAGGTCAACTGTAATGATCTACAATGGGGTATAAAAATATGGACATTTCTTAACTTCTCCCACCTGATTGTTCATGTTGTAAAACCATGCGAAGAGTGTCATTCTTTTGGTTGTGAGGGATGTATTAATACTTAGCAGACAGCTAGTTGCACCTTCTTCTGAATGGAGGCATTAAATCAGAAGTCTCAGACCTTTTATAGCAAGAGTGCCATGTTTTCTGTCCTTTAAAGAACCCTTGCAACAACTATTTGAGGGGTCAATAGTTGCAAGACAAAATGTATACACCTATAAATCATATAATAGTCCTCTCACTCTGCTGAACTTGGAGTGATGGTTAAGGTTTTTTTTCTGAGTCAGAAACATTTTTTATTGTGCAAAGTGCAAACATTTTTTTTGGTTTTTCAACACTATCAATCAAATAATTGTTTGGGCTGTTTTGTGCTCTGGTCAGGTTGAGTTCTCTTTGATACATTCCACATTTCCATTCTCAATTTTAATTAACTTTGTAAAGTGACATTGGAATTTCTGCTAGATATATATTATCAAGACACAACATGTGAAAATGTTAATATGCTAATTACATTCATAAAACAGCCTTAAAAGAACTAAATATTGCCTGGACTCCTCTTGACAATTATGACAATGTATGCTGCTTGAAAAAAAAGGAACATATTCAGTGACAGTACTTTTCTGACTATCTGTTTGTTTGTGTGTTTGAAACGTGGTTTCCTTATGATAACCTAAGAATTCCTTGCTTGATTGCAATGAAACTTGTACATATAAAAGATATAGAAAAGGGAGAAAAGCTTTTTTTTTTTTATTTTGAGTCAAAGTTAAAGGTCACTGTTACTTAAAATAGAAAGTTTTCAGGTATAAAGATAGGTCAAAGTTCAAGGTCACTGTTACTAAAAAATAGAAATATTTGATTAGATGGCTTCTGGATTGGCATTTGATTTCCCTTGATTGGTTGGAACTCATTGTACATTGCACGTGTGGAAGAAAAATGAAAGTTGGAAAGTTCAACTGTTTTGTGGTTAAAGGTCATTGTTACTAAAAAATAAATATATTATGTATACAGATAAGTTGTTTATTATGGTAACTGTCTTTAGTTGGTTTTTATTGGCACATGTATATACGGAAGATAAAGAGAAGATGAAGACCAAAGAAAACGATTCCCTGTTACTAAGGCCAATTAAAATTAATTGATAGATTTTCATCCCCGCCCGCCCCTCTGAAATCGTCCCGTCCCGATTTTTTTTTATTTTGAAAAAATTACGATTTCCGGATTTTGTTCATCCCTGTTTCCGGAAACCGTCAAAATTTGGTTTCCTTCCAAACTTCCTGTTTCAAATTTCGGTTTTCGTATTACTTCGAGTAATTAAAAAAGATTCTGCAGCTCTATAATGACAAAATCGTCTACCGAGAATAGAGATTGATTTCGAGAAGAGCATGAAATATTCGGGCTACAAGTAATACGCTGTATCCAAGATGGCAAATCGCGACATGACACAGATTTCTGGGATTTAGAAAACCGTTGATTTTTTCATTGATAAAATGAATTTGTGGCAGGAATTTTGGACTGTGAATTATACCCAAAGAGCAAGAATCGTGGAACACATTCGTACAAAACCATAACTGAATAAACAAAATGACGCAAGTACGAACTTGTTAGGTTTATGACAGTATAATTGAGTTCAAAAAGTAGGCAAACATACACTTAGATTAACCCATGCATGGCCTTTTTTTTTGTTGACAAACACCAAACACCTTCTGTCCCAATACCCTCAAAAGAGCCATTAAACATTTTTTTTGGTTAAGTTCATGTTTTACATATTAATTATATTTACATCTTTAAGATGAATCATCACCTTTTGTTTTCAAAACTGTTTCATTTTATTCTGTACTCGTAATTCTTTAGTTGCTTATTTGTTTCATTTTATGGAGACAAAAAAATGGTCGTTTAAAAAGACGCATAAATTAGGTGAAGGTAGTCCAACTGAAGAAAGCATTCTTCTTTATGTGTTTGCTGGTTAGGTTTCTAAAGCAGCAATTACACGTAGAACAGTGGTTGCCAATCAGAGATTTTTATTCATGTTAAGATTTGAAATATTATGTACGATTCCTTATACATGTATATACATGATATAAGCTTATTAATACACTTGCATAATTGAAGAACACGTCACGAGAGGGTTTCATAAGAAAAATAAAATTTAAAAAATAAAATCCTCCCACCCACCCCATTTTTTTCAAAAATTTGGATGAAAATCTACTAATTAATTTTAGTTGGCCTAATTGAGGGGTAACAACCTGATTGAAATCAGATCTTTCTATTTGGTTTGATAACTCCTAAAAGCTTAAGGAATAAGGATGAAGGTAATCCATTCAAGGGCAAAGGTCAAGATCTCGGCAGCTTTTGACATTCTGAAATTTGAGGGAAATTAAAAATTTCTAGATATTATCTTTTGAACCATATAGCCAATCATTACTGTTCTTGGTTTGATAATGCTCACTGGGATGAGGTCAAGTTTTGAATTTTATGTCAAAGGTCAAGGTCACATCAGATTTTTTTTTTTAAATGCTACCATAAGCATGAATCCGAGAGCCAATACAGAAAATATTAGTCATCTCATCCGCACTAATAAGTTAACCAAAGGCAGCAAACTTTAGCTCAGCATTAATCATAGTTGCAGCGATCTAAAATTGAAATTAAAACCCTTATCATGTTTGCTAGTGAACTATTATTAGACGTAAATATCACCAAAAAAAAACAACAGTGCATTTGAACTGTGACGTTGCTTCCATTGACATGGAGGACTGAGGCAACAAAGGCACCTGCCTAGGATAAAATTTGAAAAAAAGCATGACAGGAGTTTTGAGTAAAAAAGGCAGGATAAGCATCTTGGAAAAAAAGCAGGGTGACAATTTATGTTAAAAAAAGCCGGGATAAACCAAAAAAAGGGCATGACCGAAAAGAGTGAAAAATTAAAAAGGCAGGACAGAGATAACTAAAAATAAAATGCAGGACAAAGTTTTTCATCCTACCCCTTTCCTCTAACAATCAACTGGAAGCTCTTTAACTTGCGTGATGAATAAACTCAAACAAACTTTCAATGGGTTTCTTCGTTTAAAATGACGAAAATGATACTATTTCATTTGCAAAACTTCAATATCATCCGATGATAGCTGGGGAAATGTGTACCAGACCCCGTACCTCAATGAAATTAAATGCATGTCAATTACAAAATGTTGATAGCTCTGCTTCGAAGGGATATGAGCCCCCTGACCCCATGCTTCGGTAAAATTCAAAGGTTAAGCTACACCTATGAAATCCTAGTTAACATGTCCCAGGAGTGTTAACATCTACTTTATATATATAATATATATAAAAATCTGTCATGCATGACATACTTTTCAATTATTACGCATCATATAACAACAGATCGGTATATATGTCTTTCTTCTAACCTTTTTGACATTACCATGATTATAATTTATACAAAATACAACGTGTAGTACACAATATTAAATGTAATATTACAGTACGAGAAGTTCAGATCGGTAATATTGGGGACTTACGACCACTTGTGTGGACCGTTGGACGTCCGACCGCAGTCTATATGTTGGACCCAAACATTGAAATTACTGACACATATTTGAACCCATGATTGAAGGTAGTCTCAAAATAGGACGTCACTGCAATCTAGGATTATTGATTTTGTCGATATTTAATTTTTTTCTTGGGTTTAGCTCCACTCCTTAATGGAGTATTTGCCGATTCATTCAGGGACTTTCTATATTTAGTATAGAAAGTCCATGGTTCATGTGAAAGCCATGATTTGGTCAGAAATGGATTTTTACTTGTAAATTGGTGTTCTCTTCGTTTGATATATCGTCCTTAACATCCATGAAATATTTTCCACTGGGCGATTAGCAACCAACAATTATTGTTGTAATTATTTCAAGGGGTATAATTTAAAAAGGGTATATAATAACTGATTTCATTTTTAGGAGTGGGAGATGGGGGCAGTTCACGTGTTGTTACTGATTCGGTCACATATTCGAATTAGAGAATTTCCATCAATCCGTGTTTTATAAATTTTGAAATAAACTTTCGCAAATCCTCATTTTTTGTCTCACAAAAGTCAAAGTATTCGAGATATGGATTTCTATCTGACGGCGGCGGCGTAAGTTAAAACTATTTATATAAAAAAGATGTCACATGATATTTCAGAAGTGAGAAGATCTGGACGAATAATACTTTGTGCTACAGTTTTTTTTTTTTTTGTTATGTGAATTTCCCACTTATTATAAGTAATGGGTGTATGGGTTTCTTGCAAAGTCTGCATGTCTGTTAAACAGTGTTAGCCATACATAGCGCGATTTTATTTCATGGATCAGTTATCAGGGTTGAAGTTACGTTATTGTGTCCGTTTCTCAGAGTATCATCAGCATAGGTCAACTATATGTGGTGACCGTGTATGTATTGAATGTAATTTGTAAGGGGTACATGCATGACTGGTAGTTTTTTCGTCTCATCTTGTTCTCATTTTCATGGTCCATTTGTCATAATTAAGTTTTTGTGTTTTTGTCTGTTTTTCGAGTACTATAATAAGTAATAGGTCATCTATATTTTACGTATGGCATGACTTTTGTCTGGTCGGTATCATCTCACCTAACTTCATCTTTATGGTTCGTGATTTTATGTTTTAGTATATTTTCAAATAATACTAGCAATAGGTTAGCTATTTAGTGTATAGAATTATTGCAAGCTGTACACTCTGTAATGTTTATGTCATGTTGTAATTAATGTTATGCTCTTTATGGGCCCTTTAATTTGGAAAATAAAAATATTGTATTGTATTGTATTGTATTGTATTGTATTGTATTGTACAGGCCTGTATGGCCAGTATCATCTGACCTTGACCTCATTTTCATGTTTCATTCAAATTCGGTCTATTTTAAAAGTTTTTGTGCCATTTTGAAATTTTCAATTACCATATGCAATAGGTCAGTTGTATTTGATGTATGGAATAAAGGAAAGTGTGCATGTCTGTCTGACAGGTACTATATGACCTTGACCTCATTTTCATGGATCTTAAAAATGTTATTTTTTTTAGATACTTGTAAAACAATCTTCACTTTTAGATTTTCAACATAAATCAATGGTCACTAAATCAGGCGACTGTATGCCCTCCTGTTTTAATATTGACTACGGATTCATGGGCGGTGATAAGTGAAACAATAGAAATAGATACTCAAAGTTGTTAAAAAAAAACCTTCAAACACATTTTTTTTAAATTTCTACACAAATATATTTGAACAAACATTTGAAAAAATATAGATAAAAAAGTTAAACTGTATTTATTTAGAAATTTAGAAATGGAAAATTATTTAAACTGTAAATCTTTTAAAAAGAGAAGTAAAATAACAAAAATGAGAATTAGCGACCATAATCTAATGATAGAAAAAGGAAGACATTTAAGAATACTAAGAGAAAAAAGACTATGCACATCCTGTAATACAATGGAGGATGGAGCTCATTTTATTTTATACTGTAGAAAAATAATCTAAACGAAGAGACAACTTTATAGGAAATGCAAGGATTAGACTATATAAATCCTTGGAAAACGTAATTGAACATATGCCAGATTTTATGTCCTGGCAAGAAAATGAAAAAAAAAATCTTCTTTCCCCATCATCCTCAAAAGAAGTAGAAAGCTTAGGGTCATTTTTATACCACCGCAAAAATTGAAAATTTTTTGGTCGTATATTGGTATGATGTTGGCGTCGTCGTCTGCGTCGTCGTCGTCGTCCGAATACTTTTAGTTTTCGCACTCTAACTTTAGTAAAAGTGAATAGAAATCTATGAAATTTTAACACAAGGTTTATGACCATAAAAGGCAGGCTGGGATTGATTTTGGGAGTTTTGGTCCCAATATTTTAGGAATTAGGGGCCAAAAAGGGCCCAAATAAGCATTTTCTTGGTTTTCGCACTATAACTTTAGTTTAAGTAAATAGAAATCTATGAAATTTTAACACAAGGTTTATGACCACAAAAGGAAGGTTGGGATTGATTTTGGGACGTTTGGTTCCAACAGTTTAGGAATTAGGGGCCAAAAAAGGGCCCAAATAAGCATTATTCTTGGTTTTCGCACAATAACTTTAGTATAAGTAAATAGAAATCAATGAAATGTAAACACAAGGTTTATGACCACAAAAGGAAAGTTGGGATTGATTTTGGGAGTTGAGGTCTGAACAGTTTAGGAATTAGGGGCCAAAAAGGGGCCCAAATAAGCATTATTCTTGGTTTTCGCACCATAACTTTAGTATAAGTAAATAGAAATCTATGAAATTTAAACACAAGGTTTATGACCATAAAAGGAAGGTTGGTTTTGATTTTTGGAGTTTTGGTCCCAACAGTTTAGGAATAAAGGGCCCAAAGGGTCCAAAATTGAACTTTTATTTGATTTCATCAAAAATTGAATAATTGGGGTTATTTGATATGCCGAATCTTACTGTGTATGTAGATTCTTAAGTTTTGGTCCCGTTTTCAAATTGGTCTACATTAAGGTTCAAAGGGTCCAAAATTAAACTTAGTTTGATTTCATCAAAAATTGAATAATTGGGGTTCTTTGATATGCCAAATCTAACTGTGTATGTAGATTCTTAATTTTTGGTCCCGTTTTCAAATTGGTCTACATTAAAGTCCAAAGGGTCCAAAATTAAACTAAGTTTGATTTTAACAAAATGCTGAATCTAAACATGTACTCAGATTTTTGATTATGGGCCCAGTTTTCAAGTTGGTTCAAATCAGGATCCAAAATTATTATATTAAGTATTGTGCAATAGCAAGAAATTTTCAGCAGGAAATTTTCAATTGCACAGTATTGCGCAATAGCAAGAAATCTTCAATTGCACAGTATATTTAGCAAATATTTTCAATTGCACAGTATTGCCCAATAGCAAGAAATATCTAATTGCACAATATTGTGCAATAGCAAGACATTTTCAATTGGAGTCATTTTTCTTTGTTCAGAATAGTAGTTGAATCAACTTAAATCATTGTTTTATACAATATACAATGTATATTCACTTTTACTACCAACCAATCTTTACCATTCAGTGATAACAAGCACTTTATTTTACATTTTAATATTTTATGATGTATTTAAGAGTAGTTATTGTTGCAAACTCCATTAAAAATTTGAATTGATATCAGTTTTGGAAAAAGGGAAAGGGGGATGTGGAAAAAAAAATGGGGGGGGGGGGTTAAATTTTTCTCATTTCAGATTTCATAAATAAAAAGAAAATTCTTCAAACATTTTTTTGAGAGGATTAATATTCAACAGCATAGTGAATTGCTCAAAGGCAAAAAAAAATTTAAGTTCATTAGACCACATTCATTCTGTGTCAGAAACCTATGCTGTGTCAACTATTTAATTTTAGATTTAAATAAGTTTGAAGAAGAAATCTTTAATTGATTTGTAAAATCTTGACATTTGTTTTGTGTAAAAAACCAATATAATGTCAAAAATTTGATTACAATCCAAATTCAGAGCTGTATCACGCTTGAATGTTTTGACCATACTTGCCCCAACTGTTCAGGGTTCGACCTCTGCGGTCGTATAAAGCTGCGCCCTGCGGAGCACCTGGTTTAAACAGGCATTAGTCTATTAATTTACGTTTTTTGTTTGAGTTAAGCCTGCTAATTGATATTTTATCGTGTGTTTTTCTATGTTGTGATGTTATGCTATTGTTTCAGAAAAAGGGAGAAGGTTTGGATCCAGTAAAACGTTTAATCCCGCTGCAAATGTTTGCACCTGTCGTAAGTCAGGAATCTGATGTACAGTAGTTGTCGTTTGTTTATGTAATTTATACGTGTTACTCGTTTCTCTTTTTTATATAGATTAGACCGTTGGTTTTCCCGTTTGAATGGTTTTACACTAGTAATTTTGGGGCCCTTTATAGCTTGTTGTTCGGTGTGAGCCAAGGCTCCGTGTTGAAGGCTGCACCTTGACCTATAATGGTTTCCTTTTTTAAATTGTTATTTGGATGGAGAGTTGTCTCATTGGCACTCACACCACATCTTCATATATCTAATTCGAACTGAGGACGGGACTCATGATTTATTTATAAAATATATTTATATATCCAAGGATTTGTATAGTTATAACTATAGTTAACTTATAATCTAACTATACAAATCCTTGATATATCATATAGATATATTGTTTTGCTTTTGATATTTTCTTATGGTTTTGTTTGTTAAATGTATTTTGTGTATGTTTATATTATTTGTCACAAACTTATTGTTCAGAGTTTATATGACAATAAATATTTGAATTTGATATTAGTTTTGCTCTGATTTGTTTGTTACATGACGTTTATGATATATTGATTGTCTTTCGTCAAACTTTTTTCTCGTGTTGTCCTTCTCCAGGATGACATGCTGATTGTCGTTAGTATGTCTAAAACTAGTTGAATACTATGATATCCAGGAGGAAAATTATTCAATCTTCAGTTATTTTTTTTCAAAATTTGTCCGCATTCAGCGAAATTCAAAACTTGCGTACTGTATATAAAACGAGAGCAAATGATATATTATTTTCATCTGAATATAACAAACGAAGAGAACAGTAATATAAGAGTTGCTACATGTATATGATAAATTCCTTATCCTGCTTATCTCGCACAAGCACTGTCTTTGAATTTGTTTTATTATATACTAGTATACCTTAATGTGTAGAGGAAATATTTTTACAGAGTCAAGTGCCTTTGTTATCTCTTTGAGGTAGATTTGAACTTTTACAACATAAATATAAAGTCTTATAAAAAAGTTTTCTTTGTAGAATAGAATGTATTCAGAATGAACATAGATCAAGCACGGTTATCATAACAACGTTGATAAACCAATTATCAAACTATAACGACATTACTTGTAACATGGTCTGAAAGTAGAAAGTCCTTTGATAAAATAATTTTCTTAATCCCTTGGTCAATAAATTGCGCGACTTTGTTAGGGTGAAGTATAAATTATATATAAGCAAATAGACAATAAATATAAAATCAATTTAAAAGAGCAAAAACTGTGATGGTCAGAGAAACGAAAAATGTGTAGGACAATACCATTCTAATTGAAGTATAGATCTCTGATTTCGTTAGGGTCTACGAGTAAGCGATTTACGATCGATCTGAATTTTAAAAAGATTTGGAAATTCGTAACTTTCTGAGTGCAGAAAGAAAGTAATTTTGAAATTTCTGGAACTCTTCTGCATTACGATTCGTTTTGCAATAACCTTGTCCATCCAGTGTCCGTCCAACAAATATTTTTACCACATTGTGGCAGAAACTAAATTTCTCAGAAACATGGCAGATTCCTACGAATATTACAAGCTTTCTCAGAAACTACTGATGTATTAGAAACAACTGTACATAAGAAGACTTCTTATAAATTGTCATATAAAGCCTACTTTCTGTTTTGCCGATACTTTGAATTATTTAAATATGTTGTAATGTTTTGTCGTCACTGTTAGTATATTTTCAAAATACAATTGACCAGAATGACTGAAGTCATACTTGCCAGCAGTTCAAGGCTGACGAGTTCTAACTCTTAGTGTGAACGCTCTTTGAACAACTATTTTCTGTTTTCCTATATCATTGTATATCTATGTTTGGTCGTCTCTGTTGTTATACATTTCTAAAATACAATTTAACAGAATGTTTTCATATTTGCCAGCAGTTCAAGTCACGTGATAAGTTGTAACTCTGAGTGTGCTCGATCTTTATAGGACAACTATTTTCTGTTTTCCTATACCTTGAATTACGATTGGGGGTATGCTTGGCACGACAACTCTTGCATTCTTGGCATATGGTCTATATTATATGAATAGATATCAGAAGATGTGGTTTGAGTGCCAATGAGACAACTCCCCATCCAAGTCACAATTTGTAAACAAAAATCTGTATTTAATCAATTTTCTCACAATTCTCATATTTCTTCATTGGTCTTTGTAAATGATCGACACAAGGAAGAACATCGTATGAATAAAACAGAATACTATTTAAATATATATAAATGTTATACAACATCAAAGAAAAGACGAAAAGAGATAGCTTTAGTTCTTGAAATCAATGCGAGCTTCGTTCTTTATATTGTCAATATAAAATGAATAGGGCATGTGTCCATGGGACACAGATGATGCCCCGATTGTATATCATATTAAGTTATAAAGGGACATAACTGAAGAACAGTTGAAGTGACCCTACCTAAATGTGTACTTGATCTGATTTTTGTGATAATAAGTATTGTGTATAAGTTTCAAAAAAATTGGTTGATGCAAACTTAATTTAGAGAACAGAAACGAAAAATTCCGCAACATTTCCATTTGTAAAGAGGCATAACTCTAGAAAATTAAATGACAACCCAAAATTCAAATTTGATCTTGTAGTAATAAGCATTGTTTATAAGTTTCAAAGCATTTGGTTGAGGCAAACTAAAGTTAAAGAACGGAAACGGAAAATTCGCCATTTTTTTCGTTTTAAAAAGGGTATAACACTAGAAAGGTTAAAGTGACGCAACTAAAATTCAAACTTGATCTGTGTTTTGTGGTAATAAGCATTGTGTATAAGTTTCAAAGCATTTGGTTGAGGCAAACTAAAGTTAAAGAACGGAAACGGAAAATTCGCCATTTTTTTCGTTTTAAAAAGGGCATAACACTTTAAAGGTTAAAGTGACGCAACTAAAATTCAAACTTGATCTGTGTTTTGTGGTAATAAGCATTGTGTATAAGTTTCATAACATTTGATTAAGGCACACTGAAGTTAAAGAACGGATACCAACTTTGGGACGTACGGACGGACAAGGGTAAAACCTTATGGCCCCTTCGCTACTGCGGGGACATAAACAGATGTGGTATGATTGTCAATGAGAAAATTCTACATAAGAGACCAAATGACAAAGAATTTAGCAGCTGTAGATCGCCGTACGGCCTTCAACAATGAACAAACCCAAACCACATAATCAGCTGTATAAGGCCCCGAAATCGCAAATGTAAAACAATTCAAACGAGAAAAACTAACGGCCTAATCAATGTATAAAAAAAATGAACGAAATACAAATATCATTTTACAATGTTTTACCAGTATGATAATATATTATAGAAGTATTTAAGCGACCAACTTCAGGCACTGTGCTAACTGAAAGAACTTTGATATATAGCCTCTGGCCTTTGTTAGTCTTGTATGTGTTTTTTTTTTTTTTTTTTTTTTATTTTAGTTCATTTATATCTTTTGGAGTTTAGTGTGACGTCCATTTTCACTGAACTAGTGCTCAATTTTATTTAGGGGCCAGATGCAGATGACCACCTCCGGGTGCAGGATTTTTCTTGTTGTGTTGAAGACCCATTGGTGGCCTTCGGTTGTTGTCTGTTCTATGGTCGGGTTGTTGTCTCTATGACTCATTCCCCATTTCCATTCTCAATTTTATTAAATATCTGTAGCAAAGAATGCGGATAAGAAAATTTATCTGTACATTGCACGGCTTCATGTATGTAAAAAAGGTGAATTCTTTGATATACAAGTTAGCCTCCCTTTCCAAATCTGTCGAATCAGCATGAAATCATAGTGAACATTTTGACAAATTTTGCACTAATATGTTTTTGTTCATTTATGATGCAAAACAATGTCTTTAATTTTGTAGATACATAATTCCAAAAAATGAATAATTATCGTTTGGTCATAAAAAATAAGTTTTGTTTTACTAATCAATTATAGGTAAGGTTTCTGGCAACTGAACTCGGATCTAAAAAAAATAATACCTATTGATGGAAAGCATTTTTAATTGAAGACCCTGTGTTTAATAAAAAGAAAGATATGCATTTTTTTTTTTTTTTTTGAAAATCGATATGTGCTCTTTATGCATGTTTAGAAAACGTCACTAAGACCACAACCCAATAATTTAAAAAGTTTCTGCGGTTGTTATTAGAACATCTATCAATCGTTTAAATATAAAATAGAATATAATGACCAACTTTACTTCTGGTTTATTTTATTACGTTTCAGCAAACAGATTAAAACGATTGTGTAAAGTCTTTAATTAAATAATGTGTAGAAAGGGGGCACTTCAAGTTCAAAATCTGGCGAAACAGATAAAATCCTTATGAATATTCTGACCATTTCAATGCTTGATTTGTTTGTTTACATGTTTGGTTTTATTTTATTTTAGTTTCGACTCCATTACCATTACCAAATTAACATTTGACTAAAAGATGGCCCCGTGTTTTATTGAAAGAGAAATATTATATTCGTACTCTTTCTGCCAGTTTAAAAGGCCACTGATAGATGGACAATTTTTTGTTTTACATTTAACATATAGATACAGTCTAAGGCGAAGTAGTTCAGTCATCAATAACTTTGTCAAACCCTCGTGGAATTATATTTAAATTGGACAGAAGCTTTTTATGATCAAAAGACAGTATGTGGATCAAAATTAGTCAGTATATTGGTTTTTTTTTTTAATTCCCCCCCCCCTAATTTAATTGATAAAAGGACTTACCTATTTTAGTTTACATGTAGAAATAGTCCAAGTAAAAAAGTTTTTTTTAGACATCAATGATATTTTGTCAAACCTTGATGATGACCAACTATGCTACCAAGAATGACTATTTTTTGGCTATTTCTAGAAGTTGGTACCCAACATATTTTCTTTTGATCTTTAATGATTTCTGACAAACAAATGGATAAAAAAGGGCGGTCAGAGTGACCTCAAACCGGATGTTCCTGCAGAGGTCGAAACCTAGACAACTGTAGATGAACAATTAAGCAAGTATGAAGAAAACCTTTAAGCTTAAAACAGCTTTGTATTTAAAATGGCATTGAATATTTCACACAGTGTAGGATTGCGATACAAAATGAATTGTGTCTAACTAAAAAAATGAAATTAGACATTTACCTACTATGGTTCATTATCCAAGAAATCAGTAAATTGCTACAATCAGCATATCAAAGAACCCCACGAATTAGATTTTTGATGAAATCAAACAAAAGTTTAATTTACTTATTAATTGCACCATTTTCCTGTTCACACGGAAATAACTCAAAATATACGAATGACAAAGAAATAACAAACACTGTTCAAAGGGAAATAACTCAATATCAAAATAAATAACGAGGCTCTAAAGTCGCTCACCTTGGTCTATGTGGATATCATGAGCGAAGAACACAGATAGATTCATGACAAAATTGTGTTTTGGTAATGGTGATGTGTTTGTAGATCTTACTTTACTGAATATTCTTGCTGCTTACACTTATCTCTATATAATGAACTTGGCCCAGTAGTTAAAATATTTTGTAAATTTTTTTACAAAATTTACAAAATTTATGAAAATTGTTAAAAATTTATTATATAGGCCAATAACTCCGTAAGGGGTCAATTGACCATTTTGATCATGTCGAATTATTTGTAGGTCTTACTTTGCTGTACATTATTGCTGTTTACTATCTATAATAATATTCAAGATAATAATCAAAAGCTGCAAAATTTTCTTAAAATTACCAATTCAGGGCAGCAACCCAACGACTGATTGCCTGATTGGTCTGAAAATTTCAGGGCAGATAGACCTTGACCTAACGAACAAATTAATACCGTCAGATTTTCTCTAAATGCTTTGGTTTCTGAGATATCAGCCAAACACTGCATTTTACCCTATGTACTATTTTTAGCTATGTCGGCCATCTTGGTTCGGAGTTGGGGCCATCGGAAACATTTTTTAAACTAAATACCCTAATGATGATTCTGGACAAGTTTGGTTAAATTTGTCTTCGTCGTTTTAGAGGAGAAGATTTTTGTAAAAGATTACAAAAATTTAAGAAAATTGTCAAAAATTGACTATAAATGGCAATAACTCCTTAAGGGGTCAACTGACCATTTTGGTCATGTTGACTTTTTTGTAGATCTTACTTTGTTGAACATTATTGCAGTTTACAGTTTATCTCTATCTATAATAATATTCAAGAAAATAACCAAAAAACGGCAAAATTTCCTTAAAATTACCAATTCAGGGGCAGCAACTTAACAACATGTTGTCTGATTCAACTGAAAATTTCAGGGCAGATAGACAATTTAACCCCATGTCAGATTTGCTCTAAATGCTTTGGTTTCAGAGATATAAGCCAAAATCTACATTTTACCCCTATGTTCTATGTTTAGCCATGGCGGCCATCTTGGTTGGTTGACCGCGGGTCACTGGACACATTTTTCAAATAAGATACCCCAATGATGATTGTAGCCAAGTTTGGTTAAATTTGGCCCAGTAGTTTCAGAGGAGAAGATTTTTGTAAAAGTTAACGACGACAACGGACGATGGACGACAGACGCTAAGTGATGAGAAAAGTTCACATGGGGGTAAACTTGTTTATCAAGTCAAGATCTATCTGCCCTGAAATTTTCAGATGAATCGACAACCGGATGTTGAGTTGCTGCCCCTGAATTGGTAATTTTAGGGTAATTTTGCCAATTTTGGTTATTATCTTGAATATTATTATAGATAGAGATAAACTGTAAACAGCAATAATGTTCAGCAAAGTTGACCCCTTAATGAGTTATTGCCCTTTATAGTCATTTTTTACCAATTTTTTGTAAATTTTTGTTATCTTTTAAATCTTCTCCGCTGAAACTACTTGGTCAAATTTAACTAAATTTAACTACAATCATTATTAGGGTATCTAGTTAAAAAAATGTGTGCGGTGACCCAGCCAACCAATCAAGGTGGCCGCCATGGCAAAAAATAGAACAAAGGGGTGTTATGATATTGTAATTATTGTATTTATTTATGTTGGCCTGATTTGTGTCGTGTGCCCTGATAGTTGTTTACAGAATAATCTTAGAACTGTGCAGTTTAGAAATCACTGGAACAATTACAGAATGATTGGAACTTTCCAGAATGATCCTAATAAAAGATGCGTTATATAAACTTCTACATTTTACTAGAAACTTCCGTTGTAACTTTCTAGGACGTTCCATTCTGGAGTGTTCTAGTATTTTCCGTGACAACTATATATATATATATATATAGACACTAAAATTCTCACACTTAGACTTAGACATCGATAGACCTTAGTATTCACAGCATTTGGATTGACACTTTTATTCTACAAACAACATCATACTGGATTGTGACCTTAGTAGTGAACGTAATATTCAGATTGGATTCCGAAAGATTTCCGGATACAGATAAAGATAAAAGATTGGACTCATATTTTGACAGTTAAGTTGACAGTAATATTTGTGTTATACTTCTTGTAAACTTTTGTATAATAAATATTGTTAAATTTTATTATTGATTTGTGTCTTTTGTTGGCTACAATCTAAAGGTAATTTCTTGCCGTAACAGAAATTGGGGGCTCGTCCGGGAGACTGAAAATATCTTATTCAAAATTTGTTTAGTAATTTTTATTGTAACTAGCCAACAAAATTCTACAAAATGGCATTTGATGCCGGTAAATTTTTGAAAACGCCAGACCTGGAGGGGTTGGATAATTTAAAGAAAGAGGAATTAGTGTTGCTTGCTAAACATCTGAAATTAGATTTTAAAGTATCTATGAGAAAACAAATTATAAAAAATTTGGTTATAGACAAATTAGTTGACACAGAAATTTTAGGTGAAGAGGCTCTTGAACTTAAGGTCGAAAATATTGACGCCTTTAAATCAAAACAGCTTGAATTAGAACATGAACTCAAATTAAAAGAACTGGAGATAAGAAAAGACGATGAACTTAAATTAAAACAAGATGAACTTAAATTAAAACAGGGAGAACTGGAAATGAAGGAAAGGTTGGAAATGGATAAAAAAGAAAAAGAAGATGAATTTAAATTAAAAGAACTTGAAATGAAGTTAAAAGAACTTGAAATGAAGGAAAGGCTAGAGATGGAGAAAATGAAAATTGAAATGGTCAAGGAAGAAAGCAACACTAAAGTCCAGCCGAAATCAGAATATTTTGATGCAGCAAAAAATATACGTTTGGTTCCCAGATTTTGTGAAAAAAAACAGTCGATAAATATTTTCCACAGTTTGAGAAAATTGCTCATAATTTGAATTGGTCAAAGCCATTTTGGACTACAATGCTACAAAGTGTTTTTGAGGGTAAGGCCGCTGAAATATACTCCGCACTTCCATCAGAAAAAAGTTCCGATTATGACACGGTGAAACAGGAAGTTTTGAAAGCTTATGAGCTAGTACCAGAAGTATATGATATAGACAGAAATTTAGATCTTATAAAAAGTTTGATTCGCAAACCTATGTGGAATTTGCTCGGGAAAAAGAAGATCTATTTGATAAATGGCTTACTTTAAAGAAAACAGATAACAATTTTGATAACCTAAGACAATTGATGTTATTAGAAGAGTTCAAACAATGTGTTCATTTAGACTTAAAAACACATTTAGACGACAAAACTGTTGGGACAATACATGATGCAGCTGTAATTTCAGATAATTATATCCTTTCACATAAAAGAAGTTTCAAGGGTCAAAATGTTAATTCTTCAAGTGGAAATTACAAAAATCAAAGCACTGAGCGTACTGATAGTAAGCCTGTTGCACAGAACAAGAGTCAGTCCAGTTATAATATGCCTAGTCCAAAATTTGATACTTTTGAGAAGAAGTCACTGATTTGTGCTTATTGTAAGAAAAATGGTCACCTGATGGCTGATTGTTTTAAACTCCAGAAGAAGAATGAGCGAGATAATAAGCCGAAGTCCAGTGCTTGTACGACACCTTATATTACCAGTACGTTGGAATGTCCTGCGAGTCAGGCTTTTAAGTCCAGTTTTTGTGATTACATGGAGGAATATAAACCCTTTATGTCTGATGGGTTTGTTTCTATTGTTGATGATACCACTCTTCAGCCTATTAACATTTTACGGGACACTGGAGCTTCTCAGTCTTTATTGTTAGAAGGTGTGTTGCTTTTGTCCGAGAAGACTTCTGTTGGTGCCTCTGTTTTGTTACAAGGTGTAGAGTTAGGTTGTATAGATGTTCCTCTCCATCGTATTTATCTGAAGTCAGATTTGATAACTGGACCAGTTATTGTGGGTGTTCATCCTAATCTCCCTGTTGAGGGTGTAACATTATTGCTAGGAAATGATCTAGCTAGGAACAAAGTGGTTGCTGAACCAATTGTTACCAGTGAACCGGTGGTGGATGTTAAATTACCTGAAGATGATGCTGAATTGTATCCAGCTTGTGTTGTCACTAGGGCGATGGCTAGAAAACAAGATGAGGATTTGCAAGAAAACCAGTTTGATTACATGGACCTTTCTGACACTTTCCTAGCCGACATTGAAGGTCCTGGTAGCTCAGAAAAGGCCCTAATAAGACCACCAAATGTTAACAAGAACGTAATTATGCCATGGCCAGACGTAAACAGCCATTCATTAAACAGAAAGAACCTTTTTGAAGAACAAAATAAAGACCCTGAGGTTCTTCAACTCCGCAAAAGGGCTCAACCACAGGAGGAAGCAGACAAAGTGACTGAATGCTATTTCCATCAAGACGGCTTTTTAATGAGGAAGTGGAGGCCTCCTGATGCTACCCCAGAGGAGGAATGGAGAGTGGTATACCAAGTGGTGGTGCCTAAAGTTTATAGGCAAGAAATTATTGGTCTTGCCCATGACACCCCCTTGGCTGGACACTTAGGTATGAGGAAGACTTGCCTTAAGATCTTGCAGCATTTCTACTGGCCAAGACTTAGAAATGATGTTGCAGAATACTGCAAATCATGTCATATATGCCAGGTTGTTGGTAAGCCTAACCAGAACATACCACCAGCACCACTTATGCCTATTCCAGCCTTTGACGAACCTTTCAGCAGAGTTCTAATTGACTGCGTTGGACCTTTACCAAAGACCAAAACTGGAAATGCGTATTTATTGACAATCATGTGTATATCCACACGCTTTCCTGAGGCTATTCCGCTAAGAAATATCAAGACACCTACTATTGTCAAAGCACTTATCAAATTTTTCACATTAGTAGGACTTCCTAAGTCTATACAGTCCGACCAGGGATCAAATTTCATGTCAGGTCTATTTCAGCAAGTCGTGTACCAGTTAGGGATTGCTCAGTATAGATCAAGTGCGTACCATCCAGAATCTCAAGGTGCCTTAGAACGTTTTCATCAAACATTGAAGAACATGATTAGAACTTTTTGTCTTCAGTTTGACAGAGACTGGGATGATGGAGTTCACTTTCTACTTTTTGCAGTCCGAGAGGCTGTTCAATAATCCTTTGGATTTAGTCCCTTTGAGTTGGTATTTGGCCATACTGTAAGGGGACCGTTAAAATTGATTAAGGAAAAGTGGCTTACTGAACATACTGACTTGAATCTTTTAGACTATGTATCTAGATTTAAAGAAAAATTGTATACTGCTTGTCAAATTGCTAAGAAAAACTTAAAAAATGTACAGAACAAGATGAAAATATGGTATGATAAAGATGCCAGGGATAGAGTTTTTGAGCCTGGTGATAAGGTACTTGTATTTTTGCCAGTCCCTGGACATCCTTTACAGACTAAATATTGTGGTCGTTATACAATAGAGAGTAAAATCAATGATTTGAATTATATTGTAAAAACTCCAGGTCGGCGCAAACAAAACAAAGTGTGTCATATTAATATGTTAAAACCATATTTTGAGCGTACTAATGAATGTGAGAGTAAACCAGTTGCCACTTTAGGCATGGTTAAATTTGAGAACAATCATGACAAACCAGATGTAATTGAACCACCTTTTAGTTCTAAAACTATGGAAGAGACAGTTAGATTGAAAAATTCAGAAATTTTGTCAAATTTAGACTCAAAACTTGCACATCTGTCTTTTGATCGTAGAGAAGAAATAAAAACTTTGGTATTTTCTTTTAAAAATCTTTTTCCAGATGTGCCAAACAAAACCACTGCTGTTTGTCATGATGTTGATGTAGGAGATGCTTCTCCAATTAAGCAACATCCTTATCGGCTTAATCCACTCAAACTTGAAGCTATGAGAAAAGAAATTAAATATATGCTTGACAATGATATTATTGAGCCGAGTAACAGTGAATGGAGCTCTCCTTGTCTCCTTGTGCCAAAACCAGATAAAACCTTTCGTTTCGTGACTGATTTCAGAAAAGTAAATTCAGTCTCAAAATCTGATTCCTATCCGATTCCAAGGATAGACGATTGTATTGACAACATTGGTCAAGCAAAATTTTTGAGCAAATTTGATTTGTTGAAAGGTTATTGGCAAGTTCCATTGACACAGAGAGCTCGTGAAATATCAGCTTTTGTTACACCAGATGGCTTATTTCAATATACTGTAATGCCATTTGGCATGAAAAGTGCACCAGCTACATTTCAAAGAATGATCAATAATGTTATAGAAGATTTAAGCTGTTGTTATGCTTATATTGATGATCTAATTGTATGTAGTGATAGCTGGGAACAGCATTTAACACATTTGTATGATATTTTTGATAGATTGTCACAATCAAATTTGACTATTAATCTTGGTAAAAGTGAATTTTGTCAGGCCACTGTTGATTATTTAGGGCATACAGTTGGCCAAGGTCAAGTGAAACCTATTATGGCTAAAGTGAAAGCCATTTCCAAATTTCCTCATCCTACAAATAGAAAACAGCTTATGAGATATTTAGGCATGATTGGATTTTACAGAAAATTTTGTCCAGATTTTGCTACTGTGGTTCAACCATTGACTCATCTTTTACGAAAAGATTCTAAATTTATCTGGAGTGAAAATTGTCAAAACGCTTTTGAAAATAGCAAATCACTTTTAATTAATAGTCCAGTTCTGATTACTCCAGACTTTGAAAAACAATTTAAACTTGCCGTTGATGCAAGCGATGTAGGAATTGGAGCTGTTTTATATCAAGAGACAGATGATAATGTTGAGAAACCTATATCATATTTTTCCAAGAAATTAGATAAACATCAGAAAAATTATTCAACTATTGAAAAAGAGTGTTTTGCAATGTTGTCAGCACTTCGACATTTTGATGTATATTTGAATCCCACTGTATATCCTATTCTTGTTTGTACTGATCATAATCCTCTCACCTTCATACATAAAATGAGAAACAAGAATCAGAGGTTGACTAGGTGGAGTTTATTGTTACAGGAATATGATGTAATTGTAAAACATATCAAGGGTAAAGATAATGTAATAGCAGATGCTTTATCTAGAGCTTATTAAAACCCTTTGTATATACTATGTATATTTGTTGATATTATTCATGATAAGTTTTTGTTACACTAAAACTTCTTTTAAGGGGGAGGTGTTATGATATTGTAAATATTGTATTTATTTATGTTGGCCTGATTTGTGTTGTGTGGCCTGATAGTTGTTTACAGAATAATCTTAGAACTGTGCAGTTTAGAAATCACTGGAACAATTACAGAATGATTGGAACTTTCCAGAATGATCCTAATAAAAGATGCGTTATATAAACTTCTACATTTTACTAGAAACTTCCGTTGTAACTTTCTAGGACGTTCCATTCTAAAGTGTTCTAGTATTTTCCGTGACAACTATATATATACATAGACACTAAAATTCTCACACTTAGACTTAGACATCGATAGACCTTAGTATTCACAGCATTTGGATTGACAATTTTATTCTACAAACAACATCATACTGGATTGTGACCTTAGTAGTGAACGTAATATTCAGATTGGATTCCGAAAGATTTCCGGATACAGAAAAAGATAAAAGATTGGACTCATATTTTGACAGTTAAGATAACAGTAATATTTGTGTTATACTTCTTGTAAACTTTTGTATAATAAATATTGTTAAATTTTATTATTGATTTGTGTCTTTTGTTGGCTACAATTTAAAGGTAATTTCTGGCCGTAACAGGGGTAAAATGTAGATTTTGGACTATAACTCTGAAACCAAAGCATTTAGAGCAAATCTGACAAGGGGTTTAATTATTTATCAAGTCAATATCTATCTGCCCTGAAATTTTCAGATGAATCAGACAACTGGTTGTTGGGTTGCTGCCCCCAGATTGGTAATCTTTAAAGAAATTTTGCAGTGTTTGGTTATTATCTTGAATACTGTTATAGATAGATAAACTGAAAACAGCAATAATGTTCAGCAAAGTAAGATCTACAAATAAGTCAACATGACCAAAATGGTCAGTTAACCCCTGAAGGAGTTATTGCTTTTTATAGTCAATTTTTACCAATTTTCATTAATTTGGTAAGTTTTTGTAAATTTTTACCAAATATTTTCCCCTGTATCTAAAGTGCTAAGTTTATTATAGATAGAGAAAATTGTAAGCAGCAAGAATTTTCAGTCTAGTAAGATCTACAAACACAATTTTGGCATGAATTCATCTGTGTCCTTCATTGACCAAGGTGAGCGACACAGGCTCTTAAGAGCCTCTAGTTTATGTATGTTGACTTCTTTGTAGATATTACTTCTGCTCAACACTTATGATTTTTTACAATTTTGTTCCATCATATATAGTTTAAGCAAATCAGTCAAGGGCATTTACTCCTATCAGGGTCAATTGAAATTTTACTCATTCATACAGTTATTTTTTTTCTATCATTTCAAGTTATCAAGATCAAAATTCAAAAACTGTGAAAAAATGGAAATTAGAGACCCTAAAGAGCCTGTGTCGACAACATTGGTCTATGTGCATATTCAACAAAGGATATCCTCCAACACTATAGATGACAATATAATTCATGAGTCATCCTTAGAGTATCAAATCTGAGAAGCTTACATGTAGTTATTGTCCTTGTAATGAAGGTTTTACTAGTATACCATTTTTTGAATGTAAACTTTAAACTAAAAGAGCTAGGTTAACAGATAGAGAAAGTGTATGAGGTCTCAGAATAATCACCAAATCTGTTTAGAGTTACCACCCCTGAACTATCTATTTTGACTGATTTTGCAAATTTTGGGTAGTTATCTTGAATATAAGGTTAAAAATAATCAACACAAGTTCTATCTACCCTGAAAATTTCAGAAAAATATGTGAACCTGTTTAGAAATTATTAAATATCATTTATTTTTACAATTTTTAAAAACAGGTTTTTGTTGTTATTTTGAATATTTAAGGAGCTAGGCTTGAAGTGACATCTACAACTAGAGGCTCTAAAGAGCCTGTGTCGCTCACCTTGGTCTTTGTGAATATTAAACAATGGACACAGATGGATTCATGACAAAATTGTGTTTTGGTGATGGTGATGTGTTTGTAGATCTTACTTTACTAAACATTCTTGCTGCTTACAATTATCTCTATCTATAAGAGTACTTTCTGTGGAAAATGTTATTGAAAATCTTCAAATTTTAAGAAAATTGTTAAAAATTTACTATGAAGGGCCATAACTCCTTAGGGGGTCAATCGACTATTTTGGTCATAGTGACTTATTTTTAGTTCTTACTTTGCTGTTCATTATTGCTGTTTACAGTTTATCTCTATCTATAATAATATTCAAGATAACAAAAAAAAACAGCAAAATTTCCTCAAAATTACCAATTCAGGGGCAGCAACCTAACAACCGATTATCCGATTCATCTGAAAATTTCAGGGCAGATAGATCGTGACCTGATCAACAATTTTACTTCCTGTCAGATTTGCTCTTAATGCTTTGGTTTTTGAGTTATAAGCCAAAAACTGCATTTTACCCCCATGTTCTATTTTTAGCCATGGCCGCCATCTTGGTTTGTTGGCCGAGTTACCCGACACATTTTTTTAACTAGATACCCCAATGATGATTATGGCTAAGTGTGGTTAAATTTGGCCCAGTAGTTTCAGAGGAGAAGATTTTTCTAAAAGATTACTAAGATTTACGAAAAATGGTTAAAAATTGACTATAAAGGACAATAACTCCTAAAGTGGTCAACTGACCATTTTGGTCATGTTGACTTATTTGTAGATCTTACTTTGCTGAACATTATTGCTGTTTACAGTTTATCTCTATCTATAATAATATTCAAGATAATAACCAAAAACAGCAAAATTTCCTTAAAATTATCAATTCAGGGGCAGCAACCCAACAACGGGTTGTTCGATTCATCTGAAAATTTCAGGGCAGATAGATCTTGACCTGATGAAAATTTTTATCCATGTCAGATTTGCTCTAAATTCTTTGGTTTTTGAGTTATAAGCCAAAAACTGCATTTTACCCCCTATGTTCTATTTTTAGCCATGGCGGCCATCTTGGTTGGTTGGCCGGGTCACACCACACATTTTTTAAACTAGATACCCCAATGATGATTGTGGCCAAGTTTGGATTAATTTGTCCCAGTAGTTTCAGAGGAGAAGATTTTTGTAAAGGATAACTAAGATTTACTAAAAATGGTAAAAAATGGACTAAAAGGGCAATAACTCCTAAAGGGGTCAACTGACCATTTCGGTCACGTTGACTTATTTGTAAATCTTACTTTGCTGAACATTATTGCTGTTTACAGTTTATCTCTATCTATAATAATATTCAAGATAATAACCAAAAACAGCAAAATTTCCTTAAAATTATCAATTCAGGGGCAGCAACCCAACAACAGGTTGTCCGATTCATCTGAAAATTTCAGGGCAGATAGATCTTGACCTGATAAACAATTTTACCCCATGTCAGATTTGCTCTAAATGCTTTTGTTTTTGAGTTATAAGCCAAAAACTGCATTTTACCCCTATGTTCTATTTTTAGCCATGGCGGCCATCTTGGTTGGTTGGCCGGGTCACGCCACACATTTTTTAAACTAGATACCCCAATGATGATTGTGGCCAAGTTTGGTTTAATTTGGCCCAGTAGTTTCAGAGGAGAAGATTTTTGTAAAAGTTAACGACGACGGACGACGACGACGACGACGGACGCCGGACGCCGGACGCAAAGTGATGGGAAAAGCTCACTTGGCCCTTCGGGCCAGGTGAGCTAAAAATGATAAAATTTACTCTGAAAATTTCAAACTGTATATCCAGTTTCTGGTATTGCCCTTGAAATGTTGATTCTAATTCTTGTTAATGTAGCTTTTAACTCTTATCTCAACAAGACCAATGCAGTGTCTTGATCTGCATTCGTGAAAAATAAAACTATAGTCTTAGTCTTAGATACATGATTTTTATAACTTGTTATTGAATCGCTCTCAGATCTGCCCTTTGCATCATTTCTGTTGTTAGGGATGAGGGATAGATATATACCCTGCCTTGTCCTTTGTCTGTGTTTTCGTTTGATGTGTGAAGTCTTTTTCACTGAATTTTATAGTTTGTTCTTATGTTGTGCTGTTACACCGCTGTCCAAGGTTAGGGGGATGGTTCAGCACTCAATCAGTTTTACCCCACCACATTCTTTATGTCAAAGTATAGTTCAGTGGTTGTCCTTGGTTCATGTCCGTCATATTTGTTTTTCAGAAAAAAATTAGGCCATTACTTTTTTAATTGAATTTATTCATATTTTTATGTCATGTCTTTTTATAGCCAACAATACAGTAAGAGTTTTTCTCATTGTTGAAGGCTCTATTGTTGCCTTAAATTGCTTACATCCACTTCTTTTGAACTTTGTTGGTCTCATTGGCAATTATTACCACATACATCTCCTTATTTTTATATAGACAAATTTTAAGTAGCTTCACAGCAGATTAAAATAAATGGGGAATGTGTCCATGGGACACAAATGATCCCCCCCCTTTTGCATATCATTTAAAGTTATAAAGGGACAAAGGGACATAAGTGAAGAACGGTAAAAGTGATGCTTCATTTGTAAAGGGGAGGGGATGAATAAAAAAACTTATACACTACAACTTAACATAATCAAGAGCAGATAAGGCTCAGATGAGAGACACTGACTCAGTTGAGCCTCTGGTTCACATTGCCAATGTCAATCTCAGAGGAAATTTAAGGCAAATTTATAACCAAAAGAGGCTTCTGTTCAAACTGATCTAAAAACAAAATGACAACAAACACTTTAAATAATTTATACATTTATTACAATAATTACTATGAAGTGGTCTTTTAATTTAACTTAAGCTGCCAAAGTTTTATATTATTTTGAAGGATCAACCCTGGTTATTTAATATAAAATTTATAATTTATATAAAAACATGCAAAGTGATATTAGTGAAATGAATTAATTACATATCAAAATGTTAATCTGATACTACTGTGAATTCATTTATTTTCGTGTGTATTAATTTCATTGGATTGAGGAAAACTTTTGTTTTTGTGCATTTCCAATCACTGCATACACAGTTGTTGAACATTTTAATTGTCGTGGTCCACCTCTTCACATGAAACTCACAAAAATTGGTATCCCACTAATAATACTGAATCTACACTATAACCATCAATTTGTAAAACAAAAGATGACAAATATGTTTTTGACAAGCAAAACCCCTTAAATGGGAAACTGGTTCCTTGAATGTTTTTTTAAAAGAATGAACAGCTAAACTTTAAACTGAAGTTTTCCAACTCAATACATTAAGTTTTGCAGAAATGTAAAGTTTAATCGTATTTTTTTCACTAAATTACATGGAACTTTCAAATTTCTTCCCTTATAAATAAATTTGCACATAAGCTGACAAACATAATGCTATATATAAAATGAAACTTGCAGATCACAATATCACATGTATTGCCAGGGGCTAATCTATACTTAGTACGATGAAGAACAACAAAAAAATATCACTGTTTTACCCTTGAAAGTAAAATAGAAATATAAAAGTAATGCAATAATACTATGGAAGTTGTATTGCAGATTAAAATTTGTTTGTGGAGTACTTATTTTCTTGGATATTGAAGGTAATTTCTCAGAAAAGGTTGAAAAAAATAATTTAAGAATTACCAAAGCAATGATTCAAAACATGAGACATGTTACCTTCCTGTGAAAAATAACAAAGTGATCAAAACACCTTTTCCCCTCTTACTGCTTAATGATAACAAAATTATGATGATTTTTTATGCTTCAACATCCAGTGGCAAATATTACATGCATTTCAGGATGAAAACATGTTAATTTGGCAATAAGATAAAGCCAGCTTTGTACTAGAATGATATACTGAGTCATATTTATCAGATGCTAAATCATAACATTTATGACTTGATATAACCATGCAGAAAATAATATTTATGACTTGATATCACAATGTATGAAATAACACTGATGACTTATATTCTTGTAGAATAAAATTATTGACTTGATATCTCCATGTATAATAAAACATTTAAGACTTGATATTACAATGTACGAAATAATATTCTGTGTAGAAAATAACATTTTTGACTTGAAATCTCCATTGAAAAAGCATTTTTGACTTGACATCACCATGTACAATAAAACATTTATGACTTGATCAAGGATCCGGAAATTTTTTCACCTAATTTCGGTCATTTGGGGATAACTTAAAAGTTGGTGCCCTTTTAAACAAAGATTGTGTGTATGCTCATACATGTACAGTCATACGCGTATCATCAACGAACTTGTTTAACTGTTGCATCGCATTTACTTCAGAAATTTCCCTACCATGTTTCTTAAAATCGATCTTGAGCAATAAAAGAAAGGCACCAGTTTAAAAATGAAATGATTTTAATGACTCAAAACGATAAACTTCTCAAACTTCGCTTACGTTTCTTTCGATTTGAAGACAAAATTATAACCGGATGTTTTACGACAATAGTAAAACGACCAATTCCGGAGTCATTTCCGGGATTAGTTTTGTTTATCAAATTCACAGGAAATCGTCGGCTTTTTAACTGTTTTACCTTTAATAGTGTTTGAATATTAATTATAATAGTTGGACTTGTTTAATTTAGCATGAATACATTTTTAATTTACGATTTAGTGTCTAATTTGCGGAAGAGAATTTCAAGCATGCGTATTAGTAAACAAAGCACGTGTGTTTGTAGTGAAACAATATTTTGTTCTACGTAAATTAATTTAATTTTAATTTAATTTTAAATCAGAATTGACAATTGTCTAAGCTGAGAAAAGTAATTAAATAATGCAGACAGTTGTTATGAACTTTTAATTTCTTTAAACTATTTATAGTTCTGAGCTCGTGATCAATAAAAAAAATTAATTAAAAACACAGGTAAAGAGATTAGCGATCATTAGCCAATATTTCCCAGGGGCATTACTATAGTTATTAGGAGGGTCCTCAGGATTATAACACTTTACTGGAGTGGCAGTTTTATTACAGGAAAAGGATAACAACAAAAAATAAGTTCAAAATGGCGATTTAGACAATGTTAGAAACTCGATCTCAACGAAATGACATTGAATGACCGAAATTATTTCTGTAAAAAAATAAAATTTGTCCTAAATCCCAATTACTCATTAGGACAAACTACTTTCAGTTTAGGTCAAGACTGGCATATATGACCGTTTCCGGACCCTTGGACTTGATATATTTATGTAGAAAATAATATTTAATTTATAACTTGATATCTCCATGTAGAAAATCATATTCATAACTTGATATGATTATGTAGGAAATATCACTTTTTGACTTGATATTACCATGTAGAAATAACTTTTATAACTTGATATGATCATGTTAAAAATATTGACTTGATATATTTTTCTTTAAAAATGGGTAATTTTTCGCCCTAATAAATGTATAAAAATTATTCCTACTCAATATATTTACAAAAAAATCAATTGTAGAACTGACCAAGTGAATTCTTCTGTTCAAATACAAACAGATATTTGGGAAAAACAAAACAAAACTCACTACATTATGCTTTGTAGAATATAACATTTCAAAAACACAAAAAATTTTTAGTACTATCTGAGATAACCTATTGAACAATTCAGATCTAAATAAATATTCAAAATCTAACATAAAATTAAAATAATCTCAACTTTTTATATAATTAAAGTCTCTATATCAAAACAGGTCCAGGAACAGCCATTATCTAAAATATACAGTGGCACCTGTCTTTAAAGACATCTACATAGAGATTTGACCCCATCTAAAAATAACACTTGACCCTATAAAAATTAAATAACTTATAATTTTCAACATATACATAGAAAATATATGGTTCACAAAGGCTAAGATTGCCCTAACTTATAGAATGTCTACTGTATGCAAACCTGCCATAAAATACATTATATATGACAATTACAAAAGTAATGGCTGTGTAGAAGAAACCTCCAATGCCGAAACTTCAGGATATCAAAGCTGATAAAAACATGCTTAATTTTGCACACCTTGTCTGCCCTTTTTTAAATATTCTAATTATAATATAAAAAATTTGCACTTGCACATAATTAATCATATTTTCATTTAAACTCTTGTTTTTCTTTTTTCACATGATAGATGGTTATACATACAAAAGCAAATAAACATTAACTAGCTAATAAATATAGGAAAATGTGGTATGAGTACCATGAGACAACTCTCCATCCAAATAACAATTTATAAAAGTAAACCGTTATAGGTCAAGGTACAGTCTTTAACACGTAGCCTTGGCTCACACCGAAATATGAATTCTGTACTGTCCAGTAGTTTCTTCATAAACAAAGACAGTTGATTAAAATTACAAAATGCTACTGACCAGCAGTGACCAATAGGTTTACTTGATTTTTTCAAAATTACAAATGGTTTAAAGCAACCAATGAAAATTATCTGAATAAAGATTAAATCTAACGAAATATGAAATGATATTATAGTCTTGTTTCTAAAAATAGAAATAAAGTTAAAATTTAGGTTAAAATCCCCAAAATTGGTTTATGAGAGAAAATAGGAGACTCCATGGGTATTTTGATAAACAAAGGTTGGGCATCATGATATCTCAAAAGCTACAAAATTTACTACAGAAATCTTATGTTAAATCCAATTTAAGCAATAGCCCATAATGAAATAAATGTCTGATTATGTAAATTGTAAAATAATTTCAAGACCTTTAAACACTTGCCTGCTTGAAAAACTTCTGGAAAATCCTTATTTTTCCTCACAGCTTCAAAAATGTATACATTCTTAAATAAGTTCTCTTTTCAAATTTCTACTTAGAATAAAATTTATAAAAAAAGTTAAATGATTTCTAAATACAATCTTTTTTCTTGCCTACAATATGTATAGTTTAAAGGCAGTTCTCTTTTTTAAATTCCTACTACATGTATAGAATAAATCTCTGTCAAAAAATTGTCATATGAATTTTAAATACACATGACCTTAGCCAGTAGGTCAAACAATACTCTGCACAATCATATAGGAGTATTTATATCATGTTTCTCCATGCCATCTACATCCCCTTTATATGTGTACTTGTCGGTGACACCATTCTGTACGGGAACATCTCCATTTGAATGTAGTGGTGGGTATTGTCCATCGCTGTCGTCTGGTAAAGTTGATTTCAACGAGCTTTTCAACTTCTGTAAAAAATCAATAATGAAAATCAGAAAAAGAATATCTAGTATGGTACAAGTTATTTAAATTCTATGCTGGATTAGACTTTTTATATGAATAAATAGAGACATGGGCTTCACATCAATGAGTCATCAACCCAACAAAACAAATAAAGGAAACCAGTGTTTTATTTAATACCTTGACTGGCTGGTGAGCCGTTGCAAGACCAGTTGGGTGCTCAAAAGCATAATTTAATTTTTTGTTGCAAGTTGGAGAGGAGGGCCGCCATTTTGGTTTTGATATGTTGTTTTCGTATGTTGACTATTTTGGTTTGGTGTACTGCCTTCACAAAAAAAAATTTGTTATGTTACAATATTGTTTCTAAAGAAGCATTTAAATTTCAATACATTTAAATAACCATGCAAAGTTAATTCCTGTTAATGATATTTTCTATAGATTTAATTTTTCATAGGTGATACATGCTGGGGCATAAACATTCTTGCACTGTATAGTTCTATTCTGTTTTAAACTTGACATACCGCCAATAAGGTGTCTCCTTTAGCATAATAGATGGAGTGCACCATACCAGCAGGTACACATATGATAGACATGATAGCTAATGACCACCCAAGTGCAGCAGCCCAGGGAGGATACTCGTAACCGTCCATCTTAAAAGGTTGGTACTGGATCATACTGAACAACCATATACCCTAGCAAATATAAAATTAGTAATATGAGCATCAAATATATAAATCAACTTGTATATATTCCAAAAGACTCAGATTTCTGGTAACATTACCTTGTAAAATAAATTTATAACATATTGAACTACTGATACCATTTTTTGGGAAAAGTGTCAACTCATCAGCTTTTGTAGTATATCATTTTTTGTGGATTTTAAGTAAAGTTGAATCATCAATATAAATGTTGAACAAAATAAAAACAGTTCTATAGACATGTATGCAGTCTTTGAAATGAATTTTCAACAAAAATACAATTTTTCCTCAATCGAAGAAAATTATACTCTCGACAAATATATGAATGGCTGTCAGTATACTTACAAATATAAAGATAGGCGAGATGAAGTACCAACATACAATGAAGAAAATATTTGGTTGTTTGCCATTCATTTCTTCTACATTTCTAGCAAGACGTCTAGCTCCTAAATAATTAATAACATTCATGAAACGCACATATACCCCTAATTCTGAAGAGTTAACAAGAATTGTTTGCTTTAACTTATATTAATATTATAATAATAGAGATTTGTTTCCCCTGGTAATATATGATAATCATATCTTGTTATGCCAATCAAAATAAATTCTCTAGTTCTTGCATAACTTTTTTAAAAATAAATTATACATTTAACAGTAAATATTTAATTCATAAATCTGTGGTTTTTACACAGCTAGGGATCAAACCAATGACATTAAACACTTAAGCCAGCCGAGCTTAATCAATTACCAGAGAAAGTATAAAAAGTCTGTATACTTACCATAGAACCAAGTAATAGCTATAACTTCAAAGAAAGCCAGATACATCAACGACACAGCGGCAGCGTAATGGTCTATCAATGAGAAGAAATAGATACCTCCCTGTAAATAGACAAATTCTGTTAACAAAACATATTGTCCAAGGCATTTAATTGTTTAATTACAGATAACATCACATCACTTTGCAATGAAATTAGGTTTAATCCATCATTTACTCTACAAAATTCCTAGACCAAGTCATGATTATCACAGATTTTTCCATTTGTTTCAGAGGTTAAGGATGTTCACTACTCCATTTCAAAATAACAAGCTTTTTAAAAGACTTCTATAAAATGATAGCATGTAAAAAAAGAAACTAAAAAAGCAGAAAAAAATAAAGGGTCTGTGTGCTTGTTTTCGAGATATAAGCTGTTGAAAATTTGGCGGGAAATGATTCTCTCTAATTTTTCATACATTTAACATTGACACCTTTTTCCTTTCAAAAACATTGAAAAAATAACAAGGATTTTATATGATTTTTAAATATGGCTGTTTAAACTATATGTAATAAAATTATGAAAAGAAAAGTAGGGGTTAACGGGCAAATTTTTTTAATTGGAATATATAGATAAAACCAGAGGATTCCGAATATCTGGCAAAAAATCAAGAACAAGAGGAGCAAACATCCTTAATGAGGTCTAACGGTTAATTTTGGCATTTTTTACGGACATCCTTTGATGAATTTACCATGGTATTGTGTATTTTTTGGGAATTCCTTTTCCCCTAACAATTTCTATATACAACTATTTTCATGTAGATTCCTTTAGACCTTAGAATACCAGAATATACAGTGGCGGATCCAGAGGGGGGGTTCCGGGGGTCCGCACCCCCCTTTATTTTGGCCGATCAATGCATTTGAATCGGGACATATGTTTGCACCCCCCCCTGCACCCCCCCTTTGCCCTGGGCTAGCACCCCCCCTTTCGAAAATTCCTGCATCCGCCACTGATATATATATCAACAACAAAATGTATGTGCAATATGCAAATGTAGTGTTCTTCTTCATGGCAGTATAAGAAGATCCTAAAAGAAGGTTGTGAGGTTAAACAAAACTCTTTTTCTGACCGCAGAATTACTTTGAACAATCATATTTAAATTTTGTAAAAGAAGGCTGAATTTCACTCTTCTAATTTATATACTTTGGTCATTACGTTCCCCCCTTTTTCTGGTCTAAAAAATCAATGGGTTTCACATTTATGAATTTTACGTGTTCAGGAAGAAGGTATATTTAGAAAAGTGCTTTCAAGGGACTGAATTATAAAGTTTGTTAAGTATTGTCTTCTGTTGCTAATTACATTTGTGATATTATTGTGTAACAGTTGTGGAATCCTTATACTGTAAATTCAGAAATTATTGCGAGGTTTTTATTATTGCGAATAATGCGACAGAGTTGTAAACGCAATAATTAAAACTCGCATTTTGTAATATTTTACCTGAATTAAGCATGACTTTTCTAAAAATCTTAAAAATTAAAATCGCATCCAAGTTTAAAATGACAAAATCGCAATAATAAATGCACGCAATAATTTCTGAATTTACAGTATTGTTTATTATAAATGATTTGAGCCAGTATATGTATGAAAAAAAAAGTCAGATGGAAGCTTGATAATATTATTTCATAATGATAAAATATTCATATTCTCAAACATTATTGTAAATGCAATCAGTTTTCAGTCTATAATATTTTCATCCAAATATATGAAAGTTTCAATAGTGCAGATTTTAAGATGCAAAAAATTAACCAGAAGAAGGCAAATCGTCCACTGAGTTGTCTTGGAACAAATCAACATGAATTTCAAGACAAAAGAATCAAACATTTTAAATAAAATCACTACGATAACAGTGTAGTGGAAACTGAAAATCAAACATTTGAAATGAAGTTAGCACTATAAATAGATACATAAGAAGTTGTTTCAACTACAACTTTGTACAAAGGAAGATAACTCTAATTTTAAATAATACCTAAAAATGGCATAATTGATATTTTTAGGACATATTATATGCATAATTTATGTAATTTTGATTGATTATAAAAATACAAATCACTTGGTAAATAGAGTATCTGAGTATATATTTCATTGATATATTTCTTGAAATTTTCATATAAGTAGGATGTATTTTTTGTACATAAAAGTAATGAAAAATCTCAAAATCAAGCCAGTCACATAACAGTCTTTTTGCATGAATAACCAAATGAATATCAAACATCCTGCATTACCTGAGTAACATTAGGTAGTCCACACAGGAATGATACAGAACAGACAATGATGACTAGAAATTCTTTACGCTTCAGATATTTCTTCACATAATATCCAAAATGGTCATAAATTGTTGTTACTATCACTTCTGTTGAACAAAACTACAAAAGAATTTATAAAATATTTAAGGAACTATAGTGTTTACATGAGATATTTGTTTACTTTCTGCTCAGTATGCCATCGGCATGTAGGGCAGCACAGGGGTTTCATTATCTTTCACGTTGACCGGTACATTCCTATTTGTAGGTGGTACTTTTCAATGTATTAAATGAACATCTTATATAAAAATTCCTGAATTCAGGCGGTACTTATCAGTAGCATAGGAGGGTAAAAGTACCAGGTACCACCTCCTAATGAATGGCCTGGGCAGCAACAAAAGTTCTCTATTTCTGTCTGTCTTTGGCCATCTTTTCTACTGTTCCCATTGTTTTGTTCATGGTCTTCAGTTCTCCTTCTACAGTACGTCTCCAGGTGTTTTTCGGTCTTCCTCGCTTACGCCTTCCTTCTGGAGTCCAATGTAATGCTGTTCTAGTGATGGAATTACTATCTATTCTAATCACTTGCCCAATCCATTTCCAACGCCTTCTCACTAATATTGTACCCATGCTATCTTGCTGACACTGGTTTAGATGATTTCATTAGATATTTTGTTTGGCCAGAAAATACACCGGATTCTCCTTAAGCTTTTGGTATGGAAAACTGACAGTTTGTTAAGATCGACTTCTGTCATCCTCCAGCATTCTGATCCGTATAACAGAGTAGATAGTACACAACTCTGGTACAGTTTTAGTTTGGTCTTCTTACTGTACTGTGATGATTTCCATACATTGTTAAGTGATCTAAATATATTCCTAGCTTTGTTCAATCTATTCATGATGTCATTTCCTGCACCTCCATCGTTTCTTATTGTACTTCCTAGGTATGTAAATGTTTCTGTGATGGGGAGATCTTTTCCATCTACTAGGATAGGAGTTGGGTTATTGATGTTTAGGGTCATGACTTCAGTTTTGGTTTGGCTGATATTTGTTTGGTTGAAGTTTAATTTGTCAATAAATCTTAACCATCTTGGTTATATCTGATATTTTATTTTAGAGAAAATTAAACATGGAAAATTAAAGACTTTTGTTAACATAAATAATAATAATATACTATTAATCTCAAATATCGAATTGTTCCCCAAAGGTTTAAATTGTTGAACAATCAAAATAATCTGTTTAAATCAACAGAAAACATATAAAAAGTCGTTAAATACTATGATATGTTATCAATGAATAAGAATAAGTAGTAAACTTAAATGAGCCAGCAAAATATGCAATTACATCTCCTTACCTGGCTGTCAATTCCTAGTAAAATCAGCATGAAGAAGAAAGCAAAAGCAAACACAGGTGATCCTGGCATGGTACTGAAGGCCTCTGGGTATATGATAAAGACCAATCCAGGACCTGTAAATAATATATTTTGATTTAAAAGTGTGTCTTCAATGATCTGCAAATTCTCAAAAATAAAGTGTTTATTAATACAAAATATATGTCACAAATAATAGAAACCCTATCTTTAACAAATAAAATTTCATGATTGTTATTTTTTTCATGTTTTTTGTGGCAACTAATGTAGATCTAACCTGAAAAAATTTCCACAGAGTTGTCTCTTTTTTAAAAATATCATATATATTTATACAGAATAGGATGACTGGAATCAAATGCAACAGTTTATATACTTATTGACTGGGTATGAGTGGAATAGTAATTTTATTATCCCCCGAGGTGCAACTATTGACCTGAGGCGTAGCCAAAGGCAAAGTTGCAATCGAACTGACCATAAACTTACTTCTGTAAATTCAGAAATTATTGCGTGAATCTATTATTGCAATTTTGTCATTTTAGACTAAAATGCAATTTTAATTTTTGCGATATTTTGAAAATTCCTGTTCAATTCATATTAAAAGATTCAAAATGCAAGTTTATATTATTGCAGTTATAACCCTGTCGCACTTTTAGCAATAATAAAAACATCGTAATAATTTATGAATTTAGTGTATTCCACAGAAACTATTGATCTGTCAAAAAGTTCAATGCTTGCAATCTGAAAAATTTGAAAAATAATGTGTACTTATTTTATAAAGAAAATGAAAACTGATGTATAATAAATAACCCTGTGTTCTATAACACTTGCCTTGGCTGATAACATCTTCTACTTCTTTACCCTGATTATGGGCCAGGAATCCCAATGTGGCAAAAATGGCAAATCCGGCCAAAATACAAGTCACAGCATCAACTGCTGCTATAGTCAACACGTCCCTGAAAAGAATCAAAACAAAAAACTGACAATGCATTTTATATAATTATTTATTTGTAAAATCATGCATAAATTTCTTTAAAAAAAAATCATATACTATAAAGTGGTTTATGTTTTATTGAAGGTTAAATTTCCCAAATTTCAAAAGCTGAACCTATTCGCATGGTTTTATTTTCTTTAACAATAAAAGCAGGAATTTTATAAATTTGATACCAGTAGTTGCATATTCTTTTGAAGAGAAAAATGATGAAACTCATTGACACAACAGTCAAATTACATTATTCAACATAACGAAGTGGCATTACAAACACATAACAGACCATGCCTATAACCAGAAACCCCTCCTACTCCCCTTCTGAAATTAACAAAATACTATCAAAATCAAGTACCAATAGTTAAAGTAAGAACTATTCTGTTTACCATACTTGGTATAAATCAATGATTCAAGAAATTTTTGTCAAGGTGAACCACATTGAAAAGACAGATTATTATTCAAAATTAAAAACATAGTAGACCTAATGCAGTACTTGACAAACTGACCTAAGCTATAATTTTTGTTTACACCATTAATAAAACATGGTTAAGGTCAGGTAACCCTTTAATTTGAAAGTGTACAGCTTACAGTTATTCTATAGACCCCATATATTTTACGAGTACTACTCATGGTAACAGAAAATAGCATGGCTTATCAAGAGAACTTAATGTTGGCTTAAAGGTAAGTCACTGAACCATCAAAAATAGGTCAATAGCAACACACTATATATCATATCTATCTACAAAATTTGGTTTATAATGCACTTCTTATATCTGAAATATTCAAAAGGCTTTTACAAATAGTAATTACTGCCATCCAATACACATCAACAATGTCTGAACCATTGAAATAGGTCAAGAGCAACAAACTTCAGGAAAGACAAACAACCCACAAAACACAGCATAGAAAAAGTAAAGACCCTCATATGACTGCTTATAATCATGCATGATAAAAGTCCATTGTGAGTAATTCTTCCAAAAAATCCTTTATCACCAAGAGTCTCATATTCTATCAAATGAAATTTGTGAAATCTACAGAAACAATACTAAAAAAGGGACGAAAGATACCAAAGGGACAGTCAAACTCACAAATCTAAAACAAACTGACGCCATGGCTAAAAATGAAAAAGACAAACAAACAACAGCACACATGACACAACACCGAAAACCGAAGAATAAACAACATGAACCCTACCAAAAAAACTAGGGGTGATCTCAGGTGCTCCGGAAGGGCAAGCAGACCCCGCTCCACCTGCGGCACCCGTCGTGTTACCCCTGTGACAACAAACCCGGTAAATAGTCAAACCTGGTAGGTCATGGACAGGACCTTTTCAGTATTGCCTAATATTCTGCTTAAAACAAAGATGCATGTATATTACTATTACAGCAGGTCTTACTACTTCTTCTTAAACACCGAAAAGTCAATAAGGATAAATAGAACGTTCAAGTCACAGGAGCATCACTGACAGGGCTAGACATCACTGATTGTGTGCTAGCTGGCATAACTGAGATGAATAGTGTGACTAGACAAAGATGATGCCAAAAAATGCATGCATGAAAAGAGAACTACTTTTTGTGATGTTCTAAAGATTCCAAGAGACACCATGTTCCATACGTGGGACAGACTGACAAGTGTACTTAACAAATGCCGCCTACATTTCGTCACAGCGGCATAAAATTTAAATTTGTTATGTGTCTAAGTACATAAGTCCTTATGTTAAAACTAACCAATTTAATTGCAAGGTCTGATAAGTAACAAATCTTCGTCTAGCCTCCCACATAGTTAGTCACAAGCAATACAACTATATTATTGATAAGTCTATACATTCTTTTTCGTGACATTTTTAAACTTAATGCACTTCAAAGCGTAAGAACTGTTAATAATTTTAGCTTTTAATTTCCCACTTGAATAATATATATTACATATTAATTGTGTAAAAACATTAAACATTGCTCAAATGGCATAAGGCTTACAAAAGACTTAAATAATTCTATCAAATTAAAAAAAAAAAAAAAAAAAAAAAAAACAACCTTCACCGAATTTTATAACTTTGCTTCAGTGAACAAAAATTTAACTCCCACATGTTCATGGACAGTAAAACTCAGTTATGCACTTACAGTTTAAAAGCATACCTTAACGCAGTTGTGAAAATTGACTGTCAAGATAGAATTAGTTTATTCTTTTAATAATCTTATTCGATCAATGGTCCCGCATCTCTTCACCAAAAAACCCCTTATCTTTCTTGATGATCATGTCTTCGTCCATGATTTTGATTTTGAGTTGAATAATCTTTTTGGGGATTTTTTTTTAAATGCAATGAATTTTGTGCTATCCATATTCATTGGTTATTTAAAATTTATAAAAAGTCATAACTTCTTCTTTATAATGTTCAAGTCTAGTTTTAATTTAAAGCACATGTAGGCGGACAATTTTTTTTTACAGAGATCAAAAAGTGCAATTGAATTGTCTATCTACCTACACAAAACGTGAAATTTTGTTTGTTTTTTATTGATAAGAAATTTTTAGTTATATAATCTCCAATTTGAATTTATATGCTCCAAAACATGCAATTATTAAAAAAAGTTCTTTCATCCCTCACACAAATGACAAAGGCTCTTTAATTTTCTTCTTGACTACTTACACAACTGAATTTTTAATCTTTATTTTTTTTACAGAAATGCTATATATAACTGCCAAAAAGAAACTTGTTAGCATAAATGTCAACCATAAAGCAACTTAATTTTTATTTTAGCTGTTCTATATCATTCTGACTTTAATATTCATTCTTTGAGGAGTAATAAAAAGAAGAATCTGTAACCAAACCTGAAGTAAAATAAATTCTTTGAACCAGCATTTTTTTTAAACTATTCAAATCTATGCAAAAGTGGTCAAAATGCTCCCAAAACAGGCCTGGCTATGATGAAAATTTTGAGTACTAAGAAAAGTTTTACGACCAAGACCCCTGATGTTCACTCTTTACTAAATAACTAACAGGGCCCTGCTGGAGAATGAAGCCTACTATGAAGTTGAAGTACAATATCAACCCTAGAAAATAAAGAAAAATTATATTTAATTTAACAGAGGATGTTTAATAGCAGACAGTGACTGACACACAAAAAAAGAAATACACTGAATATGAAGGAAGAATTACACAATGGAATTTAAAATAACAAAAACTTCTATGAAGGTTTCATTAAAAATTATAACAAATGGTAAAAAAAAAAGAGTGGGTGAAGAGAGATGATAGAAGTTACAAAAGAAGCAAAAGTAAAGTGTAAGACTAGGGATAGGGGGCAGGAAAGACAATGGGACTGTGAAAAGGAAAGAAGAGGAAGGAGACATGATTTTTCTATCAGTTCTTCCTGGCAGCAAAGTTTAATTAAAAAACTGTTAAAAAGAAAATTGCTGAGGAAACAATGGGGATCAACTGAAATTTTTTTATCCAGTCTCTGACTATGGAACAATAGATGTTAGCATCTGTTCACAAAAATCAGGAAAGTTAGTGTCAGACAAATAATACAAGGGTAACCATAACTTGCCTTATAATACCAAATTTATTTGGCAAGATACAGAAACAGGTAGAACAGTAACACCTTCTGATCATTACTATCCTGCTTTATGATAAGCACAAATAAAATGTATATCCATGGCAATGTATGATTTTTTTTCTTTATACTGCAATGCTTAAAACTTTTCAGATAAAATGAAAACATAAATTTGTTATTTTTTTTTTACAAACAAAAAATGCTAATATTCCACATGCAAAAAATCCTAATCAATATAATTTTTCATTTCACAAATTATGTATTTTCTGCTTAGAATAAGCTTATATTTAAATATGTATCCAGGATTATTACATTGGTTGCAATGAATTACATTGATTTCCCAGTTAGATAAAAACCGATAATTTCACATGTGAAATAAACGTGGTTATTTCACTCTCTGACGTCATACAACAATAGGCGTTGTCAAGACGTCGATAACGTCGGATCAAAACAAATTGTCAATGCGTAGGAAAAAGATATAGTTCCTTACATTTTCTACATTAATTTCATAAAAAAAAAAGCCATTTGCCAATGTAATAAAAAGAATAACTAATCGCCGTATTTGAATATCAAAAATAAGACAACTTGTGACCGAACGCCGCTATGGATTAAACTCGTGCTGCGCACTCGTTTAATCCATGCGTCGTTCGGTCACGCGTTGTCTTATTTTTGATATTCAAATACGACGATTAGTTATACTATAAATATTCATATGGTTACAATTTTTTTGTGTATTTTCAAAGCTATTTTTTTTAAATTTAATTGAATACCTCATTATGGATATCTTGACAGAAAAAATATTTTTTAATATGACATAAAACAGGGATTGCAGTATAATTTGGATCAGTGGTATAACAAAGGTTTATTAAATGACATAAATTTTATGACAAACATGACAATCCGGGCACAAAGTCAACCCAGACTTACTTCAAGATATTATTGTTGAATTTATTATAACTTGACATTGTAATAATACCACCGAACGCTATTCCAAGAGAATTGAAGGTCTGTGCCGCAGCATACACCCAAACCTGAAGATAATAAAACAATAATAGATATTTGTCTCAAGTCTGTCAATCGTAAGTTAGTCTATAATGTCAGCAAAATAATTATCTACTAGTATTTCAATTTTGACAAAAACTCTGTCAAGAGTTATTTCCCCTTAATAAAGATCACTGTTACCTAGCCTTGTAAGAGCAATCGATAAGCAACATAAATTTCTGATTATATCTATTTGTATTGAATTAACACTATGAAAACTGAAGTTGAAAACATTAAGTATTTGCAAAAAAAACAACAGTTCAAGCATAATGGTTTACCAAATGTTAAAATATCCAAAAGCAGATTGACCCAATGCTCATAAAATTGCTCCTACACTGACTGGGAACCAGTCACCTTCTCTATAATATGATTCACAAACAGTTTTAGTTCAAAACTTGTCATTATAGTCTGTCAATTTTTAAGATATGAACACTTATAAAAGTCCAGTGTCCGTCAACTATACAAAACTGTAAATGCACGAATCACGCTTGGTCTTCAGAACACATCTATGACTCTAGTTTATCATCTATGATCTAAGAATTCAGAATCTGTCAAAATTGTCAGGTGTCTGTCATCCAAAGATAATAAAGGTCTCTTTAAGTCACTCATCTGTCATATCCAATTCTACAGGTTATTTAAAAATTGAGATTTTTGCTCATAAAAGTACAATATTTTCCCTTCTCCATATACCTTATTGTCACAATAGTCAAAGGTTTTGGAGTCAGTTGTCCATAGTTACTCAGTTATATTCTAATTCATTGTTCGTTCTTAAATCTACTGTATGTTCAACTATACTAAGAAAATTTTTCTTCATGAAAATCTACATGTAGATAAGTTATAAAAGCAATATGATATATTTTTTTTAAAGCTGCCCATAAAACAGTCAGTTGTACTTTTTGTATTGAAATAAAATGATTTCCTATAAACATAATCCTGTATCAAAAAGGCAGCAGAAAGATTTTGTGTAATTTTAAGTAAAGAAATATTCAAAACTCGACAAAATTACAATGAAGTACAATTTTTTTTGTTTTCGCATAAATTTTGATGAAAAATCAAACTTTTCAGAGACTGCTGAACATACAGTACTGCATATACTGTGTATTCATTATTATTTGTGGGATACCAATTGTCATGGATTTTGTATGTACCGGTGAACCATGAAAATAAATGTTCAAAGAATGACACGTTTTCTATAAGGATGCATGCATGTTTTGGCAAAACCACCAAAACAAATATCGGCAAAAATGCAAGTTTTCCTCAATCCACGAAAAATTGGCAATCACGAAATAATAAATGTATCCACAGTACCTGAAAATCATTAAAAAATAACAATATTCAAACAGATTAACAAAATATCAATTACCAAACTGTTTGAAATAATTCGATTTTTTTACCTGGGGCAAGTAAATTTGTATACAAAACTTTCTGAACGTGATTCCATGAATGCTCTATTGTAAATAAAAAAAAAATACATTTAATAATCAGTTGATCTAGTTGCTTTCAAAAATATTTCCATTCCTTTTTAGACTTTTTCACTTTAAACATGTTTTTTCCTCTTTTTCTACATAGGGTTTTGTCACTAATTCAGTTCTCCACTGGTTAAAATGCAGTTATTACATCCAATTTCCTTGCTACTTCCTGGTCTGCCGATGTGTTGGCACAAAAAAAAAAGCAACAATGGCAAACTGATTTTTTAAAAATGGTACTAAATGAAAAATTGTCAGAAAAAAAACATCAAATGTGGAATAAATATCAACTAAAAGAATTGACTTGTCCATAAAATTATACATTGTACCCAGAAAAGTCACTTAACCTCCTATAAATGAAATTTTGGCAACCTATTTACATTTTAAACATGAACAAAAAAATAACACCCGCTGAAAATTGGGAAAAAGTTCCCTTCGAGTTGCAGTCATTCTTGGAATAAACCAAGGGCTCCAAGAAGTCTGTTTTGTTCACCTGGCAAACAACATAATGTTTAAATCTGTGAAATAGTTAAAATAATTACTTTGGAAGTCTATTCATTCATTTTTTTTTTATTTCAGCCTACTACTTTAAATAATGGCAAGTTATGTAAAAGTTCTGTTCAAATTGATGAATGATAAAATTCATTTAAAAAATGTTTCTGGATGATGATGAATGCCAAGTGAAAAAAAAGACCCCATAGGTCCAAAATAATAAAAGAAATAAAGTTCAAAAAACTTTAAAATGAGTATTTATTGCTGATCAAAAGACAAAAATTCAAGATTAATAATTGCCAATTCTGTTAATGATGCATACATATAATATGCACTGAATTTAAAATGAGAGTTCTAATTAATGTAATAAAAAAAATGTTACAAAACAGTATGTCTATTTGTAGTTTTAATTAAAATTTTGTTCAACTACTATTTAATAAATCCAATTGCCTTTTTCTTCCATGTTTTATTAATGAATCCTTGCATAAGTCTATTTCACATAAATTAACATTTCTTTAAATTTAGAATTAAAATCTTGAATTTTTAGTATCTCACAAAATTTTTGATCTATTTCTCAAACTGAAAACTAATTGGAACAGAAATAATTATAAACTCCCAGATATAACTTACTTTACATTCCTATTTGATAGGAACTCACACATTTATTTTCATATCTGAAACTGATAGAAATGTAACTCAAAAGCAAACACAATTTTATAGATTTGTTTTAAACATAATTTTATTATTAGGCCATAAAAAAAGAATAGGTTTGTTTGCCCAAACCCTACCTACCCAGAAAAAAGCTGCCTACTCAAATTCTTTTATTGTCCTGATTTGAAGAAGTTTTTTTTTAATCAGGTAGGCATGAAGACTAATAAACACCCGATACTTCAATTTTTTTTTTTTTGGAAAAAAAAAAGAAAATGCCTACCTATAACCTACCCACTGTCTAAACCTTTGGGTAGGGTTTGGGCAAACCAAAATATTTTTAATTGTGGCCTTAGGGGTTAGTTGTGTTTCTTCATACCACATTTTTCAATATCAAAACAAACAAATGAAAATGCTTTTTCAACAGCTTCTCATGAAATTTAACTAATAGAATTTTCAGCTTTTTTTAAACTGTTTTAAGGTTTATGTACCCTTCTGTAGCCATTTTTGTACGAATTTTTTAAACATCTATTGTATCAAAACTACAGATATAACGAATAATAGAGACAGGCCATTTTGAACATATACTAGGGGGAAACTTGATGCTTTTGAACATATACTAGGGGGAAACTTGATGCAAAGCATTATTATTTACTGTTGCATTGCATTTAATAGAAAAGGAGTACTTTGTGGCAAATAAACCAAGATTTTTATAGAAAATCCACAGCCTTTAATACAGAGATTTTTGTTATAAAATTTGAAACATAGATTACTCACTTGCTTTTCTATGATTTGCTAGTGTTTGTTTTTTACAAAAAGTTCTAACCAACCTGTAAATTCCAAAATACCTTGTGCAGAGTAACTAAATTTGAGCGCACCCTAAAAGGTGTACTTGATTTGGCCCATATTTTTATTTGTTCTAACCAATAACTACATTAATAAACTTGTTTTAAGGAAATCAATGCTAGCACTGCATGTAATAATCCTATATCTATCGGTCATCAAATTGCCAAATATGATAGAACAAGGATAAAGGCTGTGGATTTTCTATAAAATTTCCATATGTTTAGCATTGAAGCAACACAAGGGTACCTAATCCTTAATATCTAAAGTATTTACAAAATGATAAAAAAAAAATAACTATCCCTTTAATACAAATTCTGACTTCAAAGAATGAAATTTTGTAGTCTCAGAATTGTTTCTAATGCTGCCTTATTTTTCTTAAGATTTAGACAAGCTCTGATCCAAATTAGATTAATAATGTCATGTCTTGAATCCTGAAATTGACTCTAAAATTATATGTTCATACAAGATATAGATTAAGTGCTACATTTCCAAAATGCAGAGCTACAGTAATATTGATGATATTATTAATCTATTAATCTATTTGCTTAATATTAATTAATAATTTCTAGCTTTTAATTACAAGTTTATTGGAAGCCAAAAAGGTAAAAGTTCTTATTATATATATGCAATTACTGCAAATATATGGAATAACAGTACTGGTTATAAATGCATTTTTTTGTTGGACAGGTTAATTATATTTCCAAGAACTTGCAAGTAAAAATTTCCCAATTTTTTCTTGGAGCATGTGTAGTTTGTTTATTACTTTATATGCATTGGTATTGTGAGGGTAAGCCCATCTATCTATAGAAAATTTATATAAGATAAAAATCTTGCCATTTATTTGATAATTATATTATGAAAAAGTTGCCTAAAATTAGCCTGTTGAGTTAATCATAAGAATAAAAATGTTGATATTGGATTATCATTGCATGAACCCAGCATTGTTCTCTTAAAGGAGGATTACCTAGTACATTAAGTAATAATTTCAGAGTCAATTCAGGACTAAGGAAATGACAATAGGAAAAAAAAAAAAAAAAAATTCATGCACTTAAAATTTTTGAACTAGTTATAAACTATACTTGTTTTAACCTCCTCCTCACAGTATCAAAAGGAAGGACACAAGAACTATTGTCCTAAACAAATACTTATGGACGGAAACCAAATGGGAAGGTTTCTTTTTAATCTTGTTGACAAAAAAATATGTCATTACGTAAGTCTTTAATAAATCACATCCTGTATGTATTAAAGGTGACATTCCACTGTCACACTTACATACATACATATTATATAATTTTATATTACCTTAGCATCTAGAAGAAGGTGCCACTTGGGATTTATAAAGTACATCACACCTTTGTATGACCCCTCTAAGGTCAGTCCTCGAACCAACAATACCAGTAATACAAGATACGGGAATGTAGCAGTGAAATACACAACCTAAAAATAGAGATTTGTTTCGTAAAACAACATACTCATATAGTAATATTTTGTAACACAAGCAACAAATATAGATTTGTTTTGTTCCAGCTACAAATATAGAAATGTTTCGCAACATCACTTTCAAATAAAGATATGTTTCAAAACACAAAACTATAAGTATAGATATGTTTTAAAACACAGCCTACAAATATAGAAACATATATGTTTCTCAACACAACATACACATATTATGCATATAGATGTTTCGTAACACAACATACACATATTATGCATATAGATGTTTCGTAACACAACATATTTAGATATGTAGCATAACACAACTACAAATAATAAAGGGCTGTGCTTTAGCGCATGATACGCCCGTTGTTCTTTTAACTTGTCTTTTATGCTTTAAATGAATTTATATGATCAACTAGAAATATATATACAAATCAAAAGGGATGTTACATTAATATATTCACCAAAGTTTCAAAAAATCCCCCTTTTTTAAGTATAAAAATTCATTACTTAAGAAAATGTAAAATCTAAAATTTATAAAAATGGCAAGGGAGCTTATGTCAATAGATATAAACAATTTATCAAAGTTGCATAAAATTTTGTGAAAGTGTTAGTTATTGTCCCAAAATTGGAAAATCCCTCCTTTTTTAAGCATAAAAATTCATAACACGGAAATGTAAAATCTGAAATTTATAAGAATGGAAAGGGAGCTTACATCAATAGATATAAACAATTCACCAAAGTTTCATGGACATTGGTGAAAGCCTTTTTGAGTTATTGTCCGAAGTGTTGAAAATGCCCCTTTTTTTTGATGAATAAAGCCCCATAAATCCAAAACTTAAAATCTGAAATTTATAAAAATTGAAAGGGAGCTTACATCAATAGATATAAACAATTCACCAAAGTTTCATGGACATTGGTGAAAGCCTTTTTGAGTTATTGTCCGAAGTGTTGAAAATCCCCCCTTTTTTATGAATAAAGCCCCATAAATCCAAAACTTAAAATCTGAAATTAAAAAAAAAACCAAAGGGAGCTTACGTCAATAGATATAAACAATTCACTTAAGTTTCATGGACATTGGTGAAAGTGTTTTTGCGTTATTGTCCGAAGTGTGGACGACGGACGGACGGACAGACGGACGTATAAAAATAGGTTGAATGACAATTAAAACAAATACTGTGGATTTATTTGTAGATAAAAAATTTCATGCAAAAAAAAGTACATATATGTCATAGATTTGAATGCAGAATTAAGGAAATCAAAAATCCATTTAAAATTTGATTTTTCAATCATTCTTAATCTGTACCCACAAAAATAAATGACTCCACAGTAATTGATCAAAATTTACTTCTGTAGCATATTAGATTGGAGGTTAACAGTTTTCATAAAAATTCAAAACAATTGTGAAAACTATAATGATACTGACTCAGTCTTAGAAATTAGAGGATTACCCAAGAAATTATGAGCCCACACTCGATTACAACATTTCACTAAGTATAATTTTTCATAAATTCATTATTTATAAGGACAATTTCATGAGATAACTGTTTTGTCTTTTAACTAGGTTAAATTATGGTATGGACATAAAAAATCTTTAAAATTGGTATTTACTTCCTTCCTAATGCATTTCCCATAAATAAAAAAAAAAGATTTTGACAGATTAGTATGTGATATGTTTTTCCTAAGATAGATGACTTGTACAAATTTAAATGTATTCATGGAGGAATTTCTTGCTGCATTGAAGACCTGTTGGTGACCTTCTGCTGTTGTCTGTTCTACAGTCGGGTTGTTTTCTCTTTGACACATTCCCCATTTCCATTCTCAATTTTATTCAACATCTATTAACCTGTAATTGTAAAAACATTTTTCCTCAGTAGTTGTTGTTTGTTGATGTTCATAAGTGTTTCTCATTTCTTGTTTTTCATATAGATTAGAACGTTGATTTTCACGTTTGAATGGTTTGAAACTAGCCATTTTTGGGGCCCTTTATAGCTTGCTGTTCGATGTGAGCCAACCCTCTGTGTTGAAGACCGTACTTTGACCTATAATGGTTTACTTTTGCCAATTGTGACTTGGATGGAGAGTTGTCTCATTGGTACTCATACCACATCTTCTTATATCTATTGAACCAGCCAGTATTTTATGTATTTTCAAATGTCCATGTTCTTGGGAACTGATAAAGATAAAAACTGGAAATTTTTCCTGTTGTCTTCTTGATTAAATCTAGGAAATAATGAACTATTGTTTAAGTCCATAATCAGATCATTTTTTCCAGATAAGGCCAAAAATGCTAACACACAAAACATATATCTTATAATAATCAACCACATAAACATCCTCTCAAACTTTATGAATAAATTATGAAAATGATAACTATCCTTAATCTTTTTGTTATTTTCCAAGAAACATTGTTTTTTAATTTATATGCCTGTCACTTAATATCCCCTTGTCAAAATTATGTCCTGGTTTGGCCAGTAAACATTCGTGTTTGATTATAATGTACATACTTCTAGGTGTTTATTCTTACCTTGTTACGGCTTGTAAGATTTATTGTTGTATCTGAAGAGCAAAAACCATCCATGTGTTATCTTACGCATCAAAATTATTTGATATATAAAAATATCCATTGTTTAAAAATAAAAAGAAGTTTAGACCAGATTGTTTGGGTAATTCATTGACTTTTCATTATCAACCAGTAAGGGATGCTCAGAAAAAGACATTCCGTCTTCTATAATTGCAATAAATTTGGTTGACACATCAATGATTTCTGCTTGAAATGTTAATAATAAGTTTTTACTTTTTTGGTTTGTCATGAGAATTAACTTACCTTTCCAGTAGATTTAGGTCCTTTCCATATACAGAAATAAACAATGACCCAACATAGTAACAGTATCAGGACTAGGTCCCACTTAAGTACCCCTGGTTCATCAATACCTGAGGTTTTGCCTAGAACTTTAGACCTGAAAATGTATAAAATAGAAAACAACATAATTATTGTAAATTCAGAATTTATTGAGTTTATTATTACAATTTAAGAGGAATGCAGTAATATGTACCAGTTATGAGAATGTGAGTTTTATTATTGCAAGACTTACCCAGTTGAATATACCTCACAATTATTTCAGAATTTTGACACAATGCCCCATCACAACATGGTACATTTGTATAGATAGGGCTCAAAAATAGGTCATTAATTAGGGGTGTGACATGTGGGTGCTTATTTCCTATATACCACCTTTTTATTTATTTTCTTTTTAATTTTCCCTTCTTTGTTTTAGATCCCCATTTTTTAAATCCTGGCCCACCCCTATATCTCACATCCCCATTTTTTTCTCACATTCCCATTTTTTTCTCACATTCCCATTTTTTTCTCACATCCCCATTTTTTTTCCTCACATTCCCATTTTTAACACCCCCTCCCCAATTTAAAAATCCTCTATATCCCATAACTCAAAAGTTTGCCATCCCCCTAATCTATGTCAAAGACCTCATTACATGTATCAGTAAATCAACATAAGAAGAGGATGAACTATTACAGATCAAATCTTTAAACAATTGAATTATTTAAATTAACATTAGGCCAACTAAAATTAATAAGAAGATTTTCATCCAAATTTTTGAAAAACATGGGGCGGGTGGGAGGATTTTATTTTTTAAATTTTATTTCATATGAAACCCTTGTCACAAGTTCTTCATACCGCGGGGTATATGCTAGTGGAAAACAAGCTTGTATAATGTATATACATGTTGTATAAGGAATCTGACACTATTTTTTAAACTCTTAAATAAAAATCCCTGATTGGCAACCACTGTTATACATGTAATTGCCGCTTTAGAAACCTATTTATAGTATACATCAAAGGGAAGAGAAATGCTCTCTTCAGTTGGACTAGACCTACACCAAATTTATTTTGCTTTCTAAGCAATGGTTTGTAGTCCCCATAAAATCAATAAAATGTATTGGTACAATTGTATGCAACACAAGTATTATGAGTACAAAATGAAATGTAAACTCCGTGTGGAAAGTAATTATGTGATGTAAAACATGAACTTAACCAAAAAGTAGTTTTTTAATGACTAAATTGAGGGTATTGGGACAGTTACAGAGGGTGTTTGCTGTTTGTCAACAAAAACAACAGCCATGGGTAAATATAAGGGAATTAAAATGCGTGTTTGTCGACTTTTTTTTCTCAATATACAGTCATAAATCAAACAAATTCGTGCTTGTGTCAATTTCTTTAATCCAGTCATGTTTTTTGTACCAATTTGTTCTACGATTCTTGAGCTTTGGATATCATTTACAGTCCAAATTTCCTGACACAAAGTCATCGTATAAATAAAGAAAAAACACGGTTTTCGATTCACTTGTGACTACCGCAATTTGCGTTAAATGACAAGGCGTTTTACTCGTTACTCGAATATTTCATGCCCTTCTCGTTATCAATCTCTATTCTCGGTAGATGTTGTCATAATAGAGCAGCAGAATATGTCGACTCAATCATATCATTATTAGATTACTCGAAGAAATACAAAAACGAAATTTGAAACAGGAAGTGTTGAATGAAACGAAATTATCGATGGTTCCCGGTAACGGACATGATAAAATCCGGAAATCATATTTTTGTTAAATAAAAAAAATAGGGGCGGGCGGGGATGAAAATCTAGCAATTAATTTTAATTGGCCTTAAGTGGTTCCCACTAATAATTAGTTTTTAAAATATAAACTTTATGAATAAAATGATTTTTCCCTATGATCTTTATTTTTCAAAAATAATATAATTAACATCATATCTCATTCTGTGTAAACTAAATTAATATGTTAAACTCAGTGCACTTAAATAAGACTATTGACCAAAATTATCTCTTAACAAAATTATGCAAACAAACAGAAAACAGAACTAGAGGCTCTCAAGAGCCTGTGTCGCTCACCTGTTTATGTGTTTACTGATGTCAGCCATCTTTGTTGGTAGGCGGGGTCATTACACACTCTTTTTAAAAATAGATACCCTAGTATTATGATTGTGGCCAAGTTTGGTTAAATTTGGCCAAGTAGTTTTAGAAAAGATTTTTATACAAGTTACAAAAATGAGGAAAAGTTGTTTAATATTGACTCTAAAGGGCAATAACTCCTTAGGGGGTCCTCTAACAATTTTGATCATGCTGACTTATTTGTAGATGATCTTACTTTGCTGAACATTATTGCTGTTTACAGTTTATCTCTATCTATAATAGTATTCAAGATAATAACCAAAAACTGCAAAATTTTCTTAAAATAACCAATTTAAGGGCAGCAACCCAACAACAGGTTGTCCGATTCAACTGAAAATTTGTGAGGGGATATATCTTATTCTGATGGACATTAAAATCTTGAAAGATTTGCCCTAAATGTCTTGGTTTCAAAGATATAAAGCAAAAACTGCATTTTACCACTATGTTCTAATTTAGCCATGTCGGCCATTTTGTTTGATAGGCTGGGTCATCAGACACATTTTTTAAACTATAAACAACAATGATAATTGTCACCAAGTTTGATTAAATTTGGCAAAGTAGTTTTAGAGAAGAAGATTTTTAGAAAAGTTACAAAAAATGATGAAAAGTTGTTAAAAATTGACTATAAAGGGCAATAACTCCTTAAGGGGTCGACTGGCAATTTTGGTCATGTTGACTTATTTGTAGGTCTTATTCTGCTGAACATTATTGCTGTTTACAGTTTATCTCTATCTATAATAGTATTCAAGATAATAACCAAAAACTGCAAAATTTTCTTAAAATAACCATTTCAGGGGCAGCAACCCAACAACAGGTTATCCGATTCGTCTGAAAATTTCAGGGCAGATAGATCTTCACCGGATAAACATTTTTACCCCATGTCAGATTTGCTCTAAATGCTTTGGTTTTTGAGTTATAAGCCAAAAACTGCATTTTACCCCTATGTTCTATTTTTAGCCATGGCGGCCATCTTGGTTGGTTTGACGGGTCACGCCACACATTTTTTAAACTAGATATCCCAAGGATGATTGTGGCCAAGTTTGGTAGAATTTGGCCCAGTAGTTTCAGAGGAGAAGATTTTTGTAAAAGTTTACAGACGACGGACGCCAAGTGATGAGAAAAGCTCACTTGACCTTTCAGGTCAGGTGAGCTAATAATATTCAAGATAATAACCAAAACAAGCAAAATTTTCTTAAAATTACCAATTCAGGGGCAGCAACCCAACAACAGGTTGTCCGATTCATCTGAAAATTTCAGGGCAGATAGATCTTGACCTGATAATCAATTTTACTTCATGTCAGAATTGCTCTAAATGCATTGGTTTTTGAGTTATAAGCCAAAAACTGAATTTTACCCCTATGTTCTATTTTTAGCTGTGGCGGCCATCTTGGTTGGTTGGTCGAGTCACGCCACACATTTTTTAAACTAGATACCCCAATTGTGATTGTGGCCAAGTTTGGTTTAATTTGGCCCAGTAGTTTCAGAGGAGAAGATTTTTGTAAAAGATTACTAAGATTTACGAAAAATGGTTAAAAATTGACTATAAAGGGCAATAACTCCTAAAGGGGTCAACTGACCATTTCGGTCATGTTGACTTATTTGTAAATCTTACTTTGCTGAACATTATTGCTGTTTACAGTTTATCTCTATCTATAATAATATTCAAAATAATAACCAAAAACAGCAAAATTTCCTTAAAATTACCAATTTAGGGGCAGCAACCCAACAATGGGTTGTCCGATTCATCTGAAAATTGCAGGGCAGATAGATCTTGACCTAATAAACAATTTTACCCCATGTCAGATTTGCTCTAAATGCTTTGGTTTTTGAGTTGTAAGCCAAAAACTGCATTTTACCCCTATGTTCTATTTTTAGCCATGGCGGCCATCTTGGTTGGTTGGCCGGGTCACGCCACACATTTTTTAAACTAGATACCCCAATGATGATTGTGGCCAAGTTTGGTTTAATTTGGCCCAGTAGTTTCAGAGGAGAAGATTTTTGTAAAAGTTAACGACGACGGACGACGACGACGACGACGGACGACGGACGACGGACGCCGGACGCCAAGTGATGAGAAAAGCTCACTTGGCCCTTCGGGCCAGGTGAGCTAAAAATGTGTACAAGATTCTTAATAAAATATTAACCTATAACTTTTACTGTCCCGAAACATAAACAAGAGTTTATTTATGTCATTTGAGAATGAAAATATCATAGAAGTTAACAATCATCTGTATATGATTGTCAAATTTTCACAATGTTGAGTCATGCATTTAATATTTCTGTACAAAAATATATTCATATTTTCTATGTGTAAATAAAATAGGACTTCATTTCAACAACATATTCATTAATCAGTTTGGTAGTTTCTACTTGTAAGTGATAATAGGACAACTAAATTTATGCTAAAAACAATAATGATTAATCTCAAAATACAAATATTGGCAGACATAAACCAACAACAACCGCTGAATTAGTCTCTTGACTTGGGACAGGCAATTAGTGTGGCGGTGTTTAAGGTATGCTGAGAAAAAACCTTGGTTAGCAGAGTATTTCATAGGCCAAGACAAATCTTAATATTCATTGCATTTAAATTTTGTTAGTTCAGTTTTTTGCCTTATATAACACCTAACAGTATGCTTATGTTTTGAAAGAACTGAATGAAAAGAATGTTTTGAAAGAACTGAATGAAAAGAATGTTTTGAAAGAACTGAATGAAAAGAATGTTTTGAAAGAACTGAATGAAAAGAATGTTTTTCTTTTTCATTGCAACTGGATACACTCTGTATTAAAATGCTTTCAACTACATTCTTACGCATAAAAATCTTCAGTAACTGATACACTGTTATTGGGTCTGACAACTTCAGTGAAATTCTTTAGGACAGTCATGCCGCCTACAGTAACATTTCTCCAAACTGTGGTCGTATTTCCAGTGCCATCCCAGCAGTTAGGCGACGCCCACTCTGGATCACAGTAACTCCAAGGCAACACAGATTTAAAGGTGTTGAAGAGGTAATAAAATGCCCATGTGATGATAACATTGTAGTAGGTCGTGAACAGGAAGGATATTACAACAGTTGCAAGACCAGCTCCTGAAAAATTAAAAAAAATCTCAAATGTTTGATTCTAACTTTTTTTCACTCTTTTAAAATTTTGTACCTCCTCAGAGTTTTTCTATGCACTACCTTAAGAATGTTGCCAAGCAACATCTATCATGGCCAATAATTTTTAATATGTATGTTTAACCCCGCCGCATTTTTGCGCCTGTCCCAAGTCAGGAGCCTCTGGCCTTTGTTAGTCTTGTATTATTTTAATTTTAGTTTCTTGTGTACAATTTGGAAATTAGTATGGCGTTCATTATCACTGGACTAGTATATATTTGTTTAGGGGCCAGCTGAAGGACGCCTCCGGGTGCGGGAATTTCTCGCTACATTGAAGACCTGTTGGTGACCCTATGCTGTTGTTTTTTATTTGGTCAGGTTGTTGTCTCTTTGACACATTCCCCATTTCCATTCTCAATTTTATGCTATGAATTTGGAAATATTTGCAATGCATGAATCTAATTTTGAGATTGTACTGTAGAACAATGGATACAAGTGTGAAATCTTTTCAGCAATTTCAGGAAATACAAACAAATGCTATTGATGTAACAATAAGAATGAAACTGTTGTACATGTACCTAAATGGTGTAGGTGTACATGTACTTTTAAAATGGTAGGAAGGTGCAAGTGTACATCATAAAAAAATTATCCTTTTCACATGATTTCAGGATAAAATTACAATCTTACATAATTTGGAGTACAAAACAATAATATAGAAATTGTAAAAGTTGCTTTCTCAATTGGACGTTTATCTTACATCTCTATTTATTTACATAATATAAATGTCCGTGACAGTCACCACATGGTCCAAACAGGATATTTTTAACTACAATTTGATAGACAAAAGAGCAAGTTTATTGTAAAAGAAATTTTATAAATCTTCCCTAATACCACCAAAAATTAATACTTGTTTGAGAACTCTTGTTACATAAGAACTTTTCAAGGAGACTTTAAATTGTTCAGCTTACACTTTTAATTACTTTCAATTATAGTTTTCTATTTGAATTCAGAACTTTTTTTTTCCTACAAAAATTTTGACAAACTTTATTCAATGAGTGAGTGTATTATGAGCAAGGCAGTTTGAAACAAAGAATATAAATGCATGATAAATTTGATGTGGAAAGATAAATCATGGTGGCTTTTTAAAATCAATGATCTGTAGATCAGACAATACAAGACCACAGAAAAACAATTGATCAAAAATTCCAGTGGTTCTAATTTGAAGATTTTATCATTGCAACCCAATACTTTAGAAAGTGTTATCCCCTTTTTGTACCTTCTATACAAATGGACATCTATTTTGAAAGAATTAATGTTTTAATATTTCAAAAGATGAAAAAAATCAATGAACATTTTTTAAAATTTTTTATTCAAGTTTAATCTTCTGCAGTTGTATGCAAAATCTTCTAAAAATCGATATGACAAGTCCCAATTACTGACATTATGGCATTATTTTAAAACTGCACTCAGGTGCATGAATTCTAGAATTAAACAAAGAAGGTCATGAATGCCAATAGGTTTTACAGCTTATTGTTCTTAATTGGTCAGGTTTTTACGGTCTGATAGGTGGGTCAAAATAAAGGACATACATGTAATTTGATACTATCTAAAAGATTTTGTTCTCCTGTACATGAATTAACTCTTTTTCTTGCTAATCCTGGTAAATTTCCTTTCCATAATCATCATGAGTAATTACAATTAAGCCGTAACGGTTAAAAAATTAAAAACAATAATAAGATTAAATTCATTATATATTAAGATCTTTAAAGAAAGTATTTTAGTTCCTTCTTTATGAATTTAATCTTTCAGACATACCTTAATAGGCATGATATGGTTTTCTAAAATTTATATCATGATATGCAATGAACAATATACAATGCTTATGTCTCGTGTTCCTAAAAGAATTTTAAGGCCTAATTATTTCATGATATATGCAATGCACATGTCTCATGCATCATGAAGTAAAATTGCAGAATATTACAAATTATAAAAAGACTAGTTTTAAGTGGGTGACAATGCCAGCAAAAAGCAAAAACAGTCAGGAATTGGCTTCACAAAAAATACTTACAGCTAAGATAAATTGTAGGTATACTGAATTGCTCAATAATTGCTCAAGACTTACAGTCAATCTTAGTTGTAAGTTTTTTGGTGAATAGTTAATCTTTGTCGAATTTTTTTGGTGGAACTAAGTAATTTCAAAGATTTTAAAATGTTTTTACTTAATTCAATTCAAAATAGAACTAAATAAATTATGATAGATGATAAACATGTATGATCTTGAACCTTCCCTGAACTGATGATCAGCAAAGTAAAGAAAATAGTTCAAACATGCTATCATCGTATTAACAACAGTTGAACAGATAAATATGCTCAATAATGTAAGTCTTTTAATAAGATGTCAAGGCATCAATTCAATCTAGAGTACAATAAGAACATATGTACTTAGTTTATAATTTTCTCTGATGATAGCTTATTTTGTAATAAAAGATGTTTTTTCATTAATCCTTTATACATTATTAATGATTCAATTGGTACTCCCAGCTGTGTCTGTTTTACACCTCAAGTGTAAAAGTAAATTCTAAGGTATACATGCAAAGTCATTGGCAAAGCTTATTTATAGGAAAAAAGGTAAAATTTAATTGTTTTTTTTTTTCCTAAAACGTTACAGGCCCCTTTTTCATGTGTTTCCAAAATTCTTTGATTTGCAGGATTGAGGTAGAACTGAGCATCTAAGGTACATTTATAAGATTGTTTGCTAATTTTAAATGTTCCTATAATTTGCAAGTATGATTCTGCATCAAGACAAAAACTGAGACTTACTTTTATTTCTTTAAATCATGCCATTCATGAAAATATTGTATCTTATTCTACAGGATAAGTTTATATAGATTAATTTTTACAAAATTTCAAAGATTTTTCAAAGGGAGATAACTTTTCAATTCAAGGGGGAGATAATTAACCTTTACATTTGGAATTTACTAAAATGATCATCTTTGCTAGCCAAGGGTTACGATCCACTCCCGCTCTTCTTGTGGTTAACAAAATCTGGCTCAATCCGGCAAGAGTGAAGAGAGCGGGAGTGGATTGTAACCCTTGGCTAGCGAAGATGTAAAATGATCAACACAATCAGTAGGCCAGTCCATGCAGATACTAGCAGGACTGAAACTGAATTATAATCATGAAAAACTTTGAGGCAATTTTCATTATAAAAGTATTCATAATCTTAATTAAATAAAACATTTACCTTTAAATAGTGGACAAATCTTTGCCAGGGCTCCTACTGGTCCCTGTCGAGTGTACTGGCCAATTGATAGCTCCATATACAACAATGGTACTCCACAAAGTACCAACATCAGGAAGAATGGTATCAAAAATGCTCCTAAAAATAAGGACCAAACAAATCAGTATAGAATCTTGAAGGAAACATTTAACTACCACATCCAAATTTTGCAACAATACAAAATAATTTTTCTCAAGGTTCCATTCTTTTAAACTAAATGAAAGAAGATGATTTGATTCTTAACATAAAGTTTTTAAAAAATTTAACCATCAAATTTGGCTTTATATGGAAAACATTTGACAATCTTTCTTGCAAAAATAAAACTATCAGAAAAGACTGGATTTATTTTTAATATCAACATTTCTCGTTTTTATATAGATTTAATTGTTGGTTTTCCCGTTTGAATGACAGGTTTTACATTAGTAATTTTTGGGGCCCTTTATAGCTTGCTGTTGGGTGTGAGCAAAGGCTATGTCTTGAAGGCTGTACCTTGACCTATAATTGTTTACTTTTATATGGGGATGAAGTCCCCTATTACAGTAGAAAATTTATTAAACAAAAAAATCGGGAAAATTTCCATTGAATTTCCAGATCTGTGCAGAAATCTACTTCCGTTTCCGGTCTTGTTTACATGAGACTTTGAATAAAATGTATATTTATCAGTCTAAGAAAGGAACTTAATACTAATTCATTTTTAAAAATTGTTTGTTATGAAAAAAAAAAAAAAAACTTTACCTGATGACAGCGTTTCTTTGTTTACATTGAATATGACGTCATAACTTAAATAACGTCACAACTAAAATCCCTAACAACAGAACCAAAATCGGAAACGTTTATTGTATTTCCGTTTCTCTTTTTAAAATGTTTGAATAAAAAAAAAATCATACAACAGACTTTGTCCCCATTCACAAGTAATGCCTGCCTCATATCAAATTGTTACTGGGACATATGGGATGAAAGCTGTTTCATTGGCTAACTGACATACAACATCTTCCTATATCTATGTATGTTAATATGAATTTCTTAACCATATGAATGAAACAATTCAATAATAAGACTTCATATAAACTATGCAAGAGTCCTGTCAGTGAACCATGGCTGTGGGGTGCATTCATATAATCTCCATGGAAAGGATATGTCCTGTCAGTGAACCATGACTGTGGGTGCATTCATATAATTTCCATGGAAAGGATATGTCCTGTCAGTGAACCATGACTGTGGGGTGCATTCATATAATCTCCATGGAAAGGATATGTCCTGTCAGTGAACCATGACTGTGGGGTGCATTCATATAATTTCCATGGAAAGGATATATCCTGTCAGTGAACCATGACTGTGGGGTGCATTCATATAATCTCCATGGAAAGGATATGTACTGTCAGTGAACCATGGCTGTGGGGTGCATTCATATAATCTCCATAGAAAGGATATGTACTGTCAGTGAACCATGACTGTGGGTGCATTCATATAATCTCCATGGAAAGGATATGTACTGTCAGTGAACCATGGCTGTGGGGTGCATTCATATAATCTCCATGGAAAGGATATGTCCTGTCAGTGAACCATGACTGTGGGGTGCATTCATATAATCTCCATGGAAAGGATATGTACTGTCAGTGAACCATGACTGTGGGGTGCATTCATATAATCTCCATGGAAAGGATATGTACTAGCAGTTTCTTATACAACTGCAAACCAAATATTATGCAAAAGTTTCAAAGTAAATAGACTGCGGTAGGACAAAATATTCTTCATTATGATAAGAATAAGATGTGACAAAAATTAATGCTTATACAAATGCACACCAAATTCACCTTTTTTTAAGTGGTTTCTTTTTAAACTGGCCTTATTACAAACTTTAACAAATTTTATCAATTATTATCAATCTTAAATCTTGCCTTCACAACTTTGTAGAGGGGAGAAAAAAACTGTCTATACATGTACATGCATCAATCCAATATAAAATAGCTCCTCAAGTTATTAATTAAAAGATAAGTTTAAATTTATTTTTAAGGCTATAAGCATGCTAAGGCTTACAAACAATAGTCTTTCTCCACTCAAAGGTGTTGATAATTGTTTAGTTACCCAGTATATCAACAACTTTTTAAAGTTATACTATGGCATCCAATTCAAATATATTCACCAAGGCAAAAACACTTTAAACTACATCTAAATTAAGATCTATGGGGAAAAAAAAGATTTACTTATTCAAGTTTTCTATTATTCAAAATCTCAAGGTTCTGACTATCTTTTGATAAATCAGTGCAATATCTTTTTTGTATTTCAAAGGTCTGACATGAAAATTTATGTTTATTAAGTACAGGTACCCATAAATGCTAGGGTTATTGCTATTATTACTCAACTAGAACTTTTTTTAAGGTAGATGTACAATTAAATAACAATAAAACTATTGCATGTAATGTATAATGTATTTATTTATTTCATATTGTGGTATTAACCATTACATTTGCTTGTAAGTTTCATTTAGTACAAGTTTAGTACTTATACATTTACATGCATCCTAATGTTGATTTTTTTTTATGACTTCAGGATGAAAAATAAAATAGATTTTAAAATTTATACTATAAGTCAGTAGAGCATTAGTTAAGGAACAAATAAGCTAAAAATACTGATAGGTTTATAATGAAGCTCTTTTCCAAGATATTCTTTTTTTTTTTCAAATGGTGGTAAAAGGCTGACTCAAGACTTTTACCTTATGCTACCTACCGTATATGCATTGGTATAATTTGGGTCTAAAACTGAAAGAAATCTAGAATCTGCTTAAATTTTGAGAAATAATTAACCTTTTATGACGCTACCAAGGATTTGCATACTATACAAATCCTTGGAGCTACTGAAATCTTATATGACAAGAAAAATGGCTGTCATGGGGCGAAATATTTTACCCTGTATTGTAGGAAACAAACCAAGGAGTCTGAATATCTGACACATATTCCTAAACCTGACCTCAGTACATCCCTTTAAGTCATAATAAAAACAAAGCTTTTCATATAAATCCTTAAATACAAGTTGCGGAGCCAACCAAGGTTATATCTAAATACCAAACAAGTAAATACCTCAAACTTAAGGTATCCCGTAAACACAAAGCATGAAATTTTGAAACCAAATTGCAGGGTACTTTAATTTTTAAGTGAGAAAATTTCAACACAAATAGCATACATTATCATTTTGTGTAAGAATATATTAGTACTCTGAACATTAGTGTGAGAAAGCATCACACAGTATAACATGTTCCTACAAGCTTATTTGTTATCTGAGGCTTCTATAAAATTCAATTTAATTTCAGAATTTAGTTTCAGTAAACAGTTAAGTTAGGAGTGATGAATCAAAAAGTCTCACGGAAAAGTTTATAGCATTTTAAATTTTCAGGAAGCTCTTATTTGTAGTTCCAGTAAAATTTGAAACAGAAATCTTGTGTATGCCTGGCCATTGTGTTTAAGAAAATTAAGTATGAGGTAAACTGTGGATGTTGATACAAGATGAATTTACAAATGCATCTTATGGTATATATCCTGAAATTGGATAAAAAGATTCTCACGAGAAAAATTCAAAAGAAATTTCATGAGACAGACAATGGTTAAATTGTATACCCCCATTCATCAGAGCAAGCTAAAACTGTATCTTTTAGGTCAACTTCTTTTTGAGAAACGATCAATTGGAATTCCTAAATGGATGAAACATGTATCTACAAATACTATTCCCTCCTCTAACAACCAGATGAAAACTTAAAACTAAGTTTTAAACAAAATTCTGATGCGTAAAAAGATATGGGATTGGATCTATATCTGAGCCACCCACAGTCTTTACACTTAACGGTTAACCACAAGTGCTAGGTCATTGGCTTATAAAATTGTGTAAAGTTCAGGCTTGTAAAATTGTTTTCTTCTCAACAAGCCAAGTTCAGGCTTGTAAAATTGTTTTCTTCTCAACAAGCCAAGTTCAGGCTTGTAAAATTGTTTTCTTCTCAACAAGCCAAGTTCAGGCTTGTAAAATTGTTTTCTTCTCAACAAGCCAAGTTCTGGCTTGTAAAATTGTTTTCTTCTCAACAAGCCAAGTTCAGGCTTGTAAAATTGTTTTCTTCTCAACAAGCCAAGTTCAGACTTGTAAAATTGTTTTCTTCTCAACAAGCCAAGTTCAGACTTGTAAAATTGTTTTCTTCTCAACAAGCCAAGTTCAGACTTGTAAAATTGTTTTCTTCTCAACAAGCCAAGTTCAGACTTGTAAAATTGTTTTCTTCTCAACAAGCCAACAGAATCCAACTAAAATTTCAGAAAATTGAGCTTCAGGCTTTTGGACTCAAAAGTTAATAGTGAAGACTGCACCCGAACAACACAAAAAACAGATAAAAAAGACATCTTATGGTCAACATAGTGACATAAAAAATAAACAATTTACTGCTTAAAATGAACTGTGGGTAGTTACAATGTTAAATGTACCCCCATAATGAATCTACAAAAATCTCATTGGTTGAAATTAAATATCCATTGGTTTTATAACCAATCATCACGCTTTGGTGTTGACAGTGATTTGCTTACCTCCACCGCTTTCAAAACACAGGTATGGAAATCTCCAGACATTTCCTAGACCGACAGAATAGCCAATAGCCGCCAAAATAAATTCCAACTTCTTACTCCAGTTCTCCCTTTCTTCTATCAAGACTCTCATCTTTGATCTTTAATTTCAAACCTGAAAATGATTTTTAAAATACAGAAAATCTATTTATTTCACCTCTAAATTCATAATTTTTACGCGTAGGATGTCAATTCATATTTTTCATGCATGAATGATAATTAATAAAAAGAGATAGGACAACATTTTCAAGGTCAAGGTCTAATATAAATTAGTGAAAATTATTTTCTAACAACAAAAATTTAAAAGGACATCCATTAATGTAAGAAAAAAAACCTTGTTGTAGTTCTTGTCAAACCAATTAAAGGTTCCATAGTTAGTGTTTTCAAAGAGCCCCGAAAAACATGATTAAGATTCACGATACTGTAAATTGTTATTATTCCTCAGATAACATTATTCATGAATTTTATTGGTACTGCTGGCTACTATGAATATACATGTTCATAACCAAAATTTTATTTATAAACTAATGTATGTAGGCTTTTGCAAAACCACAAAATTCAATATGGAAATAAAGTTTGCCTCATTCTACGAAAATACAATGAATGCACAGTACAATGTCTGTTATAACAATGCAAATAAAAAAGACAAAAATTTTGCCTCCTAATATCAAAATCTTAAAACTGTAGCTTGTTCACTATTGACAAGAAATTAGATGAATTTTATTATCATATATATTTTAGTATATGGGATTAAATCATAAAAAAGCTGGAAATAAAATAAATATTTAAGACTTTCTCTGAAATCTGACATAAACACAGAGGAAGGCTAAATGCTGATTTCGCACATTAACATTATTACAACAGAAAGAATTTTTAAGGATAATCTTAAAAGTTAATGGTCACTAAGAAATATTTATATACATGACATATGCACCAAGACTTCAAATATGTCTTTCATAGGAAGTGTGTCCTGGGCCCCCCTTTTGTGGGAAAAATTTTGTTGATTATATAGGGAATCATTGAAGCATGACTGGAGTGGGCGCCCCTTAGGTCAGTCAGCAGGCCCCCCCCCCCCCTTAGGAAAAGTTCTGGATCCACCACTGAACTCTAGGACACAAACCCTCTCCCCCTCCCACATGTCAACCCTTGACTCCAAAAAACTAGCTCTGTACTATTATCATGTTGTAATCAGAAAACTTTAACATTTTGACAGACTAAAAACAAACTTTCACATTTACAACAGAATTTTTTTTTTGTTCTGATACAGACATTTTTTTTATGATAACTTTATTAACAGTCTGCTTTGTAAGATTGGTACCGTATGTACATAAAGGAAAGCTATATAAATCACTTTAATTCTTTTATTTGAAGGTGGAGGTGGTTTCGTCTCTTTTCCTACTTAACACTTGAGCTACATTACGTAATATTAGTACAATAGCTATGAGAACAATGGACAGAATTTCAGCTAAAAGTCCCATTCACTAGGAAACTTATTCAAGTAGTTAATCGTCAAGCATGTTAAGTAAAAGGTAATTACCCCTGGTGCAAACTGCAGTCAAAACAAATATTAAACTAAATCGGTCAATTGGCCCGTTATTTGATTGACAATCTATTGAGAAAACTCATCCTGGTTCAAATCTGAAGTACTTAACCTTGTCTTCAACTTGATAACATTTTTCTTGGTATCCTAGTCCTAATGAAAATCATTATTACTTGTTCCTATATTTTAAAAGGAGTTCCAAAACGACATAACAAAAATCATAATGCTGAATTGTTATAATCAATATTTTGACAACACCTAATCTATTTTCTCCTGTTTCAAGATCTGTGTTGACTGCATGTACAAATACAGAATATTGGTTAAAAAAATCATTCCATGTATTATGCAATGGTTGGTGTAAAGTTCTGACAATGTATGCTTAAGATAAACTTTTTTGGGGGTCATCCCCAAACATCCAGTGACAAGTATTTCAAGATGAAGAAGATGCACTGCAGAGACTGAACTTTGTTTATCGCTATTTACTAGTCAACCTAAGCTTATGACCAATAGATCCCTATCTTCCTCTACTCAATTGAGAAATTCAGCCATCTCAGTCAAGTTAAGGAAAATTACCACACAGAAAGTTCAAAGACAAATTTTAGAGAGTAGATCAACATATTTACCTATATCATTGCTTGATAGACAAATAAAAAAAAAGTATGTATATAAGTTGTAACTTAATATTTGTGACAGTCTTCCCCTTATACTCCTTTTTTTTGTCCAAATAAATCAAACTTAACATTATCTTTTGATCTTTAAATCATTTGTAAAATACTAAATATCATAAGTTTCAAATTTCAAAAGATCCATAAAAAGGTCAATGTAAAAAGGATTCATATCACCTTGCTCCTATACTGCTAGTTATAAAATAATCATATATAACATGTATAAATGGTTCATTATTAAGCTTTCCATGCAAGAGAATGCTGGCAATCGATTGGCTTTCCAATTAGTAATTTAGTTAAGAATTGATGTATAGAGTAGTTTAAAGGCATTTTTTCTTTATGGTCATATGTCACCTGTTTTAAATATAATGTTATAAAGGTTAATTGGTCTAAACAAATGAAAACATAAAACTGAAGCTAAACTTTCCTTTTTTTTTCTCTTTTTTAAGCTGTAATCAAAAATGTATGACAGGCACTTAAAATTGAAATATGATTTATTGTAGTACAAATCTACTTAATACTCTTGATTATACCATATAATAGATTATCCTTACGGTTTGTTGCTTGATTAGCAAATACAAATTGGTCCTTTATTGATTCAAAAATATGATTGTTGGTTGCTTAACGTCCAGTGGCAAATATTTCATGCATATGCAGGACGATTCAAAAATAAAATATAGAACAACAAGGATGTAATTATGTTCACAAATATATATATATATACTTAATTTTCAACAAGTCTTCAACAACCATCAGATTTTTATGAAGGGGGCTAGGATGAAAAATTTTGGCCTGCAATTTTTTTTAGTAGTAATCTCTGTCCTGTCTTTTAATTTTTCACTCCTTTGGTTCTGCCTTTTTTATTAGTTTATCATGATTTTTTGGGCATAAATTGTCACCATGTCATATTTTTTGCCAGGTTGCTCATCCTGCCCGTTTTTTTTTTTAACTCAAAAATTCTGTCCTGCTTTTTTATTATCCTGGCCCCTAAAAATAAAATGGTAGCTCCTTTAGTGAAAAATTGCACTTGATGTAAAGAATGGATTAGAAAAACTATGTTCATTGAAAATAGACTTTTATTTTCAAATCTCAATCTTGGATTGTTTATGTACAAGTTGTATAAAAAGTGCCATTTTTACTGCTTGATTTTAGTTGTCATCTTTTTATGGAATTTCTGCTAAAAGTAGCCATCTTTTATATAAACCTCTTGAAATGTACACAGCCTAAGGTTTGTCTATGATGAATATTCAGAACAATTTTTACTTTAAGTATTTCTGCTAACAATGATAACTTGATTAATCATAAATATAAAACATTTTGTTCTGCTTAGTTCTCCCAAATAGGGCCCCATATTTTGAACCATTTGTCAGACAGTTTAAAATTAAGGAGCAAACTGTGTTCAAAGTGTCCATGTACATGACGTTTATCTTTTTTGTTCCTGTTTTATTTGTATTTCCTTCTACTTAAAAATAATCTTATTGACAAATTTTTATTATCAGACAGTTCCTGGAACATACACAAATACTAAGAACAATTTTGTTGTGTTGTATCCAATGTGCATGCCCAATAGTTCCCTGTTTAATGTTTACTTCCTTCTACTAGAAATTCATCAGTTAACAAATCTATATCTTTTCAAAAAGTTAATCTAGCCAAAGAAAGTACAAAGTTAATGTATATATTAAATCAAATTTAAGAGTTTAAATAAATTTGATGGGCATGAATTTGTGCAGGTAGGGCTCCTAAAAAATAAGCACAGAAAAGACAAGAATGTGTCCATAGTACATGGATGCTCCATCTGCACTATCATTTTCTATGTTCAGTGGACTGTGAAAATGGGGGTAAAATCTCTAATTGAGAAAGATCATATCATAGGGAACATGTGTACCAAGTTTCAAGTTGATTGGACTTAACTTCATCAAAAACTACCTTGACCAAAAACTTTAACCTGAAAACTTTTACCTGAAGCAGGACAGACAGATGGACAAACGAACAGATGTACTGACGCACAGACCCGAAAACATAATGTCCATAATAAATGGGGCATAACAATGGGGCATAAAAATCAATTCTTCTTTTAACAATGGGGCATAAAAATCAATTCTTCTTTTACTTGCAAGACATTAAACCAAGTAACAGTATACAAAGAATGCATACATGTAATTGAACTAAAAGGAAAGACACAGGGAATGACCAGTTCATTCGTTCTTGTGCATATCTTACTGAAAGAACAGCCATATAAATATTTAACCTGCATAATTAAAATGCTTTCATATAAAATGAACATTAACATGAATATTCAGGAAACCATCTGATTGAACAAACAATGAATCTTATTAAACATGTTAAAAGGTATACATGGTATATGTAAGGCCTACTTGCTTTGAGCAGTATCTTTACAAAATTGTGAATAAAAATATATGATTGTATTTTTGTTTTGAAAAAAGTGGATATTTTGTATAAAAGTATAATGAAATGTTCTTATAGGACAAGGGGGGGTTCCATCTTTATGTCCCCATTCAAAAGCATTGATTGTCCAAAAAAAAGGGGGGTCCAACCCCTGGAACCCTCCCCCTGGATCTGCCACTGACACTTAGTCTTAACAAAATCTCACATCTCACTTCCAAACTTGATACCATAAATTGGGTTATTTTGGTTGTAGTTTTATTTTGGTTTATTTGGTGCCTCCGATAAAAGTGCCAAAATTAAACACATGAAAATAAAGCAAACACTATAAATATTGAAACGCCAAAATCGAGGACCGGTACGACGATATTGTAATGTTAATAGTTGGGAATCTTATGTTATTATATCTTCCCTATATTTCCTATAATTCATTTTTTATACATAGCAAAATCTGAAAATAAATACCGACACTATGTAAAATTTATTGAATTGTCAATTTTATGAAATTGTTAAGAAAACACAATATGAATTTGTAGTTACTTATGTCAAAAATATGCCAGCCTACTGCTGATTAGACACTGTGGTTTAAGGTAAATAGCATATAAAAACCTCATTCTTATCCTTTATCTTCTGTTAATTAACATGTACTGCCAGAGGCATAAGGATTAAAATTTAAATCCTTGATCGATTATCATTAACATGCAGTTGCAATAAAGATAATGATTAAAATTATTTCATATGATTTTTTGTAAAAAATGAATAATGTATTAAAATCACTTTCTTAAAGTGTTCAACCAGGATATACGAAATTATTTGCAATTGCATTCGTATCCGATTCCTTCACTTAGTTAACTGTGTCCTGTTTCTAGTTTGTGGAGGTCATTGATATTTTGTCAATAAACAAAGACAGGTAAATAATTATAATGGCAAATATGAATGAACTTGCACCCTTCTATTGTTCCAAAATTAAACACACCATTTGGGCGAAGCACCAAAATTACACACACCAAATAAAAAACATGCCTTTTGAGTGAAATCGCAAAATATCCCGACGCCAAAATTTCCCAATTTACGGTATAGGTCCAGTTTAGATGAATTATTTACTTGTATTTTCTGCTGAGGAATGTACATGTAGACTCGGACTATTATCATGATTTTACTAGTATAATAGTCCAGATGTAAATAATATAATTAGTCTGTAGTACATATATCAAAACTAGTTTTATACTCTTTTGCTAGTTTGTTTTGTTGGGTTTTTTTTGGAAGAGGGGGGGGGGGGGGTCATCTCTCCAACAGGTAACCGATATAGATCAACTTTGATGTGAACATTTTCAAAATATGTTGCCATGGTCACAGAACACAATATTCACAGTAGAGTATATACACGCAAGTGTTTACATTGCCAAAATCACAAATTCTAAAATGATATTCATGAATAAAATGTCACCTTTATTCATCATCCAGGATATTATCTGATCTCAGAGATTTATTGTTGTAAAATTATGTCACAAATACTGTCAGAATACAAAAATGTATTTTGATACAGAAACGCGAGTACTTTATTACCAAAATCCTGTCAATTCATTAACAAAATAGATTTTTTTTTAAATGAGACCAAAATAAAATTCAGTTGTGTTTCCTGCCCCCATATCATCCAACAACTTTCATGTATGTACACAAAAACAATTTATTGATGTTTTTGGTGAAACACTTTGAAGTGCAGATATTTTTGGTGATAACCTGTTAAACTTCACAATATTTCGCTCTATATATAATGCAAAACATTCTTAAAATTACAGCATTTTTTTTTATCAACTTATCAACCCTCCCTAGTTTTTCTGCTAGGATACGGGGAAACAAGTATTTTGTTATTCTGGCCTGAAGAAAAAATAAATAGGATATCTGATTTAATTATGTCAGGGTTGACTTTAGTGTGTCGCAGTATCTTGATAACTGAAAAGCGAATAGCACCCTAAACAAAACACCATCAACAAATAAAATTGGCGTCAACAAATTTTCTCTTTTTTTTTACCAAATGATGTAAAGAAATTTTTTTAAATCAGATCAAATCATTTAAGGTTTAGCAAAATAGTAATGAAAGAATATCTATTGATGCTGGAATGTGTTTGTAAAAGTGACCATTACATTGAATTAGAACTCAAGAATTGGACACCTTCATTGTAGGTGTCCAACCAATGAATGGGAATGCTTAGAAAACACAACAACCTAGTATCTATTTTATAATATCGATAGAGGTTGTTGTATTTTATGATATACAATGTATATATATATGTACAAAATGTATGCAAATTTTATCCATTTTAGTCATGTTAGTTGAAATTAGAAAAACATTCCATGGGCTACAGATTTTTTATTCAATTCTAATTTCATTCCATGGGCTACAGTTTTTTATTCAATTCTAATTTCATTTCATGGGCTACAGATTTTTTATTCAATTCTAATTTCATTCCATGGGCTACAGATTTTTTATTCAATTCTAATTTCATTTCATGGGCTACAGATTTTTTATTCAATTCTAATTTCATTACATGGGCTACAGATTTTTTATTCAATTCTAATTTCATTCCATGGGCTACAGATTTTTTATTCAATTCTAATTTCATTCCATGGGCTACAGATTTTTTATTCAATTCTAATTTCATTCCATGGGCTACAGATTTTTTATTCAATTCTAATTTCTATGCATAATCTCTTTTTTTTTTTTTATATCAAACATAAATCAGGAAGGATTGTTGAGTGCCTGCAGACAGGAGATCAAAATTAAACAAAAAAACAACATATAAGTTAACTAATAACGTATAAAAATAAACATAATTATAATTAAGTTCTATTTTGAGAAAAAATGAATAAAAAAACTTACATGCATTAGACACTTACATAAAATAGTTGATGTACAAAAATGAACATGTAACCACAGTCAGTGTTTCTTTAATTTTGAAATTAATAGAAAAGCACAAACACCAATATATATATATTGATTTAAGGCTGGACAAAAATTGAAAACTAGGTTTTAAAATTTAGGGTAAATAGTAAAGAAAATATTAGTGCCCAGTATAAAACATTGAACTTGACATTGTGCCTTGAAAAATAAATATGATCCTCATTCTGTTTCATTTTAAATCATTAAAGTTGGAAACTGGAGTTGAAGCCTTTAAATCAAATGAATAGCTAATGGTCATAATATCTTTAAATTCAATAGGTTGAAAATAATGTCAATACATGTATTTGGAAAGGTAAGTAAGTAAATATTTTGACAGTGAAAAAATAAAGTCTTTAATCATTTTTAGTTTTTAAATAATTGGAACCTTTATCTGATTTACTATATTTAACTGAACCATAAAAGTTACTGACGACCTATTTTCCCATCAATTTTACATCTTTGTTTACTCTAAAAAAAAAAAATACTTTTTTCCTGTCCTCAGACAAAAATAAATGGGAAGGTACAAAATAAAGGATTAAAGGTACATTTATATGTGGTTCACCCATTATGTAGTTATTATGTACATATAAACAAGAATGGATGCCCCATCCGCACTATCATTTTCTATGTTCAGTGGACTTTGAAAATGGGGTAAAATTTCTGATTTGACATTAAAATTAGAAAGATAATATCATAGGGAACATATGTGTACTTAGTTTCAAGTTGATTGGACTTCAACTTCATCAAAAACTACCTCAGCTCGATCAAAAACTTTAACCTGAAGCAGGACAGACGGATGGACAAACGAAACAAACAAACCGACAGAATAGATCAAAAAACATAATGCCCATAGATAGGGTACAAAAAGTAACATTTCCCATGGTTCCTTGAAACCTTTCCTGATACATGTACATTACATTGCCTGAAATTGACTTACAATGTATGCGACTTCCTCTTTATCAGTTTATAATGATAATAATTTTAAATTAGCTTTCTTTAATCATTTGAATTTGAAATTGTGTGACAGTTTTATCATTTGTTTTTTAAAATCTAAGTTGGGTTTTTTTTTCATGGAATCCTTCATGGCAGAATTAATATTCTGTACATGAAGTAATTTTTACAGTTACAGAACATTGTCTGACTATCACAGTGACATTCAGAGAGTACACTATTTCATGAAATTATTAGTTTTAGAATGAGCTTTAACGTGTTTCCAGTGTTCCTCCATAGTAATCCTAATTTCGGGGGTTGAATAATAGGATTATGTCATTTGCATTAATTATAACATATATACAGATTAAATAATTTATTTCCATATAAGCTTATGTATATATACATGTATGATTATATGAAAATGGAAGGTGGATTAAGATTAAATTGGATATTTTAGTACGTTATTGTGCACATCGATATTTTTCTATATAAATACATATAACATCTGGGTTATAATAACCCAAATGGTGTATAGAGAAACAATGCCAAAATACATTTATTTGGATCAGTTTCAAACTTTTGCTTTTAGTCTTCCATGTAAAAAATGCATGAATAAACAGATATGTCATGTTAAGGAGGGGTATTTGCGAAAAATACCAGTAGAGAGAATGTTAAATTTGGCGAGCCGTAAGGCGATGGAAATTCATTCTCAAGACTGGTATTTTTCGCAAATACCCTTCAAGAACATTATATATCTGTTTAATTACACTGAATGTTAATGTTCAAAAACGCATTGATGATCGTGACGTTACAAGCGTCTAGTCAAAAAGAGTATTTTTTGGCAAATACCACGGCAGAGAGGGTAAAAAAGGCATATTCTTTTGTCAATTACACCGGAGGCGTTAAAAAATGAATGATATCACACAGGTTCCCGTAAAATTTTGACGTCATAATACAAAATATCTGACGCCAAAATGGAAAAGTGATTGTTGTATGCATCAAAAGTTCAAGCGGACGGGTCAGCCGGGATTAGCGATAAGGTGTATATGTTCCGCATTGAGGATTGAACTTAAGATGCAATACTGAATAGTCACTTTTCCACTGTTGCGTCAGATATTTTCTTTTATGACATCAAATTTAACTGGGAATGTTGTGATGTCCAGTTACGATGGACAAATAGCGATAAGTCAAATTGGCTATTCAATCAGTATTACTAATTTCCCATAAGCCAACAGCTCTCCAAACCCACCGAAAAGGGTGGGAGTTGTTGGGCAGATAGAGTTACTGGACTGGCCAGATAATCGGACACGACTAAGACCTAAGAGGCTAGGTGAAAAGGGGGTCTCATTGGGGGGGTTTTGATCTTGGATCCTGCTTACTGATTTGTCATATTCACATATCCCCTTTACACTATTAACGTAAGCAATTATATTATTTTTTTATAATTCCTGTGTCCCCAAATTCCAATGAGACCCACAGAAATAGGTTGGAAATACAAAATTTACAAAAAAAAAAAAAAACAAACAAAAAATTGGAAAAATGGGGTCCCTCCACAAATCGCATGAGGGACGAATCTTTACAACATTTCTATAAAATAATATAAGAAATTACCTTTGCAGATAACCAGGAATTGCTCGTTTTCTTACGTTGCGTAACACAAAAATCAGACTCAGTATCCCTTCGCGCAATATTTTTTACTCCACTGTCTCAGGATTCTATTTAACTCTGTCAAATGACAGGTAATACTGTCAAAAACTATAACACAATATTTACAAACATTACACAGAATAAATTATACACCCGGTCACAGCGATGCATGTCACCACTTTAAACCCGCCGTTTTGACAGCTACAACATAATTAGAGATTTTCCTGTTGTGTCGCCTCATAGCAAGATCTTCGAAATATGATTGGAAACCAGTTGAGTTCAAGAGTTCATTAGTGTAGTATAATTTAGGAATCAATAGTGTATTGGATACGTAATACTCCGTAGGTGTTATAAAGACATAGTTGAAAAAACAGAACATTCAAGTCATTGCTGTTATTTAACCTAAGGGGACTGATCTAATTAGAATTAATCCAGGAGAGTCAATAATTATGGATGGTATAAATAAAAAAAAATAAAAAATCAGGCTATAATTAAGCACCGAACCGTGATTGTCAGAGGCAAATTTAGGGGGTGAGGTGGCCCTGCCCCCCTTTTCTGGAAAAAAATGGTTGATTTTATAGGGAATCACTAAAGCATGACCGGAGCGGGTCCCCTCTTAGACAGTCAGTGGGCCTCCGCTTATGAAAATTTCTAGATCCACCCGTGATAAAGGGACCTTTATCGGGACTTCGGGATCGGGCCAGTTTTTACTGAGCTATGGATCTCGGGATTGACCCTTTCGGCATCCGGGAATTCTTTTTTCGGATTTCGGAATATAAATTTATTTAAATTCGGGACCTCGGGATTTCGTGTTTTTAAGCCCGAGATTTCGGGATCAGGACCCATCCTACCCCCCCCCCCCCCCCACCCCACCCCCTTTCCCTTTTCTCAGTGATTGTGGATGTCGGTTCATGTATCATTTTTGGGGACGGCGTTTTCAATATATAGAGACATATGTCTGTGGAACAATTATAAATCCTTTGAAACTAAGTATGTATTATTTTTTAGAAGTGAATAGAAATTAAATGGTCATTGACTTGATCTGCCTTCAACTTTGCGGATCTGCGTTTCTCCGCTTTTCATGTAAAAATAAAAGAAATGCATAATAAAAAGAAGTTTACGATAGTTAAACTATCGGATTGGGTCATGACTTGGGAGAGGTGGAGAGAAGGGGAAAATCAAAATAATCTTGAAAGAAATGGGATCATTTTTATCGGCCATGTTTATACAAGGCACTGGCTACCGTACGGTTGCATTGAAATGTAACAATGTTACATCGGAGACTAATTACCAGAATGAAAGATTGGGTACCTCATTCCAACTTTAGGTCAATGTTTACAGAAAGTTCAAGTTTACATACTATAGATGTGTGACTGATTACAATTTTACATTAGCTGGTCTAAACTGGAATCAGAACCGCAGGCATTTGTCTTTGATCTTTTTATAAACCTATATTCCTCAATATATCACATGTCATATTAAGGTTGTTTTAATATAGAGATTTATTTTAGAGACAAGCTAGATTTACTGACTGTGTCACTGACCCCCAGAACTGGTAAACTTTTAGGTGAATCAACTTATGTTTGTTTGTTTTTAAAGTTTTTGGCTTCGAAATATAGGGTCTAATGGAGTGTTCGACTAGTCCGTCTCACTTGTCGGACAAGTAGCAATTGATGGCCGGAATATCGGGTTCGTCCCAACAAGACACGCTGTTCTGCTTCATCAGCTGTATAATCATATCAAAGACAGTTTTAATAGTAATAACATAAGCTATTTAGTGTTGATGGTGTACACCCTTATGTTACATGGAGGGAAATGGTCTGCATAATGGTGGTGTAGTTATCATAAGGGGGAAATAATGTATATTTTATATACTAAACCCCTAACGGGAAGGATTGTGCCTGATGTTCATATGATGAAATCATAATCTTTCAGTCAGTTTAGTTGAAGTCTGGAGCTGGCATGTCAGTTAACTGCTAGTAGTCTGTTGTTATTTATGTATTATTGTCATTTTGTTTATTTTCTTTGGTTACATCTTCTGACATCAGACTCGGATTTCTCTTGAACTGAATTTTAATGTGCGTATTGTTATGCGTTTACTTTACTACATTGGTTAGAGGTATAGGGGGAGGGTTGAGATCTCACAAACATGTTTAACCCCGCCGCATTTTTGCGCCTGTCCCAAGTCAGGAGCCTCTGGCCTTTGTTAGTCTTGTATTATTTTAATTTTAGTTTCTTGTGTACAATTTGGAAATTAGTATGGCGTTCATTATCACTGGACTAGTATATATTTGTTTAGGGACCAGCTGAAGGACGCCTCCGGGTGCGGGAATTTCTCGCTACATTGAAGACCTGTTGGTGACCCTCTGCTGTTGTTTTTTATTTGGGCGGGTTGTTGTCTCTTTGACACATTCCCCATTTCCATTCTCAATTTTATTGAAAACGAATGATTTTTTTTTCTTCTTTTTTGTGTATGCTTTATATACATGTTTGTGGCTACCATTTACATTCTCAAGAATTCAACATCATGCATTTATCAATTGTTGTAACACGTTATATAGCATGATTGAACAAACAATATAAAAAATCTTATACACAGATAATTTTGATAAATACTACAAAAAAAATAACAAATAAACCATGACCATGGTATTCTTCTTTACTGTGCAAAAATCATATAGGAGGGTCTGGAATCATCGGGGGGGGGGGGGGGGGGGGGGGCTGTTATTCTGTAAACATTTAATTTTCACCCCTTTTTTCCTCTAATCATTAAAAAATTAACCCCTTTTTTCTCTAATCTTCAAAAAATTAACCCCTTTTTTTCTCTAATCTTCATGTTTGGCCCGTTATTCTTTAATCTTCATTTTTTAAGGGCATTATTCTTTAATCATTTAACCCCATCCAAACCCTCATATAGGATCAACAAGGAAACAAAGACAAATAGTAAACTGCGTTTCATTTCCTATTTTGCAATCCATGTTGTGTTATCATATACATTTCATTTCTAAGCAAATTTGATTTTGAAAAACTAAATTTTTTATCGCCCATGAAAGAAGATAACGATACTTTTTCCAAGAAAGGGAGATAATGTGTACAAACCAGTAGTTACAGCATTCCCCTTTTTCATTTTCAATTCTAGTTTCAAGAATTAGCTGTGATAAAGTGAGCTTTGGTCATTCATCAACTTCTTCAAGCATGCAACAACTAAATGATTCAATGGGACTTTCCTAAACATTCGAATATTCTTTATATTGGCAAGATTGGGAAAATATTCTAAATTTCTAATGGCTTTCTGATTGAAAACGAGAGGTGAGTGATAACGAAGGTATATTCAAACTTATTAGCCGAAGGCAAAATCACAACGACATGGCAAATAATATCCACATTGCCAAGAATTAGTCCGGTTTAAGGGAGGTAATCCAATCTTGTCAATAAATTTATTTCAAGGACTGATAACACTAGCATACATTGTTATCAATCCATTTTGAAATTATCAATTTCCCCCACCTTAGTAGTAATATACCAACTTCACCTGCATATGGAATATACATTTCCCAACTTATTAGGTATTCATGAGCTTGCAGCTCCTATTCAGACTTTGTAAAACGTCACCAGTGTCTGAGCAGAAAATTGATGAACCAGGGGTATGTCAAAGAACGTCTCGTCCTTTTTCTAAAAAAGTTCATCGGAAGATACCCAGAACTTGTTGATAAATATTCCGTATCAACTTCACAAATAATACAAGATGGTCTTGAAGTATAGATTTTGCGTACTGACGTTTGTTATCATCTTAATTACGTATTATAGTATTCTTTTATATGTCTTTTTTTAGATATTCATTTGCAGTGACTCTGTGGTTACGTAAAACCACATACTTTGAACGGCAAAATTATTTCATTTATTGATATTACTTTTACTTAAGGATCTTGACATACTATGAATGACTAAACTATTTTATTCAATAAGACTACTTTTTCTGTTTAGTCTGTTTTTTATGATATACATTTGACGTGAAACTGTACTTATGTATCCCGTCATACTTTGAACCACACCATTATTTTATTTATTATTATTACTTTTACTGTAAAATCTGGTTTTTGTTATATCTACTTTACGTGAGTCTGCATTTATGTATGCCGTCATACGACAAAATTATTTTTATGTCTACCTGTGCGAATTTCAAACGCGCAATTTTACACCAGTAATGAAAACCTTCTATCATTTATGGGTAGACTTTACATAGATAAATTCAGCCGTATTTGACGTGAAACTGTACTTATGTGTCCCGTCATACTTTGAACCACACCATTATTTTATTTATTATTTTTACTGTAAGTCTGTTTTTTGTTATATCTACTTTACGCGAGTCTGCATTTATGTATGCCGTCATACGACAAAATTATTTTTATGTCTACCTGTGCGAATTTCAAACGCGCAATTTTACACCAGTAATGAAAACCTTCTTTCATTTATGGGTAGACTTTACATAGATAAATTCAGCCGTATAAGAAAAGCAAAATGAGAATGTTAAATTTGATGTATGCCTTTTTGTGCTACTTTGTAACATTTGTTGTTTATGTAGTGATATTAAGATGATAACACAATATTGACTGTTGTACCCCTATTTTTGACATTTTTACTCTTTGAGTATGTTTGTTTTGTTCATGCATCGTTGACAATGTAATGGAATTTGATGCGACTGTCATACAAGTGAGAGGTTTAGCTAGCTATAAAACCAGGTTCAATCCACCATTTTCTACATTAGAAAATGCCTGTACCAAGTCAGGAATATGACAGTTGTTATCCATTCGTTTGATGTGTTTGGACTTTTGATTTTGCCTTTTGATTTTTGATTTTCCTTTTTGAATTTTCCTCGGAGTTCAGTATTTTTGTGTTTTACTTTTTTCCCAGCGTGTGTGGTTAAATATCGAGGTCTGGCAATTAGCACCTTGTAATTTTTGTCTCTTATCTTAAAATTCATGTTATAAACATACACAATAAATTTTCTGATTATCTCATGGAAATTGATAATATATCAAAAACCGACTATGTTAACATTTTGGATATAGTTTTCTAAAATTTTTCGTAAAACCCATTCTTATGAACATCTAAAACAAGCTGCTGTCCCTTTGACACATTCCCTGTTTCCATTCTCTATTTTATTTCAGTTTTGATACGTTAGCTGGTTCTTACAATTAACAACGTGTCTTTTGTTTTAAGTTTTATATTATTATTTTTTAATTAGATTTTTTATTATCATTTTTTTCGAGGAATGATGGGGATTTGTTTTAAAAATCTGGGTGTGTGTTAATACCACTTAACATTTCGCTTGTAATAATTGTAGGTCGATTTTTGTCCTTTTTTTCTTTTCGTAATTTTAATCTTTGATATACAAGTTTGCCAGTTAAATACATATAGCTCTCCATTCTTTTGCTCATTCGATAAATCGGCAATCGTTTACTCGAGCAACATTCATCAATTTGAAAGTCGTCACGTCACAAGCATAACATTAATGTGTTTTAATTGAGTTATAATAAAAGATGATGTTAAAGGCAACGAGACAGCAACCAAATGACAGAAATAACCAAATAACGCCTAGATATGGCAATACTCAGTCTACATGGTCCTGGCTTGGAACGAATATATATAATCATAGAATTCGGTCATATTATTCGTACATAAACATAAGTTGCATTTAAAGAAATAAGTGTGTTTTTCTCTACAACAATTATTTTGACCCAATTCAATACTATATGTTAACGAAGGAACCATAGGACGTTAGGCTATATTACAATTCAATCCCATTGTACTAGTAATATTATGAATAGTTATCAATAAAATGTCTATACACGTAAAGAAAGTAATGCTTACGACCAGAAATGTCTTGTGATAGCCCATACAGACGCGGGTCGTTTTTTTCTGACATGAACGCAAACTGAAGTTATTCAGGTCCTAATACCATAAAGGTACAATACTTAATACAAATTTCAAACTTTAATAACTTGTAAGCCTATGAACTCAAGTTGTGAATACTAGCAGGGGCGTAGCTAGGTATTCATTCAACTGTAGGCACAAATCGGCAGGGAGTCTGGGGCCGCCCAAGGCCCCCAGCCGGTCCAGGGAGGCGAAGCCCCCCCTCCCGACGAAAAACGGATTTCAGCGTTTTGGCTGCAAAATTTTATGCACAAAAATATTAAATTTTCTGGTTATTTAATCATGATAATTATAGTATACACGATGTAAAGTTCGAACAATTATGAATAATTTACCATAACATCTGAATGGTAAATTAAATAACGCAGTACAATTGGAAACAGGGGCGTAGCTAGGTATTCATTCAACTGTAGGCACAAATCGGCAGGGAGTCTGGGGCCGCCCAAGGCCCCCAGCCGGTCCAGGGAGGCGAAGCCCCCCCTCCCGACGAAAAACGGATTTCAGCGTTTTGGCTGCAAAATTTTATGCACAAAAATATTAAATTTTCTGGTTATTTAATCATGATAATTATAGTATACACGATGTAAAGTTCGAACAATTATGAATAATTTACCATAACATCTGAATGGTAAATTAAATAACGCAGTACAATTGGAAAATCCAATATTAAAAAAAAATATTTACAATATGTATACTGCCCAGCATAGATCCGCGTATCACTTTAATTAAGCAGTACACCCTGTTTGGTATTTTCAAATCTATTCCGTTATGATCGATATATACGTTTAACTTAATTGATAGTACATATATTGACGATCCTTCATTAAAAAAAAATAGGCACGTGCACGTAAACACTGATATTACTATATAATGACACTATCCTTTTGGCTAGAAAGACATCAATCATCAATCTTTTGATTCTTAAACCTTCACCCTAGCCACACAAACACATACACACATAGTCGATGCCTAATGCAAAAGTTCTGTTCTGTTCATACTAACCAGGGGCGTAGCTAGGTATTCATTCAACTGTAGGCACAAATCGGCAGGGAGTCTGGGGCCGCCCAAGGCCCCCAGCCGGTCCAGGGAGGCGAAGCCCCCCCTCCCGACGAAAAACGGATTTCAGCGTTTTGGCTGCAAAATTTTATGCACAAAAATATTAAATTTTCTGGTTATTTAATCATGATAATTATAGTATACACGATGTAAAGTTCGAACAATTATGAATAATTTACCATAACATCTGAATGGTAAATTAAATAACGCAGTACAATTGGAAAATCCAATATTAAAAAAAAATATTTACAATATGTATACTGCCCAGCATAGATCCGCGTATCACTTTAATTAAGCAGTACACCCTGTTTGGTATTTTCAAATCTATTCCGTTATGATCGATATATACGTTTAACTTAATTGATAGTACATATATTGACGATCCTTCATTAAAAAAAAATAGGCACGTGCACGTAAACACTGATATTACTATATAATGACACTATCCTTTTGGCTAGAAAGACATCAATCATCAATCTTTTGATTCTTAAACCTTCACCCTAGCCACACAAACACATACACACATAGTCGATGCCTAATGCAAAAGTTCTGTTCTGTTCATACTAACGTAACAAAATTTAAGAAATTAGTATTTCTTTATATCCCGCTCTACTGTAAAATCCCTACCTGCTTAGGAATTTAAATAATTGTGGTCATTACACGTAGATCTGAGAGTACTCTAAACTACTGGAAGCTAGTTGATAGATTGATTTTTAAACATCCAGTGTAAAATATTTATGCAAGTTTAGAACAACAAAAAAAAACAAATTGATTATTTACAATAAACACAACAGGGAGCTTAGTCCTGTAATAAGTGTTGTACAGGACGAAGGTCTTGAAATTTGAAAATGCCATGCATTGGATAATGAGGGATTATTGGATAGGAGCAGAAACTTTGCCTTTCAGTAGACCAACTACGAACTCCTCAAAGAGTGGCATTCTCTCAAAACTAGACATAAAATTAAATGTCCCCATTTTGACCAGACGTGACTACGTATTTATACATCCTGCACAGCCAAATGGACGAACAACATTGGCAAGTCGGGTGAAGACAAAGTGGAAAGCTTGTTTCTGCTTCTTCTTCTGCTTCTGTCAGATAATGACCACAATCAACGAACTGATTATACTGCCATGGTTTGGTGCGCATATTAGACCACCCCTCCCCCTAAATTTTGAAATTTAATTCAGCTTTGTCATCGAGGCTTTAAAGGAGCTGATACGACCCCAGGGGGAAGAGCGTTCCAATCCCGGATGGTTCTTGGGAAAAATTAGTGTTTTCTATAGTCACAGGATGCTGCGGGTACTTGTAAGGATTTTTCATGCATGTTTCGTGACAGTCTTTTTGGTGGTATTAGACGACCTTCTTTTGATATGGCCACTTTGTCGTTTTCTATTTTGAATAGCATTGTGAGTCTCGCTTCTTCCCTTCTTTGTTCAAGTGATGTCCAATGTGATGTTGTAGCATCAGATTAACGCTGGAGTGGTTATGATGTTTGTTGTTGAAAACTAACAACTAATCAAAAATTCATGTGTCTAAGTTGAGGTTCATTCAAGTTTTTGTTGATAGAATTGAAATGATCTGAACCGAAGTTTTAGTTTATAGTTTCTTTATAAGGTACACACATAAAAATAAATCAATTCTATCCAATATTCCATTCACTAAGGACGAGTGACTAGTGCACGCATCAGTGATATTCGATAATTAGAGTTGTGACAACTTCACTGGAGTTCATCTACATATTATAACGTTGTTTATTATTTTTTTTAAATAAAACAAAATATTTGTGAAAAAATTATGTGTAGGCACGTGCCTAAAGTGCCTAACGGCAGCTACGCCCCTGACTAGTGCGCAAAATCTACTTAAAAGGGTTGTGTGGGATACAAGAGAAGTTGGAACAATACGTTTTGAACTCAGTATTAATACTCCTATAGAGAATGACATACAAAGAAGCCTAGTGTTGGTCATAAGAATAGCCCAGATTCTTCGTTGATTGATATAAAATGATCAATCATATTTTATATTCTTATTTTTGATGGCGTAGTCCGTCGGGTCAATCTTTCAAAACAGAGGCTGCAGACACCAAGGGGACACTCATGACTAACAAGTCGAAAAAAACAAACTTAAAAATACTGACAACGCCATGCATGGCAAATAAGGCGTTAATTAGTTGACATATGGAATAAAATTAATTATCGAATATCACTGATGCGTGCACTAGTCACTCGTCCTTAGTGAATGGAATATTGGATAGAATTGATTTATTTTTATGTGTGTACCTTATAAAGAAACTATAAACTAAAACTTCGGTTCAGATCATTTCAATTCTATCAACAAAAACTTGAATGAACCTCAACTTAGACACATGAATTTTTGATTAGTTGTTAGTTTTCAACAACAAACATCATAACCACTCCAGCGTTAATCTGATGCTACAACATCACATTGGACATCACTTGAACAAAGAAGGGAAGAAGCGAGACTCACAATGCTATTCAAAATAGAAAACGACAAAGTGGCCATATCAAAAGAAGGTCGTCTAATACCACCAAAAAGACTGTCACGAAACATGCATGAAAAATCCTTACAAGTACCCGCAGCATCCTGTGACTATAGAAAACACTAATTTTTCCCAAGAACCATCCGGGATTGGAACGCTCTTCCCCCTGGGGTCGTATCAGCTCCTTTAAAGCCTCGATGACAAAGCTGAATTAAATTTCAAAATTTAGGGGGAGGGGTGGTCTAATATGCGCACCAAACCATGGCAGTATAATCAGTTCGTTGATTGTGGTCATTATCTGACAGAAGCAGAAGAAGAAGCAGAAACAAGCTTTCCACTTTGTCTTCACCCGACTTGCCAATGTTGTTCGTCCATTTGGCTGTGCAGGATGTATAAATACGTAGTCACGTCTGGTCAAAATGGGGACATTTAATTTTATGTCTAGTTTTGAGAGAATGCCACTCTTTGAGGAGTTCGTAGTTGGTCTACTGAAAGGCAAAGTTTCTGCTCCTATCCAATAATCCCTCATTATCCAATGCATGGCATTTTCAAATTTCAAGACCTTCGTCCTGTACAACACTTATTACAGGACTAAGCTCCCTGTTGTGTTTATTGTAAATAATCAATTTGTTTTTTTTTGTTGTTCTAAACTTGCATAAATATTTTACACTGGATGTTTAAAAATCAATCTATCAACTAGCTTCCAGTAGTTTAGAGTACTCTCAGATCTACGTGTAATGACCACAATTATTTAAATTCCTAAGCAGGTAGGGATTTTACAGTAGAGCGGGATATAAAGAAATACTAATTTCTTAAATTTTGTTACGTTAGTATGAACAGAACAGAACTTTTGCATTAGGCATCGACTATGTGTGTATGTGTTTGTGTGGCTAGGGTGAAGGTTTAAGAATCAAAAGATTGATGATTGATGTCTTTCTAGCCAAAAGGATAGTGTCATTATATAGTAATATCAGTGTTTACGTGCACGTGCCTATTTTTTTTTAATGAAGGATCGTCAATATATGTACTATCAATTAAGTTAAACGTATATATCGATCATAACGGAATAGATTTGAAAATACCAAACAGGGTGTACTGCTTAATTAAAGTGATACGCGGATCTATGCTGGGCAGTATACATATTGTAAATATTTTTTTTTAATATTGGATTTTCCAATTGTACTGCGTTATTTAATTTACCATTCAGATGTTATGGTAAATTATTCATAATTGTTCGAACTTTACATCGTGTATACTATAATTATCATGATTAAATAACCAGAAAATTTAATATTTTTGTGCATAAAATTTTGCAGCCAAAACGCTGAAATCCGTTTTTCGTCGGGAGGGGGGGGCTTCGCCTCCCTGGACCGGCTGGGGGCCTTGGGCGGCCCCAGACTCCCTGCCGATTTGTGCCTACAGTTGAATGAATACCTAGCTACGCCCCTGGCATGCGCATTACGGACCGGACTGATTCTTGACAATGAATAAAACGAAACAAAAAAAAATCAAAACAATAGTCTACAAACACAACATAGAAAACTATAACGACTGAGAAACGCAAACCCCGTAAAAACATTCCAAAAATATTGTAGAATCTGGCCGCTTACTTGAAGCTACGGGGACAAAGCATATTTTTATCATTTCTTATATATTATATTATTTGGACTCAGGAGAATATGCTGGCTTAGCAGATACAACCATTCAGTTGTTACAATTTCTGAACTTGCATCCATTAAAAAAGAGGGACGAAAGATACCAGAGGGACAGTCAAACTCATAAATCGAAAATAAACTGACAACTCCATGGCTAAAAATGAAAAAGACAAACAGACAAACAATAGTACACATAACACAACATAGAAAACTAAAAAATAAGCAACACGAACCCCACCAAAAACTAGGGGTGATCTATGGAAGCGCATATGGTACACCCCTTTCAGTGGCGGATCCAGAAATTTTGATAAGTGGGGGCCCACTGACTGACCTAAGAGGGGGCCCGCTCCAGTCTCGCTTCAGTGATTCCCTATATAAGCAACCAAATTTTTTCCCAAAAAGGGGGGGGGGCCGGGCCCCCTGCCCCCCTAAATCCGCCTCTGCCTTTGAAAGTTATTGTGTTGCAAATAAGTCGGAATTATTAGTTAAGTTGTGTGTAATAGGCTGGAATGAAATCATCATGAGGAATCAACTTGTCGGAATGATGAAGAAAAAGTTGCATTACTATGTCGACTTGCTGATATAAATATATTGACATGGTAATAAGAAGTCGACATGTTAAATTCAACTTGGTAATTGATTAAGCCGACAACTTATTTGATGATGAAATAAAACCACGTGACCATTTTGGAAAAAAAAACATGATCTATCTTTAAACCGATTTTCATATGTCGTTTATTTAATGTTCTTCGGATGAGTGTCGCTATCCATTGAGTTAAATTTCAAATTAAAGTTCGAGTTGATGTTCTGAGTTATTTGGTATGATAAGGGGTAACGGCAGTCAAAGTACTAAAAAAAACTATTTCGGACACAAGGGGGATATCCCCATACTAGTACGGCTGTTTTTCCCTCCCTATTTCTCAAATGGAATCAGTATTATAATAAATTCGCGAAGGATTGCATGAAACCCTCCGTCTGAGATTGCTGCTGTCAGTGCAAAATTTGTAATATTGACTGTAAAATGTTAATTTTTCTGTAACATCCAAAATTTAGAAAATATTTTTTTTTCTGTAGATGATTTATCTTGATCTTAAAGATTATCTTCAATGCAAGTTTAATAACAATTCATGGAGTTTTGCAAATTTATCACGACAAAACAGTTTTATTAACTGCAATAAAAAACCTAACCTTGTATACAGATAAGAAGAGGTGGTATGATAGCCAATTAGACATCTCTCGACCACATATCGAATCATGGAGAAGTTAACAATTTTATGTCACAGTATGGTCTTCAACTATGAGCAAAATCCTTACCGCATAGTAAGCTAAAAACATCCTGAAATGACACTTGTAAAACAAATCACACAAGAAACATACAATCTAAATGAAGAAGACGCCGACGCCATTGACGACGACGGAATAAAGATTTGCTGTGTCTCACTTCCGCGACATTAATGTCGAAGTCTCCACACAAATCCAATGACTCGTACTTTGTTGTCAACAAACGAAACACTTTTAATTATTTCATTAATTAACTGTTTACAAAATTGTTTACAAATCTTTTGAAATACATTTCTACCTCAGGAATAGATTACCTAAGCTGTATTTGGGAACTTTTAGGAATTGTGATCTTCAATTCTCTTCTACTTCGTATTTTATTTGGCCCATTAAACTTCTTTGATATACCAGCGTCAATGATGAGTCTTTTGTAGACAAAACGCGAGTCTGGCGTAAATACAAAATTTTAATTCTGGTATCTTCACACCAAAGTTACAGGGAAACAACAGATAATATATGTTCAATTGTTGTAACCATAATCCTGTCCTCTTTTCCTCGAAGATGACCTACTGCATTGGACCAAATCACAGGGTTTGTAATTTCACAATGACACGACAGGTGACTCACGTTCAGCAGGGTCAGCTTACTTTTCCCGGAGCATCGAGATCTACACCGGATTAGATGAATTTACACTAGCCAATAATACTGATATATTGAGTTAGACAGCTGCAACTGATTTTTATAGTTTTTGTTGTCTATTTACAAAATGCCGATCAGACCAACTCGATGATCCCGATTGTCCAAATTTCCACGACCGAACGTGACAAAATTCTTGATCGGGCCTGTTTACGACTTCTACCCGACTGCTATCCGACTGTATACAAGGCGACCACTGTGTGGGTAGTATAAATTGTAATCACAAAAAAACTGAACTCCAAGGAAAATTCAAAACGGAAAGTCCCTAATCAGATGGCAAAGTCAAAGGTATTAGAGACTTGCAGGAGCTGAACAAAGAGGATCCCAATGGTTATAAAAACTTATTAAAGTTATTTAGGACGCTGATTTGTTATGGGACTTTTACTGCTTTTTTCTTCAAAATGTGTCACTGGATTAATACTGATGTTAGACAGCAGTATACATAAATTTTACCACCCCTTTTCCTTGCTTTCTTACAAATTAAGCCTTTAGTTTGTGTCATACATGTGCATATGTATGCAATCAGTAATTTCCGTAGATTTGATACAAAAATTAGTTCAATGGTTCAAGATATTTCTTTTTTGGTATATCAATGGCAACAAACTGCTTGTTTTTACTAATAATGTTGGAAAAAAAGGGTAAAGATGTCACATATTTCCCCAAAATTTGGCCAAAATTAGAATTTCAATCCACCGTATAGTACCTTTTTTAAACTGTTTACATATACATATATATCAAGAATTCAAATAAAAATCATTTGTCTTTTGTATCATTAAACTGTGCCAAAAAGCGTAAAATAGGTGTTGCTAATATTCGTCCTTACGGTGACATATAGTTGTTAATTTCTGTGTCATTTGGTGTCCTATGGACAGTTGTCTCATTGGCAATTATACCACATCTTCTTAGTTTTATACTACAAAAATGTATGGACATACGGAAAATACGGACAGTCAAACAAACATGGCCCATTTAACAGCTAAAATATATTGTCACGATTTTATTTTTAACTGTACACAAATTCCCCCGCAGCAGCAATCTCAGGCGAGACGGAAGGTTTCATGCAGTCCTTCACGAATTTATTATAATACCGATTCAATTTCAGAAATAGAGAGGGAAAGCAGCCGTACTAGTATGGGGATATCCTCTTATGTCCGAAATAGTGTTTTTTAGTACTTTGACTGCCGTTACCCCTTATCATACCAAATAACTCAAAGAACATCAACTCGAACTTTAATTTGAAATTTAACTCAATGGATAGTGACACTCATCCGAAGCACATTAAACAAACGACATATGAAAATCGATTTAAAGATCGATCATTTTTTTTCCAAAATGGTCACGTGGTTTTAATTCATCATCAAATAAGTTGTCGGCTTAATCAATTACCAAGTTGAATTTAACATGTCGACTTCTTATTACCATGTCAATATATTTATATCAGCAAGTCGACATTGTAATGCAACTTTTTCTTCATCATTCCGACAAGTTGATTCCTCATGATGATTTCATTCCAGCTTATTACGCACATTCAACTTAACTAACAATTCCGACTTATTTGCAACAAAATAACTTTCCAAGGGGTGTACCATATGCGCTTCCATAGTGATCTCAGGTACTCCGGAAGGGTAATCAGATCCTGCTCCACATGTGGCACCCGTCGTGTTGATAGTCAAAATTTTTGCCGCATCATGTAGGGTCTGGTCTTCCTGATGTATGGAATAATTAACAAAACTGGTTTTCATCTCAGAAAATTGTATTCCGCTTTTAAACTACTAGCAGCGCGAATAGCCTCGGAAACACTGATAGAGCTACTGAAAATCATATTTAATTTACTCTGTCCTCTTTGAGTCTGAACAACAATGCGATCATCATAGTGATTTTCTAGTTTGTGTTGCAGTTTAGTAGTTGTGTATCTACTTCTAATTTCTTGTGGAAGAAAGGAACAATCTGTCTAGTAAATTCGACGATGATAATGGTGCCAGTTTTGATGCACTCAATAAATTTGTAAAATCAAAGTTACAAACGGGTAGTGAAAAATTCATTATACCAGCAATGAGTATTTTAAATGTAAACATGTATTTAAAAAAAGTTGGCAAGTCTAAAGCAACTGGTTTAGATGATGTCGGACCAAATATTTTGAGTATGTGCAGCGATGTCATTGCACCAGCCTTGACATATATATTTAATCTAAGCATCAAAAGTGGTAAATTTCCAAGTATTTTTAAAACTGCAAGAGTTTGCCCAATTTTTAAAAGTGGCGATGCCTGTAATCCTGATAATTATAGACTAATAGCAGTTTTGCCTTGTCTCTCAAAAATCATAGAACGACATATAGCTAATAGTTTGTATATATTTTTAAATAGTAATGACCTTCTTAATACTACACAGTCAGGTTTCAGACCTAAACATTCGTGTACTACTGCACTTACTAAATTAGTAGATGAATGGTTAGCAAATATAGATCATGGAGAGATAAACGGAGTTATATTTTTAGATTTAAAGAAAGCTTTTGATCTGGTTAATCATATAATTTTATTAAAAAAAACTTGAATATTATAATGTTTCAAATTGTACACTAGACTGGTTTAAGTCATACTTGTTTGAACGAAGCCAACAAGTTAAGGTCAATAACGTCATGTCTAATACTAAATGCATAAAAACTGGGGTACCACAAGGTTCTATCCTGAGCCCTCTGTTATTTATTTTATATATCAATGATTTACCACTTAATATAGAACATTCATTAATAGATTTATATGCAGATGATTCTACATTACATTGTAAAGGTAATAATTTACTTCAGTTAACTTCTAACCTTCAAAATGATATTCATGCATGTTATTGAAAACTGGTGTTCGCAAAATTGTAAGAAATTAAATGCCAAAAAGTGTAAATCAATAATTATTGGTTCGAAACAAAGGCTTTGTTCAACTGGAAACAGTTTAGATATCAATATTTCAAATGAACAAATAGAAAATGTAGATCGTGAAAAACTTCTTGGTTTATATATTGACAAAAACCTAAATTGGAATCAGCAGATAGATAAAATGTCATGTACTATATCAAACAGAATCAATTTATTACAAAAGATAAGAAAATATTTACCTATGCATATACGTATTATCTATTTTAATGCTTATATTCTGCCATTATTTGATTATTGTTGCAATATATGAGGAAGCTGTTGTGAAAGTGGAATAAATAAACTTAATAAGTTATTAAAGAAATCTGCTAGGGTTATAGTAGAAGCTGACATAATGACATCATCCAGTTTATTGTTTAATAGTTTACACTGGTTTAATAAATGTGGAAAATCGCATTCAATACCAAAAGGCAATACTTGTATTTAAATCATTAAATGATATGGTTCCTAACTATTTACAAGAAAATTTTCATTTTACTGATAATCAAAATCATAACTTACGTTCAGCTGATGAAAAACTATTAAATCTTCCAAAACCAAAAACAAATTTTTTAAAGAAAACATTTACATATTCAGGTTCTCAAATATGGAACAGTTTACCAAATGAAATAAAAATGAGTAATACACTTGTATCTTTTAAAACAAAGTGTTACAAATTTTTCATCAATTGAGCAAATTAATATGCTTTTTCATTATTATTTAAATAAAATTGTATATTGTGTATAATATAACTTTATAATACTCTATGTACTTATAAATATGTTATTATTATTTTGAGGACTCTCAGGAAGATTAGTTTTAACTAATGGGATCATCCTCTTGAAATAAAGATTATTTATTTATTTAACATATCCAATATTATTTGTGAAACGGTTATTCCATAACGGTCAACCAATGCAACTCGTGATGGCGTCCGTTAAATTTATGAAAGGATGATTTCAACTTCACCGTTTTGAACACCACTAATCTTCCCCTCCTTCGGCCAGCTGTCTAGCTTCAAGAACAGCATCAGTATTAAAATGAACTAATTGATTTCTTTTTCAACATTTTGAGTAGCATAGAGTCAAAAAAATAAGATTATCAGATCTCATTATGTTATGGCAAATTGAGGTTCAGAATCAATAAATTTTACAATAAAAACTCAAAAGTCAATATTGGAACAATCATTCGCGTTTGAAGTATTCGTACTGATCACAGCTTAACACAACTCACTCACTTTTTGGACAATCATCATGGAAATCCCCGATGAATTGAATGCTTTGTTAGCAGCCATGAAGTTGACTGGAAAAGAACCTGCCTGGAAGTTCTCGGCAAGTACTGGCTAGGTGACAGTACAGCTGACGAGGACCAAGGCTAAGGAACAAGAGGTATCCTCCAGTAAAGCCAAGTCGGCCCTGAAAAAAGTAAACCACCATCCACCAGGAGAAGGGACGCCAAGCGTTACGACCAGTGGGTGCAGGCCAAAAGCTCTGCTGCAACATCGGCTGAGGTCTACCACACACCACCAAGGTAGACCAGAACCAACAGACAGAACCCAAAACAGCACGAGAGGGAAACAGGGAGATAGTACCCACAAAATATCAAGGGTAACCCGAGGGCATTATCATCAAGACGGACACTGTCATCAGTCCGTACAACCCCAGGAAGGCATGCCATCGCCAATATTACCTCCAGCCAACTAAAGACAGAGGCTAGCGATACCGGATCGACTATGACGAGGGATTCGACCTAGATGATCCCGAGTTGCTCCGGACACCACCTCACACATCGCCACTATTGATGTCATCTCCAGAGGCAGTTACAACAGCACTTATGATTTTGGAACGGCCAGATACTCCTTATCACACTCCTAGAAACAAAGTAAAAGCTAAACGGTCAACTGAGTCAGAACCAGACAATAAGTAGAAAGTCCGCAATATCCAGACAGGATAGTCGGACAGAAAACCCACATATCATCATTGGAACAATCATATGATAGCAAAGTACATTAATTCATGCTTGGGGTAAATGGGGAGACAATTTCATTTCATTAATGTTATGATAAAAACCAAAAATATTGATAACCGAACTTGGCAGATTTGTAAGCTAATTGTATAACTATGGAGTCATCCATGAAGCAATTATTTTTCTTAAACTATAAGAAATGAAAAATAAAGGGACTTCAAGTGCATTTTCAAGTGACATTACTTAAAAATATAATAAACTTGTAAAAATAAAGTATCATCACTTAAACCACTGCTGTGAAGTATGCTAAAAGTATTTACCGTGGTTTCTCAGTGTATAGAAACAATGCTTCTTTGATCGGTCATTGAAATGAAGTCTTCTAATTATTCAAAAGTACAATACAATGATTGAAAAATATATCTAACCACTGCTGTAACGAAAGTCTATTCACAATGGTGTCTTTTTCTATAAAACAAACGCTCATTTAATCGTTCCCGGAAATAAAGCAATCTTTTAAATTTAAAGTAAAATAAGGTTTAGTTATTTTTCTCAATTGAAGTGTTTTATATTTTTCATATCGGGGCCTTTTATAGCCGTAAGTAAAATAAGGTTTAGTTATTTTTCTCAATTGAATTGTTTTATATTTTTCATATCGGGGCCTTTTATAGCCGTAACGGTATGAGTTTTTCTCATTTTTGAAGGCCGTACGGTTGTCTATCATGCAATTTTTACATCGAGATGACCTTGAGGTCATTCCGATGTATTGCTATCGGCTAAATTTCAATTATGCAAATTAGTTTTGGGTTTTCAACCGATCTATTAAAATTATATATCCGCGGACATTATCTAGTGCAGAATAACATTCCTTATCGCTTGTTCTAAATTCTTTTTTTCAAAGGATACTCCAATAAAATATTTTTTTAAACACAAATTAACAATATGAAAATGTTTTGTCGTTAGATAAATATACAAAAGTAAAATATCATTGATAATATCTATGCACACATACCAAAAAATTGTGTAAAAGGTTGCGGAAGAATATCTCAAGAACGTTTTGCGACTGACACTCCCGGCAAGGACCGGTAACTCTGTAATTGTGAAAACTGATTTGTATCACTGCAATATAATAGTTCTTATGTTGCGGTTGAATTTTCTGTCATTTATTCATCATCCACGCACGAACTTGTCTCAGAAAAAAAAAACATATCTCTGTACATTAACCTGAGTTTCATGTATAGGTGTAATACCACCATTGATTTCCCCCTATAAGTCTTTATTAAATTTGCACTTTTCAAAAAATTGTGCAGAATTTATCTTTGTTTCAAATAAAGAAATACTTGGCATGGGTAAAGCTTTATCCTGTGCAGTACTATAGAAAAAAATCACATAACATTTCATTGCCGAACCATGTAAGCTTAAGTTTCCAAAATATTCTATAGAAACCCTAGATAAAAAAATAATGGTGGTCTGAAATACCAAAGACATATATTTATGACACAGAGAATGTTTAAATGCAATAAATAGGATCATTTACCTATAACTGTCAAATTCATGGGAACATTTTTTTCCGACCTATTTTCGTATACAACCGGTTGTGACGTACCATGATTTGGTGGTATGTCCTTTTGTCCATCCACAAGAACTTGCGGTCATGCGATGTTCAGTACTTCAGTACTTTGATTTTCTTTGTTGTGACTGAGATTTGACCTCTCTGTCCTGATCGATGTAATGTTTCAGTTATTGCTCTCACTATATTCAAATGCTGAGTTTACATATATCAATATGGCACATTATATACAAAGGGCGTGTGTCTTTATAGATTTTAAAACGTAGTATACATGGTGTAATTTGGTACCCCAAGGTTAAGATGAGTTTAAAATATGTTGAAAGGAACATATGAAGATCTCTGTTTCGATTTTCCTTTTTTTTCCAACTTTTTCAGTAATCATGGATAGTTTAGAATATGTACAGTAATCATGGATAGTTTAGAATATGTACAGTTCAAATCTTCTTTTTTTTTTTTATCTATGACTATCGACAATTATGAAAGACAATAGAACATTGCCATTTTGATGTTTGTGGACATGTTCGTAAAATATAACAACCATCAACGTCTTTGAGAGGTTGATTCAAACTATTTTCTTTCAGTAACATTATGTTTAACTAGAAAATTGGTTCGATTACAGCTTGTTCTGTTATTTTTTATATTAATGGACAAATTTCTAAATAATATCATTAAGTTCGTGCAATTTTCTATTGGTGTTCATAATTATTACTGTAAAAGTTAGCAATGTAACTGTATAGATCTAATTGAAAAGTGGTATAGAGAATTAAGTGGTTATCTAAGTTAACAAATAATAAGGCATAATTAAGAAAGAAACTATAATAAGGAAAAGTCGCCACAACAATAGTTTAAGTACGAAACCCAATGTACCTTTTCCAAGCATTCAATGAAATTCAAATGGTTTCAATGACAACTTCATGGCACTATAGCCAGATGGAAACTAAAAAACGAAAGACGTTTGTATACACGATATAAAAATTGAGGTTTTCTACTTTTTAAATATATAGGAACAAGCAAACGACTATTTAGACAGAAAGATACAAAGATACTACTGAAAGCAACAAGGTTTTCACTATGCTAAATAACCAGAAATCTGATACCATTCACTTTATGTCATGCATGTGAATAAATCCTGTTCTTTTTGATATTTGGATGTACATAAATATAGGAAGATGTGAGAACAGCATGTTTCATTTCTTCCATCTACTGCTTTTATAATCTGTTATACCTGTTGTCAAACATCGTGATAAAGTTTACTACCAGTAAGTTAAAATCTGTAACAACTGTTTCGATAAAACCTTTGGAATTCTTGAAGAAAAGTCTGTCTCCGTTAACAGTCATTCTTTTTATCGCTGATAATACATAGCCAGTTGATCTTAACCTTTTTCTATGATATTTACAACTAGAGGTTCAAAGGAGCCCATGTATCACTCTTTTGTGATTATGCATAAAAATATACAGAATATCTGATAAAGTTGCAAGTAAAAATTAACTCAAAAATAAATAAAATCTTCATTCAAGGCCAACAAATCCTTCAAAGTTTATGAGTCGGGGGCTAGGATGAAAAATTTTGTCCTGCATTTTTTTAGCTGTAATCTCTGTCTTGCCTTTTTATTTTCACTCTGTTCGGTCCTGCTTTTTTTTTTTAGTTTATTTTGACTTTTATTTACCTAAATTGTAGTCCTGACTTTTTTTTTTGCAAGTGTCTCATCCTGCCTTTTTTTTACTCAAAACTCCTGTCCTGCCTATTTTTTTTTCAAATTTCATCCTAGCTCATTCCTTTTGAGCAATACACTATGCTATTGAATATAAATCTCTTAAAAAAAAAATTTGAAGAAAAATTCTTTTTTTTTAATTTCTGAAATTTGAAATGAGAAATTTTTTACCCCACCCCATTTTTTTTCACCTCCCCCCATTCCTTATTCCAAAAATAATCTCAATTCAAATTTCTGATTAAGTTGGTAACAATAACTACTCATTTTTACTTAAGTATTAAAATATAAAATAACTTACAGTCATGGTTAAAATTAATATTAGTTAACAGTAACTTCTAGTAATCAAACATATATAAAGAAATTTTTCCATCACATACTGTTATTGCATATCGCAGACCCAAAAATCTCAAAGACATACTTGTGACATCAAAAGTAAAGAAACGAGAAACTTCTAAATTTGGGTGTTACAAACAATGCGGTAGAAGCAATTGTAAGTGCTGTAAAGCCTCCAACACTGACCACTCTTTCAGTAGCACAGTAACAAAGCAGCGATACAACCTCTATGTTACACCTAATTGCAAAACGGAAAATAGTATTTATATTCTTACTTGTGGAACTTGCAAGCTGCAGTTTGTTGGTGAAACAGAAACTAAATTCAACATCAGACTTAACAATCACCGGTTGTTCTATACAAAAGGAAGAAACTGTCCAATTACGAGACACCTCTTAAGAACAGGACATACTTTTGATAATATCCCCTTTCAAATAATTGAGGTACACCAAAATTGGGACTCCGAAAGGAGAAAACAGAGAGAAAGGTTCTGGATGCATCAGCTAAGTACTCTACCCAAAACCAAAGGAATAAATCATGAATTTCATTCTATTTAACTAAAACAACTATTTGTTTAGATTTAGAAATTGTTATGTACAATAAACGGCAAAAATATGTTTTATATAGACCATCAATCAATATATGTTAAATTTTTACACGAATTTTGTGTAGCTCAAGCTACAAAGATATTTTTCGTCATGCATCCGATTTCACCTAGATAGATGCACACGCCCGATGAAGCTAATTTGTTTAGCGAAATATTGCGTGAATAATATATAAAATATAACAACTAATTTTATAACACTCATTAGTGTGTTAAAGTTAAATTCTTAGACACTTATATATAATACTAGAACACACCCGTGATATCGCGGGTCCGTGACTGAATTAAAGTATATAACTATGCGCAAGCCTTATCTTAGTATTAGTACTGTCATCTGATAAAGTCATGGAGATTATAAGATACACAATTTTCTCTGCTTTCAAGTCTTTCTGTTTGAACCCGTCGAACTGGAACTTGTCAATTATTGGTAATATCAATTATTTGGAAAACAAAAGGTCCTGGAATGGAGTATTTTTTAATCAACAGCATTGTCCTATATTAGTTATAAATAAAGTTGAATTCTTTGATTCGCTGTTTTACGTCATGCCCGCTAACAAATTGAAACTTATTTTTAGTCCAGATTTTTAGTATTCGTAAAGTTATCTTAGAAAGTCTTACGGATTAAAATACTACAATAGGTAACAATTCGACAATTTAGTAGTGTCAACCCTGTGATTATGACCCGTGTATATAGCATATTAATCCTGAATACACCATTTGGTGGTGCGCCTGTCAGATGCGGAACGTACAGATAAGGTAATAGGTAACAGGTGATTATTCTATTGGTATCGGTATCGGACTCGACCCGGAAATTCCTAATTATTGGCAATATTAATTACGTGGAAAACAATAGGGCCTGGAGTGGTGTAATTTTTAATCTACACCTTTGTACTATATTAGTTGTATATAAAGTTGAATTCTTTGATTCGTCGTTTTTACGTGATGACGGCTGACAAATTGGACCTCGTAATTTTAGTATTATAGATATGTAACAGTATTCTTTAATTTTTAATTTGGAATTGGATTACCTCCCTTACACTGCTTTTAAATTGTCTAATTGTCCTTTTACCAGAAAAACCCTTGTTTTCCCCTTCTTTTTGCCCCTAATTTCTTAATGATTTGATCCATTACCCCTACAACCATCCCTTTGTAGTGTGGAAACTTGTGGTATAATTTCAGAGAGAATTATTCACTTAAGGCAGCAACCATTTGATTTTCTGGGGGGAGCTATGGTTTTTTTTTCTGGACAAATTTTTTTCGCGACAAGTCGAAAACATTTTTTTCTTTCAATTTTAGCATTACATATAGTGGCAGCTGAGGGTGAAACAAACAATTTTTTTTGTCTCAGAATCAAAAACAAATTATTTTTTTCTCCAAAAACTGGAAACAAACTTTTTTTTCCAAAAAAAACCATAGCCTCCCCCTCCCCCCCCCCCCAGAAAATCAAATGGTTGTTGCCTAAACACAAGTTATTGACTGAAAACTACAAAAATGCTTATTATGGCCCCTTTTTGGCCTCTCACTTATTGAAACTCCCCTTGGAGGAAGAACCCCAAAACTCAATTCCAGCCTTTCCAGTCTAGTAAGAAACTAGCTTATAGTATAATTTCAGAGAGATCCATGCACTTAAAGACAAGTTGTAGTCTGTAAACTAGAAAAATGCTTCTTTTTGGCCCCTTATTCCTAAATGTTCAGAGATATAAAACCCCAAACTGACACCAAGCCTTCCGTTCATTATATGGAACCTTGTGGTACAATGTCAGCAAGATCCATACAGTTAAACATAAGTTATTGTCCCGAAACTTCAAAAATGCTCGTTTTTGGCCCCTTTTTGGCCCTTAATTCCTAGACTGTTTGCCCTATAACCCTTAGAATAAATCCCAAACTTCTACTTAATGCTATGAACATTGTGGTACAATTTTCAAGTAATTGAAATACTTTTACACAACTTATTGTCATGAAACTAGATAAATGTATGTTTTAGGCCCCTTTGGGCCCCTAATTCCTAAACCAATGGGACCATAACCCCCAAAATCAATCTCAACCTTACTTTTGTGGTTATAAACGTTGTGTTAAAATTTTATTGATTTCTTTTTACTAATACTAAAGTTATTATCCCGTAACCATCCGTCTTCAGACGACGACTCGGTACCAATATCCCACGGCAATTTTTTTTGCATTTTTTGCGGTCGTATAAAAACAGACAAAACAAAAATACTTTACACTTAGCAATGAACCGTGAAAATGAAATCAAGGTCAAGTAAAACCTGGGCGACTGACATATAGATCGTAAAATATTTCCATACACCAAATATAGTTGACCTATTGCGTATAGTACTCGAAAAATAGACTAAAACACAAAAACTTTAACCACTGAACCATGAAAATGAGGTCAAGGTCAGGTGACACCGGCAAGTTGGACATGTACACCTTACAGTCCTGCCATACACCTAATAGTATCTGAGCTATGGACTTGACCATCAATACTTAACCTTGTTCACTGATCCATGAAATGAGGTCGAGGTCAAGTGAAAATTGTCTGACAGGCATGAGGACCTTGCAAGGTACGCACATACCAAATATACTTATCCTATTACTTATAATAAGAGAGAATTTAACATTACAAAAAATCATCACTTTTTTTTCAGGTAGTCACTGAACCATGAAAATGAGGTAAAGGACATTGGACATGTGACTGACGGAAAATTCTTAACATGAGGCATCGACATACAAAGTATGAAGCATCCTGGTCTTCCACCTTTTAAAATATATAACTTTTTAAGAAGTTAGCTAACGCCACCGGATCACTAATTCCTATGTCGATCTTTCTGCAACAAAAGTTGCAGGCTCGACAAAAATTTAAAAAATACTAATAAAACATGAAATAGAGGTCAAGGTCAGATGAACCATGCCAGGCAGACATTGAAAGCTTACAATCATTTCATACACCAAATATAGTATACCTATTGCATATAGTATAAAAAAAACAGACCAAAACACAAAAACTTAACTATAACCACTGAACCGTGAAAATGAGGTCAAGGTCAGATGACACCTGCCAGTTCGACCTTACAGTCCTTCCATACACCGAATATACTAGACCTATTGCTTATAGTATCTTTAGATATGGACTTGACCACCAAAACTTAACCTTGTTCACTGATCCATGCAATGAGGTTGAGTTCAAGTGAAAATTGTCCGACAGGCATGAGGACCTTGCAAGGTACGCACATACCAAATATACTTATCCTATTACTTATAATAAGAGAGAATTTAACATTACAAACAATCTTAACTTTTTTTCAAGTAGTCACTGAACCACGAAAATGAGGTAAAGGACATAGGACACGCAGTGGCGGATCCAGAAATTTTCATAAGTGGGGGCCCACTGACTGACCTAAGAGGGGGCCCGCTCCAGTCACGCTTCAGTGATTCTTTATATTATAAGCAACCAATTTTTTTCCCTAAAAGGGGGAGGACTGGGCCCCCTGGCCCCCTCCCCCTAAATCCGCCTCTGACACGTGACTGACGGAAACTTTGTAACATGAGGCATCTATATACAAAGTATGAAGCATCCAGGTCTTCCACCTTTTAAAATATATAGCTTTTAAGAAGTTAGCTAACATTGCCAGATCACTATCCCTATGCCGAGCTTTCTGCAACAAAAGTTGCAGGCTCAACAAAAACTAAAAATTTATTAATGAACCATAAAAAAGAGGTCATATCAGATGAACCATTCCAGGCAGACATGGAAAGCTTACAATCCTTCCATACAACAAAAAAGTTTACCTATTGCATATAGTTAAAGAAAAACAGACCAAAACACAAAAACTGAACACTGAGAAATGAACCGTGAAAATGAGGTCAAGGTCAAATAAAACATGCAAGACTGAAGTATTACCATACACAAAATATCGGTTACCTATTACAAATAATATTAGAAAAAAAAAACAACTCAAAAACTTAACTTTCACCACTGAACCATATATTAAAATTATGTCAAGGTCAGATGACACCTGCCAGTTGGACTTATACACCTTACAATCATTCCATACACCAAGTAAAGTAAACCTATTGCAAACTGTAAGAAAACCAGATCAAAACACAACCAGATGCTCCACAGGGCGCAGCTTTATACGACCACAGACGTTGAACCCTGAACGGTTGGGGCAAGTATGGACACAACATTCAAGCTGGATTCAGCTCTAAATTTTTTTTTCATTTTTATTATTTATAACTTCCAATTTACAACATAACATACATAAATATAATAGCAATATATAATATATAAATCTATAGATATTATCTAATAATACATCTTTCTATTAGGAAGCCATTTTTTTTTTTTTTTTTTTAAATATACAAATGTAAGATAAAGAGTAAAGCAGTTTGAACACCAGAGAGAGAGAGATAGAAAGAGAGTGAGAGAGAATAGTGTGGTGAGTTTTCAATATAATTCATCTAGCTCTAAATTTGGATTGTGATTAAATAGTTGACACAACATAGGTTTCTGACACAGAATGAATGTGGTCTAATGAACTAATGAAAAAATTTTTTTTGCCTTTGAGCAATTCACTATGCTGTTGAATATTAATCCACTCAAAAAAATGTTAGAAGACTTTTTCTTTTTATTTATGAAATCTGAAATGAGAAAAATAGAACCCCTCCTCCCCAATTTTTTTTTCACATGCCCCTTTCCCTTATTCCAAAACTGATCTTAATTCAAATTTCTAATGGAGTTTGCAACAATAACTACTCATTTAAATACATATTAAAATGTAAAAAAGTGCTTGTTATCGCTGAATGGTAAAGATTGTTTTAATTTATCAGTTGGTAGTAAAAGTGAATATACATTGTATATTGTATAAAGCAATGATTTAAGTTGATTCAACTACTATTCTGGACAAAGAAAGATAACTCCAATTGAAAATATGAAAATTTCTTGCTATTGCACAATATTGTGCAATTAGATATTTCTTGCTATTGCGCAATACTGTGCAATTGAAAATATTTGCTATTGCACAATACTGTGCAATTGAAGATTTCTTGCTATTGCACAATACTGTGCAATTGAAAATTTCTTGCTATTGCACAATACTGTGCAATTGAAGATTTCTTGCTATTGCTGAATACTGTGCAATTGAAAATTTCTTGCTATTGCACAATACTTAATATAATAATTTTGGATCCTGATTTGGACCAACTTGAAAACTGGGCCCATAATCAAAAATCTAAGTACATGTTTAGATTCAGGATATCAAAGAAGCCCACAAATTCAATTTTTGTTAAAATCAAACTTAGTTTAATTTTGGACCCTTTGGACTTTAATGTAGACCAATTTGAAAACGAGACCAAAAATTAAGAATCTACATACACAGTTAGATTTGGCATATCAAAGAACCCCAATTATTCAATTTTTGATGAAATCAAACAATGTTTAATTTTGGGCCCCGATTTGGACCAACTAGAAACTGGGCCAATAATAAAAAATCTAAGTACATTTTTAGATTCATCAAACAAAAGAACCCCAAGGATTCAATTTTTGTTAAAATCAAACTACCGTTAATTTTGGACCCTTTGGACCTAAATGTAGACCAATTTGAAAACCGGACCAAAAATTAAGAATCTACATACACAGTTAGATTCGGCATATCAAAGAACCCCAATTATTCAATTTTTGATGAAATCAAACAAAGTTTAATTTTGGACGATTTGGGCCCCTTATTCCTAAACTGTTGGGACCAAAACTCCAAAAATCAATCCCAACCTTCTTTTTATGGTCATAAACCTTGCATTTAAATTTCATAGATTTCTAGTTACTTATACTAAAGTTATGGTGCAAAAACCAAGAAAAATGCTTATTTGGGCCCCTTTTTGGCCCTTAATTCCTAAACTGTTGAGACCTCAACTCCCAAGATCAATCCCAACCTCCCTTTTGTGGTCATAAACCTTGTGTTTAAATTTCATTGATTTCTATTCACTTATACTAAAGTTATTGTGTGAAAACCAAGAATAATGCTTATTTGGGCCCTTTTTTGGCCCCTAATTCCTACACAGTTGGAACCAAAACTCCCAAAATCAATCCCAACCTTCCTTTTGTGGTCATAAACTTTGTGTCAAAATATCATTGATTTCTATTTACTTAAACTTAAGTTATAGTGCGAAAACCAAAAGTATTCGGAAGATGACGACGATGATGACGACGCCAACGACGCTGACGCCAACGTGATACCAATATACGACCAAAAAATTTTCAATTTTTGCGGTTGTATAAAAACCTTACTATAGCCACTGAACCATGACAATGAGGTCAAGGTCAGATGACACCTGCCATTTGGACATGTACATCTTACACCAAATATACCAGACCTATTGCTTATAGTATCTGAGATATGGACTTGACCACCAAAACTTAACCTTGTTCACTGATCCATAAAATGAGGTCGAGGTCAAGTGAAAAATGTCTGATGGGCATGAGGACCTTGCAAGGTACACACATACAAAATATAGTTATCATATTTCTCATGAAGTTAGCCAATACTGCCCCCGCTGTAGCTGCCAGATCACTATCCCTATGTCAAGCTTTCTGTGACAAAAGTTGCAGGCTCAACAAAAATGATTTTTCAAGGGTAATAACTTTTTAAAGAAGTCAGATGATAATTTCTGCCTTATTGACTCATTTGTAGATCCTATTTTGCTGAACATATTTGCTTTTTACAAATTCTCTCTATGAAATCAGTAACATTTCTATATTAAGGGCAGTATTATAATTCCCGTAAGGACTTCAATTGGCGATTCATTCTCGTAAACTTATTTGTAGATTATCTTTGATTTCCATTTCTTTTTTTAAAGATTGTAACTACAGGTTACTTAAAAACTTGATCTCATTGTTTTTGGACATTTTTACTGATAAAAATTTCTCTCATTTGTTCAAAAAAATTACCTTTCAGAGGCTATAACTGTAAAACTAGTTGTCAGAGTTTTTGCAATGATTTCAGGAGACTGACCTTGACCTGCTGATCAATTCTAATCATGTCAGATTTACTCTAACCGCTTTAATATTGAGTAAAAGAAAAAAAAAAACATTTTAGGGGCAACAATTCTAAAATGGGTACGGTAGTCTGAATTTCTGAAAATATTACAGAAGATATCCTCAACTTGACCTGATGATAATTTTTATCGTCCTTCCCTCCGCCTATATCACCCTGCTCTGTTGCTCCGTAATTCTCGTATCAAGACTTCCAAACGAGACCAGGCATTATCAGCGACGTCACAATGTGAGAGGAGAAGTTATCAGCGACGTCACAATGCGAGAGGAGACGTTATCAAGCTTGCTTTTGTCAAGCGTAAAACTGTCTTAGGGAGAAAGAAACAACCAGTAATAGAACAATAAAAAGATAATCAGGTTTTCTTTGTATAGATATCGTAAAATATCAGCCGCTCGACACAATGTGAAACTTTTTTAGCTCGTTCGCTACGCTCACTCGCCAAAATGGTTCACATTGTGGCTCGCGGCTGATATTTTACGATATCAATGTGTAGAAAACCCGATAATCTATACTTATCTTTTCAGGTTTATAATTACTTCTTCACTTTAGGAAATATACAGGTATATTAATAAAACAATTAACCCCTATTTTTCTATTGTTTGCAACATCAGCTATGTTCGTTGAATGATCAAAATCAAAGATACAAATTTAAAAACAAAATTACCAGAAAAAACATTCAGGTAAAGATTAAAAGTTTTAAATTTTAGGCAAGAAGTTTTAGATATATTTAAATATTTTTGAAGATTACTTAATCAGAAGGAAGACAGCAAGCAATGGCATAATCTCAATTGGAATTAGCTTTAAGCCCAGATGAGTGATGTTTCATTAATTGGACAAAACCTTTCAGTAAGCCAAATACAGGGATTAATTGTGAAAGTAAAAATCTGTTAAAGGGAATTTAACACCAAGCTTTTAATGTTATTTAATAAAAAAAAATCAAACAAATTAGAATTTGCTTTCAACTTTAATAGACTTATTGATATAGTTTAAACTATACTACAGTTGTTCAATCATTGATACTGATATTATGTTAGAATTAACTTCCCATTTTAAGCAAGACTAAAGGAGAGGGAAAAGATACCAAAGGGACACTCAAACTTATAAGTTGAAAAAAAACCTGATAACAGCATGGCTAAAAAACAAAAAGACCATAAGACAAACAAAAGTGAACAAAATATAACATATAGAACTATGGACTGAGCAACACGACCACACCTAAAATTGATCCTACTCCACATGTAGCACCTGCCTTGTAACATATTGGAATCGGTAGTTCCCATCCTGGAAAAGGGGAAAGGATTAAATTAGGAACATATCCTCTATCATCTGTAAAACTGGATATTTCAGAACTTCTGAGAAAGAAAGAAAAGAAGTTGGCAGTACAACCAACTTGTGATAGCATCTGTGAAAATTATGACGGGATGAATTCAACTTCACCACTTGGACCTTTTGGTTTAATACCTTCCTTGTAAGTCAAGAGGTGAGGCACCCTTAACTGTATCTGTTTTATCTTTTATCTTTAGTTCAATGGGATAGAATGTGTTTAACATAGTCAACATCTTTTCTAATGATATAAATACATCATCTATTTAGCGGAAAGTAAAGTTGAAGGATACTAATAACTTCTTTTCTGTCTTCCTATGAGTTTCCTGCATGCAGGCAGCCTCATATGAATCAAGGAACAAGTTGACAAGAGGTACTAAATTGGTTCCCATAAGAACCCCATGTTGAAAACCATGTCCAGCAAAATTAACAAATATGTTGTCAATCAAGAAATCAAGCATCTTCATAATGTCAGTTTCGAATACATTTTTTAGAAAGTAGGATTTATCCCTTCCTAAGACAAAATACATGAATCTATGTTGGCCATTCTTTTTTATTAAACAAAGCAGAACCAAATCTTTCAATTTGTCTTTTATTTTGGAATCGGCAATACTTGTGTAAGTGTAAAAAAGTCGATTTTTTATACTACATGTATTGCAATATGAAAGAGTTTTAGATTGTCTGATTTTGTACTGTTTATGACACTTTTGTCTGAAATCTTAATAGTATTACAGCAACTGATGAGAGTGTAGGATTAGATGTTTAAATATCAGCTTGATATTCTTTGAGTTTTCTTTCACAGTAGTTGTTGTCATGCACGGATCTAGAATTTGATATAAGGGGGCTACTCTTGAAAATTAGAAGTTAGAGGATGATATTTTGACAAAAAATTGTTCTTACTGTTTTTCAGGAGGGTGGGCCATGCATGCATGGTTAATAGGGTTGAATGTATTACATGTATGTTTATACTGAAATAAAGTAAAGCGAACCTTTGCTAAACCTCTTCCATTTGGTAGTTAACATGATAATACATTTCTTTTCAATTTTCGAAAATTGGAAATTATTTCAGATTCAAAGAATTCCTTTTTCAAAAATATTCAGGCAAAACTTATAACTTATAAGGGCCAAATTTCATCAAATTGTTTAGACAAATAACATTTAATACAATAACTACATACAAAATAAACAAATGACATAAGTTATCTTTGATTCATTATGCTAAGTTCCTCTTGTTCTCGGTTAGTTGACATAATTCCTTGTAAACCAGATAAAAACTTATTAAAACTGTCTCTAACAGATTCCCCATCCTCTTCTATATTTGTCTGTACTACAGATAAATTGCTAAAGGCTCCAGCTGAAACAGACAAAAAATATGTATCTTATAAGTATGCATATTAATATAAGGGAGCTACCATTTGATTTTTATGGGGGGGTCTAGGATGAAAAATTTTGTCCTGCATTTTATTTTTTAGCTGTAATCTCTGTCCTGCCTTTTTATTTTTCACTCTGTTCGGTCCTGCCTTTTTTTTTTTTAGTTTATCCTGACTTTTTTTTACCTAAATTGTCGTCCTGACTTTTTTTTTGCAAGTGTCTCATCCTGCCTTTTTTTTCTACTCAAAACTCCTGTCCTGCCTATTTTTTTCAAATTTCATCCTAGCCCCCCCCCCCCCCCTAAAAATCAAATGGTAGCTCCCCAATTAAGTGATTATCAAAGAGACAAAAGAAAGCTTGCATTTTGCAAATAACAGGTACTATGTATTAACTCAACATGTATGTACTTTTAGAATATAAATGGTATAACAATCATTGACAAACTCTATACGTCTTCTGATCATTTGTGTAGTTTGTTGTTGCCAATTCTTCATAAAATATTTAATTATCTTCAGGGGCGGATCCAGCCATTTTAAAAAGGAGGGGTTCCCAACCCAGGACAAAGGGGGGGTTCCAACTATATGTCCTCATTCAAATGCATTGATCAGCCAAACAAAAAGGGGGGTTCCAACCCCCGGAACACCCCCTGGATCCACCAATGATCTTTTGTTTCAAATTTGGTGGAGTCCAAATAAAGTTGAAACTTTATAATTCAACGTGAGACATTGTTTAATGGTATACATTATTCCCTTGTAAAAAAAATGATGTGTAAATTGGGAAAGTTAGTAAAAAGCTTTGACTAAAATATGGCATCTGCACTGAAGACTTTACCATACAAAGAGACAACTGACAAATTGCTTTATGAGTCATGTCACCTGATGATCAAATGACCAATCAAATCATTTACAAATGTTACTTACAGAGTTCTGCACGCTCCCTGTCTGATGAACCAGGTTTGTGATGAGCAAATACAGCACACTGACTGTCTTTTAAACCCTGATTCTGTACAAAACACTCATGCCTGCAAAATAAAATCAGTAAATAAAACTGGCAAATACATTATTCATCTTATAGGTTTAAGATGGTACCCAACACTTTCACTAAAATTTATTTGGCTCGTTTAATTTTCATAAAATTTTGTCAAAGTAAATACTTTAACAAAAATATAAAAATTTGAAAAATTTTGAACCAACCGTTTTGTCAGAAAAATTACACTGGTTATATATAGCAATTTGTCAATCACCAATTTTGATCATTGAGAAGCTTAATATTCCTTTTACAACACAACGTAATTAAAACATTTAGCTGACTTTACAGAGTTATCTCCCTGTAGTGTTAGGTACCACCTTAATTCCAAATTTGAAATTAAATAAGCTGTATCACTTTAATTGGGGATTTTGAATTAAATGAAGTGAAACAAAGACTTAGATAAATAAAGAATGCAAAATATTTAGAAGAACAAATGCTTTTCATGTTTGATGTACATGTATTTAAACAGATTTAGATTTACATTCATTTTGAGCTATCTCCCTTTAACACTGAATAAACCCTGAGACTCGGTTTCACCAGTGTGTTAGAGGTATGTTGATCTATGTAGGTTCAAACCTTGACTGATGGAAGTAGCCTAGTACACGTACTTACATTTCATAAATTGATATCTTACCATTTTGCTAAGTCTTGTCCATGACTTCCCTGATCTGGGTTATATACAAATAAAACTCCATTTGTATCTTTTGCTATTGCTGGCCAACATGACTCAAATCTACAAATAAAAAATGGTTCAAGTGAATGTATTTCACCAAAATGACACACACAAAAAAACTGTGTCCTTTTTTAATATATGAGTAAGCATTCATTTAATACATATTGTCTTAATTCTGTTTCAAATAAATGTTTAAATACCATTGAAGAAATTGCCTTTCACAAACTGCATTAGTAATAAAAGATTAATCTCCCTTTATCCACATCTACATAAGTAAGATTGATTGATTGTTGGTTGCTTTACACCGTAGAAGTAAGACACTGTTCGTCAAAATTATTATAATTCATAGACTTTTTTTATGTCATACAAGAATCATGTTTTTTTTTCAGGATAATATGGTTTCTGTTTCTACCACCTCACAACAAATTTCCTTTTGTTCATTACAGATCTATGTCTTACCGTAATCAAATCAGATTTTGAAAGTGTAAGTATTTTGGTATGTCAATCTTATAGACTTATACATTATAAAATCTTACTTTTTGTCCCCGCTGACATCCCATAATTCAACTTCTATGTTTTGTCGACTGTTGAAGTTGTTTGTTTCAAATTCTAAAATTCTGAAAAAAAAGAATTAAAAAAAATTTCATAATTATAAACAATCCATCAATTGGAAATTCAAGAACATAAAAAGTAAGAAAAAAATTCAGCAGAAAGAAACAAGTATTGTTTTGAGTTGGAATTAAGGCAGCCATTTTTCATTTACCTTCCAACATATCTAGTTGATGCAAATGAATCTAAAGGAAGGGCCATATAATAAAGTTCAATATAACAAGATTATAAATGTTTTTTAAAGGTGATGTCTTTCGCCATCTTGGATTGTAAAAAACAGAGAACCTAAGGTCCATATTTTCTATCAAATCAGCAAAATTTGATGCAGGAATGCAGATATTTAATGTGAATTATCATTTAAAAGAACCAATTTATGAGAATATAACTTATAAATATTAATATTTTTACAAGTGTAGATTATTTCTGGTTGTTTTGAAATGTTTTTTAAATTGGCATTTTAAGTGGAGGTAACTCTAAAACTGCATTTTCTGAAGGAATCTACATGGAATTTTCCTATTTTGTTACGTATTTTAGCCGGAAAAAACATACGGTGACTCAATCCTTTCTTTTCATATTCTCAAAGCATTTATTTTACAATTCTATCATTTTGTTTGGTTTCTAATCACAAAATGGTGTTTTTTCCTGTATAATCCATACAAAATGTGTCATTTTGTTACAACCTGTAATTTGAGAAAATGCACGGTGACCTATCATTTTTATTATATTTTTGAACATATATCAATAGATACTACGTTTTGGCAAAATATGAACAAATTCTATTATTTTTATTTTAGACTCCCATACCACCTTAAGTTGACTAAAAGACATGTGACAAAGTTACATAGTAAAATTGAGAATGGAAATAGAACTATTTTTACCATAGTTTTATTTTGAAGCGTTGATTTTTACATCCCAGTTAGGTCAAAATAAGAGATTTTGGCGAAATTTGACAAAATCTGTAAAATTTCAGCCAAATCTAAGATCAGGAAACATAAAGCGCAGCCATTGACAACCTTGATATTCAAGCTAAAATGTCATTACAAACATCATTGTCAAAGATCTTTTTTGTCGATGTATGCACTGTATGTTTCCTGTCCAAATAATCAATAGAAATTTACCCATTTTCATTGTTTTAGCGTGGAAAATCAATATGAGTACTATTTGTGACATCATGTTAAAATGCAAAACATAAATTTACAACAAAAAGACTTATTTCCTGTCTAATCACTGTATTAGCTATGATTCATTTTGATATTGGTCATCAAATCCCAATTTGAAATTTAGGCTAAAAAAGGGGGCCATTTTAGGTCCTTATCGAACCTACTCCTTTATTACTAACAATACTTAAGATTAATAATGTTTCAGAAAATGAAAAAGTCAATGTCATTTAATGTCTGGTGGAGAGTTGTCTCATTGGTACATGTGATACCTTATTGTATCTGAGAATCAGAGATGAAATTTTACATTCTATTTACACCTTTTTTTAAAAGTTCTTATGCTCTCAAATGGTTAATAACTTTGGCTTATTGAAAGCTTTGAATGACAATAATACACCTAGATTGTACCTGCATCCCTGTGTTGGATGGTATTCACCACTAGAAGTATCTGTTGCATCTGCTAAGAAGTTCGCTAACACAGTTTTACCACTCTGTAAAATAAAATAAAAATTATCAAGATCTTCTTTAACAAAGTTAATATACACATAAATGATAAATTGTGTGACTTCAAAAATCAATAGAATCTGAAATGGAATTGAGTCTCTGTGTGCTGTACTGCATGTCTGTAAAATATGTATACACTATATTGCAAAGTGGATACCTCTGGTATGCAGGGTCATTACAATTTACACATGAAGTGTTGTTACAAGACTTAATTTCTACATGTTAAATTTCAAGATTGTTATAATTTAATCAGAATAGCTTGATAGATAATAACAGTTATATTTCTTTTTTATTATTCAGTGTTGTTTTGTGCACATTTTAGATGTTTATATATATAACTAATTTATTGTCTACATGTATTGTTACTTGTAACAATCCAGCACCCTTGCATGAAAGTTTGTTCACTAATATTCAGACGTTTTATATATTTATATACATTTTGTAATTCGTCTAAACAACAGCCCAACAATGTTAGAATTTTTATTCTTCCCTGGCTGGAATTGGAACTCACCAAAACGCCTTGCACTAATCCCAGCACACTAGAACCCTTGTTATATTTATCTTTTTAATACTGGTTAATGATATTATTACAAAATGTACTGGCTGGTCATTATCGCGTATGAAACGATTTTGACCAGCCTACATGTACATAGATAATAAATATTCATGACTTTATAGATACGATCAGCATGTGCAGCCATAAAGTGATAAACTGAGAGTTGGATAATTGTACATATGTAGTTTTGAGAATAAAACATAGTTACAAAGATATAGTTATTGATTATTATAATCCGAGCAGGTAAAACACAGATCAATCACCCTGCAAAAAAGCAGCAAATAGACGTATTTACACTTGTATGCAAATTTGTCCGCCATTACGTAAAATCACACAGGTTAAATTCCTGTAAACTTTGACATCATAATCTAAAATATTTGACGTCACAATTTAAAAGTGATTGTTGCCTCACGTCAAAAGGTGATTTGGAGTAGATCTAAGGTCATTCGGAGGCAAGATTCAGCTTAATACCAAAAGTGTTAATCAGGTTGGGAACAAACCCCCTGGATGGTGATTATACCTGTATAGAGGGATACTCCTTCTTTAGAGGGATAAAATTATCCCTCTATAGAGGGGTATTTTCGTTTGCACTGGATTTAAAGCAAATTAGGGCAGAATGGCATTTTCTAGTTATATTGGCTATAATCTCTAGCATTATATGCATCAACATATGCACTTTACTAAAAATTGGGATAACCAGTTTTCTGCTAAAGTGACAAAACTTGCAATCTATTGTATACCTATCTGAACACCTGATCAACAACAAAAGGAATAGTTGACCTTTAAATTTCATGTTAAATCTAACAATAGAAATTCTGTTCAGTGAGGCATAAGTGAGTAGAATTTACCTGATCATCACAGCTTTCAATCATGGTGAACAATAGATTTTATATTTAGTCAGATACGCATCAAACTGGGCATGTGCATATTAAATTAAGTACATCAATTGGTGCATCAACTGTTCCAGGTTACTGCCATAATAAGTAGAGAATGCCATTCTGCCCTATTTTGATTTAAATCCAGTCTAAACAAAAATACCCCTCTATAGAGGGATAAATTTACCCCTCTATAGAAGGATTATCCCTCTATACAGGTATAATCACCATATAGAGGGTTTGTTCCCAACCTGTTAATACGTTTATATCAATTTCAAAGTCTTAGGTTCAAATGAGGTTTACCTCAGCAAGGGTTGGAACCCACAACCTCCAATACTTAACACATAACTTGAGACAAGCATGCTAGCACAGGCAGTCCACAAAATATGAAATATTGGAGTCGGTGGTAAAGTCGGACAAGTTACGTTACAAGGATCTGCACATGCATTTCCCACTTCTGAAATTATACGGATGGGTATGTCACATATTCCTTTCGACTTTTGTGTGGACAATTTTTACAAAAACTTTCATTGGATCATTTGGCAGTCTGGTATTAGTAGCACCTGTAAAAAATATTCACTCTTGAAGTCTCTTCAGTTTCAGTTTTAAAACACACTTGAAAACCTTATCTTGAAAATAAATATATTTCGAAAACTTAAGTTAAAGCTGAATTGTTGTGAAACTTGCCTCACAAGGTCCAACTACAAGAATTTTTACTTTAAACATCATTTTACACCAACTGACTTATTTCTTATTCACAGATTGAAGGAATGTGTACATCTCGCTAAGGAAGTGGAATTAAAGCGACACCTGGTGATCATTGGAAATATTTGATAATATTCTAAATCTTGAGAGAGTAAGGAAGGTTCTTGATAAATCATCACAACGATTATCATTTACTTTCGCTCGTACAATCATAAGTTTTGGAAATAAGGCATATATAAAAAGTAATATATTTTACGACACACACCTTTTACGGTTTGTTTGATCACGTGATCTTAAATTTTCAGATTGAAAGCCGCAAAAGTTATATCATGCTGAGTCTTGTAGAAAGTTTGATTTCTCAAATATTTCATTGATTGCCACATATGTTACAAGGTACCATATATGTTATGGAATAATTTGTGTACATGTATATGTTGCTGCTAAATGTATTGTAGAGGATTTTTTTTAATTGAAAAATTCTTGTACATTCAAAATTTTTATTTACAATTTTTAATTTCTATTAACAAAAATAGGGTTCATGGTGTCAATATAAATATGAAGCATTGATTACCTTGGGAGAGGACCGAGTTAATGATACTGATCCGTAATCAAGCTAGACCAGTTTCAGCAGCCCTGTTTCTTGTTAATATGTAATGTCCTGATTGAACTTGATGGTTGACACAAGTTCAATCAGGACAAATGAGATCATGGTTACCTACTTATTGGTAGGACATCCTGCATGGGTATTGGTGAAGTAAGAAAAATACACCTTATTGCTATTTGTCGGCCATTTAGCATTACTATAGCTATACATCACAAATGTCTTTAGGCTTTAGTAAGTGTCAACTTGACACTATAATCTCTGTAAATTTTTGACGTCATAATAGAAAATATCTTACGCCACCATACAGAAATGATTGTTTGATGACATCATTAGTTCAACTGGCTAGGATTGTCGGTTCCACCAGCGGAAATAGAGTTTCAGGTGTGTGTACATGCTGTAAATATAAAGTAAAGCATTTTTTGCATGATTTTTGTGGTTTGGTCTATTTCTCGAAATACTTTTAATTTCCTACAAATTTAAATCTCTATTGACTGAAGGAACTGAAATGACTAAAAAGTATATATTTGTTAATATATTTTTAGGATGGAAAAGGAAGTTTCTAATAAATATTGTTTAAAGAAAGACTAGACAATGTCTTCTGTAAGTAAATATCTAATAAATCATTTAGTTTATTGAAATTTTCATTAGAACTTACTGCAGTTGTTGCTTGGTTCTGGTTAGAAATCATAGTGAATGTAAACTGGTACATTAAAATTGTTCCTTTATCTAGTTGTGAAGAACATATACATGTATACACTGGTAGACCTATTTGGCAAATGACCGCGATTTTTGGCAAATCTACGCGGAACGGAGAATAAATAGAGGTTCATCGTAAATTTTCTGTTTTACAGAATATTTTGCGGTTCTCCGGAGATTTTCCGTGTCTCAGGGAATTATCCGCGTGTCTCAGGGAATTATCCGTTTGTCCGATTAAACTGGTGTGTATTGAGTCAGTGATAGAACCAGTGATGCGTGAGCGACGGTTATTAATAGATCGTTGTATAATCCGTTATCTGTGAGCAACGGATATTAATAGATCGTTGTGATTATATACACTGTTTACAGTCAGATAAAAATAACCGTCTTATTACCCTTTTCAGTCGAGAAATAAAAAGCGGTGGTTTTGATATTAAAGTTACTTGCAATTTAAATATCGAATTTAGTTCAATAAAGAATAATCTATGTAAATGTGACCAATGAACAGGAAAATGCACGTGGTAACTTTGCAATACTACAAATATGTTCACCTTACAAAATTCTTCTTTATTGTCATGTTAAGATAAATCAGTTCCTGTAAAAACAGTAAAAACAGACTCTTAATTACTGCAGATGCCGTAATCCGACATTATGTCATACTGATTTGACACTTGTCTAATGTGAACAATACCTGCTGTGATATTTTTGCAATACAACATGGACAAGCGGAAGGTCGTAAATCAATCTGTTGATCCGAATTTAACTTTACCTGTTCAGATATCATAGATACATTTAATAAATTGTATTGTATTCAATGGAGATAATTTAAATACACAATATAATTTATTAAGACATATTTGCAGGTATACATTGAACATGTTTTCTCCAACCAAGAAGGTTTGATATTGAATGCTTTTTTTTTTTTTTTTTTTTTTTTTTATCAAACTTCGATCTGATCACTCTCGTAGATTATAAACGAGTAATTCGTTTATAGTTACACATTGTTACTCTTCTAACGTCTTTTTCTTTGTGCTATTAAAAAAAAACTCACAATTTTCCACATCAGATCGACATTTATATATATATGAATACTGGAAATCTTTTTTCCGTCCGACACCACGCTCCCCACAAGAGCCCCAAGATATAATCATACCTGTCAATCACTAGCCGCAAGTTGAACATTTTGGCCAGCCTTCCTCGTGCTTTCAATTATGACATCGTTGCGAATTTTTTTTTTTTAAATTGACATGTGAAAAGAATAGAGTGATGGGAAGTTTATTTTACGACCTATCAAGACTTCTTGTGATTCTAACAAGATTTTTCTTAGGCCGCATTTCTTTCTAACAAGAATTTTGTAAACGTTGTGTCGCGTGTGTTACTGTTTTCTACACGAGTAGAAACAAATACATCGTTTGATAAATCTTTAATGACCCTGTTTGAATTTTCAATAATGCATGCACATGTTGTTGGTAATCAGACTTTTTTACAAACGTAGAAACAAATACTTCGTTTAATCAGGTTGAAGTTAGAAAAAAATGCAGCGTTTGTACCAACAAACGACAAACTGCAGACGCATTTTTAGCGTTTGCATAGTTTGTCAAAGTTTATGTAAACTTTGCAAACGTATGCGTTTGAAAGAAATGATCAAAACATGTGCGAGTATAGCCGTTTGCATCTTTAATGAGTCTGAATCCGTAACCGTCAAAATAGCATGCTTTACAAAAAGATCAGCCAATTCAAACGTTTCTTTACACAAAGATGATTTTAAGTACGTCATACATTACATGTAAACATTTATTTAAGTAAATTTTTTTCGTATCTATCAATTTGGTTACAGGGTTTATGCAAGTAAGTTGTACCGTGTGGTGCGTTTTCAGATTCATTTCTCAACAACTTCCTGTGAACCGAAATATTTCGGCGGGGGTATCAACGGCGGCAAGCTTACAGTTTAACTTGCTTAAATTTTATTTAAGTCAGTTTATTGAAATAAAATTGAAAATGGACATGGGGAATGTGTCAAAGAGATAGCAACCCGACCATAGAAAAACAGCAGCAGAAGGTCACCAACAGGTCTTCAATGTAGCGAGAAACCCCCGCACCCGAAGGCGTCCTTCAGCTGGCCCCTAAACAAATATATACTAGTTCAGTGATAATGAACGCCATACTAATTTCCAAATTGTACACACGAGACTAAAATTAAAATAATACAAGACTAACAAAGGCCAGATGCTCCTGACTTGGGACAGGCGGGAAAATGTGGCGGGGTTAATAGATATAGGAAGATGTGGTGTGAGTGCCAATGAGACAACTCTCCATACAAATAACAATTTAAAAAGTAAACCATTATAGGTTAAAGTACGGCCTTCAACACGGAGCCTTAGCTCACACCGAACAACAAGCTATAAAGGGCCCCAAAATTACTAGTGTAAAACCATTCAAACGGGAAAACCAACGGTCTAATCTATATAAACAAAACGAGAAACGAGAAACACGTATATATTACATAAACAAACGACAACTACTGTACATCAGATTCCTGACTTAGGACAGGTGCAAACATTTGCAGCGGGATTAAACGTTTTAATGGATCCAAACCTTCTCCCTTTTTCTGAAACAATAGCATAACATCACAACAAAGAAAAACATACGATAAAATATCAATTGGCAGACTTAACTCAATCAAAAAAACATGTTTATGAGATCTCAACCCTCCCCCTATACCTCTAGTAGCCAATGTAGAAAAGTAAACGCATAATAATACGCACATTTAAAATTCAGTTCTAAAGAAGTCCGAGTCTGTTGTCAGAAGATTTAACCAGATAAAATAAACAAAATGACATTGTTTTTGCAGAAGATTAATCCAGACATTAACGTACTTTGGCTTCCCATTTGTTCCACTGTGTAGGATAACTTATTTACGCATTACATCATTAATAATTACCAATATTAAAATGCTGAAATGCTAGTTGTATACTTATTATTTTACTAATTTGCGTTTTGGTTCCGTTTAAATTTGCTGTTATAGCATGTATAGATTCCTTGATTTTCATAACTTATCTAGTTTCAGTTGTTAAATACTAGTCAGTAAAGAGCTAAATATTTTGCCTTCCAGCAGAGCCAACAATTAAGCATCAGACGTATACGTGATACATTAATCATATATATATGTAATATCAGTAATGGACTCCTAGACTTTTTCTCCTTTTATAGCCGACTATGCAGTATGGGCTGTGCTCATTGTTGAAGGCCGTACGGTGACCTACATGTATAGTTGTTAATTTCTGTGGCATATGGTCTCTTAACGAGAGTTTTCTCATTGGCAATCACACCACATCTTTTTTTTAAACGGACTCATTTAGCATTTGTTATATTCTCAACGGTTGAGAAAAACTCCATGGATGACAAGTCAACTGGGGTTTTGAGTTGAACATTTTGATTGTGTATGTTTATAAGGGTTTGAATAGGATTTATATAGAAGAAGAGAGAATATATATGGACAAAAAGTGCACAACAAAGGGCCAAAAAAGTAAATAAAATAGACACCAAGAAAACAAAGAATATAGAATAATGGGGGAAAATATGAAGACTACAGAAAAATTACTTACAACTATTAGACAATATTCAAGACCCTCGTATGTGTTCAAATACAATCTGTATACACTAGTATATATCTTGCTATAAAGTTCCGTTCTCAAGGTCTTTTGCTCGAGCCTGACTGTCTGATTCTATTTAATTTTTAAATTGATGTCCAGTGGCAAACATTTCTAGAGTTGTGTCATTCAGGAAGTAAATACAAGAAAAAATGAATCTGTTCATGCGCGGGTTGGTTAAAAATAGAGCTCCCTACTTATATCTTGTTTAAAAAAATATTTATTTTACTCAGCTATCTTCAAGGCACTATCTTCTTCTGTTACATGAAATTGTGATACTGTAAAATTGACTGATTAGATTTTATTTTAGATTGCCAAAGTTTGAAGTAGTAGAAACCATTTCCGTGACCTGTGTTTGTTGCACTCTGTGGGTAAAATCCAGTAGTTTGTTTTAGCCTACTGAGATTTTAATAACTTATTTTCGAATGATGGAACCATATCAAAATAATAAATTGAGCACGGGTTTGACAGTCAGTAAACTGTCACACAAGAAATAGATTGAATGTTGCATGTACACTAGTCCAATTTGTAATGTTGTCTTTACGTCCTTCCACATTCTTTTTTTTTTAAATCCGGGATCCGCTTTCGAATATATTATGGGAGTCTGTCAATGGAGCTAGAGATACATTTAACGACCTTGACTGGCTGCACAACCCTTGCACGGTAGATAAATACCTCATACACAGATACACTGGCTGGTTAAAGGGACAATAAACCAGAAGTGTAAATTGCCCCAGGTATTTTAAGTATATTGTGTGTAATGTGTCAACAGCCACGTGTTCGTGAATTCATAGTCGCTTGAATTTTAGTGATATATGTATGAAAAAAAATTTAAAAAATACTGTTATATGTATAATATATAATATGTATAATATATAGAGAATAATACATGGCAAAATCCGTATCATATGTCGTATCATCCCGAGACATCAATATCAGCCCAAGGGCCTTTAGGCCCGAGGGATGATATTGGTCGAGGGTGATACGGCATATGATACGGATTTTGCCATGTATTATTCTCTATTTATCATATGTTTAGTAGTAAATACAGTAGTTTTGCATATGTGATAAATAGCCTGTTGTTTAATCCATATCGCGCAACTTTGATGCGCACCCTTTATCGCATACCCTTTATCACACCCATATGATAAATATATATTATACATATAACAGTATTTTTTTTTCATACATATATCACTCAAATTCAAGCGACTGTGGTGAATTCAAAGATAATCAAAATGATCTAATTCACGTGGTAATCTACCATGCAGCTACGCATCATCGCACATCGCAAACAACTAGCTTTGCATTGTAAGATATTTAATTATACCCCCGCTTTGAAAAAAAGGGGGGGTATACTGTTTTACCTCTGTCTGTGCTTCCGTCAGTCCATCCGTCCGTCAGTCTGTCAGTCAGTCCGTCCGTCCCATGAATATTTTTCGTCACATTTTTTGTCAGGAACTACACTACCAGGATTTCTGAAATTTGGTTTCAGGCTTGATATAAGTCAGCTATACTTGGAACTTGATGCGTTTTCAGATTCATCACTCAACAACTTCCTGTTTACCGAACACTTGTTTGATTTTACACATGATAGCCAAGTTGAAAAATTTTCGTCACATTTTTCTCAGGAACTACAATACAAGGATTTCTGAAATTTGGTTTGAGGGTTAATATAAGTCAGCTATACCGTGGTAACCAAGGTCTGTCTACTTAACTGTTTATATGGGAATTGGTGAAAAAGTCATAGTTCAAAGTCATAAATGAGCGTAAATAAGTGTTCCGTGAAAATTGTTTTCGAAAATCTAATTTGTTCATAATTCTTTTATGTAATAAACTTATTTAAATAAATTTGTACCTTCCCTTGTCTGATCACCAGCATGGCTAAAGGTATTACTCCCAAATGTATTGTGAGGTGACACGTTCAGGTATTCAAGCGATTTCCTGTCGGACTTGCAAGTTCATGCATCGCTTCACTTCTAAGGGTATTGATCAGTGTATACGACCGATAACTTGAAACTTTCCATTTTGAACTATCAGGTGTATAGTATAAATCTCTGTCTTGCGTGTCCGATATACTAGTCATTACTAAACGCATCAGCTTGTTTATAAATTACATTTCTGTTGTAAAGAATATTATTTATAAAAATCTAAATAATTCAAAAAAAAAAAAAGATTTGATAAAATAAAAATCTGTTTTCACATTTTTTCCAAGGGTAAATTTGGGGAAATGTAAGTACTCGTTCTCAAAAGTGAAGGACAGTTTGAAACGTACAAGAAATATGATTTAACAAAAATATACGCACATATCGACCATTCTTTAATACGCCTTGATAGAAAGTTACGGAACTATAGATAGTTGCAATTCAAAACTATATACATTTTTACATTGAACATAAGAAAGAAACATACATTTTGTTTATTTGGGTTAAAAGTTCTGTAAATAAACTAGTCCTCGTATGACAACAGTATGTTATCATGGGATGTCGATGGACGAAGAAGAAGAAGAGAACTTATTTGAATTAAATACAGGTCGATATTTAACTTGCTTTGGGTTCATCGAAGTTATGGACATAGTAAAATCACAGATTTCTATTTCAACAAGATTGTTCTCGAACAAAGGAAGGAGTTGTCGTCTCAATTGTTGGCTATAATGTATAATGATGTGAACATGGTTCTGAAAGTACATTATGCAAAATTTCCTGTTCCGACATGCATGTTATACATGCCACTGGACAAACACTAATTATCCCCAAGGGTTGTGAATATTTTGCTGGAAAACTATTGAGTATCAAAGTTTCAAATTAATTTCGGGATTTACTTTCCTTCTTGGTATTCAATATTCAATAACAGAAAAAAAGAATAAACTGCTTGTCCGCTAAATAGGGGTATTCTTGTTATAGTTATATTAAAAAATAGGGATATATGACATTAAATTGGTTCTGTCTTTTTTTTTAAACATCGTTAAAAAGATGTGTGTCTAAGGTGAACGACACAAGAACCCTGTAATACTAGTACGAGAGCATGTAAACATTCCTTCTCAATAATATGTTTGTATTGGAAATCTTTTCATACGGATTGACAACTCATGGTCCGATATGCATGTAATATTTGCCACACGACGCCCATAGTTCTTTCTACCATCATCATCTTATTCTTTGATATTGCTGTAAACATCGATGGTTCACACCCAAACAAAATGGAAGTAATGTACCTTCTGATAGCTTCTTCGTGTTATACACTTGTGAAACTTAATATATAGACGAAATTTCGGTATTAAAATGAATCTACATCTCACAAACAGGATTTTTAAATCACGATTTTGAGCAATCGTTGTAGGTTCATGAATATTCATATGGTGCTTTTCTTTAGCGCCAATTGGAAAAAACGTATCTTTAAATAAAGTTTACATTATTACACATATTCCTCAGAAATCAGTTATCATAAAACCATACGAGTTATGATAAACCTTGATAAAACAAAGTTCTGTTATCATAAAACATAAAATAATGCACTATGTAAACTGGAGTAAAATTAAGTTCTAAGCACTGTACATGTACTATAGTAAAGTTGTAAGTCTGTTCTGTCACAAAACTTTTAAGCGATGGTCCATGCAGTTATATTCATGTCTGGAAATGTCCTTGGCTGTTTATCCAAAAGATATAGTCTGGTTTTTTCTGTTTCCCATCGTTTTTTGAGAAATGCATTTAAGAGTGAATCGTTAACTGGGTAAAGACCAGTGGCAAATATCTCTCTGTTCGTTCTGTCGATTTGGGAAGATATTTTCTAATTCATTTGAAAATATTTATATGTGTTTGCAATGTTCAATGCTTGGACTTTGAAAAGGCGCTAATAAAGCTAACTAAATATTATTTTGATAAAAGAGGTAATACAACAAATTTAATTTTACAAACAAATAATTCTGTAAACATCGCGTGTGAGGGTTTACACGGAGTTAAAAGAAAAGACAACAGGGCAAATCTGATGAAAAAAAAATCCCGAAAAATCGTAGTAACAGGAAATTAAACAGTAATTGAAACCCCCTCCTCAAACAAATGTACCTCATGACCTGTATTATGCTGAGGTCCAATTTTTTTGGTGAAAAAAATATAGAATGCTGGAAGTGTTTCGATGTGCTATTGGAAAATCCTTTGAAAAAAATGGGTAGGGTTCACCAGGACACGGCTTAGGTAGCACTTCACAGAAAATATAGTTACAATTGAGCCACAGAATGTTGAATAACCTTCCAACCCTGGCCTTCTAATACGTTAGGCCAACTGTTAGTGTCATACATGCAAAACTACAGACCTATCTACGGAGTGCTACCATACTCAAATGCTCCCGATACTAGTATGTTGAAGAAGTAATGAAATTAATAGAACCAGAGCCGGATTTAGTGGGGAATGGCGTTGATGAGAGTTTTTAATAGTCTTGATTTGATTGATTGATATCATGGAGGTTTTTAACGACACTGACTCAATGACTGGCTATACAACACATAGAAGCTTTTGACGACATAGACTGCCTAAACAGCCCTTTGAGTTTCTCAGTCGGCTATAAAGGGGGAATGACACGGTGTCCGCCCCCTTTTGTTGAAAAATAAATATTGATTATATAGGGAATCACTTGAGAACGACTGGAGCTGGTCCTCTCATGACATTATCAGTTAGTCTCCCCTCTCCTTATATATAAAAAAAATCTGGATCTGCCACTGAGAACAAGTTTAATAAACTAAAAAAAAGAATGTGTCACTAGTATACACGGATGCCCAATCCGCACTATCATTTTCTATGTTTAACAGACCAAGGACTATCTTTAATTAGTATAGAAAGTCCCTGAGTGGACTGAGGAAATGAGGTAATTCTAATTTGGCATTAAATTTAGAAAGATCATATCATTGTGAACATGTGTACTAAGTTTAAAATTGATTGGATATCAACTTCATCAAACACTACCTCGACCAAAAACTTCAACCTGAAGCGGGACAGACGGACGAACGAACAAACGAACAGACAAGACCAGAAACAATGCTGAGAATGGAACATCCAAAATATATATTTTTAATCTTTATTGCAAAATTACACCCATAAGGGTCAAGCAATATAAACAAACATTGTAATATAAGGTAATCTTATACACTCCCACTCCTGAAACACAAACAAAATTAAAAGTCATCTGATTGCAATCTTATAACTGTTAATACTGATGAAGTCGCTTTATCATTGATTTATAAGATACAAGTTGTGACCTTCGAAATTGTTTTATATTATTTTATTTGTATATTTTCCTATAGACTTTTAAGGTACCTCTGTCCTTAAAAAAATCCCTTCCATAATATCCAAAACTTCATCGTTGATTTGAAAAGAAAAAAAAATGATTTTAGATTTTCGATTATCAATTGAAATGAACCTACTAGAGCCTCAACTTTCAAGCGCACAATAATGTCAATCATTACACATCACTTTAACCCTTTAATTGACATTCCACAATCGGTCAGTAACATCACCTGTGTTTATAGTTACAGGGTATTGCCCGCCGTTGGACAATCCCGTGCAGTCGACACAATTGATTTTTAACATTCTCTATTATGAGCGAGGTCAAGTTTTAGATCAAGTTAATTACATATATTTTTAACGTTAATTATATATATTAATTATTAAAAAAAAAAGTATCATCATTTCTTTTCGTTTCTTTTTTTTTTTGCTAGTATAGTAAATAAATCTCAATCCCGGGATTTAGATACACTTAACATTAGACCTGGAAGTGCCTTCTTATAAATGGAGAAACTGTCTTTCACATTAAAATTTAAAAGAATATTATCGCTCAGGCATATTTTAAATTTTGTAATAAGATGATTGATTGTTGGTTGTTTAACTTCCAGTGGCAAATATTCCATAAATGTCAGGACGAACTTAGTTTTAAGATCGAACTCTCAAAAAATAATTGAAAAACAGTAATGATGACAGAAGAACTTTGATACGTGTGAAATAACCATCCAATCTTTTTTAAATATAACTTATTTATATTTCAAAAAGTAACAGATTAGTTTACAAGACGTGCATTGACGTACTTTCATATCTTTAAAATGGAACTTCTTTGTCTAAAAGACAACCAACGAGTTGCCGAAATCCAGTTGCATGCATACTATATACATACATATGCATATTATGCATCGACGATCGTTGTATTACGTAACATACTGCTATACCAATTGACCCCTGATATCAACTAAGGTTAGAACTTCCTCCAGGCCGTTCATTTTATTTTTGTTCCAATAAACGGTTCTTGAATCAATTATAATTTCTGAAGTATTTACGATGAAAGCATTATTCTCAAATCGTCTTACACAATGATAAAATTGTATTTATACCACAATTGAAAAGTAATTTAATAAAACAAATGACAGATGAACTGATTAATTATAAAGATGAATGTATGTCCATATGCTCATATATATATACACATTCGGACTAAAATTCGCAACTAGTTATTATCTCATCGTAGCATATTGTTAATTTTGCTAATATATGCCTTCAACCCCAAGAGGTATAAATGTGCATTTCATTCTGAAAGATTAATGGATCAGCAGGTGATCAAGACCGTTTTAAAAATTCCTATTTGCCAATGAAGTTTAAATGATCTGCGGCCTCAGAAATACACATGTATTTTTCCATCATAAAAGTAAACCTTTAACCCCGAGAAATATATAATCTGTTTCTCTCTAAATTTACAGAAACATTATCATATGTGATAAATTTTTGAAAATTCCTTATATCTCAATCGATTAATGATACTAGTAGTTCTGTAAACTTCTACATATATCACAATCTGTACCTCAATACAACCGTCCCTCACACTTAACGGATTATACAACGATCAATTAATGATTGAACGTCGCTCACGCATAACGGATTATACAACCGACCTTTTAATAACCGTTGCTCACGCATCACTGGTTCTATCAATGACTCAATACACACCCGTTTTATCGGACAAACGGATAATTCCCATAGACATGGAAAATCTCCGGAGAACCGCAAAATATTCTGTAAAACGGAAAATTTACGATGAACCTCTATTTATTATCCGTTCCGCGCAGATTGGCCAAAAAACACCGAATTTTTTACAAAAATCACGGTGATTTTCCAAATAGGTCTGCCAGTGATAATTATCTTTTTTTCCCCCTCTGAATTAACAAGATTTAAGCAAAAAATTCTACATGTATATAAACATTCAAGGATATGGTGAACATGTATACATCAATGAGACAACAAATCAGCTACACACATTATCAAAAGATATCTAGAAGGTATTGTGTTCATCTTCTTTAATCTTAACAAAAGATATCTAGAGGGTATTATGTTCATCTTCTTAACAAAAGACATTAATCTTTACATATATACATGTCTACTATATAATTTTGTAAAGATCAAATTTTCCAAAGTGTGCAAAAGTGTGAAAAAATAAAATCTTTCAAACATCTGCCATTCACACCAAATAAAAAGCAATGGACATTTGAATTAGCAAATCTATCAACTTTCTCCTTACATTGCTTAGTTCAACAAACAATTTTGGTGTACAGTTATTTATGTTATTGTGTGAAATATTTATTTTATTCTTGTGTGAAATATATATTCTGTTTAAAACATTTTTTGGGGCTTTCAGACAAGTGCTCCAAGTACAAATGACCTTGCCTTGCCAGTTGCTGCCATTGTGTGCATATCTGTTGTGTGTTATACATTGTTGATTATAGGTGTACTAGTTCTTAGATGGGCTATTCGTGTAAGTATAAAGACCTGATTTCATTCTGAATAATATTTTTGAAACTAGAAATCAAATTACATCAACCAATTTTCAGTCGCTTTCAAAAAAACTGATTTAAATTTTTTTTTTTTTTTAATTATTGTTATTTAATCAATTGCATCTTTTTTTTTTAAACAAAAAAAGGAACGCATGTAACAAACAAAATATACTTAGCTCCACTGTGTGTAGTATGTGTACTGTTCATGTATAATCACTGGTTTTAAGTTTAATAACCATTTTTCAACAAAAAAATAGGACCATTTGGAATATATATAGACAAAATTATTAACAAAACTTTTAGTAGGAGAAGAATGATTACCTTGTTTTGATTAGTGTGAAGATTCGACAGATCAGATCATCTGTTTTAAATGGTTTAAGTGGGTAAAGAATAAAAGCTAAGCACTCAATGTTGTATGACAGATCAGTTCATCTGTTTTAAATGGTTTAAGCGATTAAAGAATAAAAGCTTAGCACTCAGTGTTGTACGACAGATCAGTTCATCTGTTTTAAATGGTTTAAGCGATTAAAGAATAAAAGCTTAGCACTCAGTGTTGTACGACAGATCAGTTCATCTGTTTTAAATGGTTTAAGCAGTTAAAGAATAAAAGCTTAGCACTCAAGTTTATTATTAATACACTCAGGCACATTGTGTGCAACAAGAGCAACAAAATGTAGTATACAATATAATAAATTGGTCAATAAATATTACAAATAAATAATATCGCAACCAATCAATGTTGTACACCACCATGAGGAAAAGGAGAAATGAACTTTTATTTTCAAACACTCTTTATTATTACTGGTGAATCAAGAGACAACTCTTCTCTCTATTAACAAATACTGCATAGAAACAATGTATTTTCAACCATATTATGCTTTTATAGAAATGGGAACCCCTTTGTCAAAATTCTGTATTCATGGTAATAATTAATTTGACCACTTTTAATCTGAAAATTTAGCTCCATAATTGAAAACTTTTAATTCACACCTGACACATATGTAATGATGATTTATAATGCTTTGCTATAGCTGCAAAAGTATTAAAACAAAAAAAAGGTGTGGTAGTCTGACCAAGAGACGACTATCCAGAGACAAAAAGATGTACATATGTAGATGTAATCACTTGTACAGCAAAGACAAAAAGATGTACATTTGTAGATGTAATCACTTACCACAAAGACAAAAAGATGTACATTTGTAGATGTAATCACTTACAGCAAAGACAAAAAGATGTACATGTGTAGATGTAATCACTTACAGCAAAAACAAAAAGATGTACATGTGTAGATGTAATCATTTACAGCAAAATTGGACACTGACTGTCCTTATACAATGAGCACACCCCAACTTTCTGGTTTTTTTTTTCAGACACTTTAAATTACATTAGGAAGACAATTTGTGTAATCTTCTTTATATTTATATTGACTCATTAATTAATTTCTATTTTTAGAGACATAACATTTGTGAAAATTGCTGCAAGTGTAATTTATGTGGAAAAGAGGAACCACTAGAGTGTACATGTTGTGTGAATGTTTCTCAGAGCTGTGACTGTGATCCGAGTCTTAATAGATGTTTGGACAAATTATGTCCCAATAGAAAGGTATGGTGGTCAGGTGTCAAAGTCATGTGACAAAATTTAGAATAAAGGGGTTAGAATTAATAAAGGAGCAGTTTATTTTGAAGACTTTGGGTTTGAAATAATTAAGATACTGGCTTTATCATTTTTTTGCATTGGTGACAAATTTAATAGCTTTTAACTCATTTATTGTATCAAAGGTATGTAAAATAATGTACATGCATGAAATTAAAAAAAAATAGTCAAAAATATTAGTTTTAGTCAGAACATTAACGAGAGGATTAGAAAAGTTCAATTTCAGCCAAAGTTTAAAACAGCATGCATGCATGTTTGCAATAATTTAGACGTCTTCACTAACCCGAGCATCCCAGTCCCTTTCAATGAATATAAATGCTTTATACAATTGTGAAAATTCACTTATTTATTTCAGATATACAATGGTTTGACAATCAATCAAAAGATTAAAAGCATGTTTATTTTATGAGACAGAATCATTGCACTTCTTTAAATTTCAGATTTTTCAAAATGTAAAAAGACATGTTTTTATAACAATTGTGTTTTCAGAAGGTGCAGCAATATTGGAGAGAAAGGGTATTACAATCATGTTTCTATGTTCTCTTTGTTTGTTATTGTATTGAAACTGAATGACAGTTACCAGTATTCAATAATTTTGTTAATAACCAGATAAATATGATATGGTTAAAAGTAATGTTGGTTTTTTTTTTAAAGTTATTTTAGGGAAGGTGTCAATATACACTTTGTGTAACAGCAAGGGTAGACAATTAATATAGAAAATGAACCATACAATAACATACATGTAAACTTATCATGTTTTATACCTGAAAATTACGTAGCATTCTTCTATATTTTTGAAATGACCCATAATTTAGTCACACTAAGCATTTCTAATATGAATATGATGATATTAAAGCTGGAATGATCTGTCCACTTATAAAGTTATATACATGGAATTCATCTCCAGATTACATGGCAACTAAGATCCTATTTTTGTATGTAGCTGGTTTTGTTATCATTTAAATTCATATAGAAAAAATTGAGTATGATGTTCTTCAGTCATTATTTACATAAAAACGAAAATTTAAAGAATTTGATCTTTTAGACAGGAAAATAAGTCAATATATTTCTTTTTAAAAAAGTTGATGTAGTATGATTGTCAATGAGACAACTATTCCAAAGGGTTCAATTTATTAAGATGAAAGCAATTACAAAATGTACTGGTCACTGTAGTGTATGTCTTTCAACAATGAGAAAAACCCATATACATGATATACAAGATATAAAAGTACCCAACGTAAAGAATTTGAAACAATTCATTACAGAAAACTAACAGCCTTATTTGTACAATGCTACAGTAGACAGAACAAAACAGGGGAACATTATGTCAGACATAAAGCAACTACAATGCTTTAAAAGCTCCTGGCATGGGACACGCACACAAAGAATATGACGGGGCTAAACATTTAGATATTGTTGATATTAATCCTTACAATTTTTGTAATTTGTTTTCATCCGTATTAATATTTTTTGTTTCTCATCCCTCTTATTTTGATTTCATTCCACCTTTTCCAGTTATTATTCTTTGATTATTTGTTCTATTGTATTCAAAATTAATTTTGTTACAAGTTGTTTATATCATTATTTTGATTTATTTTTAAAATTTACACATTTCACAATTTATTTCAACGAGTATTCAATCTAACAAACATGCAACATTCACTAAATAATGGAAATAATATGGTTACCACTTACATTAGTGCATGGAGGCATTCTATTATTGGTGCCAGTTTTCTTAGGCTCAGGAACTCTGGATATTTTAATTCATAGTTTGTTAATCCTACTCTATTAAGGCCACAATTAAAAATATTTTGGTTTGCCCAAACCCTACCCAAAGGTTGAGACAGTGGGTAGGTAGGTAGGCATTTTCTTTTTTTTTTTTAAAGAGAAATTGAAGTATTGGGTGTTTATTAGTCTTCATGCCTATCTCATTAAAAAAAAACTTCTTCAAATCAGGACAATAAAAGAATTTGAGTAGGCAGCTTTTTTCTGGGTAGGTAGCATTTGGGCAAACAAAGCTATTCTTTTTTATGGCCTAAATTTTACTAAATTTGGTGACCAATCTTACTGCATTTGAGATTTGAAATAAATTTTGTTTATGTTCCTGAAACATCATTTGAAACCTTCAAAATTAGTAGGTTATAGCCCTTTTGTGTTAAAGATTTTACACTATGAAATGTATTCAAATTTCTGATATCAATTCTACTATAAAACATATATCATGTATATAGTAGTAATTTCTAGCACAATTTGTTTTAGTGTGAGAGATAACATGTACAATGGTTTTACTGTATTCTTGGCCCCTGAATCCCCTCCCCAATCCCCCTTTCAAAAAGGGATATATTAAGAAAAAAATCATCAATTTTGTACGTGTTTAATATGATTCTTTTGGTATTTGCATAAAAAAAAACGCCTTTTCATATAATATACCACTAGAGGAAAATAATGTCATTTGGAGCTTGGAAACAAATTATGATATTGTTAAAATGACACTTTATGATTTTTTTTGGATTTTTTTCAGAATGTGAGTTGTGTAGATATTTTGCTGTGCCAATGTTTTGCAGGTCCAAATAATTGTTGTACAAATGTAAGTAAAACATCATTGCAAAAAATCTTACACTTTTAATATTGTTTGTTCTTTGTTAAGTTGTTAAATGGTAGGATCAGATTAAAAAAATTGTTAGGTTATAATCATTGCCAGGGTTATAATGTAGAACTGTGTCTATGTCACAACCCTATTTCCTTGAGTTTAAATTTAACTTAAATACATTTATATATATAGAAAACTGAAAAGAAGTGATGATTTACATTTTTTTTTCAATGGGTATAGGTTATGTAGGTTGATGAACCTAATTTTTTTCCAAATTCAAGGTAAGGAGTTTAAAAAAGTTAACCTGAATTGATTAGAAATTGCAGTATTTCAATTATACATTTTCTCATTTCTGCCAAATAATGATACACGTAAATAACCTTTTATTAAAGTTATTATTTGACAATTCAAACCATTACTGAAATGGAAAATTAATATCGGTAAAGTGATAAGGCATTGGGTAAAAGTTTTCTCATGATGTTTTGTCAATTAAAAACCATTACTGGATTAGGAAATAAATATCAGTTCAGCAATAAGGCGGCATGGATTACTCATATACCTTTGTATTTTTATTAGAGAAATTTGATGGCATATTTCATGCATGGCATTTAGAAATGATTGATGATTTTATTACAATTTATATTTTTCAAAAGTTTGCATGATATATTTTTATAGAAGATAAACTAACAAATATGAATATTCATGTTCATTAATTAAAGGAAGGAGATCTATATGAGGTACACAGAAATCAATTTTTAGATGAGATATAATATATACTCAATATTCCTAGGGTTACTACTCTGATCTCTGTTCGGGGTCTGCGGTCATAAAACTTTACCCAGAATGAGTACAAAATGTATGATTGATACAAAAATCCAGCACTTTTTAAAGTTAAATTCTGAAAAGTCAGAGTATGATGATTTTGCTTCAAATTTTTATGACCGCATGGCCAGCTCTGTAACTTGAACTTAAAAGCTGTGGTTGGTATGGGACTTTTATCTCATTTCACAAAAATGTGATTTCCTTTTGGAATATTCATACATACTTCTGAATATAAAGACATGTCCATCCACACTTTTTCTTCAAATTCTGGTTTCCAACTTTCCAGTTATTAGGGTTGCCCATTATTGAATCAATATCAGTTTATCCCAAATGACCTTGCACACTTGATGGTGATGCAGTGCTTACAAAGTTATAATTTAAATTTTTTATCTGGATTTGAAGGGATTCAGTTCCAATTTGTTTGTCCTTGCTATTAAAAAATTAATCATACAAAGTATTTGTAAAATATGAATTGAATTGTTCTTTAACTTGGTAAATTAAAAAAAGTTAAATTATTCATGGAATTAAAGGGTAAGGGTAATAATATTTCAGGAAAATAAAAGCGTTGTTAAATCGGCTCTTAATTTCCCCCAAAATGTAGGGTTGAACTTTAAATCTTAAAAAAAGAAAACATTTGTGTAATCAAGGTTTTACTGTAATATTGTTTTTCTTCTATACAGTGGTGCAATGAATGTGGAACTCTACAATCTCAAAATGTCACGTGACATATTTCCATGGTAACAATAATTTATAAATTACTTATAGTTGAGTAAGTATTTGTGTGAATATTCTCACCAGACTTCTCCACTCCTGTCTCATCACTGTTTCTTTGCTTGCTTTTACAAGACGTAGCACTGCTTGTAGGACGCATGAGCTTATAACATTTCACATGTACAAATCTTTGAATACACTGAAAAGTACAATTATTTCATTTTCGTTTATTTTGTTAAAAATTTCATGGCATGCATACTTTGAAAACCATAACAGATTTTGTCAAATTTACATTTATTTAACCTGGAACCTAATCTATTTTACAAAAATGTTTTATAAAGACATGTTAATTATAAAGTATATGCTATTTAAGGTTAATTATGAATTGAAAAAGCAAAATTCCTGTTTGTCTGATATATCATCATTAATTTGATTCCAATTAAGTAACAATACTGTTTATGTTAAAATTTGAAAAAATACACAAACTCCCAGAAATATATCAATAGATTTGTACTGTGAAATGTGGTTATAATATCTTTCAGATTTATAATGGGTGTGATGGTGCTTAAACTTACATATTAATCTCTTTTTATAATCATTACTAACCGTAGAGTAGAAATTAGCTATATTTAAAAATTTATATTATTTATTTTTAATTATATTCTTACAATCTCATATTATTTAATTAACAATCATCTCAAAATGAAAAAGTCATGATGAGGATATATTTGAACTGTTGCTATATATAATTTTTTGAAACCAAAAATTTGCATGGATATATTCATATGTATATTATTTGTCAACAAAGATTAATTCAATGAGATACATTTCCTGTAGTTCTGTTTGCAAATGATTTTCAAATACCTTTAGAAATGGCATGGAAAGAAATCATAAGATTATACATTTCTTATACATTAAACAACCTTAACTTTAGAAAATTTCTAATATAATTATTAGCACTTAATTACTTATTTTTGGTCTAGAATTGTAATCACAGCATACATGTATGATTTCATTTAAATTGATGGTCAAATGGCTTCATTTTGAACCCTATCACAATTTGAGATGGTCTGTTTTGTTTTTGCTTCTTTATATAGCATGACTAAAATCAGGTGCAGAAAATAGCACATTAAGATATATAGACATTTATTAGTCATACATATACATTTTGTATGTGTAAATACATGTGTGGAGGTAAATAATAAATATAACTTGGTGACTTGCATGATTGGGTTGGTATTTAGAAATAGAACATTAGTTGCCAGTATGAAAATATGTGTATGAAGTAATATTGGATAGCAGACTATAAAAAAATCTTTAAGATTAACTGTTTAGTGTAAAAGAATACTTTAAAATGTCTTAGTTTAGCCATTATATTTCTATGTGTTACTTGTACATAGTGTGTAAAGGACCATGTGTTACTTGTACACAATGTATGAATGAATGTGTGTTACTTGTACACAATGTGTGAATGAATGTGTGCTCTTGTACACAATGTGTGAATGAATGTGGTTTTGTGTTACTTGTACATTTTGTGAATGACTGTGTGCTTTATGTGTATCCTTTGAACAATGGGTGAATGGCTGTGAGTTTATTTTCTTTTTCATGTTACTTGTACACAATGTGTGAATAGCTGTGTGTGTTTTTTTATGTTACTTGTACACAATGTATGAATGAATGTGTGGTTTTGCCTATATATATATGAAAAAATGGAGAGGATATTGTTGCATTAAGAATGATATCGAGTGCTTTTGATGTGCAGGTTTTGTAATTTTAGCTTGACAGGTAAAATAATGAAAGAATATTAGCAATATAACGATGTAATTTATCACATTGCTTGTTTATATGTGATGACCAAGATGTCGCCTAAAAGAATGCATATATTTTTTTGCTTGATATTTTCCTTTGCAGATCTATGTGTATTTGAGTTTAGCAATTATGAAAAATCAAATTTATGGCAAATTGTTATATTTTCATGATATTTAAAAAAAAACACCAAAAAAACTTTCAGTTTGACTGCACATACCTATCAAATATTGACATAAAGGAAATAATATTTGATTTTGCAAAGCATCATTTTTCAAGTCCTGAATCCACCTTTTCATCAAAAGTCTTTAATAGAAGATCCTTTAGATATTTCTATCAATATGGAAAAAGTATCTTACAAATTTTTCCTGGAGATTCAACTGAACATATATAGAGTAATTTGAAAAATCTGAGCCTATTCTTTATAATGTTTGGCAAATCTTAGAAACCTTTAATACATGAACAGCAAACCTTAAAAAAAGTTTCACTCCTACAGGATGATCTGAATGTGCACAGAAATTATGGTTTTAAACGCAATCATTCTAACTTTAATTTGATAACTAATCCAAGAAATCAACTGTTGAAAAATATTAACATGTGGCTGAACAACACTTTAATTCACATGGTTAGGTGTGCTTCTCAGAAACTATTAGCAATAGCTCAAATATATTTGATACATGTATATGGAATGATTATTAATATGGTGTACATGTCCATCTTTCAGGGTTCCTTTGACATTGATGTCATTTTCATGGTTCTTTGGTCAACTTTAAATTTTCAACGTTAGCTCTTTTGTTATACACTTTAAGCAATAAGTCAAATATATTTGGTGTTAGGAATGATTGTTAGTGTACATATTGCAGGGTTCGTCTGACCTTAACTTCACTTCATGGATCAGTAAAATGTTTTGAAACCAAAATAAAATCTTTATCTAAAGGACATAAATTTAGTCATGATCAGTAAAGCAGGAGCAAACTTTCAGCATGTACTCTCTTGTTATTATTGATCATGATTGTTTTAATGGTTTCATGATTCAATTGAAGTTATATCAGACAAAAAGACATGAACAGTTATAATTCCTTAGGGATTATGCATGCACATGGCACTAGCTGAATCGACAGTTGTTATCATGAAAATATACCTAAGTACTGCAAAATACTGTAATAAAATAACAAGAAAAAGTACATAAGGATCAGTATGTTGTTAGAAAGATCAATGAATGGCAATAAAAAACTATAAATGACATTTATTTCTTCATAGGAGCAAAATATTTCAGGGAAAATTAGCATAACATGTATCCCAAAAATGTGTGACTTTGTTCTAGAAACTCAACTTCTCAAACAAAGTTCAAATTGAGATCTTGTCCTGCAGTTAAAATAAGAGTCATTTATAAGACAATTTTCAATACTTGATTCTAATTATATATTTAATTGTAGCCATATTTTGTACAAACACATATCAGATGAAATGTGTTCCAGTTTCAAGAAGTCTGAAGTCTGATCTTAAACTTTCATGTCAACTTTTATAGACCCATAAAAAAAATAGATTGAAGAAACTTAATTTGTACTTTTATATAATTTTAGGTAGAGAAAGAAAATGATTGTTGTGTATTGCCGTGTGACATCAAGTGTAATCATTTCAACTTTTGTTGTTTTGAGGTGAATTTGAGAACAACAACAAGTGAGAGAGAACACTCCGACTTTCAAATGATGCAGGTGAACTCAGCAAGAAGTATGCCTAGCCGTTATAAATCTGGACGCGAACCTTCCACTGTGGTTCAAGTTATTAATATTTAATGGAAAAGGAAACCCAATTGTATTTGATATTTGTTTGTTACTTTTTTGTTTAAATGATTTTTTTTAAAGGAGTTTTAAAGATTTTTGATAGTCACAGACATAATCTTTGTTGTAAAAATTACTGTTAGTATATAGAGTTAAACGAAGCAGGTCACAATGGTAAGTTCTAAAGTGTGTTTTTTTCATGGAAATAAAATATATCTGGTGTCTTTTCCTTCATATCTTATTTTTAGAGTTGCAAATAAATATATCTCTGAAATTTTTTTTTATCAAGCAGACTTGCACTTTTCTTCCTTTTCAACAGTCTCAGAGAGGAAGTGTTTTGAAATGATTGTCTGAATCTAAAATTTTATTTTATGAATGAGCATCATCTTTTGTTTAAATAAGTACATGTATTGGAGGTTTAACAATATTAAATAGAAGTAGAACAAACCCATTGTCGTTTTCTCGATAATACTTAAAGAAACCTGTTATGTAAACAAAGTAAAGTTTCAGAGGGTATGTTCATTTTGTTTATTAAAAATGTTTTATCTCATGAAACAATTTTAACATATTTATGATCTTAATAATCAAAATACTTGTATTACATGAATCTCATTTTGTTTTGTGATAAGTAAAACATGCAAAATTTTCTGCAGGTCATGGTGCTAAACATTTTCCCTTTCCATTGATTTTTTTCTTGCACAATTCATATAAATTTAAATTTTAAATGTGTACTTGTAGTGGTCAAATATTTTAAATTTATCTTTCCAAAGTGAAGTTCTTGTGTTGTGGTTGTATAATGCATGAATCAGTGATAAACATGATATTTGCTTTAGTGCTATTGTTCATATTTAGTTATGAAGAAATTCATAATAAAAAATTTCATATGGGGCAGGTAGTCACTCTCTTCTTACTTTAGATTTTTCAGTACTGTTTTCTTTTAATTTTAGTAGTGACAACACTGTCTAGTTTTTTTGTCAGCTTTTAAGTTGTGAATATTCAGTATGTTTTATGATATTTGAAATGAGAAATAGATCTACGTAACCCAATTGGTCATGTGGTCAGCATTATTTATTGTTATTGTATATGAGATGTGACCAACGAATATTTTACCGTCCATTGTTATAAGCATTGTTATTTATTTAGATATTTAATAAACTGAGATATTGTGCTTTTTATTTTTATTATTTTTCCTGTTATAAATAACAAAATGAAGGTACATTTTGCTTAGCTCGAGCATATGTTAATGTACTATAAATTCAGAAACAATTGTGCAACTGGTTGAGTATCGCAATAATATCGTGTATGCTGGTATCTGATACATGTATTTTTATGCAGATTCTCTTGAAATCTCAGTTATAAATCTCACAATTTTGAAATCACAATAATTGATGCACACAATAATTTCTGAATTAATAGTACCGGTATATCAAACACATATATTTGGTATGATTGCCAATGAGACAACTATCCACCCTAGAATATCGTCCAGCAGTCATTCTTGTTGAATCTATTTCAGATTTATTTCACCTGATCATCACCCAATTTTCATTTTCTATCACCCAGCATCTCTGTTCTTGCTATCACTGGGAAGAATGTTGTGGAGGCCAGATAAACATTTATTTCATTTTCAATCTTTAGCATGTGTATTTGCCTGCACACTTTGATTATGAGTAGTTTGGTCTACCAATACTTGATCGTTGTTATCCTGCCTTTTTCATTTATCAACATTAATTCACATCTACTAACTGGTTGGTTTGCCATCTCAATCCTTTACATTTGTTTTTTTTTTATTATAGAGAAATGTTTTATATTCATATGAACACACTGAAGTAGAATATAATTGCATTTTCTTGTTCATATGTATTTGCCTTGTCGCCTACACCTGGTTTTGACATTAAAGGTCAAGCCCAATATAGAATAGGACTATATTTTATAAGCATTTGCATCATAATCTCTGCATTTCTAATTCCATTGTTTTGCGTCTCTGTTCCTTGTCAAAAGCTTCAGTAATTATAGCATTTTTAACCGGATTTTTGTGACAAAAATGTCGGTTATTGATTTGGGGATGTACGGCGGGCGGTCGGGCGGCCGGGCGGTCGGGCGGCAATCAAATGTTGTCCGTGCATTAACTCATGAACCGTTCAACCAAAGCTTTTAAAATTTTAATATGTTATTACCGACAACTATACGAAGGTCAAGTTCAATAATGGCGATTTTGACTTTTACCGTTCAGGAGTTATGGTTCTTGAAAGATTGAAAAATGGAGTTTCCAGTCGTGTCCGTGCATTTATGCATGAACTGTTCTACCAAAGCTTCCGAAATTTTAATATGCTGTTACTGATGACAAAATGGAGGTCAAGTTCAATAATGACGATTTTGACTTTTACCGTTCAGGAGTTATGGTTCTTGAAAGATTGAAAAATGGTGTTTCCCGTCGTGTCCGTGCATTTTCTCATGAACCATTCAACCAAAGCTTTTGAAATTTTAATATGTTGTTACTGATGACAAAAAAGAGGTCAAGTTCAATAATGACGATTTTGACTTTTACCGTTCAGGAGTTATGGTTCTTGAAAGATCGTAAAATGGCGTTTCCATTCATGTTGTTGCATTTACTCATGAACCATTCAATCTAAGCTTTTCAAATTTTAATATGTTGATACTGATGACAAAATGGAGGTCAAATTTGATATTGACGATTTTCACTTTCACCATTCATCAGTAATGGTTCTTGTGATATTGCCAGGACACAAATAAATGTTAATAAATCCGGTTTGCTGTCGTTGTGACAGCCTCTTGTTAGTTTTCAAATAGTAACTTTTCTAATCATTTGTGTTTATAAAAAGTTCTCAAAAGTGGTGAATGAATAAATATTATAAAGCGGGGCACTGACTTCATAAAAGAGGGTTACAGGGTCATAAGGGTTAGGATTACAAGCATCCATTGTTTTGCGTCTCTGTTCCTTGTCAAAAGCTTCAGTAATTATAGCATTTTCAGTTTTCAAATAGTAACTTTTCTAATCATTTGTGTTTATAAAAAGTTCTCAAAAGTGGTGAATGAATAAATTTTTATAAAGCGGGGCACTGACTTCATACAAGAGGGTTACAGGGTCATTAGGGTTAGGATTACAAGCATCAAGGGTTAGGGTTACAGACAGCATTAGAGCTAGGGTTGCAGACATCATTTGGGTTAGGGTTACAGACAACATTAGACTTAGGGTTACAGACATCATTAGGGTAAGGGTTACAGGCAGCATTAGGGTTAATGTAACCGACATCATTAGGGTTAGGGTTACAGACAGTCTTGGGGTTAGTGTTACAGACCGCATAAGGGTTACAGTTACAGACAGCATTAGGGTAAAGGTTACAGACAGTCTTGGGGTTAGTGTTACAGACAGCATAAGGGTTACAGTTACAGACAGCATTAGGGTTAGGGTTAGACAGCAGTGAGTTAGGCTTCATTAGGGTTACAGACAGCATTATGGTTAGGGTTACATACATGATTAGGGTGAGGGTTCCAGACATAATTAGGGTAACGGTTACAGACAACATTAGGGTTAGGGTTACGGACAGGATTAGGGTTAGGGTTACAGAGATCATTAGGATCAGGGTTACAGACATCATTAGGGTTAGGGTTAAAGACATCATTAGGGTAAGGGTTACAGACAGCATTAGGATTAGGGTAACAGACAACATTAGGGTTAGGGTTACAGACATCATTAGGGTAAGGGTTACAGACATCATTAGGGTTAGGGCTACAGACATCACTAGGGTTATGGTTACAAACATCATTAGGGTTAGGGTTACAGACAACATTAGGGTAAAGGTTACAGACAACATTAGGGTAAGGGTTACAGACATCATAAGGGTTAGGATTACAGACATCATTAGGGTTAGGGTTACAGACATCATTAGGGTTAGGGTTACAGACATCATTAGGGTAAGGGTTACAGACATCATTAGGGTTAGGGTTACAGACAACATTAGAGAGGGTAACAGACAACATAAGGGTTAGGGTAACAGACAACATTAGGGTTAGGATTACAGACATCATTAGGGTTAGGATTACAGACATCATTAGGGTTAGGGTTACAGACATCATTAGGGTTAGGGTTACAGACAGCATTATACTTGGGGGTACAGACAGCATTAGGATAATGGTTACAGACAGCATTAGGGTTAAGGTTACAGACAGTATTAAGGTTAGGTTACAGACATCATTAGAGTTAGGGTTACATACATCATTAGGGTTAGGGTTACAGATAACATTAAGCTTAGTGTTACAGATAACATGAGGGTAAGGGTTACAGACAACATTAGGGTTAGCGTTACAAACATCATTAGGGTTAGGGTTACAAACATCATTAGGGTTAGGGTTACAGACATCATTAGGGTTAGGGTTACAGACATCATTAGGGTTAGGGTTACAGACAACATGAGGGTTAGGGTTACAGACAACATTAGGGTTAGGGTTACAGACAATTTTAGGGCTAGGGTTACAAACATCATTAGGGTTAGGGTTACAGACATCATTAGGGTTTGGGTTACAGACATCATTAGGGTTAGGGTTACAGATAACATGAGGGTTACGGTTACAGACAACATTAGGGTTACGGTAACAGACAACATTAGGGTTAGGGTTACAGACATCATTAGGGTTAGGATTACAGACAGCATTAGGGCTAGGGTTACAGACATCATTAGGGTTAGGCTTACAGACAGAATTAGAGATACAGACATCATTAGGGTTAGGGTTACAGAGATCATTGAATTAGGGTTACAGACAGCAATAGGGTTAGGGTTACAGACAGCATTAGGGTTAGGGTTACGGACAGGATTAGACTTAGGGTTACAGACATCATTAGGGTCAGGGTTACAGACAACATTAGGGTAAGGGTTACATACAACATTAGGGTTAGGGTTACAGACATCATTAGGGTTAAGGTTACAGACATCATTAGGGTTAGGGTTACAGACATCAATAGGGTTAAGGTTACAGACATCAATAGGGTTAGGGTTACAGACATCTTTAGGGTTAGGGTTACAAACAACATGAGGGTTAGGGTTACAGACATTAGGGTTTGGGTTACAGACAACATTAGGGTTAGTGTTACAGACATCATTAGGGTTAGGCTTACAGACAGCATTAGAGTTACAGACAGCATTAGGGCTAGGGTTACAGATAGCATTAGAGTTAGGGTTACAGACAGCATAAGACTTAGGCCTACCGACAGCATTAGGATAATGATTACAGACAGCATTAGGGTTAAGGTTACATACAGTATTACGGTTAGGTTACAGACATCATTAGAGTTAGGGTTACATACATCATTAGGGTTAGGGTTACAGATAACATTAGGGTTAGCGTTACAGACAACATTAGGGTTAGGGTTACAGACATCATTAGGGTAAGGGTTACAGACAGCAGTGAATAAAGGTTCATTAGCGTTAGGGTTACATACAGCAGTCAGTTAGGCTTCATTACGATAAGGGTTACAGACTACATTAGGGTTAGGGTTACAGACATCATTAGGGTTAGGGTTACATACAGCATTAGGGTTAGGGTAACAGACAACATTAGGGTTAGGGTTACAGACAACATTAGGGTTATGGTTACAGACAACATTAGGGTTAGGGTTACATACATCATTGGGGTGAGGGTTACAGATAACATTAAGGTTAGGGTTACAGACAACATTAGGGTTAGGGTTACAGACATCATTAGGGTTAGGGTTACAGACATCATTAGGGTTAGGGTTACAGACAACATTAAGGTAAGGTTTGCAGACATCATTAGGGTTAGGGTTACAGACAGCATTGAGTTTGGCTTCATTAGGGTTAAGGTCACAAACAATATTAGGGTTAGGGTTACAGACAACATTAGGGTTAAGGTTACATACAACATTAGGGTTAGGTTACAGAGAACATTAGGGTTAGTGTTACAGACAACATTAGGGTTAGGGTTACAGACAACATTAGGGTTAGGGTTACAGACAACATTAGGGTTAGGGTTACAGACATCATTACGGTTAGGGTTACAGACAGCATTGGGGTAAGGGTTACAGACATCATTAAGGTTAGGGTTACAGACATCCTTGAGTTAGGGTTACAGACAGCATTAGGGTAAGGTTTGCAGACATCATTAGGGTTAGAGTTATAGACAGCATTGAGTTTTGCTGCATTAAGGTTAGGGTCACAGACAATATTTGGGTTAGGGTTACAGACAACATTATGGTTAGGGTTACAGACAACATTAGGGTTTGGGTTACAGACAGCATTGGGGTAAGGGTTACATACATCAGTGAGTTAGGCTTCATTAGGGTTAAGGTAACAGACAGCATTAGGGTTAGGGTTACAAACAACATTAGGGTTAGGGTTACAGACAAAAATAGGGTTAGGGTTACAGACATCATTTCGGTTAGGGTTACAGAAAGCATTAGGGTTAGGGTTACATACATCATTGAGTTAGGGTTACAGACAGCTTTAGGGTTAGGGTTACAGACAGCATTAGGGTTAGGGTTACGGACAGGAATAGACTTAGGGTTACAGACATCATTAGGTTTAGGGTTACAGACATTGTTAGGGTAAGGGTGAAAGACATCATTAGGGTTAGTGTTAAAGACATCATTAGGGTTAGGGCTACAAACATCATTAGGGTTATGGTTACAGACAGCATTAGGGTTAGGGTAACAGACAACATTAGGGTTAGAGTTACAGATATCATTAGGGTTAGGGTTATAGACATCATTAGGGCTAGGGTTACAAACATCATTAGGGTTAGGGTTACAGACAACATTAGGGTAAGGGTTACAGACAATATTAGGGTTAAGGTTACAGATATCATTAGGGTTAGGGTTACAGACATCATTAGGGTTAGGGTTACAGACATGATCAGGGTAAGGGTTACAGACATCATTAGGGTTAGGGTTACAGACAACATTAGGGTTATGGTTACAGACAACATTAGGGTTAGGGTTACAGACATCATTACGGAAAGGGCTACAGACAGCATTGGGGTTAGGGTTACATACATCATTAAGGTTAGGGTTACGCACATCATTGAGTTAGGATTACAGACAGCATTATGGTAAGGTTTGCAGACATCATTAGGGTTAGGGTGATAGACATCATTGAGTTTGGCTTCATTAAGATTAGGGTAACAGACAATATTAGGGTTAGGGTTACAGACAACATTAGGGTTAGGGTTACAGACAACATTAGGGTTAGGGTTACAGACAGTATTGGGGTTAAAGTTACATAGAGCAGTGAGTTAGGCTTCATTATGGTTAGGGTTACAGACAGCATTAGGGTTAGGGTTACAGACAACATTAGGGTTAGGGTTACAGACAACAATAGGATTAGGGTTACAGATATTATTACGGTTAGGGTGACAGACAGCATTGGGATTAGGGTTACAGACATCATTAAGGTTAGTGTTACAGACATCATTGAGTTAGGGTTAAAGACAGCATTAGGGTTAGGGTTACAGACAGCATTAGGGTTAGGGTTACGGCGGACAAGAATAAATTTAGATTACAGACATCAGTAGGGTCAGGGTTACAGATAGCATTAGGGCTAGGGTAACAGACATCATTAGGGTTAGGGTGAAAGACATCATTAGGGTTAGGGTTAAAGACATCATTAGGGTTAGGGTTAAAGACATCATAAGGGTTAGAGTTACAAACATCATTAGGGTTATGGTTAAAGACAGCATTAGGGTTGGGGTAACAGACAACCTTAGGGTTAGGGTTACATATATCATTAGGGTTAGGGTTACAGACAGCATTAGGGTTAGGGTTACAAACATCATTAGGGTTAGGGTTACAGACAACATTAGGGTAAGGGTTACAGACAACATTAGGGTTAGGGTTACAGCCATTATTAGGGTTAGGGTTACAGATATCATAATGGTAAGGGTTACAGACATCATTAGGGTTAGGGTTACAGACATCATTAAGGTAAGGGTTACAGACAACATTAGATTTAGGGTTACAGACAACATTAGGGTTAGGGATACAGACAACATAAGGGTTACGGTTATAGACATCATTGGGGTTAGGGTTACAGACATCATTAGGGTTAGTGTTACAGATATCATTAAGGTTAGGGTTACAGACATCATTAGGGTAAGGGTTACAGACATCATCAGGGTTAGGGTTAAAGACAGCATTAGGGTTACAGACAGCATTAGGGTTACGTACAGGATTAGAATTAGGGTTACAGACATCATTTGGGTCTGGGTTACAGACAGCATTAGGGTTACAGACAGGATTAGAATTTGGGTTACAGACATCATTTGGGTCAGGGTTGCAGACAGCATTAAGGTTAGGGTTACAGACATCATTAGGGTTAGGGTTACAGACAGCATTTGGGTTTGGGTTAAGGACATCATTAGGGTTAGGGTTAAAGACATCATTAGGGTTAGGGTTACAGACATCATTAGGGTAAGGGTTACAGACAGCATTAGTGTTACAGACAGCATTAGGGTTAGGGTTACATATAACATTAGGGTTAGGGTTACAGACAACATTAGGGTTAGGGTTACAGACAACATTAGGGTTAGGGTTACAGACAGTATTCGGGTTAGGGTTACAGACAGTATTCGGGTTAGGGTTACATACAGCAGTGAGTTAGGCTTCATTAGGGTAAGGGTTACAGACAGCATTAGGGTTAGGGTTACAGACAACATTAGGGTTAGGGTTACAGACAACAATAGGATTAGGGTTACAGATATTATTACGGTTAGGGTGACAGACAGCATTGGGATGAGGGTTACAGACATCATTAAGGTTAGTGTTACAGACATCATTGAGTTAGGGTTAAAGACAGCATTAGGGTTAGGGTTACAGACAGCATTAGGGTTAGGGTTACGGCGGACAAGAATAGATTTAGATTACAGACATCAGTAGGGTCAGGGTTACAGACAGCATTAGGGTTAGGGTTACAGACATCATTAGGGTTAGGGTGAAAGACATCATTAGGGTTAGGGTTAAAGACATCATAAGGGTTAGAGTTACAAACATCATTAGGGTTATGGTTAAAGACAGCATTAGGGTTGGGGTAACAGACAACCTTAGGGTTAGGGTTACATATATCATTAGGGTTAGGGTTACAGACAGCATTAGGGTTAGGGTTACAAACAACATTAGGGTAAGGGTTACAGACAACATTAGGGTTAGGGTTACAGCCATTATTAGGGTTAGGGTTACAGACATCATAATGGTTAGGGTTACAGACATCATTAGGGTTAGGGTTACAGACATCATTAAGGTAAGGGTTACAGACAACATTAGATTTAGGGTTACAGACAACATTAGGGTTAGGGATACAGACAACATAAGGGTTAGGGTTATAGACATCATTGGGGTTAGGGTTACAGACATCATTAGGGTTAGTGTTACAGATATCATTAAGGTTAGGGTTACAGACATCATTAGGGTAAGGGTTACAGACATCATCAGGGTTAGTGTTAAAGACAGCATTAGGGTTACAGACAGCATTAGGGTTACGTACAGGATTAGAATTAGGGTTACAGACATCATTTGGGTCTGGGTTACAGACAGCATTAGGGTTACAGACAGGATTAGAATTTGGGTTACAGACATCATTTGGGTCAGGGTTGCAGACAGCATTAAGGTTAGGGTTACAGACATCATTAGGGTTAGGGTTACAGACAGCATTAGGGTTTGGGTTAAGGACATCATTAGGGTTAGGGTTAAAGACATCATTAGGGTTAGGGTTACAGACATCATTAGGGTAAGGGTTACAGACAGCATTAGTGTTACAGACAGCATTAGGGTTAGGGTTACATATAACATTAGGGTTAGGGTTACAGACAACATTAGGGTTAGGGTTACAGACAACATTAGGGTTAGGGTTACAGACAGTATTAGGGTTAGGGTTACAGACAGTATTCGGGTTAGGGTTACATACAGCAGTGAGTTAGGCTTCATTAGGGTAAGGGTTACAGACAGCATTAGGGTTAGGGTTACAGACAACATTAGGGTTAGGGTTACAGACAACAATAGGATTAGGGTTACAGATATTATTACGGTTAGGGTGACAGACAGCATTGGGATGAGGGTTACAGACATCATTAAGGTTAGTGTTACAGATATCATTGAGTTAGGGTTAAAGACAGCATTAGGGTAAGGGTTACAGACAGCATTAGGGTTAGGGTTACGGCGGACAAGAATAGATTTAGATTACAGACATCAGTAGGATCAGGGTTACAGACAGCATTAGGGTTAGGGTTACAGACATCATTAGCGTTAGGGTGAAAGACATCATTAGGGTTAGGGTTAAAGACATCATAAGGGTTAGAGTTACAAACATCATTAGGGTTATGGTTAAAGACAGCATTAGGGCTGGGGTAACAGACAACCTTAGGGTTAGGGTTACATATATCATTAGGGTTAGGGTTACAGACAGCATTAGGGTTATGGTTACAAACATCATTAGGGTTAGGGTTACAGACAACATTAGGGTAAGGGTTACAGATATTATTACGGTTAGGGTGACAGACAGCATTGGGATTAGGGTTACAGACATCATTAAGGTTAGTGTTACAGACATCATTGAGTTAGGGTGAAAGACAGCATTAGGGTTAGGGTTACAGACAGCATTAGGGTTAGGGTTACGGCGGACAAGAATAGATTTAGATTACAGACATCAGTAGGGTCAGGGTTACAGACAGCATTAGGGTTAGGGTTACAGACATCATTAGGGTTAGGGTGAAAGACATCATTAGGGTTAGGGTTAAAGACATCATAAGGGTTAGAGTTACAAACATCATTAGGGTTATGGTTAAAGACAGCATTAGGGCTGGGGTAACAGACAACCTTAGGGTTAGGGTTACATATATCATTAGGGTTAGGGTTACAGACACATTAGGGTTAGGGTTACAAACATCATTAGGGTTAGGGTTACAGACAACATTAGGGTAAGGGTTACAGACAACATAAGGGTTAGGGTTACAGCCATTATTAGGGTTAGGGTTACAGACATCATAATGGTAAGGGTTACAGACATGATTAGGGTTAGGGTTACAGACAACATTAGGGTTATGGTTACAGCCATCATTAGGGTTATGGTTACAGCCATCATTAGGGTTAGGGTTACAGACATCATTAGGGTTAGGGTTACAAACATCCTTAGGGTTAGGGTTACAGCCATCATTAGGGTTAGGGTTACAGACATCATTAAGGTTAGGGTTACAGACATCCTTAGGGTTAGGATTACAGACATCATTAGGGTTAGGGTTACAGACAACATTAATAGGGTTAGGGTTACAGATACCATTAGGGTTAGGGTTACAGACATCCGTAGGGTTAGTGTTATAGATTATTGATTGTAGTTGTAATTCTTTTTTCCCCCTATTTGTATGTAAAAGTATAGATAATTAATCATCCATTTTAGTTTAAAGCAAGTAAATGTTCTTAATTTATTTGTTCTTTACAGTTTAATTCAGAAGAAATACCTACACGGCTAGATTATACAATTAATTATCTAATTACTTAAACAATTCTATATTAATAGTCTTGTAATTTTTATAAAAGGCATAATTTCAAATCTTATCTTTAACTATATTTTGTGTATCAAAATTTAATTTTTTTTACCTGTGACGTCACTTTTGTTTCATCTATCTACTTGTGTGATTAACAATGCATGATTCTGTTGTGCTGTTTTACATGCTGTCCAAGGTTGTTTTACATGTTTGTTTTGAATCTGTGGTTAGTCAGCACTTTGGTGTTGACATGGATATCAATTATATGGTATTTTTTTATATAAATTTCCTGTTTGCAAAAGTATGAACTATTTCTAAATACGAGGGTTTTTCATATCTCAGGCATAGATAACCTTTGCCGTATTTGGCACAACTTGTTGGTCATCAACGCTTTTTACCTTTATACTTGTTTGGCTTTCTGACTATTTTGAGTTGAGCTTTGCTGATGAGTCATATGTTGATGAAAAGCGGGTCTGGCATTTCAAATTATAAGCCTGATACCTTTGATAACTATTAGCATGTCGAAATGTATTATTGTATTGGTTAGTGGTCTGTCCTAAATGTTCTTGCATTTATTTGTACTGTAGTCCTGCCATGTAATGTTGTAATTTTAGTGTTAAAGCATAGCTATAAAAGTGCAAGATTTCGCAGGACACAAAAACATGTTCAACCCACCATATTTTCTTAAAATGTCCTGTACCAAGTCAGAAAAATGGCAGCTGTTATTTTAAAGTTCATCTCTGTGTGTGTTAAATTGTCGTATGTTTTTTGTTGCACTTTAGTGTTTCTGTTGTTTCGTTGTTTTCCTCTTATAAGTGATGTTTTTCCCTTGATTTTAGTTGAAATCTTGATTTGTTTCCTCTCAATCAATTTATCACTTTCGAATAGCAGTATACTACTGTTGTCTTTATCTACCACAGTAACTACAGGTGAGCGACAGAGGCTCTTGAGAGCCTCTAGTTATCGTGATTATTTGTTTACCAGACGAAATAGTTCATGGTTACAAGTATTTGATTTTTACTAATTTAGGACTGCATTTTTGAATATATGATTATCTTGTTTAAAAACATTATGTGATTATATTGGCAAATGCTTTTTGATTATGTCATTACTTGGACACCCTCATTAAGGGACTCTAAAATATCCTGACATGACAATTGAAACATTTCAAAGAATATATATTTAATCAAAGAGCAGAATGCTCTGAGGGATACGATTGCCATAGTTTTCATTGACACATGTATAGCAGTTCTGCCAAATTTTCATTTAGCAAATGCGTGAGATTTGGCAAAAATTGAAAAGATCAAAGAGGAAAAAAATAGATCCAAGGATACTGCCGCAAAAAAGCATGAACATGTGTGAGTCTCGTGCATTTGCGTGAGTCTCGCGCATTTGTGGCAACCCTGGTACAGCTGGATAGTATTATTTTCAAAACTAATTCAACTGCACATGCAAAATGTAATAATCTGAATAGTCACTCAACTTTAAAAATAGCCAATCCCGGTTACAAGAATATGAGCCATGTACTTATTGTGTTTTATTGAATTATAGTTATCCCGTACCATTGTAAACTCGTACCACTAAAAAAACTTGTACCAATGCAAACTCGTACCACTGCTAACTCGTACCAACTTATTCAAATGCATTTAAATGGTGTTAAATGATGAATATACATGATATACGTTACTTTCACTCAATACCTCTTAAGTCTGTAAAATGTATATAATTTGAAAGTACAATGACCAATTTGTAGCTAATGTTCCTTGTCTATTGGATAGAAAATACTGTGGCAGATGTAGATTATTAAAGTATTAACAGTTTCACCCGAAGAAAATATTAATTTTTCATGAATAAATCTTAGCAGTTAGTCAAAATGATTTCCAAAATTATTTTTACTGTCTATAAATAACAATGAAATGTAACTGAGGTCCCGAATTTTCCCGTCAAAAAAGCACATGGCTTTCAACCGTTGTAAACATAACATTCAATTTGTGATCATGGATTACAGCTTTAATTAACTTAAATTGAATATATATATATTCAATTTAAGGTACAGTTAAGGCAATGTCTTAACTTTCTTCTGGATTAAGTTCTAGTTTGAAAGATCAGTTTAAAATAATGCTTAAAAACATTCTTTATTTTTGTCTAAGTTTAAATTAAAATCCAGTATAAAATTCAAGTAATTCAACTTTATTTTTATTAAGTTTACAAACGAAAACCCATAAAACATCATATTTTTTAATATATTTTTAATGGTTAGAGTTTGCAGTTGTTCAAGTTCTGAATGGTACGACTTCCCGGTGGTACAAGTTACCGTGGTACGAGTTAACTTGCTTCTGTATCTTATCACCGTAATTCTAGGAGGAACCCTATTTCTAACTCTTTAAATATTGAAGTTCCTTTGGGTCAGAGGGCATGACTTCTTTCCGTACACACGGAATTGAGATCGTTATTAATATAATAAGGACTTTTTCGGCATCTAACGAGTTAATTTTTATCGTCGAGTCGTATTTATAGTATTTCGATTTTGACGGAAATACTTCCAGAAGGGAGACAACTCGAAACGATAATATGAAAGACTCCATTTTGGCTGAAGGGGTATTGTAGGTAACTTTTACGATGTTGAATTCATTTATTTTAATTTAAATTATGCATTTGATTTAAAATTATGCAACAATAACCCTCAAAAGCAGACAGACATAGAAAGAATCCCATGAGTTTCAAATTAATCAATGAAGCGGGGAATCCAGAGCAACCACTCAATCTGATACCCCTTGAAATCATGAAAATTATAAGCATGTGCATTAATACATAAACAAACCGTGACTTGCGATTTGGAACAAGAACGTTTAAATTATATGATATGACGAATGGTTCTCCATTTCTTTATGAGAGTACAACATCAAATATCAGTTTCATAACGGTAAAATATAGAAATACTCCACTTCAGTTCTTATGACAGAAATAGAATTACCGGAATTCAGAGAACTCTCGCAAATTTCAAAACTGGGGAATTCCCTCCGACGTTTTTCTAAATATATAAAAACACTAAATATAAATACTGTTTAATTCTGATTTTCCGTGTTTTTAAAAACACGCATATAAGTCCAGGGAAATATCACACATGAAGATTATGAGAAGAACATTACAGGAAAGTGGTATATGTTCAATCCTTTTGCTTGTTTTTACCTTTTAAAGCAAGACAATCATAAGAATCTAAGATGTTGCTGAATGTTTAGAAAAAAATGAATGACGTGAGGGAATGTAGTATGAGTCAACGGTAAAAGTCTACAGATTGCTTGAAAGCAATCGTATCCCAAAAAGAGCTTCACAAAAACAAATAAAACATGAATGTGTATTAAAAGTACACAGATGCCCCACTCACACTATCATTTACCATGTTCAATGGACCATGAAATTGGGTAAAAAATCTAATTTGGCATTAAAATTAGAAAGATCATACCATAGCGAATATGTGTACTAAGTTTCAAGTTGTTTGGACTTCAACTTCATCAAAAACTACCTTGACCAAAAACTTTTAACCTGAAACTTCCACTTTCATTTTCTATGTTCATTGGACCGTGAAAATGGGGTCAAAAGTATAATTTGGCTTTAAAATTAGAAAGATCATATCATAAGCAAAAAGTGTACTAAGTTTCAAGTTGATTGGACTTTAACTAGATCAAAAACTACCTTGACCAACAACTTTAACCTGAAGCTGGACAAACGGACGCACGGACAGACGAAAGGAGGCACAGACCAGAAAACATAATGCCCCTCTACTATTGTAGGTGGGGCATAAAAACAAATTAGGCAAACATCAACCAACAACTTCCACTGAATTAAAGTCTGACTTTGGACAGGCACATATAGAATGTATCGAGCACAACCTTCCCTTTTAACCTAGGGCAGTGAGTGGTGTAACAGCATAACAAAGAACAAACTTAAAAGTTTAAAACTGGCAATCTTAGTCCGTTAGAGTTATATTTATACAATTTGAATGCAACTGCCACATGCATGGTTTGAAATCCCACACACAGCTAGTGAAACAGTTTTTAACAGTACTCCAGGAATACAAATCAAGCATAAAAATGTCAAATACCATTATTATACTGGACACAAAAAAGGAAAACACCTAATAAATTTATTTATTTTATCTTCTTTGAATGTTGTTATACAGTAGAACATATAAATAAAAAACACTTTTATATAATTTTAACTTCAATAAATGTATACACAACAAAAATCTTTATATTGAAGGTGTAAATCAAGTCAAATTAATGTTTATTTTTCAATTGTTTTGCAAATATTGAGAGTTTTATGAAGAAACAACTTGCAAAAACTGACAATGTGAAATACAAAAGAATTTGTATGTAACAGGATTTATAGGAAATGAAAATGATTAAAAACACATTACAATGTATCAACGTTATACATAAATATCTAATACATATAATAATCAAGTTTTGAACATCAAACTTACTGTTATATAGTTTTGAATATCAGCACAATCATACAATACTAAGAATTGGTTTTATTTGCAATAACAACGGTGTAAGGTGAAAATCTTCAATCTTGAACATAAATTATTGAAACTAATAGTCATTAAAAAATAATTCCAGATACATAAATAGCATCAGGATATTATTACAACAGTCACAGAAAATTATGGCTTTTTTTTATCACATAATACTACAAGCTTGTAAGTCATATTTTAAAACATTAACTTACATTAGTCAAATGTGACAAGATGGAATATCTAACAGATTTATCAATTTAATAACTGATATTGCACACATCCCAATTAACATTAGGTACATTTAAAAGAAAGAAAAAAAACCCACCCATGCAAGAAGGTACTTCAGCAGTATATACAAACATAACTGCCTTAAAGTTTACAGTATGTTAGAAACTAATATTTACATACATTTAGTATCAATCAGCTAGTAGAGAAACCTACAAATAACATATATACTGGTCCCACTGAGGAAATGACATGAAATTTAAATATCTAGATTCTAGAATGGAAATGTACATGATTCTATCCATAATGCATTCCATGTTTTTTTCACACACCAGCTGACAATGTCTTCCCAGTTGGCTGTAAATAAAAGAAAAACAAAGATCAAACTAAGACTGTAAAGTATTTCAAAACATCACTTGTTTTTCCAGTTTTTAACATTTTTAACAATATATTTGGGGATAATTGTTTATACTGACAGTACTCTTAGCACAGTCTATAAATATACTATTTTATATTAAAATGAATTATAAAATGCAATTTAGCCAATCAGAGTTAAGGTGTTATAATTTTATCCCTTAAAAATTAATACTATTTGATTTAAAGTAGATTTAGGTTACTCATAAATGCATAAAGCAACCAATAACAATCATAAAACACGTTTTTGAATTTAGCCAAGTTGTCATAGAACAAGCACCCCTTTTTTATTTATTGATTAAGTTGAACTATAAATGTACATTACCTTTATAAAGACATGAGAGGGTAACATTTTCTGTACTATAGGATCTATTGTCCCTGGATATCTAACCATGTTGACAGCAAGTTTTGGTAGCAGCAGATGTCCAGCCATTAAAGGGAATAAGTTGTACATCAAATTGTATGGCTTTCCTGGTAAGACTCGGAAGTGAATCTATAATATTTTGAAAATAATAATACTATTATCATGATTATATTGTGGATTCATTTATTTTCATTAATATGCAGAAATCTCTTTTTTGTGGTTTGCCATACAATAATATTGATTGATTGTTGGTTGCTTAACATCCAGTGGCAAATATTTCATGCATATTCAGAACGAGAACAAGTTCACAATAAATACAATAGGTAGGTTGATACGATAGAGGCCATCTGGGATGATGGTCGTGGAAAATTGGACTGCCACTGAAAAATGAGGGTATATTGGATAGGGACAGAAATTTTGCCTTGCAACAGGCCACCTACAGACCCCTCAAAAGAGTTGTTGCAAGGGTTCTTAACGTGCAAAAAGTGTGGCACTCCCTTTACAAGAGGCATCGGATTTAACATCCCCCTTCTGACCGGACCTGACTGCGAACTTGATACATCCCGCACAGCCAAACGGACACTCCACTTCGGCAAGCATTTTACTGCCGGTCGGGAGAAGACCAAGTGACCATATTTCTAAACCCCAGTCACCCTTGGGGTACCATACAATTATATAGAAATTGTGTACTTCATTGAATTTTTAAATATGTGAGTCATCTATAACCCTGAAATCAATGTTCATTGGTACCCCACAAATAACAATGAATCCACGGTTTTTTGTTGAAGGAAAGCACCTTTTAAAATGGCCACAGAAAGTCTTAAAATCATCCTTAATACCTTTTAAGAATTGCTTTTAAGATGTCTAAATAGTGTCTGCAAAGATTTAGAATTGAAATGAAGTACTGTTACATTAAAAAGACAATACACTACAAACATGTCAAATGTACATCAACTTGTCCTTTAACTTTTCTTATTGATAGACAATTATAATAGTAGAAGCAGAATTATAAGGCTTATGATAGCTTTTACGTGAGCCCTAGACCTTCATTGTAATAAAATTTGACCGTAATTTATAACATGATCAAAACTGTATGAATCAACTTAAATTTCTGTTTCAGAACATAGTAGACATTTTGATGAATATATTTGTTTGAAAATGACTAAAATAGTACAAACAAGAAAGTGTCCATAGTAATATCACACTATCATTTTCTATGTTCAGTAGACCTAAAATTTGGGGCCAAAACTTGAATTAGGTATTAAAATTAGTAAGACCATAGCATAGGGAACATGTGTACTAAGTTTCAATTTGATTGGACAACAACTTCATTAAAAACTACCTTGACCAAAACATAAAAGAATTGGGACAGACAGATGAACAAATGGATGGACTGAAAAACATAATGCCCCTAGGTAGGGTATAAAAATGTATAGCAGCACACTATTTATTCATGAAGATCATATCTAAGGTTTTTTTACAATTGTGCTTCAACTGATATAATATAACTTTTATAATGATTTACCTGCTTGTTACCAGAAAACATAAAGTTATCATTAGGTTCCATGGAAACTTCCATTTCCTGTGGATAGGAGGTCCTATTGTGTATGACATAACAGAGAGGGAGCAGTTGTTTCACACTACCATAAGCTGGTAGTCGTAGATCTACTGATATTGGAATGTGTTCTATGTTGACTACAGGTAAAGGAAAGGAAGTTGTTACAAATGGTAGCTCCACATCACTGTCCCATTTTCTATGAACGAAACAAAGATAAATTAGTTTCAGTTTCATAATAGTCCATGAAAGTTTGACATAAAGTCATAGATGTCTAACATTTTTTAGCTAAAAATAAAAGTCAGAAAATGTGACAAGAATGCCAATGAGACAACTTTCTACCAGAGACCAAATATATAGAAATACAACATTAATTAAATGAACTTTTTGTAAATGTTAACTGCAAAGAAATAATTTTATCAGTATAAAAAAGCAATATAAAATTTTTTGGAGAGTTAAATGTTGATTGTCTATATTGCATGTATATACGTTATCTCAATCAAAAATATAATAAATCATTGTACCTTCTCCATGAAACAGTGTAGGTTCCAAGTGATGTTGAGGTCTGTGATGTAGATTTGGTTATCAAACAAAAACACTCTGTTGCACACTCTTTCTTGTTTAAACACACTGTAAAATACAAAAGATTTTTTTTTATAATTTCATTTGATTTCCATTTTGAAAATAAAAAATGATTATTCATATATTTAACTTCAAGATTTTCAAAGTACAAGTAGAAGTAATGTATGTATAAATACTGTGATTCATTAGTATTCGTTGGATACCAATTTTCGTAGCTTTAGTGTGTACAGGTGACCCATAAAATTAAATGTTCAACAAATAACAAATTTTCTATAACTAATATGCAGCATTCAGTAAAAACCACATAAATAAATATCCATGTACATACAAGTTTTCTGTAATCCACAAAAATTGGTTCCTACCAAAATATATGAATCCACAGTAATATTTTTTTAAACTCTGATAAAAATAAATTGAATAAAGCTATTTGTTATCCTTTTTTTATTTGAGAAAGAATAAATCAGAACAGAATATTGACTATACCTCCTTGAATCTGTGAAACTGTTTCCTCGTCTGTACTCTGTATGTTTGTTGGCTAAAATTTAAATAACTAATATTTATTATATCCAAAAATTCATTCAAGAAATAATAATTTACAATTCTTTATCAAATAGCAGTCCATATTACACACTCAAAAAGTATGCAAAAACAGAGAGAAACCTAAATATATGTCTATGGCATACCATCACATTTCAATGTGTAGCTTTGTCAAAACCTTAATATTGCATATTTTCTAACAAGAATATGTGTTCAAAGGAGACAATACATTTGCCTGCTCATCGTATCATATTTGTTTAAACCACAAAATCAAAAACCCTAATTTGACAATCATTCAAAAACTTTATGACATAGAGAATGTGTACTCAAATTTCATGATAGACTAACTTTTTATCTAACTTCTCTACCAGGCACCTTAAAAAACTGAAGAATGAAAAAATATGTGCCTACTTAAAACTATTTTAAGGTTAATGTAAATCCAGGAAGAATCCTATTATGATCATATCATAAATGACACACAATAATCATATTTACCATTTGCAGTTGACTAGATTTAAATTCTACAGGCCATGGTGAAGTACATGTTAGCTCTGGTAGTAAAATAAAAGGTTCCTCTGCTTGGATATTCTCTATTTCTTCAAACTGGAATTTAAAAAAACAAATTATAGTACATGATAAACATGGCTGTGCATCTGGTACAAGCACAGTTTAGAGAAAAATGTAATGTCATTGATTATAACATATTAAATTTATCATAGGAATAGAAGAATGTGATGGTTTTGTCTGTCACCTCAATCTCTACAAGAGGTCTTTCCAGCAACTTGTGGACTTTTATAGCTGACTATGCAGTATGCTCATTATTGGAGGCCGAATGGTGACCTTTAGTTGTTAATTTCTGTGTCATTTGGTCTCTTTGTGGGGCATTGTCTCATTGGCAATTGTACCATATTTTCCTGCTTTTATAAGTTAAAAAGACTACAACATTTGTATGGATAAACTTGATTCAATCTAAACTACAAATTTACAGACAAATGCCAACTGCATATACTTTGCTTGAACCCAAAACACAATAAATTAATTTTAAATGTCTAATGAATACCTTTAGTTTTTCTACCTTTAAAATATTGGTCCTTTAAACCTTTTTTGTAACACAGCCTGATGCCATGTGCCTGTTATTCAGTAGATGTCATTTGTTGATGTGGTTAATAAGTGTTTCTCATCTTTCGATTAGACCGTTGTTTTTCCTGTTTGATATGTTTTATACAGGTAATTTTAGGGCCCTTTATAGCTTGCTGTTCCATGTGAGCCAAGGCTATGTGTTGATGGCTATACTTCGTCCTATAGTTTTTTTACTTGTTACATGGAAGGAGAGTTGTCTTATTGGTTCCATACCACATCTTCTTATATCTGTAAAGACTGTTCTTATTTATATATCTTTCAAACATTGGAGTTTTCCATGTTTACAAATTTGTACTCACCTTCATAGACTGGAGTTTGACAGCTACATCAAATGGAGACACTGTTGTCACGGTAATGAACTCTTCCTTCTGACAAGAACATGTGATCTGTGTCTGTTTATTTGGTACAGAGATAGAATATTCAACCTGTAAATATAACATTACCAGACTTTAAAACAATCCCAAACTGTTAAAAAACTATGGCAGCTATGTTGATGACCCATTGGTGGCCTTTAGACACTTCTCTGATCATTGGTCAGATTATTATCTTTTTGACACATTCTCCTTTTCAGACTCAATTCTATGTGAATTTAATAAAATAAAACTCAATCCTTGATTATCATTCAACTACTGTAAATTCCATAGGCGGATCCAGGGGGGGGGGGAGCTGGGCTGGGGGGCCCGGGCCCCCCCTTCATGGGAAAAATTTGGTTGATTATATAGGGAATCATTGAAGCATGACTGAAGAGGCCCCCCTCTTAGGTCAGTCAGCGGGCCTCCCCTTAGGAAAAGTTCTGGATCCATCACTGAATTCTGAAATTATTGTAAGTTATATGAATAGCGCAAAATTGTAAAATATGTAATAAATCCTCTCAATTATTTCAGAATTTAGCGTACTGTGGATTCATTTATTCCCATGGGTACCTATCAGTCAGGGGCATTACTTAAACAAGTAACAATTAAAATTACCTATTCAAGTTATGTTGGAAACGAGGCTATTTTAAATATTACTTATATAAGTAACTTTTCTGAATATTATTTTTATAGGTGTCCAATAACACAGATTTTACTAGGTTTAACAATTTTTCACAGTCATCTGGTTATTTTTCCCATGACATATTAAATCTAATCCTTCTGAAACACTCATTAACTTTCTGACGCACTTATCTTTCATACCGACGTTTCTTGGTCAAAGATTGGTATCTTGGGACAATTGAATTCTCATTTTCCTCCAAAATCTTGAAGGTAGACTGATATAAATAGATAGATACTTGTGAATTGATTAAGACTTGAAGTTATTTATAATTTGTAACCCAAACCAAGTACACATGTTCCTTAAATAAGTTTTAATACTAATTTTATTAAAAATGTATCAAATAACTTATTCGAGTAATATTTTTGTCATAATTTTTAAAGTAACACTTCATCTCTATAATCCTCTCAAATATAATAAATTCCTAACTTTATGATATGAAATTATGTAAAAACTCATCAAAACTACATTTAGTCTATGTTTTATTGAAATTTAAAATAACTCTATTAAGTAATTATTTTATTTTCAAAAACAAAAATTACTTATATAAGTAACGTTAAAAAATTACTTGTTTAAGTAATGCCCCTGACTGCCTATTGTGGTGGATTAAGTAAAACTAAAATGCTTGTGGATATTTAATTTCATGGTTTTGCTGAAGTCTGCATATCAACCTATATAATTTTGTGGTTAACCTTTACCCACAAAGTACCCCAAAATTGGTATCCAATGAATAATAATTAATTCACAGTATCATAATGTTGTAATGTAAGAAAATAGTCTGTTCCCCTCTTGCTGATGCTACTTAACTTTTTGTTGGTCTAATAAAAGTTAATGTTGAAAATCTCAAATATGTAAATTCAGAAACATTCAGGTTGTATTAATGCAAATAAAGCAACTAGGTGAGTATGGCAACAATAACAACTTGTATTTTGAAATATAGGCTTGTGTGTACTATTTTTCTAAATCACAATAATAACATTTAATAAAACATTTTGGTCAACTCTTGAAATTAAGTCAGAAACCTTGTCAGTGTTTGTCTTTAGCCATATCTTTACAACTTTTGTCCCTCAGGAAATTCTATATCTTATACTGTATTACTTTTAAAAACTAGATGTGTCAAAGCGACACGAATGGCCCCGTCTCAAAAAGTTGGAAAATCTGCAATTTCAATTACACATGTGGAAACAAAAATGATGGTAGTCTCACATATCAAGAATCAGCTCAAAATATGGAGGCCTATAGAAAATAAGTCTGTATAACTGTGATTTTCAACACGTTTCAAAGGAAGGACGAAAGACACCAAAGGGACAGTCAAACTCATAAATCTAAAACAAACAGACAACGCCATGGCTAAAAAATCTGAAGGCGTTTAGAAAAAAACTCCATATAACTGTGATTTTCAACAATTTATCAAAGTCCAAAGCCCGTAATTTCGTCAAAAATTAGTGGAGCGGAAAAAACTTCAACTTGATCTGTAACTCATCAAGTTTAACTCACATACCAAACATCACCCTTATATCTGAATGCGTTTAGAAAAAAAACTCCATATAACTGTGATTTTCAACAATTTATCAAAGTCCAAAGCCCGTAATTTCGTCAAAAATTAGTGGAGTGGAACAAAACTTTAACTTAATCTGTAACTCATCATAGTTAACTCACATACCAAAAATCAGCCCAATATCTGAAGGCGTTTAGAAAAAACTCTGTATAATGCTTTGTTGCGGAATGACAGAATTTCGGACAAGGGTAAAACTACATGTATATGGCACCGACAACTTCGTTGCGGGGGCCATAAAAAACTATTTAGGAATACTAGGTTGACATATTGCATTAACATGTCTCTATTCATAAAAAAAATATATTCATTATTGGTAGACTCCAAGTTCAAAGCCTAGAAGTCTTTTGATTATTTTGTGTTGCTGGATTGATGTCTGATTGAGTTATGATCACTTCTCCTTTTTTCTACTTCTCATATTTATCTGTGATTACTGAGCTCATCTAGGTTTAATAAAGACAAAGTACAGTAAAACTTTTCAAGTTGAGAGTCCAATAAGATACAATGATTAAGTCCACATGACATAACAAGAGTTCACACAATGAAATGTCTCGCTTTTAATACTGACCATTGATTTTATGTTGATACTGTGGATTCATTTATTTTCGTGGGTATCAATTTTCGTGGATTGCTGTAAACTTGCATATTCGTGGATATTAGATTTCGTGGTTTTGCCAATCTCTGTAAACAAAGTTTTTTGAAAATATATAATTCGTTGATCATTTAAATTTGTGGTTCACCTTTACCCACGAAAATTGGTATCCAACGAATAATAATGAATCCACAGTAGTCCTAAATATAAAGCTTTATTACAACTATCCCATAAACTTAACATGACCCAGAAAATGAGGTCATGTTCAGATAAACCAAACTGGAAATACCTGTACACCTTACAATCATTCTGGACACCAAATATTCTTTAAAATTAGATGAACTAGATACCATTGAGCTGGGAGCCATCTCTGTGGGCCCCGCTGTCAATAACATGGGGTAAATAAGTTGTATGGATAATCTGATATGAAGCATTATTTGAAGTTATTACATAGTCTCATGTGTGATTTTATTCTAAGATTTCTCGAGAGGAAGAGCGGACACAATTTCTTAAGAACAGCAAACGGATGGACAGACCGACGGACGGACCTTTGACACACACTCTGGTGTCATGTACAAACCGACAGACAGACGGTCAAGTATAAAGTATGAAATATTAACGGTTCTCGAGAGGTAGGGCGGACACAATTTGTTAAGAACAACAAACGGATGGACAGACTGACGGACTGACCTTTGACCTAGGATGCATACATTATGACACATTCTCTGGTGTTGGTTAATATATATGTTAAGTTGAAAATGTTTGTCAGGTATAAAGTATGAAATAATAACAGCTGTCCTCTCAAAATATAGTGTGGATCAAATTTGTTAGCGATGGACAGACCAACAGACAGACAGACCTTTGACCTAGGAAGTTGTACATACATCATGACACACCCTCTGGTGTTGGTTAAAATGGATGTCAAGTATAATATTTGAAATCATAACGGTTCTCAAGATATAGAGCGGACACGATCTTCACCACAGGACACGGGGTTGTCAACTGAAACCAAAGTTTTTTTGACCTTGACCTTTGACCTAGGAAGTTGTACATACATCATGCCACACCCTCTGGTGTTGGTTAATAAACATGTTAAGTATTAAGTATAAAATCATAACGGTTATCTAGATATGGAGCGGACACGATTTTCACCACAGGACACAGGGTTGTCAACTGAAACCAAAGTTTTTGACCTTGACCTTTGACCTAGGAAGTTGTACATACATCATGACACACCCTCTGGTGTTGGTTAAAAAGGATGTCAAGTATAAACTTTGAAATCATAACGGTTCTCAAGATATAGAGCGGACACGATCTTCACCACAGGACACAGGGTTGTCAACTGAAACCAAAGTTTTTTTTATCTTGACCTTTGACCTAGGAAGTTGTACATACATCATGACACGCCCTCTGGTGGTGGTTAATAAACATGTAAAGTATAAAGTATAAAATCATAACGGTTCTCTAGATATGGAGCGGACACAAAGTTAAAGTGTTACAGATGGACGGACAAACTGATCACTATAGGGCGACCCGCCTAAAGGCGGGGCCCTAATAATTGCACATAGTACAGGAAGATTTAAAATTGATCTATGAACCATGAAAATCAGGTCAAGATCAAATGAAACCCGTCAGATAGAATTTAACACCTTACAATCATCACATACTTAACCTTTTGCATACAGTACAAATGTATCTAAGAAACAAACTACCATAGATACTCGAGTATAAGTCGATCCGCTTTTAAGTCGGATGCCCTTTTCAGCTTTAAAATCTAAGGATTCAGTCTTGACCCGCCTATAAGTCGGTTCAAATTTGGACCCTTTTTTTGCAGCAGAAAGTAACTGATCATCGGCAAAATCAAGAAATTAGATTGAGATTCATGTATTGAATGAATGTTTGTTTCTTTACAAAAACCTCTTGATTGATAGTTTCACCTCTTTAAGAATGGTTTACCATTCCTGATTTTTTTTCTGATAATTGAAGATTATCTCTGATTTTGAGAATGCCTCATTCATATTTCAAGTGGATCTGACATTCTGTGACTTGAAAGAAAATTCTTCTCCCATAAAAATAAGTATTATGATGCAAAAATACAGCAATGATGTCCCTGTCTTCATTAAGTCTTGTAAAGTACCCTGTACCCTTTTTATTTGGTAAACAGAGATGTAGGAGTACAACTCGACATGGTTGCGTTATTTGCTAACTGTTGATGACCATACAGGGACCTATAGCTGTTGACTTCTATGTCACATGGTCTTTGGAGGAGAGTTGTCTCAATACAAAACCACATCTTCTTATTTTTCTTTAGTCTTTAAGCGTCAAGAACATTCCCTTAAAATTTAAATTAATTTAAAAAAGTGGTTCCCTATTCATAACTCGAAAACCACAATTTTTTAGTATTTTCACATAATCAAGAACCATTTTATTACATCTATAAGCGCCACTGTTGAACTCCTGAACAGCAAAAGTGAAGAAAAAAAAAAACACACATAACCAGTCTTTAAGTGTCCAGGATTTTCGCTTAAAATTCCAATTTATTTAAAAAAGGGGTTCTCTATTTATCATCCCAAACCACAAAATTTTGAATTTTGTAGACAACCAAGAACTTTAATTTTGAAAAGAGCCATCTATCATTTGGAAACTGAAAGTCTGATGGACATAGGGCAGACTTCTGTTTTACCCTGGACTCTGATAAGGGGATGTATAAAAATACAGAAGGTTAAAAAAAACAATTTTAAAATATAACATTTAATATTTCTTATGATAATATTAAAATGACAGTGTTTATTAACTTTATGTAATTCTGGTAATTTTGTCTTATCATGTGTCTTTCTTTTTAAATCGTATTACACATTTTTTTATTGATTAAGACATGATTCATACAGGTCTAGGTCTGTAAGACTGTTTTCATTGTGCTGTAGATTCCATATTATTCCTTGGATACCAATTTTCTTGGATTTCATTGTTACAGTTGAACCACGAAATTAAATATCCATGAATATGTAAGTTTTCCTTCATCCACAAAAATTGGGAACCCACGAAAAATAAATGAATCCACAGTATACAGGTTTCAGAGTTCTATGATATAACAATTTTATCATGTGAATTAAAGTATTAGTAACTTCTTTATGAAGCATCAGTTCTATGATTTCAATGAAAACTAAGAAGCATTCAGGCTTTAAAATTCTTTCATAATTATATTATGGAAGAAAGTTTCAAAATAAAAATTCTCTCTCTTGAAAGCGCCACAAGTTGCTGATTGGTTTTATAACACAAACTACGAATAAACAAATAAACAGGTACACTTTCTGCCGCAATCAGATTGAACTTTTTAATACAAATTCCGTTGGAATCTAAAATTGTTAAACATGTCCCCGAATCATCAACCACAATTATATTTCCAAATGTTGTAGAGACCAGATCATACGGTCTGGTACATTTAGTGTATTTCCACTTCACTTTCCCATTCTGGTTCAAATCTACGACTTCATTTTGGTAAAGACAGGATAAGATTGTATGCCCGTTTATGTTTTCTGTAATTCTGTATCTATTCAAAGAAACATCCTCGCCCCACTTATATTGGCCTTCACACTTGAATTCTTGCATTCGTCTTCCATCTTTGGATAAATAAAGAAGGTTCGGTTGAATGGAGCACGAGTTTCTAATATAGCTAATACGTGGACAATCTTTCAGATAAAGTAATGAAATCTTTCCACTTTTAGTTGCATGCAAAGCCAAAGGATAATTATTACTTTCTGGCAAGGTATATAGTACCTTTGGTTCATCTTGTGAATTTATCATCTGAACAGAAGCATCTTTTCTTGAAATGAAGAGTAGATCCTTAGATTCTGAAATTGAACTATCTACAACAGACTTAAGGTCTGTGATTGTTCTAGGCTTTTTCTCTAATTGCATTTCAAACACACTTAGTTTATCTCCCACCCAAGTCTTATCCTCAGTTGCTGCTAAACTGCTTTTACTATCAATATATCTGTGCAGCTTATCAGAACAGTCTAACTGAATCTTAACTTCCATTGGTATCTTGTTACACTGCATAGATCCCACAATTTGTGTCATATCATTTATCTCCCCTGCATGAAAAGTTTCAACTTCCTGTGGAAAAGCTACTTCATGATCAAATTGACTGATGAATTCAGAAAAGTTTTCAACATCACTTCTAATGACTTTTATATTATCTTTTAATTTGGATTTCGTAATTTCTTTCATTTTCAGTCTGCATTTACTTTCATCTGATTTCAACTTTGACCTTTTCTCTGAAATGTTTTGCTTGTTTTTCTCCAAATCGTTCTGTAAATCATTTTCTAATTCATTGGTATACTCATTCAATAACTTCTTCAACATTTCAGCGTGTTTTAATAATTTAGTCTTTTCATTGTCATACTTTTCTGCATAAAATAGATCTAAATATTTCAAAGCATTGATTTTTCTGGATATCAACGGTAAAATATCTTCTTCAAACTGAGTATTTAATTGATTTAGTTCCTCCATTTTTTTCTCATGAAATTGATCAAGGGTCTGGACTGTATGTTTTCCATGTTGCCCCGACATACATTCTGGACAAACAAATTCCTTACAGTCCACACAATGATTAGTGTACGATCGATTATGGTTATGACAAGAAATATCAACAAGGTTGGGTCTCCATCTTTCAAGTCGATGTAATTCCGATCCTCTTCTTTCCAAATCTCCTACACGCTTAATTTCATGCTTGCTGGCATTCTCAGTCTCATTTTTACCATGAATTTTTTCACAGTCATCACACATTAAAATATCGCAAGTTGTACAAAGCAAGTTTGTTATTTTTTCTTTTCTGCATTGTGAACAAATTGGGAACTGAGCTTCCTGTCCTGAGCCAGAAGCCATTGTCCAATGTGATTCTGACAGTTCCATTATAGTAATGACAACAACACACAAAATAATAACATTATAAAATGAATTTTATCTCTGATAAAGTATAAGGTTCACATTTTGTATAATGGATTGGGACATTTTGTTCTTCCTGTTTTATTTATAGTTTATATGCAATTTAATTTATCTGATAAAAGTTCATATCATTGTGTAATCTAATGCAAATATGCAGTAAAATTTTATTTTTATGAAAAATTTGTATGATCTCACTAATAAAATAATATACAGAATTTTATTGTAAAATTTGTCCAATTTTTTTTCCCCAACAGAATGAATTTATATTTTGATTCTATCTACACAAATGTATATGTTCACACAAAGAAAGGGCAATGCACAATGTTTTGTTTTTACCACTGGCAAAATAAAGACTGTCATCATGTAACTAGAATCATTGCATTCTTGTCCAGTTTTGCCAATTCTGTTTTCCCCCAGATTATAAACTAGAGGCTCCAAGGAGCCTGTCTTGCTCAGCTGATATTTTTGTTTACAATTGATGCATGAAACAATGCAAAAATAGCACATTTTTAAATGAATCTTTGTGGATTAAAATCTAATTTTTCCTATGATTTTAACATCTTTCAACCCATTTACCTAAAATTTTGAAAGAAACATTCAGAGCTCTTTTTTAACCTTTTTATATCCCATAAATTTAAATGCATTAGAAGCTACATATCATGTTTAGACGCATATTTTGCAAAGATATGTAAGATATGCAGTCTAATGTTTGATAAAAGAAGGGAGTCAATGAGATTTATCAGCTCTCCAAATTTCAAATCAATTGTAATATTTATATCTTATTATGATTTGATCGTTCTTACAAGTGTTACTTAACTTTTTATACCTTGTGTCTAATGCTGTATTTTGTAATTTCACATGGGTTATCTTTAAAAATATAAAAATTACAAAAAAAAAAAATTCAAGTCTGATTACTGGACAAAAGGCTATAATTATCACTGAGTATAGATAACTATAAACATTGATAATGTGTGATGTAGTAATCTGATAAAATGTTTCAAGTGCATTTTTTAAATATTGATAATTTACATGTTTGTACTGTAATGTTTACCTCCTGTTTAAAGTGTTCTCTGATAGGGTTTGTACTAGACTTTATACATTCTATACTTAGAGAGGGTTGGCACATGACAACTGGCCTTTCTGTCATCACACTGTTATCACAACCTCTTGAATGAATACTTTATATTGAAAATGATTGAAAGTAATAACTGTACATTCTAACCTTGAAAATTTTGATTGGTTTAAACAGATATTTATTTCAATATGAAATTATATAAATTGACAATATGTTATATCAATTAAACGAAATCATCAGGTTCCCCTTCAAAAATTTATTTCAATATGATTACCTTGACAAAAACTGTTTTACTTCCTGTCTGCATGTTCTTGATGTACATCTTTCTACTGGACTGAAATAAGGAAATACAATTGGGTCACTTTTGCATAAATTCTATAAAGCATTTACTATCAGTCTTATTTTACTGAATTCAGTATACATGTACTATTAATTCAGAAATTATTCTGAGGGTTTTTATTAATGCTCATATTGCAACTGGTAGCGAACGCAATAACAAAAACTTGCTTTCTATGATCTGATACATGATTTTCCTGAATTTGCAATAATTAAACTTGCATTTTTGTCAATTCTTCAAAAATCCTAATTATAAATGCACCCAATAATATCTGATCTTTCAGTATAACAAAAAAAAGTTATCTTTTTTAAAACTTTATTGTATTATAACCCAATTTGTAACTTCTCTTGTGTCCCCTTGACATAACATGAAACCAAACTTTCTAATAGACAACTTTAGAATTTGTGCACTTTCTAATGTATCATTATCAAATGTGCATACCTTTACAACAAAGTTTGTCAGTTTTGTACATAGTTGCTAAGTTTATTTTTATCTATATAACGAAAGAAACAGTAGAAGTTTGTAGAATTCATTTTTATAAAAGTAATGTTACAAGAACATATAAGAAATGACTTACTGCAAGCAACCAATTCTAATTATATGGTCTGTTGTTAAGTTATGTGAATTTAGTATTGAAATAATACATGTAATATGAATTCTGATGAGCAGGTTCTGTTCATGGAGAATTAGACTTACCATTTTACCAGCCTGTATAACACCTATATTAGCTTCCATTCTCTGAATCTCCAAGTTACCATCATATTCTGCCTTGTCCATACTTATATGAGCTGGAAAAATTAAAACAGTTCAAGTTTCTAAATGTTGTATTAGTATTTTCAGGGTTTTTTTTATGTTGCTTTGCTGCTTCCTTCTTGCCTTATAACCCAAATATCATTTTCTTCACACAAGAAAAAGCTATTTAAATTATGCCCTATTGTAAAATAACCTTGTATAAATTTTGAGAGTGTATAGGTTGTTGGGATTTGTGCACATTAATAAATGTCAATTTTCAGTGGCAAATCACAGTGTGAACTTTTTAGAGATGGAGTGCAAAGTAATATACCAAAACAAGAAGTAAAATATGAAAATAATGTGTCATCTCTATAAATTTCACAAAAAGTTAACTTTGTGTGAGATTAATGTTTATGACCCCTTCTGTGGCCTATGAATTATGAAATTTTCAAACTGCATTAGTATGAAACGAGCAAAGATACTGAATAATAGATATGGGCCTCTTTGTACATATACCAAGGGGAAACTTCTTGTAAAGCATTAATACTCATTGTTTCATTGGTTTTACTAGAAAAAGGGAATTTGGTGAAAATAAAAACAAGATTTTTGTAGAAAATCCACAGACTTTAATACAAAGAATTTTGTTATAAAATTTAAAACGCAAGATTACTAACTTTTTTTTCTATGATGTGCTAGTGTTTATTGTTTACAAAAAGTCCTCAACAACCTTTAAATTCCAAAACACCTCGTGCTGAGTCACTTAAGTCGAGCACACCCTAGAAGGTGTACTTGAATTGGTCCATATTTATTTGTTTTGACCAATATCTAAATTTATAAACTTGTTTTAAGGAAATGCATGCAATAGTCCTGTTTATCGCTATTTTGTGCATTTTTCCTTTGATCTTTTTTGTGATAATTTTCATATCATGCTACTCGCTTGAGATGGAAAATTATCGCAAGAAACTAAGCAGGCACGTGGCGTTGCTAACGAAATGACATGAAATTGACAATGTCGTCATAGGTAAAATAGCGATAAACAGATTATCATTGGTCATCTCAACTTGATTGCCTTTCTCGCTTTCACCGTGCCGGCTCAAGCGAGAAAATCAATCTCGTTGAGATGATCAACAATAATCTATAAATCTATCAAACATTGAATTGCCAAATATGAAAGTACAAGGGGAAAGGCTGTGGATTTTCTATAAAATTTTCATATGTTTAGCATTGAATCAACACAAAGGGTACATAATTCTTAATGCAAATCAAAATCTTAATAAAAAAAAGTACACCTATAGAATCTGTAAAAAAATACTTTGAAAACCATAGATTCTATTTTGAAAATGTTAGCAGAATGAAAGAGACATGTCATTGTTATTTAAGAATTATCTAATTACAATGTACTACAACTTATAATTTTGAGTAAATTTATTAGACATACTGGCATTTAAATATCAAGTAGGTGAAGATAGTTAAAATATGAGCTGAAATCAATATTTGTTTTATTTCATTGGAACAAATTTTGGACATAAATTAAAACGGATGATTTCAAAATCATTAAAGATTTTTTTTCAGAAATCCATTTTTCTCTTTCATATTGGACATCTATATTATAAACATGTACCTGTTTGTTCATTTGTGGTATTCTGGCTCTGGTCTTTTAAACCAAACGATAACCTGTAAATAATCAAATTCAAAACTAACAAAATTATGGAACCTCAAGGTGGAACAAAATCATAAATCAACTGTTGTTGAATACAAGCTGTCACAGTCTGCACCAAAAACTTTTTCAACTACTAGTCCGAAGACCAATATTCTGACATTTTTCTTATTTGGCCAAACAAAGTTTTGCAAAAACTTACTAGTCCGAATGAAATTTTACTAGCCTGGGGCATCGGACTAGTGGCTAATCGTTCTTTCACAAGAGTACGATAAAAAAAAAAAGATGGGTTTTCAAAATATTTTATGTGTTATCTATGTTGTTATGCTGACTTATGAAAAATATAAATTATTGTTGTTTGGTTGCACTTTCATTGATATGCTCCACATCTACCTTGATTCATTTTAGTATTAAACAAGAATGTGTCCATAGTACACGAATGCCCCACTCGCACTGTCATTTTCTATGTTCAGTGGACCGTGAAATTGGGGTCAAAACTTTAATTTGGAATTAAAATTAGAAAGATCATATCATAGGGAACATGAATACTAAGTTTCAAGTTGATGTAACTTCAACTTCTTCAAAAACTACCTTGACCAAAAACTTTAACCTGAAGCGGACAGACAAACGGAGGCATAGACCAGAAAACATAATGCTCCTCTACTATCGTAGGTGGGGCATAAAAAGAATAATTGAAGAAAACCTGTACAACATGAATTCATCTTGTAATCAATCCATTGTTGTTTTTGAAATAATTTTGCTACAAATGTTATATTTCTTAAAGGCTTGCACAAAATTTGACAATTTTCGTACAATTAAGCTAAAACCATATGCGGTTACAAACATAAGCCATGATGTACTGCAATAATCTTTTAATACATTTTAAAATTTAATGCAAAAATCTAAATGACAATCAGAATGCTTTATTATTAAATAATCCTACCTGACATCCATAATATCCAATGATTCCTTATTTTCTACATCTATCACTAGTTGGTAGAACTCATTCAGTAGACATGGTGGCTCATGGTGTAAAGTAAAGTTTACATTTGCTGGTCTGTGGGTCACTCTACAAATTAAAACAAGTTTTTAATATTCAACAGTTAATTACTATTCATTTATACTTAAACTTTGACCCTTTAAAGTGAAAGCATTTATCTGACACTCATCATACTGTTAACAGAAATTCATTGACAGATTGGGTTCTGCTTAAAGTCCAGCACCAAATATGACTATAGATTATTGCGTTGCGTTGTGTATTTGATCGTAAGCTAACTAAGGTGTTAAAGATAGAACTACGTCTGCCATTATCCGTTTCTATTCAATACAACATAAAGTACCGTAGATACTCGAGTATAAGTCGATCCGCTTATAAGTCGGATGCCCTTTTCAGCTTTAAAATCCAAGGATTCAGTCTTGACCCGCCTATAAGTCGGTTCAAATTTGGACCCTTTATTTGCAGCAGAAAGTAACTGATCATCGGCAAAATCAAGAAATTAGATTGAGATTCATGTATTGAATGAATGTTTGTTTCTTTAAATAAGTACATAAAATTGATGTTCATCCTGATAATTTATTATGTTGATAATAATAAAGATGTATTCATTTCTTGTTTCTTGTTTTTATTCACTGTTTTGCCTCATGTTGTTTACGTAATGCATCAATGATTTTGTAGTGTATGACCAAACACCTATTGTTTGAGAAAAACGAATATAAACCAACATGAACCTGTACAAAATAAAAGTCAAACGAAAAAAATAAATTAATCCAGTTAATCATTCATAACAGATCAGTCATAGAATAAATAAACTGAGACAAAGGATAGACACCATCAATTAATGGATTACAGAAATCAAGGGACACTAACTAATTAACCTATTAACCTGTTACTGACATTTTTCACACCTATAGTGAATACAACTCTTTGTCACTTAATTAGGGGTTATTCGTGGATTATACTGGCTTGTCAATCAATGTAGTAATTTTTAATAAAACAATGATAACACAATTAGTCGGTTAGATACATTCTTTTTATATATTTAGTACATTATTATCTTCTTCTGATTTCTGGTTCTTGGCTCTTCCTTTGGGATGATACAAAAACCATGTGGCCATGAAAAATCAATACACAAAACGGAAACGGTGGGAAATTCAACACAAATGTTAACAGAGAACAAATAAAACACAAAGACAGTATTGTAGTCATTTATTTTCAACAAAAGCTATTTATTTAGAGATTTATGTAGGTTTGGATATCACAAACGTAGTTTTGGTCAGGAAATTCACATCAGACCACCTTTTTTGAGCTTTGATTTTTCCTCTGGTCTCGGGATCTCGCTTATAAGTCGGTACCCCTCTCTGGATTCTGAATTTTACTCCCAAACTTCCGACTTATAAGTGAGTACCTACGGTATCACAATTACGCGATGTCACAAAGATAGTGACCTTACTGCAAAAAGGTATGTTAATATTAGCGCAATTCTTTACAATGACATGTATCCAGGTTGATCTCATGAGATATACACATTAACCCTGCTTTGTTTTAGAATATACCGAGTCAGATTTGATATACAATGTATGCTTTCTCACAATGTAACAGGAAGACATGTCATCTTTCACAACAACAAGACATAACCACCAAAGCATTTAGTTTGACAAAGAAAAAATAGTCAAATCAAACCTGCTCAAAATTTATTTAAAATGAATAAAATATACCCGAAACAAATTTAATAATCTCTTAATAAAATTAGGCATGCTTCTTTTGTAATCAATAAACACAGAAATGTCTGAGAATCTGGTTATAATTTGTGCTATAAAACCCCACTTACTTGATGGCAGATTTAACATCAATATTATCCCACTCCAATGGCCCCTGGCTGTTTACATGTTTTGGTAAGATAGACAGAGCCGTCTGTAAGGGCGTGACAGCATCACCACCCCCACCAACCCACTTCAACTTTCCTAAACTTCCTGTCTCTGAACCAAACTCTAAAACAACTGCTGTTATCTGAAAAGAGCAAATATATTCTTGTTCTCAATTTAACTTAAAAACACCAAATCATCTGACAAGGTTACTAGTTCGTTTTGATGAAAGATAATTTAAAATTATTGTTAATCAATGTTATAACAAGAATGTATCCCAAGTACACGGATGCCCCATCCGCACTATCATTTTCTATGTTCAGTAGACCTTGAAATTGGGATAAAAACTCTAATTTTAAATTACAATTAGAAATATCATATCATAGGGAACATGTGTACTAAGTTTCAAGTTGATTGGACTTCAACTTCATCAAAAACTACCTTGACCAAAAACTTTAACCTGAAGCGGGATGGACGCATGGACGGACAGACCAGAAAACATAATGCCCCTCTACTATCGTAGCTGGGGCATAAAAAACAACATACTACTTCAATTCAAAAACACACAGTTCATCTTAAACTTAAAATAGGTCATAGCCAGGTAACATTGAATAAACTATAGCTAATGAGTCAAGACATTTCCAACTGATTTTTATAGTTTGTTCTAATGTTGTACTGTTACATCACTGTCCAAGGTTAGGGGGAGGGTTTGGCACTTGCAAACACTAATTCAGTGGTTGTCATTTGTTGCTGTATATCATTATTTTTCGTTTATTGTTTTGCACATTAGTCAGGAAGTAAGATTCTCGTTTTAGATACAAGAAGATGTGGTATGAGAGCCAATGCAACAACTCATCGTTTTAGGGCCTTTTATCAAAACTTCATCAAAAACTACCTTGATTAAAAACTTTAATCTGAAGGGGGAAAGACCGACCAATGAAAGGATGCACGAAAGGATGGACAAATTGATGAATGAACGAACGCACAGACCAGAAAACATAATGCCCATTAATGGGGCATAAAAACCAAAACATCCTTGTCCTTCATCAAAAACTACCTGAAGCAAAACTTTAGCCTGAAGCGGGACAGAAGGACTAAACAAACGTACAGATCAGAAAACATAATGGCCATAAATGAGGCATAAAAAATAAGAGTTCTATGGATTCATTAAAATTTGTGGAATATGCAATTTTCTGGGTTTATTAATACATTTGTACATGTTAACCACGAATTCAAATCTTCCACAAAGGCCTGAATGCTGACTTTGGCAAAACCATGAAAAACACAAATTCTCATTAATCCACAATAATAGGTACCTATGATAACTGATGGATCCAGAGTGCGTTTACTTTTCTGCATTGGCTAGAGGTATAGGGTGAGAGTTGAGATCTCACAAACATGTTTAACCCCGCTGCATTTTTGCACCTGTCCCAAGTCAGGAGCCTCTGGCCTTTGTTAGTCTTGTATTATTTTAACTTTTAGTTTCTTGTGTACAATTTGGAGTTTAGTATGGCGTTCATTATCACTGAACTAGTATATATTTGTTTAGGGGCCAGCTGAAGGACGCCTCTGGGTGCGGTAATTTCTCAATGCATTGAAGACCTGTGACCTTCTGCTGTTGTCTGCTCTATGGTCGGGTTGTTGTCTCTTTGGCACATTCCCCATTTCCATTCTCAATTTTATATCAAAGAAAATCTTTGAATTTGAATTATGAATTTCTGGAACATGGCAAGCAATTTATTCTTATAATATAGAATTGAGATATAAAGAGCTTATGTCTAAAGAGTTTGAGATAAAAAGATTTTAGATATAAAGAATCAATTGTATTTGCAACTTGTATTTATAACACTGCTTACCTCTAGCTGTGTGTCAACATCATCTTTCACAGGTAGAAAACTAAATTTATAAGATTTGGGTTTTCCTGGTACTAAATATAGATCAGCCCCTGTGCTTTCAGACTCTGATGCAGCTGATACACCATGGCCATCAATAACAATACAGTACTGGTTGTATAACTGTAAATATTAAAAGATTGTTGTTTGAGCAATGTCCAGTGTAAATACTTCATAACTTCTGTAAACCCACTAATTTTCATGAGGGCTATTCCAGAAAAAAATGTATGGGGGGGGGGGGGGGGGGGGGGGTTGGAAGGCACATTATATTAATAATACATGGGTGATGGGTATCAGAGCAACTTTTCACACTATAATGCATTAAAATTCTCAATTACAATTGTCTGGGTGGCGGGTGCTTACAAAAACTGCCTTCCAACCCCCCATACATTTTTTTCTGGAATAGCCCTGAACGATTTTTATGATTAGAAAGATAAAGCAAAAATAAATAGTTCACTGTTGCCAATATGTAAAGCTTCAATCATTAATTAATCAAGAAAATGGCGAAAAATTAAAATGTTCTTAAGTCAACTACAAAGGGTTAATGGTGAAACAAAGTATCCATAAAAATCCACAATATCTTTGTTAATGAATTATTATATATTTATCACAATAACTAAATGAACTTTATCTTTAATATGACAATCATATATTTACATACCTGGTTACTGAAGAAAACTGACAATTTTGAAAATCTCACTGGAAATTGACAACTTGCTCTGAAAATAACAAATTAAACTTCTTTTAGTAATTAAAATAGATGTGTGTCATAAGTATTCAAATGAAAACAAAACTATGTATTTCATCAACAATCTGTTTCTTTCAATTAATTCCATTCTGAAAATTCATATGTCCATTGAAGGCATTAAACAAATTATTTGAAATGTCTGATCACAGCCTCCACTGCAAATAAATTACTTGCTATAGATCTAGAAAATCTAAACTTATTTTAAAACTAAGCTTTTATTTGCCATTTCTTTGTGATTAAATTTGTGGATTTTTGCACCTATAACACCATTTTCTTCCAGGTTATAGATGTCTCTTTGACATTGTATACATTTTGTATTCATATTGTGTCATAGATCAAATCTATTCATTCAGTGTATGTTTACTTGTTTTTGTTATTCGTTTTATCGAGTTAAACCATTTCAATTGATATTCTATAGTGTGCCTTTTTATGTTGTAATATTACACTAATGTTTCAAGTTAGGGTGAAGGTCAACCCCTGTAAAAATGTTTAAACCAGCTGCATTTGTTTAATAATTAATACATACCACATCTTCTTATATCTATTTACCTGAGAAACACATCCAACTCTATTTCTTTATCTGCAGACACAGTATCAACAGTAAATCTAGCTTTACATTCAACTGTAATGGTGAAAAGCAATTGTTATGAAAGATATGTGTGGATTAACGATATTTATTGCTCATAATATCATTATGATGTACAGCAGATACAAATGCAAAAAGACTCAACAGTTAAAAGTTAGAAATAAAAGTAAAATTAAAATAAAAGTTTTATTTCGCATACTTGTGGTTATTACCGGTAGTTGGTTGCTTGTCTGAAACATTTGAAAGAAAACAAAATAAATTTGAAACCACAGACTGCCTCAAGATGATAATCATCATCTTAAGTTTGTTCCATACCAATAGACTTCAGAGCAGGGTAAGAAAGATGAATCGGAAATACAGCTATTTATCATCAAATTTTTCTTAAATGAATATCATTAGATTTATAAGATATAATCTGCATCTTTAATACATTATTTATCTAATAAAACATTTCCTTTATATATTTGCCATAGTCTAGAGTAACTCTACAATTATTTTTTTTAAATAATATAATTTTTAATTGATGCAATACTAATTTTTAGCCCATTTTTGGCAAAATTAAAACAAAATAAAATTGCAAACTTTAATAGTCAATGCATTTGTGATTTTAGTAATATCAGTAACTAGAGTATATATAGTCATATGGTGGGTAAAATTTTATAAAATATGTATTACAGAATTCTATGACTTTTTTGGCTAGGTATAGAATAGTTTCATACCAAAAGGAACAATATTCTGCATTTCTATGGTGAAGGTACAGGGAGTATCCATTGTAGTCTGCCATAATCTTCTAGCTGCTTCTGATCCCTGAGGGTCAAGACCTGGCTCTGGTTCAGGCTGGTCATTCTGAAAACATAATCACAAAATTGAGAATATAAATGGGGAATGTGTCAAAGAGACAACCCTACCAAAGAGCAGAAATCAGCTAAAGGCCACCAATGGGTCTTCCAACCCAGGAAAAAATCTACACCCAGAGGCGTGCTTCAGCTGGCCCCTAAACAAAAATGTGTACTTGTTCAGTGATAATGGACATCATACTAAACTTCGAAATATATAAATGATTTAAAATTAAAATCCATACAAGACTAACAAAGGCCAGAGGCTCCTGAAAATATCTTATACCTTTACTCTTTCAGAAATAAATACTGTTACATTTATTCCAATGGAACAGGGGTTATTTATTTATTTTGCCACTTGAAGTTGAATTTTAAAACACGAAAGAACACCTAATTCATTCCACAATAATACTTTTACTCCTGCTGCTTCTTACAGTAGGTCAGTACCAAATGTCTGGGAAGATTATTCCAGAAACACGTGTTACTAGAAATAAGCTGATTTACCTATAGAAAATACATGCAAAAGTTGATAACTAAAAGTATTAGGAAAGTAAAGAATTTCAAAAAATTATAAAGTTATCTTACATATCCTAACGTCCATAAATAGACAGGTGAATAAAAACAAAACTCTATAATCAAAGAGCAGAATGCTCTGAGGGATACGATTGCCATATAGTTTTCATTGACACATGTATAGCAGTTCTGCTAACTTTTCATTAAGCAAATTCGTGAGATTTGGCCAAAATAGAAAAGATCAAAGAGGAAAAAATTGATCCAAGGATACTGCTGCAAAAAAGCATGAACATGCGTGAGTCTCACGCATTTTTGGCAGCCCTGGCCTTGATAGTCCAAATAATTATGACGTCTTGAAAGGCTATATATATATATATTATATTTTTTTTCTTTGAAGCCTTACTTCGACGTCGAAGTAAGGCTTCAAAGAAAAAATTATAATAGCCTTCCAAGACGTCATAATTATTTGGACTATGGCCTTGAAGGCATAAAACTTTGCTCAGTGCTTGGAGCATAAAAATCATGCTCGAAACAAGAAATCAAGCAATTTCATTGGTTGATTTTCGAGTATGAGTACAAAAAAACTGACTCGAAAGTTTTATGACCGCAAGGCCTGGTACAGCTGGATAGTATTACTTTCAAAACTAATTCAACTGCACATGCAAAGGTATTATATAAATCTGAATAGTCACTCAACTTTAAAAATAGCTAATCCTGAATACAAGTGTACGAGCAATGTACTTATTGTGTTTTATTTGTGTGCTATCAATTCCAAGTTTACTTTCCACAGCAGTCACTGAGAGAGAGAGAGAAGGTATTTCATTTCATAGTTCGAGATTACTCTGATGTCCGACGGCTGATTTGCCAGACAAGCTGGGACCGTGGGGGTCTTTTATGCTAGTATACTTAAATTACAAACTTAAATAGTCCCAGTCCCATATTTTATATCAACTATTATTGGATGCCGAATTGAATTTTAAATAGGTGCCGATTTGACTAGATGCCGATTTAACCAGGTGCCGATTTGACTTGTACCGACTATTCACTTCGTATCTTATCACCGTTAATTCTAGGAGGAACCCCATTTCCCAGTCCCATATATTATATCAAATATTATTGGATGCCGAATTGACTTTTAAATAGGTGCCGATTTGACTAGATGCCGATTTAACCAGGTGCCGATATGACTTGTACCCAGTAATCTCGGACTATTCACTTAGTATCTTATCACCGTTAATTCTAGGAGGAACACCATTTCTAACCCTTTAATTATTAATTTCCTTTGGGTCAGTGGGCATGAATCCTTCGGTACACACTCCTCTGTTTAAATTGAGATCGTTCTTAATATAATACGACATTTATCGACATCTAACGAGTTAATTTTTCTTGACGATTTTGACGGGAAATACTTCTGAAAGGGAGACAACTCGAAACGATGATATGGAAGACTCCATTTTTGGCTAAAGGGGTGTTATAGGTAAAACTTCATTGATTTTAATTTAAATGATGCATATGATTTTAAATTATGCAAATACAATATTAAACCCTCAATAGCAGGCAGACATAGAAAGAATCCAATGAGTTTCAAATTAATTAATAAGCGGGGAATCCAGAAAAACCACTCAATCTGATACCCCTTGAAATCAAGAAAACTACGCATGCGCATTAATACATAAACAAACCCGCGACGTGCGATTTGGAACAAGAACGTTTATTTAATTTATGATATGATGAATGAGTCTCAATTTCTTTATGAGAGTACAGTATTAGTTTCATAACGGTAAAATATAGAAAACTCCACTTCAGTTCGTATATGACAGAAATAGAATGTATCGGAATTCAAAGAACTCTCGCATTTATCAAAACTGGGGAATTCCCTCTGACGTGTTTCTAAATTTATAAAAACACTACATATAAATACTGCTTAATTCTGATTTTCCGTGTTGTTAAAAACACGCATATAAGTCAAGGGAAAAATCAAACATGAAGATTATGAAAAAAACATTACAGGAAAGTTGTTTATGTTCAATCCTTTTGCTTGTTTTTACCTTTTAAAGCAAGACAATCATAAGAATCTGAGATGTTGCTGAATGTTTAGAATAAAACGGTTGACGTGAGGGAATGAGCCCTGAGTCAACGGTAAAAGTCTACAGATTGCTTAAAAGCAATCGTATCCCAAAAACTACTAAATGATATTAGACTAATATTATACATATTTCAGTTCTTATAAAAAATAAATTCAATTGACAATGTCAAGGGAGATAATTCTACTCATCTTTTGGGGACTACCTGGGATGATGGGACCTTAGACAAATTATACATCAGTTTTATTGACATGCTAATTGAGATCATTCTTAGTTATATTTGTATGTACACATTGAAAATTTTGCTTATTCTGTAATAAATGATTTTTTTTCAAATTGAAAATTCATTTAAACAAGAATGTGTCCCCAGTACACGGATGCCCCACTCGCACTATCATTTTCTATGTTCAGTGGACCGTGAAATTGGGGTCAAAAGTCTAATTTGGCAATTAAATTAGAAAGATCATATCATAAGGAGCATGTGTACTAAGTTTGAAGTTGATTGGACTTCAACTTCATCAAAAACTACCTTGACCAAAAACTTTAACCTGAACGAACGAACAACGGACGGAAGGACGGACGGATGCACAGACCAGAAAACATAATGCCCCTCTACTATCGTAGGTGGGGCATAAAAATATCTTTGTCCTTTGGACTTTATAGATAGTTGTTTCACAGACACTCATACCACATCTCTTTATTTTGATATCTCAAAATCAGTTTAAACTTTGCTGATATATCGTTAGAAAATGCATTCAAAGTTAATATCAGCTAAGGTTGAACTTGATAACTTTTCTTGGCTAAATTTTGGCAAGATGAAATATTTTCTCATGTATCTTTACCCAAACTGAAGAACTTAGAGATTTCAAACAGGGAAATGTGGATTTTTAAGCCATCAAACCCCAATGTTTTTTTTTTTTATCAGTAGTGATATTGAGAACAACAGTGTCTTAGATTAGAATTTTACTCACAGACATAACTTTGATCAGATTCATTTGGATTCTTGTCTTTTCTTCCACACTACATTTAGAATCTTATAAACAGTTAAGGTCTATGCCATTTCAATTACAATGTGGATTTATGTAGTATTATATGAAAAGATAAATCTAATTAAATTAATATAAAAGCAAATCTATCTTTTTTTCCCATTAAAGAATCCAAAATATTTAAATGTTTGAATTCAAAAATGGTTAAAGGAGGCAGGCTACGTTTTTTGCCATCTTGAATTGGAAAATATAAAAGTTTCAGAAGACAATATTGATCTCATGAAAATACAATTAACTAAATTTCTAGTGTCTTATCACCATTTCTAGAAAAGATTTTTGGATTTAAAATATTATCTATTCAAACTTTCATCTTTTCAAGAGTAACCAATGCCGCTCTTTTTAGTTTGAGCCATTTTTTCTAAATAGCTGTTTCCTCAATCAAAGCCATTTCTATTTTCAGTATTAAGGATACATGTTCCTATCAATTCCATGCAATTAGAGACATAATCTTGCACTTTAGCTGTTAGGTAGGCACATTTTAAGGAAATGTCCAGTATTGAGGTCAGTAACAGCCACCATCTTTCTGCTCTATAATCCCACATAACTTTGTTCAACAACCTGAAAAATATTAAAGTCAACAATTAAAAATAAGAATGTAATTCTATTTGAATAAATGCTATTGGTACCATGTAGCTGAACAAAACTACTGCAAATTAAGAATAATCAATGTACTTTGTGATGGGTTCAAATTATATAAAGTGGCATTTTAAATAAACAAGTGTTTATATGTTCCAGATGTCTGTATGTTGCACATATTTTACCCAATAGATATATGTAAATTTACCATTTTTGGTCAAATAAGTTAATAATGATATTTCAAGTTATTAAAAAGTTGATGTCATGAGACCAAACTATGTTTCCTATATTCTTCAATAAACTAACATAATTATTGAAAGAATTGAAGAAGTTTACTATGGTTATCATTTCAAAAGACTTAGTATATCTCATCAAAAGAAGCATATAATTCTAATAAAATTCACTTGCATATCTTATAAGCATTTAAGAAAAAAATATACCTAATATTATTTTTTAAGAATATGGCAATGTGTATCATTTGTTTGGGGAAACTCCTAAGTAAATTAATTAAGAAATACAATAGGAGGTGCAAAATGGCATAAAGAACTTCGGAATTTTAGAAATATTCTGACAGGTCATATGAATATATACTTACATCAAAGATTTACTGTAGTCCTTGGCATGGAAGTATTCCTCACCCATCTGTACCACTACAATGAAATAGAATATATTACTTTAATATTATTTGAGGTAATCAGGGTTGACCTTAAATTTTAAGGAGTTTTGACCTTAGTACACAATGTGCCTATCTGTCATAAACAAGTACATATTTTTCCTTGGATATTGGAACATACTCTTGAAGAAATATGGAGAACTGTACATGCATCTTATTTATGCTTTATTTTTGTGAGTTGTATTTTAAATTTAAACCTTCATTTACTATGGACTCATTTATTTTCGTGGATACCAATTATCGTTGATAAAGGAAAACATGTATGTTACTGGATATTGAATTTCGTGGTTTTGCAAAGGTCTGAATTTGTTACATTTTGAAATTTGTCATTTGTTGAACATTTAATTTCGTGGTTTACCTGTACTCACGAAATCAATGAAAATTTGTATCCAACGAATAATAATAATAAATCCACAGTAACCTTTTGTAAGATCTCATTTAAACAAATGGTTAAACACTTTGAGTGTTACTTAAGTAACTGTGAGAATTATTTGATATGGTATTGTTTATCATTGTTTTCCAATGCATAAAGTATAAAAATCTTACTTAGATATCTCTTCATCCTTGGAGACTTGTATTTCTTGAACTGAGCCACAGCACTACTCAGTAATGGTATAATCAACCACTGAAATATATCATAACATTTATCACTGTAACAAACTTATTTTTGTTAATCGTTTTATTGCATGTGGTTATTTCTACCGGATTACACAATATCTAAGAGAGATTTTTCTAATTTTTTGGACTTCATTTTAAATAAATATTGAGATGCCCCAAATTCTTTTAAACACATGTACATAGGCAATTTTCTAATAGAGTTTTGATTAAAGAAACACTTAAAATATGCTCTGACTAAAATGAATTTTTGCCATACAATCAGCATACTGTTTCAATTTTTTATCACAAAAAAATTTCAACATCAAATACAGAAAATTTGGCAAAGAACAAAACAAGTGTGTATACTTCCATTTTTATAAAGTCTCTGTTTTTAAGAATCAAAGAGATTTAATTTCAATAATAACAAATACTCATTGCATTATAGCATACATACACCTGATGTTCAGGTGTTGTCGGTTGTTGATGTGGTTCAAAAGTGTTTCTCATGTTTTATTTTTTACAAAGATAAGACTTGATTTTTCTGTTTGAATGCTCATTTTTAGGGCTCTTTATAGACTGCTATTCAGTGTGAGCCAAGGCTCTGTGTTGAAATTTTTGGATGGAAAGTTGTCTCATTGGCACTCATACCACATCTTTTTATATCTATCTATGGTCTATTTCAATTCTTAAACATGTTATTCATGGACTCTTTGTGAGTATTTCATGCTTATAAACGATTATTTCTAAAAACATTACTGATCTGACACCTACCGAATGGTCTTCCTGTACTTCTAAACTCTGTAAAGCTAGAACACCATCCTTTTCTCTTTGTAGATCTGGAGCCTCAATACCTATTTAAAATTTAAGCATCATCAAATATTCAATTTGAACTCTATGTAGTATGAACTTTTACATGAAAATATAACGATCCTGCCACATTTTTTTGTGCCAGCACCAAGTAAGGAATTTCATAATTGGTTTTATGAGCAATTATAACATTTTATGTTTGATCTATTTGCCTAATATTTCTTTAATAAGATCATAAACAGGATATAATACATTAAAATATGAGACTAAATAAAACATGCTTGTGGTTCCTATCAAATGTATGGAGATTTGATAAATGAACAAAAATGTTTGTGATATTGTGATAGTTTATATCACCATTTTACAAATATATTTGTACATTCACAATTTCAATTCACAAATAATGGAAACATAGGAGGTATTTTAATTAATGCTGAAACAATGATTTCAAAATCTAAAATGCAAGTTTTTATTTTTGCGGAACATTATACTGTTGCAAGTATTCATAAAAATACGAGAACACCCCAATACATTCTGAATATACAGTATAAAGATACTAACTCTGGTGTCCCTGTCTCCAAGGTCTTTGTCCATAAAAGTCTAATTTATACAGGTTTTCTAATGGATCAGGATGAAGAACCTGTGTCAAAGGCTGAAAACAAATGTTACATAATGTTCAAACAATGTAAGAAGTAACTGAATATTTTTTTAACAATCTCCTCTTTGACAACTAAATAAGATTAAATTATTATGGTTTTATAAGTAAATAATACCATACATAGACAGGTTGGTCTAACTATTATTTTCTTGCAGAACAAATGTTGAACTTTGCTTTTGAAACTTTTTAGCAGATATAATTTGAATAGACTGTCAAAATACATAAGAATAAAAAGAGATGTACGTGTATGGTATAAAAGTATTACTTAAACAGAGACCAAACTATGTAAGACTAAATGATATCAGCTCTAGGAGCATATAAAATTGAGAATGGAAATGGAGAATGTGCCAAAGAGACAATAACCCGACCATAGAAAAAAACAACAGCAGAAGGTCACCAACAGGTCTTCAATGTAACGAGAAATTCCCGCACAAGGAGGCGTCCTTCAGCTGGGCCCCTAAAAAATTATATACTAGTTCAGTGATAATGAACACCATACTAATTTGCAAATTGTACACAAGAAACTAAAATTAAAATAACACAACACTAACAAAGGCCAGAGGCTCCTGACTTGGGACAGGCGCAAAAATGCGGAGGGGTCAAACATGTTTGTGAGATCTATAATATGTTTAATAATTGGTAGTTTTAAGATAATTTTGTTATGATAGTAGACTTTATCTATTCTTCTTTTATCTGAAAATCTATGGGTAGTAGGAACACATACCTTTTATGTAAAAAAAAATGTTTTGAGAAAACTAATTTTTTTAACACATATAAAGTTGTTTTTTGACTAATCAGCTTAGCTAAACAATTTCCTTCTTCTAGTATCTTGAACTAGGACAGTTTTATAACTATTAAAGACTTGGTTTCTTTACCTTTTTTTTTTTAAGTATGTGACCCCTAGACTTTTCCTCTTACCTTACATAGTCCTCTACACAACTGTTTTCTAGCGACAGCATGATTGGCAGCTTGTTGGTAGTAGAACCCTGGACCCTTCCTCTTACCTTACATAGTCCTCTACATAACTGTTTCCTAGCAACAGCATGATTGGCAGCTTGTTGGTAGTAGAACCCTGGATGTTGAGTTTGTATGGCCGTTAATCCTAACTTGATTGCTTCATCAAATAAGTCTCCAAAAACTTGAAACCTAAACATTTATTCAAACAGGGTAATATTTGAAACCAAATATATATCATAAACATGTACTGCAAACTTAAATTTTGCAAGTGATTTACTTTTTTGTAATTTTCGAGAAAGAAAATAACGTTGTTTATAACTCATTACGAAAATGTAAAATCTGTAATCTTTCCTTTTTTAAATATACCAAGAAACTAAGAAAATAAATCACTGCAAAGTTGGCTAGAATTGACATAAACTCGAAATAAAGTTTCTAGAATGCATAATTCTAAACTTATCTTAAAATGTACATGTATAGATAATCACAATAACCAAAATATATGTTTCAACTCACAAAACATGTTTAACCCAGCCACATTTTTGTGCTTGTTCTAAGTCAGGAGCCTCTGGCCTTTGATAGTCTTGTATGTCTTTTTAATTTAAAGTTCATTTTATATATTTTGGAGTTTGGTGTGATGTCCATTTTCAGTAAACTAGTACACATTTTATTTAGGGGCCAGCTGAGGACCACCTCTGAGTGCAGGATTTTCTTGATGAGTTGAAGACCCATTGGTGACCTTTTGCTCTTTGGTCAGGTTGTTGTCTCTTTGACATATTCCCCATTTCCATTCTCAATTTTATGTTATTTTTAAAGTTGATATACTAACTGTTTTGACATCCATGCACTGTGCTCAAATGCTAACTCAGCAATTCCAATCTTCCCTTTAAAGAAGTCAATATGTTTCCTAAACTGTGCTATAGCATCTAGAGGAGCATTGTGTTGGAAAGATAATCTACAAATCTGAAATGAAAATTTGCTTTTTTTAAAATACCATTTATTGGAATTTAAGACTATGTTTTACACAACTTAAGAAAAATACTGTTAAAAGAAATCACCAAGCAATTGATTTTTGGAGTGAATAAAAGAGATGTCTGGTATAAATAAATCAGACCTAATGACAAAAAAACAACCTTTCTTCTTCAATTAAAAAACATGCAGTTCGTCTTAAACTTAAAATAGCCAGGTAACATTTTATAAACCAATGAGTAAAGACATTTCCAACTGATTTTTATAGTTTGTTCTAATGTTGCACTGTTACACCACTGTCCCAGGTTAGGGAGAGGGTTTGGCACCAGCAAACACTAATTCAGTGGTTGTCATTTGTTGCTGTATATCATTTTTCATGTTTATTGTTTTGCACATTAGTCAGGAAGTAAGTTTTCTCTTTTTAATTGTTTTAGGGCCTTTTATAACTTGATATGTGGTATACTAATTTTTGAAGGTTGTACAGTGACCTATTGTTGTTTTAACTTCTTTGCCATTTGGTCTCTGGTGGAGAGTTGTCTTATTGGCAAACATACCACATCTTCTTATTTCTATAATGATAAATGACTATAATGTTAAAAATCTAAAGTACAAACTTTGTAGTTGATGAATCCTGCTATACTCTTAATCTCCAACAAGTTGGTGTCATGCATTCTAAGTTCCAGTAAGTGTCCATAGGCTTGTTTATAGTTCCTAAAATATAATCAGATGATTTATAAAATATGTACATCCCAATAGTAAATTTCATATATTTCCAAGAATTTTCACTCAGATTTTTTTTACTGCTAATTATATAATGAAAAGGTATTTTCTATGCTCAATCCAATAACAAAATTACAAATAAATAAATTTAGGTCCTACATTAATATTTAAATTTTCAATTATACTATATTCAAATTGTGTTGGTACTTATTTGTACTTGTAGCAAACTTACTGTTTAAAGGTTACATGACAATAAACATTTGAATTATAATTGAATGAATGAATGAATATTTTATTTGCGAAAGCATAAATAATATGCTATGGCAATACATAAACAAGTATATACAATGTGACAAAACAACAGACAGCAGAGAACAATACATAATATAATAAAGGTACAATTAATTCACAATACATGATCTAATTTTCCAAGCATATTTCAGATAGTTACACAGTTTAGTTGTGATTGATTTTGATTTTGCTTGAAGTAAATGAAAAAGTTTAAAATTATTTGGCCAAGAACAATAATATTTTGGCAAATGTTCTTGTCTCACAGTTCTGTAAGCTGGACATACAAGTATAAAGTGGTATTCATTTTCTATACAAGCCATATTGCAGCATATACATAGACGCAGATGTCTAGGAATATTTTTATATCGCCCTAATTCCAAATTCAGTTTCAAAGTACCACTTCTCAATTTTGTAAGTAAGTTACTATTAATAAAAAAATCTAAATAATTCTCTATTACAAAGTCTGTTTTGAGGTGTTTATAAATACATAGTTTTTCACAATCATTTATTGATGCATACCAAGTTTGTAAATACTGGTCCTTTATACGAGTTTTTATAACATCTAACTGTATATTAACATAATTCTGTGCAGTCCAAACATAGTTCAAACCAAGATTAAACAATAAATCACGAACACTAGACGCCCAGTTCTTTTTACCCTTGTTTGCATCTTCTAATAAAAGTTGGTAAACATCATAAACAATAGGCGGCTTATTTACAATAATATGAAGCCAATATTTCAAAATAATTTGTTTTCTTGAGACATACATAGGCAAATGACCAAGTTCACCACATAAAAAACTTAAAGGAACATTTTTACCTAGTTTTAAAACAAATCTACAGAAACGGTTGTGTATTTGCTCTATATCATTTGCACGGTGGAAACCCCATATTTCAGATGCATAGTTCAATACGGAACCAACCATACTATCGAACAGTACACATTCTTGACTTGTGGATAAAAACACATGTTTTAAAGAGTTCAGAAGTGACGAAAGCGCTCTTGATCCCTGTTGAGATAATCTTTTTTGGGTATGTAAAAATTTTCCATTGTAATGAAGTAGCATACCCAAATACACGTAAGAGTCCACTATCTGTAGTTCTTTACCCTCATACACGAAACTGAAGTTAGCTGGCTGCCATCCATTTCTAAAAACAACAACTTTGGTTTTGTCTGTATTTACCTCAATGTTCTATTTCTTACAATAGATTGATAGATTATCTAGTAATTTTTGTAACATTTCAGGAGACTTACTAAACAATACAGTGTCATCAGCGAAAAGAATTAAGTAAATTAGAAAACCATTCAGTTGTACAACGTCATCACTAGCATTTACGGACATATCTTCTATAATATCATTGATGAAGAACAAAAATAATAAGGGAGACAATGGGTCCCCTTGTTTCACACCAAGTAAATTGTTAATTGCGTCCGAAAGTAAACCACCAGATCTAACTCGTAGCTGGACAGACGAATAAATAGATTTGATCATATTAACGAATTTGCTACTGACACCATTTTGTAGAAGTTTATATAATAAGATCCGTCTGCTTAGTTTATCAAATGCTTTACGGAAATCCACAAAGGTACAAAACAGTTTCATTTTACGTTGCAGGATATGTGTAATAATTCCATGGATAACAAAAATTGCATCTATAGTTGAACGGCCTGGTCGGAATCCAAATTGGTTATCAATTAATTTTTCCTCATCTTCTGACCACGCCAGTAAGCGACTTGTTAATATAGACGTAAATAGTTTAGATAAGACACTTACTAATATAATAGGTCTATAGTTGTTTGGGTCCGTTAAATCACCACTTTTCGGAACTGCAATTACAAGTCCTTCTGTCCAGAGTTCAGGAAAAATCCCATTTTCAAATACATTATTAAAAAGTGTTTTTAAGATCGGCGCAAAAAATAGTGGACCCGCTGAGAACATTTCACCTATAATGCTGTCGTTACCCGCACTTTTCCCGGATTTCAATTTGTGTATTGCTTTAATAACTTCTTCATCAGTAATTTCAGAATCTAAAAAGTCAACGTGGGATTCACTTATTTGTATATTATTTAGTAAGTCTAATACTTCGTTGCAGATATCTGGTGGGCTGTCCCCAAGAATAGTTTCAAAATGGTTAAACAGTACATCATTGTCTACTACACAGCGTGATTTAGTCTTAGGTTTTATGGTTGACCAAAATTGCTTAGGGTTCGTTTTGGCAGTTGCACATAATTCAATTCCTTTCCGACGCTTAAATCTTGCCCTGGCTTGTCGTTTCGCTTTATTAAATGAATTTCTGGATGAAATATAGAATGTTCTGTTAATATCTGTCGGATGACGCAGAAAAGTGTTCCGAAATTTATGAAAATTCTCTCGTTCATTAGCGCACTTTTCATCAAACCATTCATTGTTTTTACGAATGTTATTCTCATTTTCATTTATCAAAACAGATCTTCCGAAAACTTCAAAAGCACTGTTATAAAGTATTTGAGTTATCTCCCTTACCGAATCATTGACCTCGTCCAAGGTAGAAACATCATTCACTAGTGAAAGCAATCTGTCTTGTTGATTATGTAGTAATTGGATATAATCAGTGTTTTTATTGTTATCCCATTTGATATACGTGTGAACTTTTGGTATATTGTGTGACGGACGATTGTTCGTAAAATCTAGTTCAAAATAAAGTGGCGAGTGGTCTGAAAACTCGTTCAACTGTAACACTTCAAAATTACTAATTAACTCGTAATCACAAGGAGAAACAAGTAAATAATCATTAACACTTCTTCCGTTAGACGTACAGAAAGTGAAATTACCGTGTTTGTCGTTTCCGAGTCTTCCATTAGCTACCGTGAGCCCAGTGTCATAACACATCTGTAAAAGTTTACGACCAAAAGAATTGACGAATTTGTCCATAGAGCACCTATTTGAAATAATGGGGTTTTGCACCTGCTCAACACTCTCAACATATTTATCTAAATTATCATTAGACAAAAAGTCGTTTGCTTCACCTATACGACTATTCAAATCACCACAAACAAATACAGTCCCTTTTTCTTTTAAATCTACAACAATACTTTCAATTACTTCATGAAAATCATGTTCACATATTTGATAAAAATTAGATTTTTCATGAGGAATATACGAGAAACACATATAAATATCATTATTAATAGCAAAAAAATCTCTTTTTAGTTTAATTACAACAATTCCATAGTTCAATTCTTTTTCAATAGAAATACCATCACACAAGTAATTTTTACAAAAAACAGCTATACCTCCTTCATTTCTAGTACCTATATTTTTACAACGATTAATACAAGAAATGTTAACAAAACCATTAATATTAATTAAGTTATTTTCTTTTAACCAAGTTTCACAAACGAATAAAATATCGTATCTATTAACTAAATTAAGAAAATCGTTATCATCATAAATTGATACAAGTCCATGCACATTCCAACACAAACATTTTAAGTTTTCAAATTGTTCTCTGTGTAAACCCTATGGAGTATATTCTTTTCCACCAACGAAAATCTTGTCCTTTACAAAGTAGGCTTTTACATCTTGGTCACGCAACTGTTTCATGATAGGTAGTTTCTCTTTCCTGCGTTTTTGGATCTCTAGAGGGAGTTGTTCCGAAATTCCAAACTCTAATCCTTTTAGGTATTTTGCTCTTTTTTTGACGTTGTCCCTATTCTCAAAAGATGAAAATTTAACAAGGATTGGCCGGATTTTGTTGCCCTTTTTACCTAAGCGATAAGCATCAGTAACCACAATATTAGATGGATTTTCAATTTTCAGTTTTTCCTCACAGAATAAGTCAATGGTATGACGACAATTTTCATCATTAATTTCAGGTATATTATAAAATATTAAATTGTTACTCATTGCTTTCATCTGGACTTCAAGTAATTCATTTTGCAATCGATCATTCTCCCTTTTCATATCATTAAGCGATGCACTTAGTTTTTTATCAACAGTATTCACACTAGAGTTATTGGTTTTCAATTGGCCTGAAATTTTATTTAATTCCGCTTTAATATCGGTGAAATTTTGTTTGTGGTTGTCATATTCATTACTCATTAACTGTGTGCTCTTTTCGACTTGGTCTAGACGGTCATCTATGGATTTGGTACCTTTTTCCAATCGTATAACCTTTGCATTTAAAGAAGTTACAAACGAGTCAATTTTTTCTAGTTTATCAAGCTTGTTTTCAAACTGGTCCATCCGACGGAATATTTCGTCAACCCATGTAGGACGCTGTTGCGTAGATGCTGACTGGGTAGGAGGTGATATATGTTGCATGTGATGCATAGGTGGTGGGTACATCCCGAGGGTTGGACTGGAGCACAAGTGTGGGTTTTGTGGCATGAACCCAGCGTTCGGGCCAGGGTTGTAGGTATATACAAAGTTTGGATCTTGTGAAAAATTTTGTTGGCTCATATTAACACTTGTGTTCATTGTATCTAAAACATTAGAATTAGAAGGTGTATTGGGTGGTTTGTTTACATTTGTAATGTCACCTGAACTGTCACCTGTGTTGGCACATGAGTTGTCTTCAGTAGATTTACTTTTATTCTTCTTTTTACTCTTTTTTCTAGACGGTTTTTTACTTCCAGAGTCATTTAGAACACTTGTATCACTAGTATTAGTCCGTTTGACGCCTTTTCCAGACCTTTCTCCAGGCATTATCACACATTTTTAGAAAAAAATTCTCTCTGTTCAAAAAACACTACTACCCGCCATTATGTCACATTGAAATATTTTGTTTATATTTGCACTACATATTCTTAAATCTGTACTATAAACTTCTATTGTGTAATTTTTTAATTTTTTTAACAGCTTGCAGATTCCTGATAATCTTGCACAATACCTCCAGGGTAGCTATCATCAATCTTATTAATAGATGTACTAGGTACTTTAATTTTACTTTACTAAAGTTGTTAAGAGATTTTTCAAAATAAGGACATTTTGGCAGTGAAATCCTAGCTTATTCTCTATATTAATACTTACTTGATAGCTGTGTGACTGTCCTGCTTTAGTTCATTGAAAAAGGCAATCTTAAACTGATGTCTCACAAACAGGAGCTAAAATTACAAATACAGTCTTGTGTCAGCTCAAACTTAAAAAATTAAAACTGCATTTATTTTTGTCATAATTAATATAAAAGGCAGAGAAGCATTAATCAAACAAATCAGGTTTGTCACTCACACATAAGAATTTTACTATTTTGTGCTTTCCTAAAGTACTTCCATTTTTTGCAAATTTTAAATTTTACGAAAAAACAAGGCCTTCCCACATGGATGTAAAATCTCAATCAAACCATGAACTGCAATAAACTATTCCCTAACCAAAGTGGAGATATCTTCTTATATAGTTACCTGGTGTGTAGTCTTGTTGAGGAAGTCTCTATGTGACTTGACTTTTCGTGCTTCACTATGATAGTAGCTTTGGGCCAATTCATAAAAAGCATTTTCTAATCTGTAAAATATAAACTTTACTGTAATATATCCTAGAAAAATAGTAAATATTAAATGAATGAAGTTTTTAATTAGGTCACAGTCAAAGTACTGTAAATAAACTAGGTCACAGATTTTTGTAAAATTTTACAGCATTTGCTTGTTGATCTATATCTAAACATAAAAAAAAATTGCAGACGTCACTAAATTTAAAAAGTTTAATGTGTAAACAAATACTTTGGTCACATTAAATGCATTGTCAATTTTTTTTTCATTTTTTTGCAATATGACTGTTTACAAATAAGGATTCAATGACAATATTTGCTATTTTAGAGAACTTTGAGCTAAGGAAGCCAAGTCATATTATGTCTTTGCTGTTGCACATGCCATATAAAAAATAAATAGAGCATTAAAGCAGATGATGCCCCTACTTGCATATAATGTTTTAAATGAGCATAACTCCAGAATGGTAAAAGTGAATCCACCTAAATCGAACTTGATCTGAGTTTTGTAGTAATAAGCAATGTGTATAATTTTCATAACCAATTTCGAGACATATGTACGGACAGACAGACAAGGGTAAACCTTAATGGACCCTTCACTAAGATGAGGGCCTAAAAATCCTTTCTGTTACACTTAGATGATCTACATTGTACAAAGTCAAGGGTTTATTGTTTTTCTGAATCAAGTAATGGTTCATTTAATCTCAGTTCTCCGATGACAATCATTCAATTGTGACCTCACATCTTACTTACTAACAATTCATTTCATTTTAAAAGTGTTTTATCATAAAAATGAATGAGGATACTAAAGGAAGAGATGACTAAAGCAAACAAAATAAATGTAAACTTCTGTCCATCATAAGAGATAAATACTTGACATTTTTAAGTAGAATGACTGAGAGTGCATATATATATGAAGATAATCAAGAATTCATTAAATATGTAAGAAGAATGGATATATATATACACTATGGAACATGTCATTTGATATAAAAGATTGACCCTGACTCCCAGATCAAATACCAAGGTATAACTACACCATTCTGACTTTTTTCAAGTGGAAAACTATATGTCTCTTGTGGAGAGTTTCCTCATTGACAATCATACCACATCTTCTTATTTTTATATGTAAAGTACAGACTTTGTTGAAATAATTCTACTCTGAATTACCATTGCTAGTGTTAAGTAAACCACTGTGGAAAAGATCGAGTGGTAATGATGTAGATCTATGTAGAGGCTACAATATTGAACACTGCCCTTGTTATACTTTCATTTATGAACTCATCATATTTGTATGATACGTGTACATATGGATTATGCAGAATAATTCTACAGAATGGTACATATGTATTTCAGAGTGAATCACACCCAATTGCCAGCCTTTGTAGTGAAAATCACCACCCAACAATGTAGAGTTTTAACTGAATTCCCTTGTGTGTACTGTACATGTAAGACTAGCTTGTACCGTTTTGCACAATTTTATTATTTCAAAGTTTGGATCAAAATGGGCCAGTTGTTCAGGAGATGAAATTTAAGGTAACAAGACAGCAATTAACAAAGACAATTGCAAAAAAATCCAGCAATGACTGACACTTTCCTAAATGGGACAAGAGAACTAAACAAGAAAATTAGCAGACATAATATAATGAAGCAGTTCAAATTATACTGTCACTTACACAAGAATCTTAAGCCTGTTCAAAAATATATTGTTTGAGTTTGTGTCATTATAACATACACTATTGCAAGTTCAGTAATTTGTGTGTGCTTTTATTATTGTGATAGATAAAATGCTATTAAATTTTAGACTGCTAAATTCTATATTTGGGAATGAGATCCTATAGTAGTCAGGGGTGTGGAAATGCTATGCCTGACTCGCCCGACTCGTACATTTGAACAACCGGACAAGTAATTATTTTTGTCTTGGTTGCCTGTGGACAAGTAAAAAAATATACAAAACAAAGTTCAATTCCAACAAAAATATAAAATTGATTTCAAAACGAATAAAAATGTTTAATTTATGTAAAAGAAACCAATGGTCAGCAAGTAAAAACCTCAATGTTCATGATGATAAATATTACATAATACCGGAAATAGATCGATTACCAAAATAAATTAAATAAGTATACGAAACCCGAGTCGCGTAAAACTGCATTGGCTTTGTGCATTGACCCAGGATCATCGATTAGGTTTTATCCATCATTTACCGGAAGTGTCATTTCTTTAAATTTTGTATTAAAATTCAGATTGATAAATACTTTTAAATAAAAAGCTGGGCAAGCAAGACAAAAAGAGTAATAAGTTGAGTAGAAAACATAAAACCCAAATGGAGGACACAAGAGTATTTAAAATAAAAAACAGAGAATTTCAGACATTGTGGACATCAGATTGCCCCTGGCTATCTAGGATGGAAATTCGCAAAATAAATTAAGTTTTTGTCTTATTTATTGATGAAAGGTCAATATTATTTGTTGTCAAAGTGGTAAATTAAAAGGGACGCTTTAATTGATCATCAAGACAATAATAAATAATCAATAACAAGAGAGTCAGTTGAGAGAAACACCACAACATCAATAGTTTATCTATTATTTACTAGTTTACATTTCTTCAATTACTGTCCTCTCCTCAAATTGAGTATATGTACCTACTGGCTACAATCTTTATTCAAAAACTGCTGCAAAATTGTCCTTTACATGTCATTTCATTGGTTGGTTTGCTGTTAGGTTTCTGTCCCATTGATGTTAACCCATTTCTTACTTTCCTAATTTTTTTTACACATATAGACAAATGGATTTCATTTGTTTGTGAGGCACAATTTTAACAGTGATTAGTAAGAATCACATATTAGCTAACAAGAAATACTTCAATATTTATTGGGATCATCAGGGCAAGTAACCTTTTTTCCGGACAAGTAAAATTTATAGTTTTACTTGCCCAGGGACAAGTTCTCACAACAAATATTTCCACACCCCTGGTAGTTTTCATAATAATTAAATCTTACAAAAAATTGTCAATATACAATAAATAGTTTTTCATTTACATGATTTAGGACAAAACTTAATTTTAGTTTTCACATTATTTTACAGCTGATTTTTTCATGAATGAAATTTATGTTTGTTTGTGTGTCTGGTATGGTATAAACTAATGCTGTCTATTTAGTAAACACCACTTGTAATTCAATGTATCGGAAAACAGAAATATTTGACAGATCCAAAATAGTGTTCAAAAACCATATCGTCAATGCTTAGCTGCTGACATTACATCCCTCCTACCTTATAGTATATCCTATCAGATGGTCTGTGTGTGGAAGCACATACAGTTGTTTTGCTGACAAATCACAAGCACTACAGAGGGAAGCAGCTCTCTCAGCAGCAATCACATCTTCTCCTGGTGGTAAAGGAGCATTTTTCTGTATCAATACAACAGCTACTTTAGTTGATCTGCCTTGTAAACTGTTTCTGTAATGAATTAAAATCTATGAAACAAGTTTCATGAAATCTAAATTGTTTAACCAATGCATATACATTGTATATATACTTAAGCTAAGTCTCACCTGCACGTTTTGTATATTCATTACCTATCTATAAAGGACAAAAATCTTACCTGACAATTTCCACTCTGGTAGCACATTCCATTTGTCTCTCTTTCCACATTGGTTCATCCCAGTCAAGGTCAAAGAAAACCACGACAACAGCAGGAACTTCCTGTATATGTTTGTGCATCCATCCAGTCTTAACGATACCCTTAGGTATGTACCACTCATATGACTGTCTCTGCAATATACATACAATAAATATAAGAGGGTCTATATGGAGTTTACAGTATAGAGAATAATAGAACAAAAAAATAAAGATTGAAAAAAAGACATTAAATATTTTAAAGAATACAGGAATGAAGGACCTTGGCTTAGGCCATTAGTTTTCTTGGTTTATATATTTCATGTAGGCTAGGGGTCTTTATGGCTTACTATACTGTATGGGTCTTTAACATTGTTGTAGGCCATATGCTGGCCTATAAATGCTTACTTCCACTTATTTTTTTAACTCTGGTGAACTGCTGTCTCATTGACATTCATACAACATCTCCCCACATTAATAAATACTAGTAAAAATACTTTTCAGCCCTTAAAATTTTTATTTGATACATTTTTCCTTTGTAGCCCAAGGTAAACAATGGATAAACACTGACTTTTCATCAAAATCTGTAGCTTAGACTTAAAAACTTTTTTAGTAAGTTTTTCAGGTAATTTTAGTTAAAATATGAAGTTTAAATATGTATAAAAAAAGTATTTTAAACTTTTAAGGCAGTAAGTAATGTATAAAAGATCCACAATAATTAATGAAGTCTTTGAAAGCTGCAACTTTTGTATACATATATCAAATAGATGTCTACAATGGATGTGTCTTACAAGAGCATTTTGTTTTACTTACCTTGTTTGTTCTACATTTAGGGTACTCATGATCTCCTGAGAAGACCTTAAACTGCAGTGGTACACGATCTGGTCTTCTGTTGTTACAAAATGAGTCCCATATCAGTTTATGAATTGCATTATAAGTAACATCCAGACCAGTCAGGACTATTAGACTAGTAGGTCTACATAGAAGTTCTTCAGGAAGCAGACAAGCCCAAGACATTACAAATCTGAAATTAGAAAAGATTTACATTTTCACATTATGAGAACAAGCTAGATATGAACAAAAGAAAGACTTAAACAATAGATGATAGTTTATTCTCATAAAACCATGCAAGTACAAATTAAAGGTTACAGAGAAGTTAAAAAAATAATATACATAAAAATAAAAAATGCATTAAAAATGCATAAAATTCAAAATTTGAATGAGTGCCATGGAATATATCATGCTTATGATCAATAATGATGTGTTAATAATCAGTAAAGACATCTATGATACATAGACAATTCAACACCCTGCATGCGGCTTATTGCCCTGTTGTGAAATTTTATTTTTACTTATTCATCTTACTTGTTATGGCATGTTGCTTTACTTTTACTATGTTTCTTCTATATTAAAACATTAGGTAACACACTGTCATTTAATAGTTGTTTTTATAATTTTGGAAAGATTGTCTAAGAAAAGGTCTGTTCAACAAAACATTGATTGATTGCCGAAACACAGATGTACAGATAATTACATATTTACAGATTCATGGATTTTTTTTTGTATGATATATTACAAGAAGTAAAGTAAAGAATCATTGAACTATATGGCATCTTCCATTTTAACCCTTGGAATTGAATCAACACTTTGACTGACATCCATTACAAATGCTATATACTTCCTGTACTATCATTAGATATAGAACCAGTGACGGACATATCTTCTCAAAATTTGAAAAGGATGTCTGCTGAAAAAATGGTGACTAATCTGCAGTTTCTGTAAATCTATGCATCCATATTTCTGCTATCATGGTTATTGACTGGTGTTTTGAAAATAATCTGTTCACCAAGACAACAGATCATTGAATGCTTTACAATTCTGATTTATTGTTGCCTCATGCAACATTTTATTGGTAATTTTTGGCATTCAAAGAACAAGTCAGATATGGTCAGTATACACCTTATCACTATTTATCCGCCATTATTGAACAAGGCAAAGGTTCTGGTACGTAACATTTTGAAGCCACAATGGAAAACTTATTGTTGTATGACATCAATCATAAGTTCAAGGGGCACACATTCTCTGGTAAACATGGTAATCGCAGCAGATTTCAGAATAGCAGTAAGGTGTATTGGATTTTTCTGCCTTTGCTCAGTTACTCACATACATGTACGTGTACATGTACAGATTTAACCTTATTCTTATCAGATTAAATTTCATTTCTAAATCATAAATGTAATGCAACAGTATACTTGGGTGATGTGTTTTCATATTAATAACAATTTTCACTGTTGAGTTTTTTTTTACATGTTTACTCAAATTTTAAAAGCATGTTCTGTCCCATGTTTTTAGGTATTTAGATTTTTTGGTCAAGGCTTGCTACGATTTTTTACTGTTTCCCATAATTTGTGATTTTGTCTGTCAAAATAATAGCTTCATATGCTTTACGTTGGAATTAAAATTTGGATCAGTACACAAGCAGGAAATGACTATAAAATTCCGAAATGAGTATTTTCTAAAGGCTTGGTTCTGGTGATCGCTTGAATTATAAAAAAGTTATTTTTATACTTTTCAGTACGTACTAAAAACAACTAGTAAATAGTTTTAGTATGGTGTTTCAAGTGCTGAAATTGTGATTTTTTTCAGATTGGCACTGGGATTCTACAAAGGACATTATTTTTTGGGGAAATATAAAGCAGTTTTCAAAATTTGGGATTTATAAATGTATAAAGTTAAGACTGTTTTCAACTTTTAATATGTATCAAGGATGTATAAAAAGAATTGTCAATAGAATATTGAATAACCATTCTATATACAATGTACATGATATAAGAACAATGATATGACAACTTTGACTTGATGGTTTGTAATAGAAATGACCAAAAAAACCACATGACAGTCACATGTCTTGAAGATCAGGTGTCTGACTGACAGAGGATATAGCTATACTTCATCTTACCCCTCAGAACTGCAGAATTATTCTCGCCAACTATTCTCATAATTTTAACATTAAATAAAAATGGCTGAACAGGTAAGTTTAATTTATTTAGTTCTTATGTCTTAAAAAGCGACTTTGTATATGTCAAACATTTGTCAGGTTGTAAACGTAGTATTACTGTTGTTCCAAATATAGAAACAGAAAAAACACACAACAATGTATGCGTGTGCAGTCGAAACAAACGAAATGTGGTTGATACGAAAACATATGTCGGTTAAAAGCTCATTAGAGCTTATGTTTGTCTATGTTTTATATACCATGCCGACTCTAAATAAAGCTTATTTATTTATTTATTTATATGGCATGACGATATATATCATAAGCATAGTGGTGTATGAACAGATGAAGACAGTAATTTGTAAAAAAAAATATGCATCTTTCAGGAGCAGATATGCAGATTATTTACCACACTAAACTGGACTGAGTATATACAATACGATCATCTATTTTAAATAAATTATTGGTGATCGATTTTTTGTGATATTATCGTAATGCATTAAACCTACGCTTGTTTTCCTTGACATCAAAGGTTGTTTTTTTTCAAGGAATGAGTGTCGTCTTCACCGGAAACGTCTGATCGATGTTAATTGAAGATCTATAACGGTGAAATATGTAATTCCGGATTAGTTGCTTCTTTCTTCAAATAAACTCATCATAGATACCAGGAATATAAAATTTTATATTTACGCCAGACGCGCGTTTCGTCTACAAAAGACTCATCAGTGACGCTCGAATCAAAAATGTTATAAAAGGCCAAATAAAGTACGAAGTTGAAGAGATTTGAGGACCATCAATTCTCAAACGTTTTGCCAAATACAGCTAAGGTAATCTATTCCTGAGGTAGAAAAGCCTTAGTTTTTCCAAAATTCAAAGTTTTGTTAACATTTAATTTATAATTATAAACATATCAATGATAACTCAAGTCAACACAGAAGTGCTGACTACTGGGCTGGTGATACACTCGAGGAAATAAATCTCCACCAGCCGAGTGGCATCGACCAAGTGGCCGGGTTGCAAATAAACTCATCATAGATACCAGGAATACAATTCTATATTTCGCCAGACGCGCGATTCGTCTACAAAAGACTCATCAGTGACGCTCGAATTTTTTTTTTTATAAAAGGCTAAATAAAGTACGAAGTTGAAGAGATTTGAGGACCAAAAATTCCTGAAAAGTTTTGCAAAATACAGCTAAGGTAATTAATCTATTCCTGAGTGATCCTTCATTTATTAGAGATTGTTCGCTGGTCATCGGCTATATGATTGAAATTTGATAATTTACAAGGTAACCAGGAAAATAGAAACAAAATCAAAATAATTTATGTACAGTTGAAAAATAACGTAATAATATATAAAAACTATACATACATTTCACCGATAAAAATAATAGTTCCTGTAGAAAAATGGGATGAGAGCAGACACTGAGATCATACTCTTGAATCCCTGTTACGTGTACTATACTGCATGCGAGAATTTGTTGTTATTAATGATTCCAATCTATAATTGTAAGTGAATAAAAGGAATATTTATAACTATCTTTAGATCACGGTTTGTATTTGCCCGAATCTAGAACATATATCATATCTATAGATTCACATTGATTCAACTTACTGTAGAAACTGGACGATACTTCCAGAAATGAGCGTATTTGTACTATGTGTGATAAGAAAGTAATCGAAGACGAATATCATGTTATATTAGAGTGTGATAAGTATGTAAATGTCAGAAGTAAATATATTAAGTCATATTGTTATAGAAAACCAAATTAGTTCAAATACTATCTGCAAGACATATTAAGGAATTAAATAATCTGGGTAAATACCTTTATTAGACGGAAAGAATTCGTAACACTTGATTGTTTGTTATGTACCTTTATTACCAATTATGTAAATTGTATGTCAAACTCCTCTATATGTTAGAAATAGTTTATGACATTAATGCTGTACATATGTATATGTAAACTGTATACTTTGTGTATCTGTTCAATCCTATGAGCCGACTCGGGCAAAATAGTCTCTTAGGGGCTATTTTACTGACTCCGGCAAAATAGTCTCCTTGGCGCTATTTTGCCGGCTCCGGCAAAATGGTGATTTACATAGAATTTTGCTATTTTGCCGGTCTTAATTAAGTTTTTAATAGAAGTATAGCAGTTAAGAATAGAAAAAATATAGAAACATACACTTTAATAAGGAATCTCTATACCAAAATGTCTTCTTTAAAAAATTATTTAAATTGATATTCTTTACTTTTAGAATAACTAGTCAGTCTTTTTAAAAAGAAAAACATAAATATCAAAATTGATACTAGTACTTTTTTCTTTGATAGGTAGACTAAAATATATTTCTTAAAAAAACTACCATAATATATACACATAAGAAAAGCATACAAACCCATAAAAAAATCGATATTCTGATTAAAACTTAAAAAAAAATAAAAATTTTAGTTTTGAAACAAAAAGTAACACCCAGCAACTTCAAACTGATGGACGAGCGTTACAAAACCAGTGCCTTGCCTTTTTGTGATTTATTTTTTAGTCTAGCACTAGAAAGGTGCTGCTGCTGCAGACACGAACTGAACACAACACTTGTTTCTTTTGCGTCTGCATCACTTTTGCAGACTGAAATGCAGATATATATATAGACTATATACATTTTAGTATTTAGCATTCATAAAACTCATAAAATAAATGCTGTCAATAGCTAGATTTCTATGCATTGTTTGTACAATATTTTTCCATTTTGTATTAATCTTAAACGTTTTGTCTGGTTTCCATGATTGTTGTAGTCCTCGTTTCACGTTTTCTCAGTTACACATAGTTGTCGTTTTCAAAGTGCTTCAAAACCTGCTATCTGTCGAAAATCAAGTTTGGTTTATAACATCATATTTTTGTTTTCTATTTTGAACGTTTTACTGAGAGTTATTTATGGATCGTTGAAGTTTCGTTTAAATGTGATACTAGTAGTAAGTTAACCCTCCATACATTACAGACTTTCATCATGAAAGTAGCAGGTCAGACATTTGATTTTTATGCGTGTTCACATTTTTCGAATTGATTAAAATAATTTCCGAATTTATAGAATACAGACTTCAGCAACGGTTAGATGTAATATAAAATTAAATGTTTGGACTAGCACTATGGGAAATTATGCCAAACAATCAAATTTTGATAAATTAATTCATACCTTGTACATATAATATACGAAAATTTATATATTTTTCAAATATATAAAAATTACTTGAAAAAAGTTGAACCTTCAATCTTTAATTATAGTAAGGGTCTCACTCTCTTCAAGCATTTATTTTGAAATGTGATAGACAAATAACTCCTGAATGACAATACACATTTGGTATGGATTTCTGTACTTTTGTAACGCAAAATATTATATCATGAAATATTGTCCTCCTCTATGAAATTATGTCTAGAGAAGGACATATCTTCATTGTGAAATGATGTATATAGACAATATTTCACAGATGAATATTATGAAATTTTGTCCTGGTAAGTGGTAAGGGGAGGTCATTTTGTGTGAAATGAGTCCTTATGTCCTAGACAGATCTTCATGAAATTTTGTCTCATGAAGGGGAAATGAAATACAAGTATTGGACAAAGACATTCCAATTATTCGTCTACCCTCAAAACGCCTTCACAAAAGAGCCGCCAATCTAGTATATAGACATATTATATGTACGTTCAATTTTGGAATGTCGGTAAATTACTTATATGTATACAGTATTATGTTGAACAATGGAACATATGTATATAAGACAATTCTTTAATCTATTAAGAATGGATTAAATTTGAATCTAGCTTATATAAAAAAAAAATTCTGCATGCTCAAGTGTACTGTTTTTCTTTTTCTAATAATTTGATCAAGAAATCTTTTCATGGACAGTATATCACAGTGAATATATCCGCAGACACGATTTCATAATGCGATATTGTCATAGACAGAATTTCATAGTGAAATATTGTCCAAAAGGATGTGACAAAATTTCATGGACATGGACACTATTTCATAATGAAATATTGTCCTGGACGTATTTTATAATAAAATAGTGTCTGTGGACAATATTTTATATTAAATTGTGTCCGACAGACAGTATTTTATATCACTCTTCATCGTTAACAGCATAGGAAGACATGGTCTTGTTCAGTGTCCTAATATTGTAGCTGTCCTGTTACTATGTTAGAACATTTTCTCAAATTAACTAGTATTACATCAAAATCTGATGAATTTTAGATCTGTGTTTTTTTGTAAATCTGATATATATAATTTTTATAAACTTAAAGACGTACAGGTCCGTTGTTCTATATATACGAGAGCTTATAGAAATAATACTTCCAGAAAAGATTTAGATACTTTAAAATTTAGACTGCAAAGTCTCCGTTTAGCATGATACGGAGGGACCACAGGCACTTGTCTCAGAATTTTGTTTATATTTAGGATTGTTTTGTGTATTGAGACACGTGCATGTGGGTGGGACAACGGCCGCTGCAGCGGATAGCGTAGAGGACAGATTGTTAAAAAAAAACATGGTCGATGGAAAAATGGCACAGCAAAAAGAGTCCTTGAAGGATCGACTTCCCGTCTCTAATAAATATAGGAAATTATTTATGCACTTTATTTTTAGCTTTGTTGAATATTGTTAGGTTACTTGATAGACCCGATACGAAGGTGTTGAATTTATTTTGTAAATAATTTATATTCATTTGAATTATGTATGAGGGTGGGGATGGAGGTTTAGATAATAGAAAATGATGGACATACAAATATAACATTATAACGAATAGAGAAAAATCGAAAAAAAAGAGAACAGAGAACAACGAGATGCTGAAATATAAAGAATAGATAAAAACGAACAAAAAGTAAAAAGAATACAAATAAAACGTTTTAAGAAATTAAAGAAAACATATATGAAGGGTCCGCCATCAAGACCCGCACGTATGGACTAAAAATTTAAATGTCTCTATATATATAATATCTCTTCTTTTTTATCAGTTCTTAAAATATATAAATGATAAAAAAACTTAACTTTCCTAAATGTACGATATGACCTTGTTGTCATTTTACCTAAGATAGTTTTCTTTCAATGAGGAAGTAAAACCTATGTTTAGATCACCGATAGTGACTAGAAAATATACCCAAAATGGCGTTTTCTCAGTCCACAGGGAAAGCGCAGACTCCAGCATTGTGCCAGTTCTGTGAAGAATCCCCGGAGATTAAGTGGAAGTGTATAAACTGTGAACTATTTTTATGTAACCTGTGCTGTTCAAAGATACACAGTAAAAGTAAGTCATCCATGAAACATGAAATTATAAATTTAAAAGATATTGATATAGAGAATTTTGCTAAATCAATGCGTAAAGTGGACCTCCAAAATTTGATATGTACAGTTCATAGTAACCAAAAGTGTATTATTTATTGCAAAGACTGCAATGAGCCGGTTTGTTCCAAATGTTTGACCCAAACTCATAAAATGCATGACTATAAAGATCTTGATGAAGTGTATAATAATAGTATCTGTGAAATGAAGGAACTTATAGGCAAATTTGAAACAAATCTTAAGTTCATCACTAATGAAAGGGGTAAACTGGAAAACAAACTTGCAGTTGGGGATAACAATTTCCAAGAAACCAGGAATTTGATTCTACAAACTGAGAAGGATATGAAAGAGGCTATTTCAAAACATGCTAGTAACCTCTTGCAAGATCTAGATGCGAAATGGAAACTGTCAGAAAATAGGATCAAAGTTGAACTTTCTGCCTTAAAACAGAATGGTGATGATTTGGAAATCAGGAAGAACAATTTATATCAATCGCTGCAAACTCATCAGGTGACAGACATATTCTCTACAACTCAAACTTTAGATAAGTCAGTACCAAATTATTTAGTTAAAGAATTCAAACAGAGTGAGACAAAGTTCATTCCTAATACTAGGCAATTGGAAATGGGAAGTACTATTCTTGGTAATCTTTATTCAGTTCCAGACTTTGAAGTTATAAAGAAATATCAAAGTAATAAAACAAGTGTGAATCATATTTTATTTTGTAATGACAGAACTGCATTCATAGGAACCCGAAGTAATGCAAGCCATAAACTACAAAAAGTCAAATTTGAAAATGACAATATGAAAGTAGAGAGAGACATCAAAATAATCATAGTGAATGATATGGAAATTACACATGATGGTGAACTACTAGTGTCGTCTGGAGAAAGTGATCTAAAACTATATACCAAAGATGGAACATTTAAAACTTTTATGACATTCACTCCCTTAAAAACTTTAGGTATACATTTAACTAAAAATAATATGATAATAGTAGGTTTGGCAGATTCCTTAGAGTGTATTGATACAGAAAGTGGTATCAGAAGATTTGTGGTCATGAACCTGAACGGTGACATACAACATACTATTGAATACAAAGATAATCAGAGACTGTTCTCCTGTCCTTATAGAATCAAAACTTTAAATGATAAGATAGTAGTTGTGGAACTTTTAAACAATTTAGGGGGCGGTCAAGTCGTAATGTTGGATTATTGTGGACATCTCCATTGGATCTACAACGGTTGTTATAATACCAGTTCTGATGAGGATGAGTTTAGTCCAAGAGATTTGTCAATAACTTCTTCCGATATGATTTTAGTTGCTGATTTTTTGAATCATGCTATACACGTATTAAATCATGATGGGGAGATTATTATATGCAAGGATGTAAGAAGTTTAGGAATAGAGTATCCTATAAGTCTTTGTATTGACAAAAACGAAGGTTTATGGATTGGGGAAGTATCAATAAAAGAACATAAAAAGGCCGAGATAAGCTGTATTAGATTGTCGTAAGAGTTTCTTACACAATAGATTTGACATGTTAACTTAAGCTTCTTTTTCTTCTTTAGTTCATCACCCTATCATTGGCTTCAACATACTGATGATAATGTGCCGTGCCGCATGCGTGGAATCTAATTTCTGACACAAATAAAAGTAAATTTCTTTTTTTCTTCTGTTTTGCACGATACATTTTGGTTAAAATTGAGTATAGTGTATGTTTAATTCAGATATGAAGCTGTTTGCTGCATGTGAACAGATATTAAAATCGGTTCTCGGAAACAATCAAGTGAAGTACATTTATTGCAGCTACATGTAGAAGGTTCCATTGTAATTTTGTTTTTGGATAAAATGTGTTTTCATATGAGTATTTATTAATCTGTATTGTACAAAAAAAGATGTGGTATGCATATGATTGCCAATGAGACAACTATCCACAAAAGACCAAAATGACACAGACATTAACAACTATAGGTAACCGTACGGCCTTCAACAATGAGCAAAGCCCATACCGCATAGTCAGCTATAAAAGGCCCCGATAAGACAATGTAAAACATTTAAAACGAGAAAACTAACGGCCTTATTTTTGTAAAAAAAATGGACGAAAAACAAATATGTAACACATAAACAAACGACAACCACTGAATTACAGGCTCTTGACTTGGGACAGGCTTTGGTCTGTTAGAAAGATCGATTTGTTAAATTTGGTTTGTTCTTGTTTCGTATAAAATAAGCTACCAATTCGAACCGGTCCTTGTAACACTTGTCAATTCAAAGTTTTAAAAAGTTTTGAAATTTTAGATTTTTGGAATTTTGATCAAAGTTTCAAAATGTCAAAATTCCAAATTGTGTAAAAGTTTAGAAATTTAGAAATTTTAACCAAATAATTAAAATATTAAAATTCTAAATATTGTTTTTAAATTTGATAGTTTAGAAATTTGATCAAACTTTAAAAATACTAAACCTAACGTGCAATTTTGTTTATTTCTCTTTTTGAAAGTTTGATTTTTTAAATTTTTGATTAAGATATCAAAAATAGAAAAGGGGCGAAAAGAGGGGTACCTGTAAACTGCAAAACCGGAACAAAACGAGACAAAATGAAATGAAAACATACTGATACTTAAAAAGTTAATGTATTAAACAACACCACAGGCAGACAGTTGTAAGCGGTAAAAAAATGGATGACAGAAATAAATATTTCTCAAAAGAAGAGAATTCATTTTAAAAACAAGACGCACGGCTCTGATAATGACCATTATACTTGCTGGTTTTCCCAGCACCCATATTTTAGGAGTAACAGTAAAAACTGACCAACTCGCAGTAGGTCAAATAGTATGGTTAGGTTGAGTATGTATATATATTTTCTACTAAACTTTAAGCAATAAAATGACTCAATACACGTTGTGTTATCTCATTTGATTTCAAATGTTTCTGTTTTGCTCTACGACTTTTTATCTTCTCCAATCACGTCGGCAGACGTATATATCATTCCATGTACATTTTGAACGATCATCTTTAACGTTTTAATCAGCTATTTCTGTTCTTTATAAATGGTTGGCCTTAAATATTCAGCTTTGAGCGTTCTTGAAGAAGGTAGATCCAGAAAAACGCTTCGGTCGTAACTTTTAACGTTTTGTATTCCTTTTTTATCGAATGCATGACGATCATATATTTCCTTGTATCGATATTTTCAGTTTTAAGTATTGGTACGGCAGTCGCAATGAACGTTGTGCTAGTCTGGAATATGGGAGGTTTTTGATATATTTTGTACGCTGAAACTAAGAGTAAGACCAAAATTAGTGGAGCCAGGATACTGCTATAAGGTATCTACATAAAGTCATCATAGATAGATACCAGAATGTTAATTTTGTATTTGCGCCAGACGCGCGTTTCGTCTACAAAAGACTTATCAGTGACGCTCGAATCAAATTAAGTTAAAAAGGCCAATAAAGTCAAATAAAATTAAAAAGGCCAAATAAAGTAAACGTTAACATCCAACTGATCGTTCTGGTTTTGTAAAAGCTGTACACATTCATATAACATAAACAATATTTTCAGCCTTCATATTTATGTAATAGTTGCCGCTGTACATTAAGCGCCTATCTATCCATTTGTATGTGTCGGCGTTTGTAAATTGAAAATAATTTTCAAAAGTTTATATCAGCGATAAATGGTTATTTTTTGTTTTGAATCCGATATAACCATATAGTCACTAACGTGACACTTTTTTTTACTTGGATACTTCCACGAGGGGCTTCAATAAAGGTACATAAATATATTCTGATCCCCAATTTGATGTAGAAAACAAAATCTGTGCAAGCAAAGGACAAAAAAAATATTTTGTATCCAGATTTTCCCCATGCCTTATAGTGTTAAATTTTTAACCAAATCATTTGATTAACAAATGATTAATAGCGAAGAAAAACTTAATAAATTTTTTTTCTCACTTCGACAAAGCAACCATATAGACTGATGCTTGTAAAAAGTATATGCATTTACCATAATATATCCATTAGCGGCCCTAAAGGATCAACCACTGTTTTTAAATAGCAAATAAAAGGAAATGGGATTTTTTTGTATGAAGGGATATCATTGTTCCGTATTTGTTATTTGTGCATTTTTAAGTTATCGTACGACAATTAACTTTGAGCAAAGTAAAAGAACACAGGTACATCCAGTCAGAATGGTGCGTGTAAAGAGAGTGCCACGCTGTCAGCTGCGTGATGGATTTTTCCATTTTTGGCCATACACCAATGTTGCTAGAGCATCTAAAAACCAGTACAATGTAAAACGCTAAATTTTAGGTAAAGCATTTACCTACGGAACGGAACGCTGAAAACTGAATATTTGAAAGTCAAGTAAATATAAGGTAGCACAATACAAAGATTTTATAACTCCAACTCCCAAGTTTTAAAATGCTGTAACTTTCTTAATAATGCTTGAAAATTTATAAAAGTGGTAGTTTTGGATAGCTAACAGATCACTCTTTCAAATAAATGCAATGTTAGTATTATGCAACAATTATGTAACCAATTATAATGTTAACTGTGTCTAAAATATTTTTCACCAAATTTCCACTTTCAAATGAAATTAGCTTCTGCATAGGTATCCCTAGAGGGATGATTTTATTATATGTTATTCCTATGGCCATTATCTACAAAAGGGTGTCTCAGATTTCAGATAGAATGAATAGAACAAATTTTACACCTAATTGAACATTGTCTTCTTTTATGTGGTTAGGATGTTTACACTAATTAGAGATTTATGAGAGAATGGAACACCATAGAGACAATCTGAGACACCCTTTTGAAGCCCATGATGTGTTGATTAAGATTCCGTTAAAATTTTCTGTATAGTTAAAGAGATGATAGAGCTAAATTCATTCAAGTGAACATACCCTTATTTTGCCACTAATTACATAATAATTGATTACATAATGATTGCATAATAAAAATATTGCAACCATTTAAAAGAGTAATCTTTTATCTATCTATATATACCTCTTTTATTATTTTCTATGCATACATAAGAAAGTTACAGCATTTTAAAGGTTAGTGATTGGAAGTAAAAAATTCTTTGTATTGTGCTACCATAAGAGCCGAAACAATTGAAGAGGTGTTTGGCCAAAGTTAAGTTAAACATAACAAGATCCATCTATAAGGGCTACTTTGCACGAGGGAGTTGAATCCTAAGATTCTTTATAATTTGTATGTAAACAACCTATTCTAAATCATCGATTTTTGGTTGCCAGTGACAAATATTTCATGAATGTTCAGGAACAAATTAGCAATAAATACAACAGGGAGGGATTGTGCTTGTTATTCATATGATGAAGACATTATCTTTAAATTAGTTTAATTGAAATCTGGAGCTGGCATATGTCAGTAACTGCTAGCTTTATATACAGTAGTCCTTTGTTAATTTATTATCATTGTCATTTTGATTAGTTTCTTTTGTGTCCTTTTCTGACATAGGACATGGATTTCTTTTAAAGTGCGTTTAGCTGTGCGTATTGCTGTGTGTTTGTTTATTGTACATTGGTTAGATGTATAGGGGGAGGGTTCTGATTTCACGAAACCAGTTTAACCCCGCCGCATGTGTGCGCCTGTACCAATTGCAGGAGCCTCAGGCCTTATTAGTCTTGTATGATTTTTATTTTAGTTCATCGTTATATTTCGGAGTTTAGTATGACGTCTATTATCACCGAACCATCACTGAACTATCACTGAACCAGTACACTGTTTTTATCTAGGGGCCTGCTGAAGCACTTCTAGCACAACGTTCATTGCGACACCATAAATTAAGTATCCCTTCCGTATCATTACTTGGAATTGAAATCAATCATAAAAGGCAATATGTTATCGTCATGCAATCGATAAATAGAAAACAAAAGTTTTAAGTGACATTTTGACCGAAGCGCTTTTCTGGATCTTCCTTTATCAGGTACGTCAAAAAGGCGAATAATACTATTTGGCACTGGGAACACCAAATAGCTCTGATTTTTTTTTATCTCAAATTCTTACCTTCTATTAGAGATTTAAATCAACTTATTTGATTCCGGTTTAAATAGGTTTAAATATTTTTGTTAATAGATGCACAACATTAAAATTTCAGGATACTATTATTCCATGTGGTGTATAAATATAAACCAGATGCCCCGCAGGGCGCAGCTTTATACGACCGCAGAGGTTGAACCCTGAACGGTTGGGGCAAGTATGGACACAACATTCAAGCTGGATTGAGCTCTAAATTTGGATTGTGATTAAATAGTTGACACAGCATAGGTTTCTGACACAGAATGAATGTGGTCTAATAAACTTAAAATTTGTTTTTGCCTTTGAGCAATTCACTATGCTGTTGAATATTAATCCTCTCAAAAAAAATGTTTGAAGAAATTTTCTTTTTATTTATGAAATCTGAAATGAGAAAAATTTACCCCCCCCCCCCCATTTTTTTTCTCACATCCCCATTTCCCTTATTCCAAAACTGATCTCAATTCAAATTTCTAATGGAGTTTGCAACAATAACTACTCATTTAAATACATCATAAAATATTAAAATGTAAACAAAGTGCTTGTTATCACTGAATGCTTAAAGATTGTTTTAATTTATCAGTTGATAGTAAAAGTGAATATACATTGTATATTGTATAAAACAATGATTTAAGTTGATTCAACTACTATTCTGGACAAAGAAAGATAACTCCAATTGAAAATATCTTGCTATTGCGCAATATTGTGCAATTAGATATTTCTTGCTATTGCGCAATACTGTGCAATTGAAAATTTCTTGCTATTGCACAATACTGTGCAATTGAAGATTTCTTGCTATTGATGAATACTGTGCAATTGAAAATTTCTTGCTATTGCACAATACTTAATATACTAGTAATAATTTTGGATCCTGATTTGGACCAACTTGAAAACTGGGCCCATAATCAAAAATCTAAGTACATGTTTAGATTCAGCATATCAAAGAAGCCCAATAATTCAATTTTTGTTAAAATCAAACTAAGTTTACTTTTGGACCCTTTGGACTTTAATGTAGACCAATTTGCAAACAGGACTAAAAATTAAGAATCTACATACACAGCTAGATTTGGCATATCAAAGAACCCCAATTATTCAATTTTTGATGAAATCAAACAAAGTTTAATTTTGGACCCCGATTTGGACCAACTTGAAAACCGGGCCAATAATCAAAAATCTAAGTACATTTTTAGATTCAGCATATCAAAGAACCCCAATTATTCAATTTTTGATGAAATCAAGCAAAGTTTAATTTTGGACCCTTTGGGCCCCTTATTCCTGTTGGAACCAAAACTCCCAAAATCAATCCCAACCTTCCTTTTGTGGTCATAAACCTTGTGTTTAAATTTTATAGATTTCTATTTACTTAAACTAAAGTTATAGTGCGAAAACCAAGTCTTCGGACTACGACAACGACGACGACGACGCAGACGACGACGACGCAGACGACGACGCCAATGTGATACCAATATACGACCAAAAATTTTTCAATGTTTGCGGTCGTTTAAAAACCCGACTTCTTCTTTTAATTATTTATTTTGTTATAAAAAGTTATTTGATAGATTTCGAGCTAGTTATTTCTAACTAAGAATCAGAGCCGTGTTTACAGGTACCCCTCTTTTCGGCCCTTTTCTATTTTTGATATTTTAATCAAAAATTTAAAAAAATCAAACTTTCAAAAAGTGAATTAATCAAAATTGCACGTTAGGTTTAGTATTTGAAAGTTTGATCAAATTTCTAAACTATCAAATTTAAAAGCGATATTTAGAATTTTAATATTTTAATTATTTGGTTAACATTTCAAAATTTCAAAACTTTAACACAATTTGAAATTTTGATATTTTAAAACTTTGATCAAAATTCCAAAAAACTAAAATTTCAAATCTTTTTATAACTTTGAATTGATAAGTGTTACACGGACCGAACTTCTCCATCACATCGGCACTTTAAATCTAGGGTGTGATCTAGAATTATTATCAAACTAGATCATGGAAACTGGGGAACTGTAGTTTCGAATAGAAATACGTATGTTTCTGACACATTCCCCATTTCCATTCTCAAATTTATTTTTATCTGAAAATTTAATAAAATGCTTAGATGAGCGCAGCCTGATACGACTACAGAGGACGAATCCTGAACAGTTAGGGCGAATTTTGACACAATATGCAAGCTTGTTACTGTCTGAATTTGGTTGTGATCAAAATTTATGTTTGATATAATATAGGTTTCTGACACAAAATAAATGTGGTCAAAAATCTGGCAAATCTATTGCGCAATACTGTGTAATTGAAGATTTCTTCTTGAAACTATTCAAAGCTTTGAAATTTGAAAAATAAAAAAAATAAAAATATGTACCCCTTAAAAAAATGGAAAAAAAATCCCCTACTTTTTGAACACTGAATACCCCAAACTTAATGCCAGCCTTTCCTTTCTAGTATGGAACCTTGTAGTACAATTTAAGATATATCCATACACTTAAACACAAGTTATAATTGTTAGGAAACTAAAAAAATGCTTGTTTTTAGTGCCTTTTTTGGCCAAAATTCCAGCACGTTTGGAGCAATTACCCCAGAACTCAATCCCAGCCTTCCCTTTGTTATATGGATCCTTGTTGTACAATATCAGAGAGATCCATACACTAACACACACGTTATTGTGCGGAAACTACAAAAAAATGCTTGTTTTGACCCCTTTTTGACCCTTAATTACTTAACTGTTAGCACCATTACTCCCAAAATGAATCTCAACCTTCTACTTGTGGTATTAAAGATTGTGGTGCAATTTCAGAGCTATCGAGATACATACTAGTATACACAAGTTCTTATCCTGATACTAAAAACATGCATGTTTTGGGCCCCTTATTCCGAAGTGGTGGGGACCATCACCCCCAAAATCAATCCCAACCTTCCTTTTGTGTATTGAACCTTCTTAAGAAATTTCATAGAGAATCATTCACTAAATATTGTCCGGAAACCAAACGTGTCTTCGGACGACGACATCATAGCATTATACAAACCTGCACAGTCAAACAGACACTTCTTCAGGATTTTAATCGCCAAATTCAGGATTTTTATAGTCAATGTTATGCGGGAAAGAGGGGGAAAGCGCAGACTAAGACAGTTGCCTCCCCTTTCCCGTTGAATGGTTAAATGTGTTTCACTGCTTTACATGTCTGTTCTCACTATTCTTAACTACAACAGTTTGGGGGACTGTCGTTCATGTTCTTTCGAGGCCTCCTGGTGAATAAAACAAAGATGTCTATATATGACGCCCATCAAGCAAAAACAACCCTTATGGCAAAAATTATGAATTGTCAGATTTTTTATTGATTTAACAGAAAATACTAATGCCAACTCAATGTAAAAAATTTGAAAACGATCGGAACTAACTAGTTGGGAAATTTCAATTTTGGTTACACATGAAAATGTGTTCTAACGTTAAACTCAACATAACGTTGGAATCATACACTTTGACGTCGATTTAAGTTTGCTGGAATTTACTAGTTTACTCTTCTCCTGGTGCTTGACAAAATGGAGCCTGATATTCCTTTCTAGTGCCGATTTTTTGAAAAGAGATGTTCCTACCGTGCTAACACGTGCAAGTCCGGCTGCAGGAATAACTACAGGACGAGCAAACAGATCAAACTATTATAGAGAATTTCACTGATGAAGAGTATTTATTTCTGTTTAAACTTGAATTTTTTTGGGGGCATAATTAATTCCTGATTTATCATGAGGAATGATGAAATAATGGTACTTTCTGATACCATAGAATAGGTTTAAACAAAACATAAAATTAGTTTCTAATCTCTCCATTGCTAAGTAGTTTTATCGTTCTCTTCCTTACAATGTTAAACGACTTATCTTATTGATGATGAGTTTCGAAAGAATTCTGCTACATGAAATACAGTATCACTGTTTGATCGTCAGTAATTTTTTTAGCTTGACAAAATCTACCAAACGTTTAGCATGTTTAGTGTGACCAAAGAACTAGGCTTATTTTCCTAATATCGTCCAGTTAACACACACAAAGCAAGATAGTCAGTCATATATCGATTTATTTTCTCCTACAATAACAGAACAATAAATACTTTTAATTGTTGGATTTCAAATATAAGAATATCTATTTTATTTTGGTATCGATTTCATTTATTTTTCGGTGTTATCTTAAATATAATTAAAAAAAGCACTGAAGTGTAAGCACCTGATTCTTCCAGGGCACCATATGTTTTTCATTGGGTTGGTGTTGCACAGTTTTCAAATTTCCGTGTTACTTTTTGTTTTACTTGTTTGTTTTTAAGACATGATCATCTGAGTTTTTCTGTTTATGATTTATGATTTCAAGCGTGGTGTATATTTATATGATATTAAGGATCAACTAAGTCTTATTTTTACTCAGGTTTTGATTGAATCAATTCATTTTGCCAGTTAGACAGTTTGGCCATTAAAATCAAATTCACTATAAAATTCGAGATGAAATATAGATTAAAGGAGGTCAGTGTTTTGAACATTTTATCTAAAGGAGTGGAATTTATTTTGTCAATAGGGCGTTTAATACTGGTATTAATTTACAGCCGATTTCATTGAGTGTGAAGGCAAAGGTAATATCTTTGGTTAGCTTGGTTGCTAGCTGAACCATGAACTCATTATGAGGTCAGGTAAACTACCCTCCTTTAAAAGTAGACTCATGCAACAGATAACAAATATATCTGTCTGTAAGACTAGGCTACTTCGAAAGGAGGGTAGTATACCTTACTAACCAAAGATATTACCTTTGCCTACACACTCAATGGAATCCGCTGTAAATTATTTAATTGTTTCATATTTTTCGTATTGGGGTCTTTTATAGCTGACGATACGGTATGTTATGTCTCATTGTTGAAGGCCTATCCATGCTTTACTTCGTCGACTTCATTTCAACTTTGGTGAATGTTATCTCACTGGCAATCATTTTCTTATTTTCAAATTGGTAAGAATTTATTAATAAAAGCCACCAATTAACAGAAATAAAAGTGAAAACAGCGTACCAAGATCATTATCACAATGCATTCAGCCTAATTCAGTCTAAAGCACTCAATAGTATGACCAAACATAGAAATGATTGCGTTTGGACCCTTTGTATCGGCGCAATCTTTTAAATAATTCATTAATTTTCATTAACCAAATATTTTTATTATTTCCGTTTTACTTCCATACATACACAAAGAACTTTAACCTTTCTACCCGATAAATAATACAATTGTGAAACTTGATCGGTATGATGCTGCAAAATTATAATATCAATCAAATTCAAGTGTTTTTATTTAAGCGAACATTTAAAAAAAATCTATATTGCATGATTATAATATCTATTTTTTTTCGGGCGATTTTGAAATTCATTTATTGTAAATCTCTTGTTCTCTCCTGGCAGCTTCAATATGTGGTATGTAATTTGGGGAATTTTAATTTTTTTTCTCTCTTCTGTTTGAGCTTATTGTAATGAATTCTCGTATTTTTTTGTTATAACTACGACCTGGGACTATTATACTACATGTAGTATAAGAGTACCAGCTACGACACACATCATAATGTATAGATGCAAATATTATGTACGGACATCAAGCCGACCAGACATTTGTCCATTCTGTTAAGTGGACACATATAGTTTATAAAGGCTCCGTGTTGAAGACCGCACTTTGACCTATAAGGGTTTTCTTTTTTAAATTGTGACTTGGATGGAGAGTTGTTTCATTGGCACTCATTCCACACCTTCTTATATCTATATCCAGTTCTTTTTGTCTGAAATGCTGATACATATGTGTCCAAACCAGACTGTTTTAATTAACAAGAAGATAACACAATCTGAGGTCCAGAGTCATGTCTGTTAGGAGGGACTTTTTGTGGTAAAGCATGCAGACTAGTATATTTTTTTTAAATACTGTGCCATATTTGAAACTCCCTCAAATAAAAATGTATTTTTCGGAGGTCTATTAAATTTTTTATATTTTCTTGGTATTTTTATTACTGTTGATGTGTTTAATCAAATGTTTTAAACAGGACTCTTCAATACTATAGGTAACAGAAATACATCTCGACAAACTTGTCTGTCTTCATGTATTATGTAAAATTTTGTTCGCTTTCGCTCTCAGTATCTAGAACGGGATTTATCTACGCCTTTTTAATCTAATTTACCCAATAAATACATATCTTTGCCTTCTTTGGATAGTTCACGCTTAGAGAGGATGTGCCTTATTATTTCAACCGGTTCAAATTGGTTGATACATAAAAAAAACCCGACAATCTCTAGTTATTTTGGCCACATCCAAACGTTAAAGCTATTTATACACGTATTATCTTCAATGTAAAGTATGGCATTTCAAGATTAAAAAAAATATAAAGAACAACAAAATTATTTAATGTGATTTAATTGTATTTTTTTTTTTCTCAATTAGTCCTTGTTACATATTTAAAGATCATTGTATTATATCCATCATCATCTTTCTTGAAAATTAACGCAACATTGCAAAATTGCCTTTGTTTCTGTTTCTGATTTTACATGGCGTTAAAAAATACTATTAAAAGTGTTTAATCGGATTGTTAACCTGATATATCCCTGATTTTAGAGATTTACATGATGAGTGATGCAGTTGATCATTAAATCACAAACATCAATTTAAAAATTGTCTTTTTGTCGTTGTATAACCTTTCGTACTTGAGTTGCATATTTATTTCAACAAGGTTAACAACTCTATTTAAGTCATACAATATCCGGCCGCATCTCATTGAAAATGAATACAATATGAAATTGAAATGTGACCACTAAATAGTATACATATATTTGACAACATTGTAACAGTGATTAACCAGCTTAAACAATCTCGGGTATACAGCCATCCAAAATTGTTAACCATTTTTCGAATTGGCTAAAGCCAGTCAAGCATCTTTTATTTTCTAATAATTACTGATGAGTTTTCTTCCTTTCTTTGCTTGTTTGATTCTTCAGGGCCTACCACGCAGACCATTTAAGAATAAAGAAATTTGTTTTCGAAAGGAAGCAGAAAACTATATTTTGTTTACTTTTAGAAAATGTAAAAAAAAAATTGAAATAAAACTTGTCCTTAATAAAGTTGATAAAGGAAATGCGGAATCTGTCAAAAAGACAACAACCTGGCCAAATAACCGAATTGTAGGTTTATTATAGTTTTTGTGTCATATTTGCCGAGTTAATTCCAACCTCTTTCCACTTAAAAGATGAGTGACCTCTATAGGTGATTAAAGTAGGAGATTTCAGTAAACTTCAAAAGCGTGTAAAACAAGAGCTACTGCTTACTGATGATACCCCCGTTTAAAATTTTCATTAACATGAAGTTCTTGAGTGATAAATCTGAAAACGAATCCCACGGTATAACTGGCTTATATAAACCATGAAACAAAATTTCAGAAATCCTTGTAATTTAGTTCCTGAGTAATATTCGACGAACGGACGGACTGACGGATGGATTGACTGACCACCAGACAGAGGTAAATAAAGGAAACATAGTATACCCCAACTTTTTTAAATTGAGTATGTAGTTTTGAACTGATACTTGTTTCATACTTACAGTTTTGAACGCATTGCAAACTTTTTGATATTATTTCTGATAACATACTCGAATGTTTTCTTTTGAACAAATGGACTTATTGTTTGAAGTACAGGTATATATATTGCGGATTAAAGCGTAACAAAATAAAAGACGAAAACTTTCAGACAGACTTTCTTCTCTGTCGTACTTGATTTTTTTTAAGCAAATGCTCTCGTGTGATGAACCATGTATAATTTTCCGCATTTGGTAAGCAATATAGTGCTCCAAATATCAAATTATTTTCTTGGGTTCTTCATACAATAACTTGCCGTACCAGAAGTATAAAAGAAATCTAGCTACGGAAAATAACTTTTTTGCGATTTCTAGAAAATATTTAAGATATTTTTATACAACATTGATATGTTTATATATAGTGAAAAAGGTTAATACGCGTATAGTATTGCATCATCACATATCGTGGTACTAATATGTCATAATAAGACTTAGAGATGTGTGGGAATTTTTTTTTATATTATTTATAAATTATTTCTCTAAAGACAATAAGCATATACAGTGTATATATGTCAAAACAAGCATTTGAAAAGTTTTAACCGAATTTTATCACAGAATTAAAACCGTGCTACGTTTAAATTTTGAATCATAAATACGGCATTATTTTACAGAAGTAATGTACTATAAGAATATACTATTCAATTCGCATGGGTAACGTTTAGAATTTTTTTTTATCTCAATTTCAACGTGCAATTTATTGGTTTGTTGTACGTTACATTCTAGCGTTGACTACCGATAACGACGTCAAATGCGATAAGGGTTGTTTTTGCTTGACGGGCGTCATATGTTTATTTCGAGTCCAACCATACCAGTAAATTAATCAAATACATAAATATGAAATAAAGAGTTTGATTCTTAAAATGAAATTGAATTAACAATTATCAAAATACTTTATCAATTAATTAAAATAGTTTATCATGATATTAATGGTAACTTTAATTAAGAAAGATTTCTGTTATAAACTGTTACATTAAAACATTATTAAGGTTACGTTATGTTTTTCATTAAACAAAATTTATAAGTTTACGAACCTGGTGAATAAAACAAAGATGTCTATATATGTTTATTTCGAGTCCAACCATACCAGTAAATTAATGTTTGATTCCTTAGGGTTTCCTATTTTAAACCCCTAGAACACGTGCTGGTTGGACTTGTTTTATTCACCAATCAAAATGACTTTTAGAATACATATTTTTATAAGAACAGTTTCTATTGGTTAGATATCTTTTAAACTAATTTACAATTTTACATAATTTGGGGTTACTGTTTTTAATTACTTAATACTTTGTTTGTACGACCATTAGGGAAATCCGATTATTTGGTTAGATAGAATTCTAGGCGAACAATAGAAAAGAATTAGATATATTTGCTCAAGGAAATACTTCTAAGAGTTTAAGCTGTCAAACCTTATTTATATCGCTACGTGTCAAATAAGAAGAATTTCACATCTAATACTTATATATTAAAAGTTACATAACATTATAGACTTTCTAATTATATCTTTTTATACAAAAAGCTTTATACAAGAATTAGTTATTTTCTACAATTACAAAGAAGATTCACTTAGTTTTATATGAAATATTAAAATTTATTTCTTGTAATATTTTACCTCATTTTACCTTCATTATATCATGGAAGTATTATATTGACAGGAACTCCAACAAGCGGACTTCAAACGTTTATAGTGCGATGCCGCAAAATCGTTAAGTATCTGTTAATTAACTCGACATGTCTTATGGATGCATGGGTTCCGATCAAATTTTTGGAACCTCGTGAATGATCGTAATTACGGAACATACCGAAATAAACGGATGTGTACTTAATTGTCAAGGAAATGAATTTACCGACCATGTGAATGACAAATATGTCAGTTTTTACGGGTTTTGCTGCTTAAAAACAAATAAAAAGAAACGAAACGAAATCCCCGCGACTGTTTTCACCAAATAAAAAAATAAAACAAAAACAAAAAAACTGAAGAGTAAAATTACCCACAAGCCATAGACATTTCAGTTTAAATTGCAATCAGTTTTAAAATAGTAAGATTTTAATTCGTGAGAGAGACGTTGACTAGACACGCGTAACTGTAATATACCTGTTAGACTTGAAAATCATAAAATTCTCATGTTAAGTAAACGGAAAAGTTTTTATCAGTAATTATTATCAGGTTTTACTGCTAACTTTGACAAATGTTGTAATGAAGTTTTTAATGAAAGAATTTCCAACAAAAATTTAATCCAAAAGTTGGCCGGGGGAACGGGGTTAAAGAGCTTTGATCCGAAAAAAAAATTGATTTATTGTTTACTAAAAGTCCAATGGCAAATATTTCATGCAATTTAACAGAAACAGAAACATAAATTGCTTAGCATACGATGTAAGATGTTTCAGAACTGTAAAAGCTTTTAAACACATAAATAAATTCTAAATTGGTTTCCATGATAAAAAAAAAATAAACTGCTTATGGCCCATCATGGTGATCGTTCTTTAAATGCATCCAGAAATATTAAAAGCCATCCGTAAAAATAAGTCTGTCAGACGTCAGATCGAGTAATCTCGGACTACATGTAGGTTGAATGTTTAAGGTTGTTTACAACTTTGGAATTATCATAAAAGGTGTAACAATTCATCTGCATGTCTCGTAACCTGATATTGCTATGTAGAGGTCATCACATGCGTGTAATTATTAACCTCTTTTAGTTCTTAAAACATATTTGATAAATAAGTTTATAACATTTTACGATAGAGAAAACCAAAAATATTTGTGTAACACTCGATAAAAGTTTACAATCTTTAACTTAAAATTTGAGTTATCTGGCAACATCTGGCACACTACAAGCGCATCACATTATTTTCTGCAAACACTCTACTTCAGAATAATGTAATTTTCATAATCGGATATTTCCCGATTTCCAAGTTCCAATGATTAAAACATACTCACCAAAACTAAAAATAAGCTTGCCCTCTTTCCGAAGGCAGTTAATTTTCTTATGTCATTCTGTTAAATATGGACCAATTTTTTCGATCTTTTCAGCGTTGTTCTTCATTTATTGATCAGAAACAGGTGTTGTTATTCATGTGGTGATTCACAAATAACCACGGGAGTTTCCGTGTTTATTTACATTGGTAGGTAGATAAGACAATCGATATCAACTCACGTGATAAGACCAGCTTCAGTTAAAAGAACAGGCGAAGGCGGCATCACAGATACCCCACAAAGGAGTTATCACGTACTTGACAAACTGAGTCGGAACCTTTTATTTTCTTAACGAAATCAGTGGGATGGGAATGTGCTAATTTTTCGTTGGAGTTCCTGTCAATATAATACTTCCATGATTATATCAATATGACCACATTTACCACAGGGGTCTTAATGAGATGACATTTAAGGAAGATGTCAATGAGATAGCAACACAGAGACATAAACAAACAATATCCAAAATACAATAGACATGGTTAAATTCAGCTTTTCAAAGATCTAGAGTTCGATTTTTGATGAAATCAAACTTTAAAGTTTAATTTTGGACCCTTTGACCTAAAAATCTAAAATCCTAGTACTAGATTAGATTCGGCATATAAAAAAAACCCATATATTTAATTTTTGTTGCAATCAAACAAAGTTTAATTGTGGACTCCAATTTGAAAACCGGGCCAAAAATGAAAAAAAAATCTTAATAGAGGTTGGTATTCGGCATATAAGTTATTTTCGACTTTTCGTTACGTTTCTTGTCGTTTTTTTTGCCATTGCTTTGTCAGTTTTTAATCGACTTACGGGTTCGGATATCCCATAGGAATCGTCGGTCTCTCTTTAAGAATAAACAATTTGACAAAGTAAAAATAAAGTTATCAGCTTCACATGACATATGAATTATATTTGTTTAAGAAAACTTAAAACCAGTATTTAAAGATTAATTTTAATATTGACCTCTTTTTAGTAAGCACAATCATATCCTGTAGCTTTTAGAGTAGTTTTGCCGTTTCTTTCAATTATATGGTCTTGCTCACTTCCACCCCATACACGACAAAAACTATGAACTTTTATGCCATCATTATATTTCTTTACATTAAATCCACCATACATCATTGGAACTGAATAATGAAACGGACCCTTTTCATATAAAAAGGCAAGTTGTGGGAGTTGAACTCCATGTTCTTGGATCAGTTTCTCCACTCTTTCCAATATAACTGCATGCAGAGATTTCTCCATTATAGCTATAGATTCTGATTTATTCTTTACATTTTCTGGTAGCTCAAGAAGTTTTAATATTTCCTCCTCTAAGGAATTTTTCACTGCTAAGTCGTATGCTGTTTCTCCATTTGTTGTTTTAAAGCATTTAGTTGCCCCCTTTTTCAAAAGATCTTCAAATACATACTTTGGTGCTTTCCCGGCAGCAGCATGATGAAGTGGTGTATACAAGGAGGGTAAAGAATTTGAATCATCTTTAATGGGTAGTCTAGAGAAATCTACATTTCCAGTGTTAACCAAAGAAACGAGCTCGTCCCAGTTCTTGTCTTTACCGAGTTTGTCAAGTTTTTGATGGCATTCTGAAACTCCTATATGGAAAACATCCTCATATACATTAAGTGGATAGTCGCAAGAGGAAAACACCTGTATAAAATGAAATATGTAGCATTTTAAATGAAAAAAAGATAAGATAAAGTTAAATCAAACGACAGAAAACACAACGACATTGTCGTTAACTAAAGTAATATGCATTGTGTTCATAAGATCGTGTAAATCTTGCATCAATGAGTATGCTGATGTTTAATATATTGCATAGCCCATTTACTGTTCTTTGACCTTAAGACAACATATACATGAGGCTATTTTTAGGCGCTTATTCTCATTTAGACTTGAAATCTCGATGTCTTAAAGACAGAACCGGATTTAGGGGGGGGGGGGGGAGGGGGCCCGCCCCCCCTTTTTGGGGAAAAATTGGTTGCTTATATAGGGAATCACTGAGGCGTGACTCGAGCGGGCCCCCTCTAAGGTCAGTCAGTGGGCCCCCACTATTGAAAATTTCTGAATCCGCCACTGTCTTTTTTTTTGTGTTTGAGTGTTCCTAAAAGATAAATTCAGAGTTTAAAGCACTTTAAATGCACCATGCAACATGCTGTTGTTCAAAACAAACCTTTCGTACCGCATAATAAAAGCCATTTGCAAAAATAAGGTATATAAAATATGGAATATAAAGGTTACGTCAACGAGTCAGTATCTTAACGACAAAATACAAATAAACGGTCTGGAGGTCTAATATACGGTCTTGAGCAATACAGATGTATCTTTCCATATATACCAAACTATAAATAATACTGACTCTAGAAAGAGAAAGTACCCAATGGCCATCGCTTTAATCAGGCTTGAAACAGAAACAGACACGTTAAAAATGGACTATAGTGTAAAATGAGAAGTCTAGTGAGACAACCCCGAAATTGTTTTCATAAAACCCCCTAAACTAAAACAATAATAAAAACACTTATTGAGGTCAAGTTGCGTTGTTCTTGTGCATAATATTTTGCTCTATACGATAAGAAGCTTTACAACACTTTTTGCACCAGATCATTCCGTATAATAAAGTCAAACTAAGTTAGTCGAGTTCTTAGCTAAACCTTAATGTGGTAATTATAAAACACGAAAAACAATTTATTAAACCGTAAATTGACACGTGGAATGAGAAAAAATCATCCCGAAAAGCGCATCGGACGCCTAAAATCAATAATGCATTGTTTCCATTTGTTTAAAGTCTAGTATCTTTGAAGGGTTTTAATACAGAAGTACAAACCGGTAAATCATCAATCTCCCCTGTCACAGCAGGTTCTTTTGATGAAGCGGAATCCCTGTCTTTTCTACTGCATAAGCGCCTACAGCAGCATGACTTGCTTACCTAGTTCAGTAAACGATGACATAATGTAGTTGAGTGGACCATATCTGAAAAAGTATATGTATTTTATGATTTTCCTGCGTTAAAAACATGATTTTAGAAAAAAAATCCAAATCAAAAGTTTGAAAAGAAAATTTAACATTTTTTTATAAAACAACTAGAAATATCTGAAGTCAAAACTAAACACTGTATGACGGGAAACACGCCATTATTTTGGAAATCTCAGATGAACCAGAAAAAAAGCAGCTAGATCATGCCCCACATGTAGTAAATATCATGATCAAAGGCGATTGCTCACTCTTTATTTTCCAGTCGAGGAAAAGACTGATGATTGTTGGTTGCTTAACATCCAGTGGCAAATATTTCATGCATGTTCAGGACAAGTCAAGTGTGAGGACGGGCTTATGACTACGATACTAAAACCTTATACGTATAGATCATATCGGTCAATCAAATTATTATATATACTTTGAATTTTTTATTTCAATTAACTCATAAGGAAAGGCTCTTCATAAACAACGTTAACATTTATATATCAAAGGGAAACAATGTTATTATTTGTCACTTTGTTTTCCGCAAAATTGGTTTCTTTTATGAGATATCACACAAGAATAAAGTGGGGGGGGGGGGGGGCAGGGGGTCGATGCTGGGGTCCTTCCATAAAACAGCTGAAATTTATAGTCAGAGACAGTATTAAATGTCCCTTTGGAGATAGTAAATTTATAGTCAGAGACCGTATTAAATGTCCCTTTGGAGATAGTAAATTTATAGTCAGAAACAGTATTAAATGTCCCTTTGGAGATAGTAATTTCAGTATCTATATACATGCATAAATAATTATTTCTGAGTAATGTCAAGTTCTAAAAATATGTCATAATTATCTGTACAAAAATGTGGGTTCAACATGTTCAACTGCCGTGACTGCGAAAACGTAACAACGAAAATGTCATGTAAATCAGACCTTAAATAAAGTTTCGATGTGTTTAGAAAATGTGTTTTCCTATGAAAATATAGGTGAATTTCCGAGTGGTAGTAGTACGACGTGCACATACTTTTGTACATATTTACCTACACACATCGTTTTAGACATTTATTTTCATAATATATTCGTGAGATATATACATTTTTGTAAGTATACTGTGTGCATATTTATTAATCGAATAGTTAAAAAAATATTATAAAAATTGTGATGTGAAAATAGCGTCAATCTCTAACAAATAACAATACCTTTGAGCGAATGTAAACAATAACAAGAATCCTCTAACGTCTATCTTTAGTAACAACCTTCGAATTGATCATGATGATGTCATTGCTAAAAATATATTCTGTATAATGAGGGATAATGCTAAAGGTTGCACTTTGTATTTAAAGCTTCATAATAATAAATAATAATAATAATAAAATTCTTTATTTAACGAAGGTAACACATTTAACAATTACATGTTAATCTTCCATGAGGCCTTCAAAAACTATTAATACAAATAGAAACGGACAAAAATACATATAACCCTTAATATAAATAGATATATTAAAGAGTATCTCCATAATTATTAATTTAATAAAACAGTTGTTATAACACAAGTATTATATTGCTATATATAAATGTGACAAATTACATAAAACATATATATTATAAAAGTAAATTGACAAATAAAGGCGGAAAATATAAAGAAGACATTCAACATGTTCAAAACTCACAAATCCGAGAAAAAAAAAAACATCACCTTGGTAAAAAAAAAAAAAGATGCTCACTTCTACAAACCAATGTAAGAATATTTACGATTGAGCAACACAAACCCAACAAAAACACTGGGTACTCCGGCTCGAATTCTACGGAAGGGTAGACAGTTCCTACTCTTCTAAAATCTGTCAAGCTATAGTTCTTGTCCTCGGTTCCATTGACAGTTTTGTAACTGTTGAACATTTGTCGGAAGAAAAAAAATATATATATTAGCTTTTTATAGGTGAAAGTGACAAGAAGTGCAGATGAACTATTTGGCTGGTTGTAACCGAATTTAACGTTTCCTTTGTTACTTTTGTTTTGTTTCTGACTTGTACGACGTGTCTAACTAGAAACGATTACATTTCAAAGGCAAGAATATGTGTATTAATTAAAATTGTTTTAAAAAAATCCTATACCGGCTTATGCACTATGATATTTAGATGTATGTAGTCTTTAATTAATGAGTAGATTTGCTTTAATTTTAGGGCTTTTCAAATCTTTAAGAAGTCTGAAAAAAAAATATACTATCCTAAAAAAATATTTGCATATAATATCCACACCACTGTAAGAAAAAGTATGGGGACTTGTACTACAATTTCATAGAGCTCCACACTTGTTTTAGCCCCTTATTCCGAAACAGTTTGGGCAATGACCCTCCTCCCCCCAAAAACAACAGCAAAAAACAAAACAAAACAAAACCAACAAAAAATTAAACAAAACATTCAGCATATCAAAGTACACCAAAAATTCAAGAATTTGAATTAAAACCAAATTGAAATTGCTCAAGACATATGCAATTTATATGAGAAAAGTATTGTTTTTTTTCTACCATTATTAGTAAACTGTTATGGCCTAAATGTCAAAAAACAATCCGTAACGGTTTGGCCCATGATCCTCCTTTTTTCCTCCGAAAAAACAGAAAAAAACAAAACAAGACAAAACACATCCAAATTTTTCTTTTGAGATCTTGTGAGGTATGGAACATGGAGATCCTGCCTCGTATTTGCGTCTGTCCCAAGTCAGGAACATCTGTCCTCTGTTAGTCTTGTATGTTTTTTTTTAAACGAGTATACATTTTAGTGAAGGGAGCATCCGAATCCCGCCTCCGCGTAAAGAATTTTCTCGCAATGTTGAAGACTCATTGGTGGCATTAGGCCGTTCTTTTGTCTTTGTCCGTGTTGTTGTTTCTTGGACACATTCCCTGTTTTCCTTCTCAATTTTACTTATTAGTATATATACAAGTATTGAAGTGATTGTCCTGAAACATGTTAAGGTCGTACAAAAAGTGCATAGGTGGAAAAAACTACGATGAAGTCAGGCTACCCACTCGAATGCTCATTTATAAAAACACTAGTAGAATACATTTAATGACATTGACATGGAAAAGATTGAGCAAGGTTCAAACTTGATTTTCTTGTATGTCGTGTTTTTTTTAATAAATAGCTTATAGAAATAACCTTTCAAATCACAAGCAGTGAGAAATACGATGATCTGAGTTGTATGTGTCGATTAAAACAACACTTAAAAACATCATCGATATGGCCCGATTAGTGCTAACACATCTTAAAAAGTCTATCCGAATCATTTGCAGTGCGATGGCAGTTTCGTTTGAGATGAAGAAGAAAAATAAAAGCGCTGTTCTTTTGTTTGTTTGTTTTTCTGTTGTGCATGTACTGATTTTGTGTCATGGATGGAGATACCTCATTGTATTGTAATAAACGACTAAAACTCGATACTTTGCGTTGTGTTACTTTTATGCTCAAACTCTATATCGAAGGCCCCATACAAAGGGTACAAAGTAACGTCATAAACATAAGACGTAAATACGGGAAACATAACGTTAACGTTTGCATTATATTCTCAACATACTGGGGGCCGCAAAAGTATATCTTTGCATTAAATTGAAATATTTCTTTAACTGTCCATATATGAAACGGAAAAATATGAGGGCAATTATTGTCTCTTGGGATCGCTATGATAAAATTAAAAATTAACAGTCTCTATAACGATTTTAAAATCGAACACAATTAATGTCTAGAAGAATTTGTCCAAGTTTCAAGATGTCTTTCGCATAGGCACTATTCTTCTGGTATCAACTTCATTCGTCTCATCTGCTGTATTTGGTAGGTCTTCTTTGCTGATCTCTAGCGGATAAAGTTTGACGATCTGGGAAAATTGCTTTTTTCCACCGAGTTCGTGGTTTTTCTTCACGAACTTGCCCAATAACTCCGAAACGGATGGTGATTGTGTTGTCTCTACCCTTTTTATGTAACTCTCTAACGTTATCAGTTCTCTGTTTTGTAATTACTTTTTTTGGTAAGGTATCGTGATCATGTTTCCAGGGCAACTTTGGTACGTATCTATTTTCATGAAATTCTACTGATGTTTTTTGGTACATATTTTCTTCATCATGTTGTGTGTCGACTTCTCCTAGTGACTCTACTTTAAACTCTTCCGATTTCTGATTTGCTAAAATGCTGGCCATTCCTACTGCTCCCGATTTACGATTCACATCTGGTGATGTCGGACCAGACAACAGGTAACCAAGTTTAGATTTAACAGCTGTCGGACCTTTTCCTCTGATAACGGTATCTTCTATAAAATCCCAGTAAAAATCAGCACCTATCAGTAAAGATATACTAAAATTGTTGTCGTTCGTGATCGGGTGTGCTAATCTTAATCCTTCTAGATGTTTGCAATCTCGTGTTTTATTTGCACTATAATTTGTGATCGGACTTGCTATAGTAGGAACTACTAAAACTTCAATGGGTATTTTCTCTCCTTCTATTGGTTCAACATATATAATTGCTTTCGGTAAGTTTTGAACTTTAGTGCTTGTATTTCCAAATGTCGAAAGATTAATTACTTCGGTACCTTCTGTCTTAACATCTAGTGTTGAAGCTAATTCCTCGGTAACGAAAGAACGCTCTGCTCCTTCATCGAACAATATATTCGTATTTATTCCTTGATGTTCACTCCAAACGGGTGCTACGGCGGTTTTCAGTAATACGCTAGAACGGGATTGCATCGTGGACGAATAAAAACTTGTGGCAGTGGCAACAATTTCATTGTTGACTACGGCGTTAACTGACGTATCATATCTACTTACATTAGCGGTTTTATCAAAGTACGATCTGCCGGTAATTTGGGTACATATACTAGTATGGTGATTCTTGTTACAGAATCTGCAACGAAATTGAGATCTACATTCACATGCGCGGTGCGATCCCAAGCAATTAAAGCATAAGTGCTTGTGTTTAATAATTGTTATCCGGTGTTCATAATCTGGAACTTTTAAGCATTTTGCGGGGTCGTGCATATCGTTGCAATAAATACAAGGTTTCTGACGAATGTTTGTGCTTTGGCGGTAATCTAATCTATCTTGTGTTCGCGGGTAATCTCTCGTATCGGCGCTTGTCAATAATGACGCTATAGACGGTAAATGTTCATTTACTTCATCGGTTTCAAATCTATCTTGTATTTGCGTGTAGTCTCTATTATTGGCGATAGTCAAAAATGACGCTGTAGACGGTAAGTTGTCAATAAATACATCGGTGCGTTTCTCTCCGGCTTCTAAAATTGTGATTTCTTTCAATATCCCATATCTTAATCCTTTTAATTCCCAATTATCGGTTCCGTTTTCTCTAGCTAAGTTTTGTCTTACAGCTGACGGTAGCTTATTCAAGATGATTGGGATGAGCAGTGCCCCATATGAATCTCCCGATCTGCCTAACGATTCTAGGCCTCTTATATATGCTTCTTGTTTGTCGTAATAATTACGGAGGCTAATAAGGTTGTATTGTGGTGTGGGAAGGTCTAACAGGGCTTGCATGTAGGCATTCGTGATTTTGTGTGGCTGACCAAAACGTTCTTTTAACAATTTTATAGCTTCCGTATAATTATTATTTGTGAGCGGTAGTCCATCAATACATCGAGCGGCTTCATTACAAAGCTGCGATTTCAAATATGTGAATTTCTGTATGTCGGTAAGTGTGGGATTATAGTGTACAGATGATTCGAACAAGTCCCAAAAAGTTTGCCACATGAGTGTTTCTCCTGTAAATGTAGGTAAGGTGAGTTTCGGAAGTTGGTGATTTTGCATAACGTTGGGCGGAACATGGTACATTTGTTGTTGAACAGAGCTATATGTGTTTTCTACTGAACTATGCTGATTCGTATTTTCCGTTGATTGATTAGGCCAGTTGGTAATATTCGAAGTTACTGAATTGGAGTATTTTTTACGTATGTGTCTAATTTTAGTATTCAGAAAGAATTTATACTCATCTGTCTGTAGAATTTCATCCTCAACATCCTCATCCTTTGTTAAATTAAGAATTTCTTCATTCAAAGCACTAATAATCTTCTGTTTTTGCGAAAGTGTTTCTAATAATTCTGTACTTTCTTCTATCTCCAAATCCTGCTCTTCTTCCGTTTTTCTCAAAAGTCTTGTTACAGCACTTTTATGGCCTGCTCTCACCGCTTTCAGTCTACTTTCCATGGCGTCACGGCACCAAAATGTATTGTAATAAACGACTAAAACTCGATACTTTGCGTTGTGTTACTTTTATGCTCAAACTCTATATCGAAGGCCCCATACAAAGGGTACAAAGTAACGTCATAAACATAAGACGTAAATACGGGAAACATAACGTTAACGTTTGCATTATATTCTCAACACTCATATCCTTGTTTCCCTATTATCAATGCATTTTACTCACACGAGCAACACGATGGCTGCCACATGTGGAGCAAGATCTGCTTACCCTTTTCATAGACAAGAGATAACAATGGTTGTTTTGTCGGTTCGAGTCGTTCTTTATTAGTGCTTTGCATACCTTCGTTCATCCTTTAGTCGGGATTTATTTTGCCATTGCTTTGTCAGCTTTTAATCGACTTATGACTTTGGATATTCCATAGGTATCGTTGGTCTCTCTTTTAAAATAAACAATTTGAAAAAATAAAAATAAAGTTATCAGCTTCACATATAAATAAATGAATTCTATTTGTTTCACAAAATTTAAAACCAGTATTTAAAGATTTATTATCGACTTCTCTTTCTACTTTTTAGTAAGCACAATCATGGCCTGTAGCTTTTAGAGTAGTTTTGCCATTTCTTTCAATTATATGGTCTTGCTCACTTCCACCCCATACACGACAAAAACTGTGAACTTTTATACCATCATTATATTTCTTCACGTTGAATCCACCATACATCATTGGAACTGAATAATGAAACGGACCCTTTTCATATAAAAAGGCAAGTTGTGGGAGTTGAACTCCATGTTCTTGGATCAGTTTATCCACTTTTTCCAATATAACTGCATGCAGAGATTTCTCCATTATAGCTATAGATTCTGATTTATTCTTTACATTTTCTGGTAGCTCAAGAAGTTTTAATATTTCCTCCTCTAAGGAATTTTTCACTGCTAAGTCGTATGCTGTTTCTCCATTTGTTGTTTTAAAGCATTTAGTTGCCCCCTTTTCAAAAGATCTTCAAATACATACTTTGGTGCTTTCCCGGCAGCAGCATGATGAAGTGGTGTATACAAGGAGGGTAAAGAATTTGAATCATCTTTAATCGGTAGTCTAGAGAAATTTACATTTCCAGTGTCAACCAAAGAAACGATCTCTTCCCAGTTCTTGTCTTCACCGAGTTTGTCAAGTTTTTGATGGCATTCTGCATCTTCTATATGGAAAACATCCTCATATACATTTAGTGGATAGTGGTAAGAGGAAAACACCTGTATAAAATGAAATATGTAACATGCATTTCAAATGAAAAAAGATAAGATAAAGTTTAACACAAAACGACAGAAAACACAACGACAATGTCGTTAATTAAAGTAATACGCAATGTGTTCATAACGTCGCTGGGCTTCTAAAATGTTGTAAATTACAAATTTTTCAAGAAAAAAATATCGCACAAACAGGCTTTGAAAATTTTGGCAAAATGCATGCTTCCAAAATGTCGTATGTGAACTTGAACATTTTTGTAAATAGCAGTGAAATAAAAACTTTGACATTTCTGGATTATCCAAGAACTTAAATTATTTTCACAGAAATAAAGAAATGTACAATTATTTTTTTCCCAAAGCCATTCTACAACGATTTTCAAGTTTTCATACAACATTTTGGAAGCAAACTTTACAAACAACTGACATTGGCAATTTTGTAATATGTATTATTTCACACATTTTGATTGGTCTAACTGTATTTTATTTTGTAATACCGAAGATTTCCTCCCGCCAAGACCATTGGTGTCAAAAAGTATTTTTAGCCAAAAAAGTCATATACGACATTTTAGAAGCCCAGCGACGATAAGATTGCGTAAATCCTGCATCAATGATTATGCTGATGATTAATATATTGCAGAACCGTCGTGATTGTGGGGGGTCTCATTGGGGGTTCCGATCCCGGATCCCGCTTACTGTTTTGTCAGATTCCCGCATCCCGCTTACACTATGTACGTAAGCAATTATCATTTTTTTGTCATTTCCCGGGTCCCGCAAGACCTCATTTCCCGTTTTCACGACACAATAATTTGACTTTCACGTGTCACGCTTACAAAAAATCGACAATCCCGCGTCACGCTTAGACTCCAATGAGACCCACATTGTGCACAGCCCTCTTACTGTTCTTTGACCTTAACACAACAGAAATAGGGCTATTTTTAGGCGCTTATTCTCATTTAGACTTAAAATCTCAATGCCTTTTTTATTTTTTTTTGTGTTTGAGTGTTTCTGGTGAAGATAAATTCAGAGTTTAAAGCACTTTAAATACACCATGCAACCTGCTATAGTTCTTTCAAAATCTTGTATCTCTTTTATTTTGTTAGGTGTTTCCTAATCAAAATAAAGCTTTCGTACCGCATAATAAAAGCCATTTGAAAAATTTAGGTATATAAAGTACGGGATATAAAGGTTACGTCAACGAGTCAGTATGTTAATGACAAAATACAAAGAAACGGTCTGGAGTTTTAATATACGGTCTTAAGCAATCCATAAGTATCTTTCCATATACCAAACTCTAAATAATACCCACTCTAGAAAGAGAAAGTACCCAATGGTCATCGGTTCAATCAGGCTAGAAACAGAAACAGACACGTTAAAAATGGACTATAGTGTAAAATAAGAAGTGTAGTGAGACAATCCCCCAAATTGTTTTCATAAAACCCCCTAAAATAACGCTTTACAACACTTTTTGCAACAGATCATTCCGTATGATAAAGGAGGTTATACACCTGGTATAATAAAGTCAAACTAAGTCATTTTTGTCCCTCTGGTCGAGTTCTTCGCTAAACCTTAATGTGGTGATTATAACACACGAAAAACAATTTATTATAACCATAAATTTACATGTGGAATGAAAAAATCATCCCGAAAAGCGCATCGAACGCATAAAATCAATAAAGCCTTAATTGTTTCATTTTTTTAAAAGTCTATTATCTTTGATGGGTTTAAATATAGGAGTACAAACCGGTAAATCGTCAATCTCCCCTGTCACAGCAGGTTCTTTTGATGAAGAGGCATCCCTGTCTTTTCTACTGCATAAGCGCCTACAGCAGCATGACTTGCTTACCCAGTTCAGTAATCGATGACATAATGTAGTTGAGCGGACCATATCTGAAAAAGTATATATATCTTATGATTTTCCTGCGTTAAAAACATGATTTTAGAAATAACATCCAAATCAACAGTTTGAAAAGAAAATTGAACATTTTTGTTAATAAAACAATTAGAACTATCTGAAGTCTAAACTAAACACTGTATGACGGGAATCACGCCATTATTTCGGAAATCTCAGATGCACCAGAAAAAAAGCAGCTAGATCATGCCCCACATGTAGTAAATATCATGATCAAAGGCGATTACTCACTCTTTATTTTCCAGTCGAGGAAAAGACTGATGATTGTTGGTTGCTTTACGTCCAGTGGTAAATATTTCATGCATGTTCAGGACGAGTCGAGTGTGAGGACGGGCTTATGACTACGATACTAAGAACTTATACGTATAGATCATATCAGTCAATCAAATTATTATATAAACTTAAAATTTTTTATTTGAATTAAGTCATAAGGAAAGGTTCTTCATAAACAACGTTAACATGTATATATCAAAGGGAAACAATGTTATTATTTGTTACTTTGTTTTCCGCAAAATTGGTTTCTTTTATGAGATATCACACAAAAATAAAGTTGGGGAGGGGGTTAATTGATGCTGGGAGTCCTTCCATAAAAAGCTGAAATCTATAGTCAGAGACAGTATTAAATGTCCCTTTGGAGATAGTAAATTTATAGTCAGAGACAGTATTAAATGTCCCTTTGGAGATAGTAAATTCAGTATCTATATACATGCATAAATAATTATTTCTGAGTAATGTCAAGTTCTAAAAATATGTCATAATTATCTGTACAAAAATGTGGGTTCAACTGCCGTGACTGCGAAAAAGTAACAACGAAAATGTCATGTAAATCAGACCTTAAATAAAGTTTCGATGTGTTTAGAAAATGTGTTTCCTTATGAAAATATAGCTGAATTTCCGAGTGGTAGTAGTACGACATGCACATACTTTTGTACGTATTAACCTAGTCAGAGATATACTCTGACGTCCACCGGTTGTTTTGCCAGACAAGCTGGGGCCGTGGTCCCGTGGCTTGTCTGGCAAAACAGCCGTTCCACAGCCCAAGCTTGTCTGGTAAGACAGCCGTTGGACGTCAGAGCAATCTCGGACTAGTATTTACCTACACACATCGTTTTAGACATTTATTTTCATAATATATTCGTGAGATATGTACATTTTTGTAAGTATACTGTGTGCATATTTATTAATCGAATAGTTAAAAAAAAACATTATAAAAATTGTAATGAGAAAATAGCGTCAAGCTCTTACAATCAAAATATATTGCAACATGAAAATCAGTTTACACACAACTTCTTAAACATGTTAAACATGTTAAAATATATCTGATGTACAAGATTAATCGATAAGTTATTATTGTGTATCTTCTACAGTGAAATAACGTAAAGATTTTATAGAATATTAAATCTTAATCATACGCTCAATTTTTTAAAAGGTCACACCTTCTTTTCCATATAACGTTACCTTTGAGCGAATGTAAACAATAACAAGAATCCTCTAACGTCTATCTTTAGTAACAACCTTCGAATTGATCATGATGATGTCATTGCTAAAAATATATTCTGTATAATGAGGGATAATGCTAAAGGTTGCACTTTGTATTCAAAGCTTCATAAGCCTTAATATAAATAGATATAAGAGTATCTCCATGTTTATTAATTAATAAAACAATTGTTATAACACAAGTATTATATTGCTATATATAAATGTGACAAATTACACAAAACCTATATATTATAAAAGTAAATTGACAAATAAAGGCGGAAAATGATAAAGAAGACATTCAACATGTTCAAAACTCACAAATCGAGAAAAAAACAACATCACCTTGGTAAAAAAAAAAACAACCCGAAAAGATGGTCACTTCTACAAAACAATGGTAGAATATTTACGATTGAGCAACACAAACCCAACAAAAACACTGGGTACTCCGGCTCGAATTCTACGGAAGGGTAGACAGTTCCTACTCTTCTAAAATCTGTCAAGCAATAGTTCATGTCCTCGGTTTCATTGACAGTTTTGTAACTGTTGAACATTTGTCGGGAGAAAATATATATTAGCTTTTTATAGGTGAAAGTGACAAGAAGTGCAGATGAACTATTCGGCTGGTTGTAACCGACTTTACCGTTTCCTTTGTTACTTTTGTTTTGTTTCTGACTTGTACGACGTGTCTAACTAGAAACGATTACATTTCAAAGGCAAGAATATGCGTATTTATTAAAATTGTTTTTATAAAATTCCATACCGGCTTATGCACTACGATGTTTAGATGTATGTAGTCTTTAATTGATGAGTAGATTTGCTTTAATTTTAGGGCTTTTCAAATCTTTAAGAAGTCTGAAAAAAATATACTATCCTAAAAAAAATATTTGCATATAATATCCACACCACTGTAAGAAAAAGTATGGGGACGGTTTGGGCAATGACCTCCCCTCCCCCCCCAAAAAAAAAAACAACAGCAAAAAAACAAAAACAAAACAAAACCAACAACAAAACTAAACAAAACATTCAGCATATCAAATACACCAAAAATTCAAGAATTTGAATTAAAACCAAATTGAAATTGCTCAAGACATATGCAATTTATATGAGAAAAGTATTGTTTTTTCTACCATTATTAGTAAACTGTTATGGCCTAAATGTCAAAAATCAATCCGTAACGGTTTGGCCCATGATCTTCTTTTTTTCCTCCGAAAAAAACCCAGAAAAAAACAAAACAAAACACATCCAAATTTTTCTTTGGAGATCTTGTGTGGAGATCCTGCCTCGTATTTGCGTCTGTCCCAAGTCAGGAACATCTGTCCTCTGTTAGTCTTGTATGGTTTTTTTTTTTAAACGAGTATACATTTTTGTTAAGGCAGCATCCGAATCCCACCTCCGCGTAAAGAATTTTCTCGCAATGTTGAAGACTCATTGGTGGCATTAGGCTGTTCTTTTGTCTTTGTCCGCGTTGTTGTCTCTTGGACACATTCCCTGTTTTCCTTCTCAATTTAACTTATTAGTATATATACAAGTATTGAAGTGATTGTCCTGAAACATGTTAAGGTCGTACAAAAAGTGCATAGGTGGAAAAAACTACGATGAAGTCAGGCTATCCACTCGAATGCTCATTTATAAAAACACTAGTAGAATACATTTAATGACATGCAAAGGATTGAACAAGGTCCAAATTTGATTTTCTCGTATGTCGTGTTTTTTTTAATAAATAGCTTATAGAAATAACCTTTCGAATCACAGGCAGTGAGAAATACGATGATTTGAGCTGGATGTGCCGATGAAAACAACACTTAGACATCATCGATATGGTCCGATTTAGTGTTGATACATCTTACAAATAAACTCATCATAGATACCAGGACTAAATTTAGTATATATGCCAGACGCGCGTTTCGTCTACAAAAAACTCATCAGTGACGCTCGAATAAAAAAAAAGTTAAAAAGGCCAAATAAGTGTATTCGAATCACTTGCAGTGCGATGGCAGTTTCTTTTGAGATGAAGAACTACAATAAGAGAGCTGTTTCTTTGCTTTTTGTGTGTTTTTGTGTTGTGCATGTACTGATTTTTTTATCCATGGTTTTCCTATTATCAATGCATTTGTAATCACACGAACAACACGACGGTTGCCACATGTGGAGCAAGATCTGCTTACCCTTTCAAAGACAAGAGATAACAATGGTTGTTTGTTCGGTTCGAGTCGTTTCAAAAACAAGAGATAACAATGGTTGTTTGTTCGGTTCGAGTCGTTTCAAAGACAAGAGATAACAATGGTTGTTTGTTGGGTTCGATTCGTTCTGTATTAGTGCTTTGCATACTTTTGTTAATCCTTTAGTCGTGATTTATTTTGCCATTGCTTTGTCAGCTTTTAATCGACTTATGACTTTGGATATTCCATAGGTATCGTTGGTCTCTCTTTTAAAATAAACAATTTGAAAAAAATAAAAATAAGGTTCCAGCTTTACATATAAATAAATAAATTCCATTTGTTTAACAAAATTTAAAATCAGTATTTAAAGATTTATTATCGACCTCTCTTTCTACTTTTTAGTAAGCACAATCATAGCCTGTAGCTTTTAGAGTAGTTTTGCCATTTCTTTCAATTATATGGTCTTGCTCACTTCCACCCCATACACGACAAAAACTGTGAACTTTTATGCCATCATTATATTTCTTTACGTTAAATCCACCATACATCATTGGAACTGAATAATGAAACGGACCCTTTTCATATAAAAAGGCAAGTTGTGGGAGTTGAACTCCATGTTCTTGGATCAGTTTCTCCACTCTTTCCAATATAACTGCATGTAGAGATTTCTCCATTAAAGCTATAGATTCTGATTTGTTCTTTACATTTTCTGGTAGCTCAAGAAGTTTTAATATTTCCTCCTCTAAGGAATTTTTCACTGCTAAGTCGTATGCTGTTTCTCCATTTGTTGTTTTAAAGCATTTAGTTGCCCCCTTTTTCAAAAGATCTTCAGACATACTTTGGAGCATTCCCAGCAGCAGCATGATGAAGTGGTGTATACAAGGAGGGTAAAGAATTTGAATCATCTTTAATGGGTAGTCTAGAGAAATTTACATTTCCAGTGTTAACCAAAGAAACGAGCTCGTCCCAGTTCTTGTCTTCACCGAGTTTGTCAAGTTTTTGATGGCATTCTGAAACTCCTATATGGAATACATCCTCATATACATTTAGTGGATAGTCGTAAGAGGAAAACACCTGTATAAAATGAAATATGTAACATATCATACATTTTAAACGAAAAAGATAAGATAAAGATAAACGCCAGAGCAACAGTAACCACGACAATGTCGTTAATTAAAGCAACATGGGGTTCATTAGATCGTGTAGATCTTGTATAAATGATTATGCTGCTGTTTAATATATTGCAGAACCGTCGTGATTGTGCATAGCCCATTTCATGTTCTTTGACCTTAACACAACTATTTTTAGGCGCTTCTTCTTATTTAGACTTAAAATCTCAATGGCTTTCTTTTTTTTTTTGTGTTCGAGTGTTTCAGAAAAGCACTTTAAATGCACCATGCAACATGCTGTAGTTCTTTCTAAATCTTGTATCTCTTTTATTTTGTTAGGTGTTTCCTAATCAAAACAAAGCTTTCGTACTGCATAATAGAAGCCATTTGCAAATATCAGGTATATAAAATACGGGATATAAAGGTTACTTCAACGAGTCAGTATTTTAACGACAACATACAAATTAACCGTCTGGAGGTTTAATATACGGTTTAAGCAATTCATAATTATTTTCATATACCAAACTCTAAATAATACTAGAAAGAGAAAGTACCCAATGGCCATCGCTTCAATCAGGCTTAAAACAGAAACGTTAAAAATGGACTATAGTGTAAAATGAGAAGTCTAGTGAGACAACCCCCAAAATTGTTTTCATTAAACCCCCTAAATAAAACAATAATAAAAACACTTATGGAGGTCAAGTTGCGTTGTTTTGTGCATAATATTTTGTTCTATACGACAAGAAGCTTCACAACACTTTTGCACCAGATCATTCCGTAAAATAAAGTCAAACTAAGTCATGTTAGTCCCTCTGGTCGAGTTCTTCGCTACACCTTAATGTGGTGATTATAACACACGAAAAACAATTTATTATCACCATAAATTGACATGTGGAATGAAAAAAAAAAAAAATCACGAAAAGCGCATCGGACGCATAAAATGAATTAAGCATTGTTTCCATTTGTTTAAAGTATAGTATCTTTGAAGGGTTTTAGTCAAACACAAATGATACAGAAGTACAAACCGGTAAATCATCAATCTCTCCTGTCACAGCAGGTTCTTTTGATGAAGAGGCATCCCTGTCTTTTCTACTGCATAAGCGCCTACAGCAGTATGACTTGCTTACCCAGTTCAGTAAACGATGACATAATGTAGTTGAGCGGACTATATCTAAAACAATATATATATTTTATGATTTTCCTGCGTTGAACACACGATTTCAGAAAAAAATCCAAATCAAAAGTTGAAAAGAAAATTTAACATTTTTTTATAAAACAATTAGAACTATCTGAAGTCAAAACTAAACACTGTATGACGGGAATCACGCCGTTATTTTGGAAATCTCAGATGCACCAGAAGAAAAAGCAGCTAGATCATGCTCCACATATATTACATATCATGTTCAAAGTCGATTACTCACTATCTATTGTCTCAGTCGATGAAAAGATTGATGATTGTTGGTTGCTTAACATCCAGTGGCAAATATTTCATGCATGGTCAGAACGAGTCGCGTAAGAGTACGGGATTATGACTACGATAATAAGAACTTATACGTATAGATCATATCGGTCAATAAAATGATTATATTAACTTTGAATTTCATTTGAATTAACTCATAAGGAAAGGTTCTTCATAAACAACGTTAACAAATTTATATATCAAAGGGAAACAATGTTATGATTTGTCACTTTTTTTCCCGCAAAATTTGTTCCTTCTTTGAGGGATCACACAAGAATATAGCTTAGGTGTGGGAATGCTGCTGGGGTTAATTTCAGTATCTATATACATGTATATAGAATTATTTCTGAGTAATGTCAAGTTCTGAAAATATCATAATAATCAAGTGGGTTCAACATGTTCATTTGCCATTATTGTGAAAAAGTAACAAGGAACCTGTCATGTTAATCAGACCTTAAATAAAGTTTCGATGTGTTTAGCATGTTTAGAATATGTGTTGTCCTATGAAACAAATAGTTGAATTTCCGAGTGGTAGAAGTACGACATGCACATACTTTTGTACGTATTTACCTACACACATCGGTTCAGACATTTATTTTTATAATATATTCATGGGATATACATTTTGCGGAAGATCATATTTATTAATCAAATAGTTAAAAAAATATCATAAAAATTGTGACGTGAAAAGAGCAAAGCTCTTACAATCAAAATATATTGCAACATGGAAATCAATTTGCACACACTTCTTAAAATATATCTTATGTACAAGATTAATCGATACGTTATCATTGTGTATCTTCTACAGTGAAATAACGTAAAGTTTTAATAGAATATTAAAATCTTAATCATACGTTCAATTTTTTAAAAGATAGATCTTCTTTACCATGTATATAGCATTACCTTTGAGCAAATGTAAACAATAACAAGAATCCTCTAACGTCTATCTTTAGTAACAACCTTCGAATTGATCATGATGATGTCATTGCTAAAAATATATTCTGTATAATGAGGGATAATGCTAAAGGTTGCACTTTGTATTCAAAGCCTCATAAGCCGTTAATAATATAAATAGATATAAGAGCATCTATATGTTTATTATTTAATAAAACAATTGTTATAACACAAGTATTATATAGCTATATATAAATGTGACAAATTACATAAAACATATATATTATAAAAGTAAATTCACAAATAAAGGCGGAAAATATAAAGAAGACATTCAACATGTTCAAAACTCACAAATCCGAGAAAAAAACCTTGGTAAAAAAAACAACCCGAAAAGATGCTCACTTCTATAAAACAATGTAAGAAAATTTACTATTGAGCAACACAAACCCAACAAAAGCACTGGGTACACCGGCCCGAATGCTACGGAAGGGTAGACAGTTCCTAATACTCTTATAAAATCTATCAAGCTATAGTTCTTGTCCGCGGTTCCATTGACCGTTTTGTAACTGTTGAACATTTGTTGGAAGAAACTATATATTAGCCTTTTATAGGTGAAAGTGACAAGAAGTGCAGATGAACTATTCGGCTGGTTGTAACCGAACCGTTTCCTTTGTTACTTTTGTTTTGTTTCTGACTTGTACGACGTGTCTAACTAGAAACTATTATATATATATATATATATATATATATATATAAGACAAGAATATGCGTATTTGTTAAAAAGTGTTTTTTTTTTAATTCCATACCGGTTTATGCACTACGATGTTAAGATGTATGCAGTCTTTAATTAATTAGTACATTGGCTTTAATTTGAGGGCATTCCAATCTTTAAAGTAGTCTAAATAAAATTATACTATCTTAATATATATATATATATATATATATATATATATATATATATATATATATATATATTCTCTACACCACTCTAATAACAGTATCAAAATACATTCGATGAGCGTTGTGTTGTTACGCTATTCCAGTTTCCGTGATACCATGCAGACGGGACGGGACTTTTTACAAACGTCCAATAGCAGAAAGACGGCATCAGGACACACAAAGTTTTCACGACAAAAGATAGGCATACATACAATCTAAGGCTACATGAAAGAATTGAATAGTTGAAGTTATTCGTGGGTCTAAACTAAAATTGACAGAGTTATTTTGTGATAGGCCGAAATGTTGTATACATACTACTCTATTATAACAAATAATAATAAACGAATGGTGTCCTAGGGTTTATATTCGCAGGCTAAATGTAGTTCAACAATCGCTTGTTTTATAAAGAAAGAATGAGAGAAAAAGAGAGAAAAGAGTATTCAAGCATAAAGGAACTATTCATTATTACTTTTAGGAGATAGCTATACAGTAACTATATACTATCAAATTTTAGAAGAAAAGTAGTGATAGATTTACGGGCTTGTCATGCTATTTGACAAACCATTTAAAAGCTTTTGAGTAATGTCAAATTGACAGAATTTTGATTGATTGGCAAACTTCCTTGTCTGCTTTTGAGGAGAACGTAGACGGAATGGCATTTTTTTTCATGCACAGAATAATATATAGAAATGGCAAAAAATTCTCTACCGTCACTATTAGATCATCAGATAAACAAGAAACTCGTAAAAAAGATTAGACTACGTGATAGACTTCATAAAAAAATATGAAGATTGAGATCTGAGCACAATACTAAAAGAATTGAAGTTCAAACAAAGACAAAATAAAATGATTATATATGCAAAGGAACAGTTCTATTTAAACGCTTATGGTCTTTTAGAGTAAAAATCAAACAAAAAACCGAAAGCATTCTGGGGCCTGTTTATCGAAACTTTTTTAAGATCCGTCCTAAGAACTTCTTGGGACAGAATTTAGGATAAAGTTAGGACCGACTGATGACATGGGTCAGCACGCACATCGAAGCTATCTTAGGATAGTCTTAGCTAGGATGTCCTAAGAATGGGCGTAGAAGAAAATAACATTTTTTTTGTTTAGATGAGGTTTATTAGAAACTAATTATTAGTTTTAAATTCAAGTTATAAATAATTATTGTATAACAATTGTACATTTCAAATGTATAAAACAAAACGCAAGACAAAAAATAATTACTACGTTTTAAATAAAAATTAAACAAACTAATTGTAAACTAGATATATAATCGGTAAAAATCATTATATGTTTTGAGTGAGTTCACTTCAAAGAGTACTTTTAAAAATTCAATGTGAAATATCGTGCATCTAAATACGGAGTACTTCAAATTTTTGTAACTGTTAAAAGAAATACGTGTGAAAATTAGTAAGGATGTAATCCGAATTTTGTAGATGCTGAACTACAGATTCTCCTGGACGAAGTTGAAAAGAATAAGACTTTACTATTTAGTAAGCTTTCGAATGTTTCAACCAATGGTGCTAAAAAGAGGGCTTGGGATTCCATCTGCAGTAAAACACCGACCACAAAAGAACGGTAGATGAAATAAGAAGAAAGAAATTGAGCACGTACACGAGTAATGCTAAAAAGCAGACTGTGAGAATACGCAGAGAATCAGAGAAAACTAGCGGTGGACCACCTCCTGAAGAGCTGACTCTATTGCAGGATAAAGATGTAGGGATTATAGGCAACACTCCCATGGATGGAATAGAAAAAGGTATTAACACATGTCTTGGCATGGAAATGGACGGACCCCCGAAACAAGAGATGCTGTCTCTTCAAATGAAAATGGTAAGCTAATTTTATTTTATTTGAAAGTAAAAAAAAACATACATACTTTTGTGTACTATATATTACATATTCTGTCTGTTAATTGCAGGAAAACACATATAAGATACTAATTTTCATACTCGCTTCTGTATAAGAATGCAATAACAAACATTTGACTATTCTTTTTACCAATCGTCCTGATCGTTCATGAAATATTTGCCGCTGGGCGTAAAACAAACAGCAGTCAATCTATAATTAAACCACCGTGCGCTATTTGTGTTGATGGATTTGGCGTTTAAGAGTCGTTAACGAAACATTCATCAATCTATATACCCTATGTATGTGTTTGTTTTGATTAGTTCTGATTACATGTCTTATAGAGACTGCAAGTTCATATATACTTTTACAATTTCATTTTGATTGTTGTATATGACAAATGTTTGTTTTTTATTCAGTATTTCAGTTAATCAAACACACCGATTGATCTTGCGAACCCCCTTTTTGAGCAGTGACCATCTGCATGTCGACCTTACAAATAAAGGAACTATGCATGTATTATTCATTATTTTGACGTTTTGTTAATTATCTTCAGATATGTATAACTGTTTATTTAGTGAAGCAAGGTGTACAAGAGAAAATTTTTGTGGCAATTGTTTTCTTCTGGTGCCTTATCTTCCATAGGGGGAAATATAGTTCACCATCACCAGAGGATTGTCAGTTGATAGAAATAGAAAGTGAAAGGTTGAAGGAAGAAAAGGAACGTCTCTGTTGAAAAACAGCGATTACACATAGAACAGCTCAGACTAGAAATCGACCAACAAAGACTATTAACTGAACAACAAAAGCATCAACTATACATGACAAAGCTCAACATTAGCACGACACAAATGGATGTACATGTAGTAGATACACCATCAACCAGTGTAGAAAAAGACAATCCGTCAAGCTAAAACTCTGTGTTGTAAAAATGTTTTGCATATAAATACATCATGCTAATGTCATACTTATTTATGTACCTAGTTATTTATTTTATTTTAGCTTCTGGTAAATCCCTGTTGAAAATCAACGTTTCAATTTCACATATGTATTTTGTAATCAAATAAACACAAATACAGATATATGAATAAATGTTATATTCATGCTCTGTTGTACATCAAATGTGTTTGCAGAAAATATCTCTACAAAATACTGAATTGGAACGACCAAAGGTATATGCACTAAATTACAAGTTTTCTGACTAAGAACATGCACATGAATATGGAAATGCTAACAACCTTCCCCTTTTTTTGCAATGAGAAATGGAAACTAGTTTTTACAATATTTTTTTATTTTTTTTATCAACATACCTCCATACATCCGAGCTTCCCCGTCTGTGGAACATTTTCGACACGCTATCCAAGACATCAGCGTGTCGACACTACTCCACATCTAAATTACTGCACTCATTTTAACTGTAAATACTTCAAGGTTTTTAGCTGATACTCACGCTAGAGTATACACACTCAAAAATTAGTCCACTACTTAATGGGAAGATAGATAGTATTGTCCCTGGATTAAGAACAGGTGTTAGAAGCCAAGGCCTCATTGGATATTATCAGATGAAGATTTGTAAAAATCAATGATGTGTTTTTCTATATTTACGCAACAAAAGAATTGCAGTTGACGGAGTCAGAGCTAATGGAAGTTGAAGAACTAGATATCACTAGAGACACTATCAATTGACTGAAAAGAATACCTGTGACAAAGAATTATAACCAACCAGTACTATTGATCATCATGAAATTGCAAAAGGCCTACAATTATAAATGGTTTGCAGGCACATACTTCCTTGTATAATAAATCCTTGACCCTCCAAGTGATGAATTTTAGAACAAAACAGAAGCTGAAAATGTTCCGATTCTGATGCTCTATCATATTGGCTATCTATTTTAGGTATTTTTGACATATAGCTGTTTAACGGTTTCAGTACTTATACATCTTCGGATTTCAAGTGTTTTGCTTTGAGCGTTCCTGGTGAAGATAGGTAAATCCAGAAAAGCACATCGGACGCATAAAATTATAAAACGTGTTGTTTTCAATTTTTCTTGCTCATTGAATGCAGGGAAATCATTAGAACGTTTTTTGCAAAATATCTATTCAGATGACATCAGTTTTAAAATTGAGGAAATAAGAAGAACACCGTCTTTGTTTCATTAGGTCTTGTTATTTACTGATAAACCAACCAATTATATTTTGAGGAAAGTATTAAGGCAGATGTTATGTCCTCCAATTAACTTTGGTAAAAGAAATGATCTTGGGCTTGAAATATACCAGAAAAAACATAAAACTGTTCAAGTTGATATAGTGGTTTATGCATGTTAAATTTCCATTCATGGGAGCCGCCCCTGACGGAGTAGTGTCATGCAGCTGATATAGAAAGGGGGTATTAGAAATAAAATGCAGTGTTAAAAGCAATGATGTGATTTTGTATTTTACATCAAAAAAGAAAATGCAGTCTATAGAATTGCTTTTGACAAAGATCTAAACAAAGATATTATTGTAAAATGCGAGCAATTTTCCCATAAATATGTTTTTACAAGCAAAAAAATCGGAATGAATTTCTATTTTGTAAAAAGTATAAAATGTTTCCAATAACTGCTACTGTTAATCTTAAATTATAAAGAACTTCTATCCAAGTGAACGTTAAATTAAAAAATCCATAAAATTTTGTCCAGTAACTTTTAGAAGCTTTAAACAAAGACATGACTGTACATGAACCTAAATTGAAAATGATGCCCGCAAGAAAATAAGAATTCAAGTGGTATAATTCCCAATAATAAAATTAACGGTACCAATTTTCTTGCACCAGATGCGCATTTCGACAATACATGTCTCTTCAGTGATGCTCGTGGCCAAAATATTTGAAATCCAAAGCTTATATAAAAGATGAAGAGTTTTAATCCAAAAGGTAAAAAAAAGTATAGCCAAATCCGTGAAAGGAATCAGAGCTTAGCATTAGGGAGATACATTCCTTAATTTATAATAATTTCTCTCATTGTGCAACAGCAAATTTTAATAACACAAAAAATCCGTATTTTCATGCCAGTACTGAAGTGCTGGCTACTGGGCTGGTGATACCCTCGGGGACTAATAGTCCACCAGCAGAGGCATCGACCCAGTGGTAGTAAGAAAATTGACGGTACCAATTTTCTTGCACCAGATGCGCATTTCGACAATACATGTCTGTTCAGTGATGCTCGTGGCCAAAATATTTGAAATCCAAAGCTTATATAAAAGATGAAGAGCTATAGTCCAAAAGGTAAAAAAAAAGTATAGCCAAATCCGTGAAAGGAATCAGAGCTTTGCATGTGGGAGATACATTCCTTAATTTATAATAATTTCTATCATTGTGTAACAGCAAATTTTAATAACACAAAACAATCCGCATTTTCATGCAAGTACCGAAGTACTGGCTACTGGGCTGGTGATACCCTCGGGGACTAATAGTTAACAATAAGACTTGTTACTATTTACAAAGACAAAATGACCTAGACAATAACAATCAAAACCAAGGAGTAAACAAGGACTCACAACACTAAAAGACATTTACATCAACAGTTATAATTAATAAATAAGAAACAACACGAACTCCACTAAAATCCGGGAATGAAATCAGGTGTTCCGGAATGGCAATGCTAGCCTCTTAAATATGAAAATGAAATATAATATATAGAAACATCGACAGAACGGGTTAACTGAAAAGTTGTCTATTCTATTAAATTTTGACTCACGTAGTTCAGATAAATCAGGGAAGCAATTTTAATAAGTCTCTAAAAGAGAGTACGTTTGGAATTCCACTTCAGAACTAATATTTTGGGAAAAAAGTGTGGAAAAGCTGGGTGTTTTTTGGTCAGCACTGATAAGAGTTTGGAATAATATATGCAAACAACAGCAATACAGGTGTTTTAAATTAAGATTGGGACGTGGGAGCACAATATTTTAAACCGGTTAAGAAGTATAAATCCGTACTGTATATATATGTTCAAATGTGACAAAGTTACAATTTTCAAATACAATCCCAAACAAACAAAGAAGTTTTCGATGTAAAGATGTATTTGAATGTACACATTGTAGAAGTAAATGCCGGTTTTGATGGATGACATGAAAGTAGTACACTGTAAAATATCATTAAGTTTCCATATTAAAAGCGTTAAAAAATCGAAAACATTGTTGATCTGGTACATGTGGTAAGAAACGTTTGGTAATACGCATAGAACACGTCAAGAAATTGCAACATAATTAAGATATACCAACAAACTAGATGAAAATGAGTTTGAAAGCCTGCTGAAATCATCTCGAAAAATGACAATCGAATTATATAATATTGTACTACTATATGTAATGTTTTGGACGGAGAATAGTTATGTGGTGAAAGACAGTGTAGTTTACTGGGATGCTATTTGAACGGTTCTTTGAATCAAGGCTGAAATGTGCACTTTTATTTATTATGAACTTGCATGCTACAATCCAGTGAATGGCCAACATATGATATCGGTCTCCATGGTATTCTGAATATACTCAACCCCTATTGCTAAATTTTGGCTTGGTCAGTTTAAAAACTTGAAAAAATCCCGAATATATACATTCAAATGCAGTTATACCATACCAAGTAACAAACGATAGGAGCATAACGTGCATTCAATCGGCTCTCTCGGAATTCATTTCTGAAAAGAAAAGAACTTTGCGAGAATCTTTTCCACATACCCGTCTTGCACATGTTATGGGCTGCTGTAAAACAATCGTTAAACAGCACGACCTATTCAGATTTGAGTTTGAAATGTTTTTGTTCAGTACATTTTTATATTCATCAACACTGGCGGAGGTAGAGGAAATATTAATTGCCATTTATTATTCCTGGTCAGCCATTCCATTCACATCAGCCAGTGGGATAAGACGCATACAGTTGTTATGTGCTCCTTAAAAAATCGTTACGTACAGTACCACAAATTCAACTATAACTTTGGCATGTATTTGTTTAGTATTCTTTAAAATTTGTTCATTGTTTTCTTTTGAGCAGAATGTTGATTGGAAAGTAATGATGATAAAATCTACACATGTGACTGTGCTGCCAATTAATCCAGTAAATTGAGCGCGGAGAGCATACACACTGAAGAAAATGTTTGCATTCATTTATTTGAGAAAGTTCATTATCAGAACTTACTAATAGAGGACGATTTTGACAAAGATACGAATTTGCTGGTCTAGGGAAAACTATCTTAAAGAAAGTGAACGAAGAACTCACGAATTTTAAAATGACAGCTTTGTCAATCAACAGAAGATTCTCACAAACCATCCAAGAGAAACTACACAAGCTATTCATACCAGCATTTGTCTAATATTTCAATGTGAAAGTTGTCCTGACATGGCACTTCAGATATTTACACAGAATTTATACCACCAGCTAACATTGTGCGAGGCAATTCCAGAATTGAAAAATGATTTCAAACCCGAAAGACATCGAACTTGAAGAACAGACAACACGTCCACTGTATTTTTGTCCATCTGATGAGTTAAGCCTTTTTCAACTGATTTTTATAGTTCGTTTTTATGTTGTACTGTTATACCACTGTCCCAGGTTAGGGGGAGGGTTGGGATTCCGCTAACATGTTTAACCCCGCCACATTATTTATGTATGTGTCTGTTCCAAGTCAGGAGCCTGTAATTCAGTGGTTGTCGTTTATGTGTTACATATTTGTTTTTCGTTAATTTTTTTACATAAATAAGGCCGTTAGTTTTCTCGTTTGAATTGTTTTACATTGTCTTATCGGGGCCTTTTATAGCTCACTATGCGGTATGGGCTTTGCTCATTGTTGAAGGCCGTACGGTGACCTATAGTTGTTAATGTCTGTGTTATTTTGGTCTTTTGTGGATAGTTGTCTCATTGGCAATCATACCACATCTTCTTTTTTATAATAACAATCAAAACCAAGGAGTAAACAAAGACTCACAAAACCAAATGACACTTATAAATAATAAATAAGAAATAACAATGCGTAGTGAAATCAGGTGCTCCGGAAGGGTAATCATTTCCTGCACCGTTATATGGCACCCGTCGTGTTATTTCTTTGTTCAGTTCGGTAATGATGGAATGTTATTATGACTGAGGAAGAGTATCATACGATGGCCGTAAAACATTGATATTTTTTTTTATCTAATGGAAATACCAGACCTGAATAAAAATAAAAATGTGAAGATATGAAAAAAGATAGTGTAGTTTACGGGGATGCTACAGGAAGTAAGGTTGAAAAGAGCACTATTTATTATTATGAAGTTGCATAATCCCATCCAGGGAAAGGTCAACATTTGATACTGAACGAAGCATGGTATAAAATTTTAGCTTGGAAAGTTTAAAATATCTACCGTATCAAGTAACAAATGATATGAGCATTGCATTTTTTCAGTAGGCTCTCTCGGAATTCAATTATGAAAACTAAACACTTTTGCCGCAGAACACACATGAAGAGCAAACAAAGTTGACTTTCGAGAAACTTTTTTACTTACCTGCCTTGCACATATTATGGGCTCATTGAAAACAACCGTTACACAGCACTACATATTCAAGTTGAGTTTGGCATAGATTTTTTGCTTTATATCTTTTAAATTTATCAACACTGGCAGAGGTAGAAAAATATTACCTGCCATCTATAATTTTTTTTTTAAACTGAAATATTGACAGGTATTAAAGTTATCAATTACTTTGAGACTCTTCTTGATAAAATTTCCATATGAGATCGAGATGCCGATGCATTAAGTGAATTGATCGCGGAGAGAATATCATGCATGGATTCATTATATGATGAAATTTAAATTTCCGACTTACTTTAAAGAGGAAGATTTCGCAACAAGATCCGCCAAAAAAACCAAAACCAATTCGTTACTCTAAGGAAAAAAATCTTGAAGAAAGTGAATGAAGAACTCTCGGATTTTTTTATGAAAATTTTGCCAAACAACAGTAGATTTTCACAATCCATCCAAGAGAAATTACACAAGCTAGTCAAGCCAACATGACCACTTTAGTCTAAAATTCCAATAGGAAACTTGTCCTGACATGGTACTTCAGATATTTAGAAGAAATTTATACCACCAGCCAACACTCTGCTAGAAAAAACCGGTTTCAAATCCTTTATACCATTTAGAGAGACGTCAACATGGTACCATTTAAATCGTCTCCCAGCACCAAGATACTTATCTGTACGTTCGAGGTTTCTCAAGGTCATATACTAGCTTTCCACAATCCAAGCTTATGTCTACTTCTCTTCAGATCATCAATAATCTCAGACAACCCCTACCTTTTATCTTGGATAGAAAACTATATTTCAGAGCGTCAACGAAATGTAGTGTTAGAAGGTTTTTTTTTATCACCTCTTAAGAGTATACAGGCTGAAATTCCTCAGGGATAAGTCTTGGCACCCTTTCTTTTTTCTATTTATATCAATGATATTTGACTTGGAGTAGATGACACCTCTTTTTTTCACTTTTGATAGATCGTAAAATTGAAGATACTTAAGTAAAAAAAAGTTCCATCTTCTTCGCCAAATTCAGTAAATAACGAATCACAATTTGCAAAGGACGTATGGACAATTAATTTATATACAATGTAAGGGAATGTGTCCGACCCCTTCTGGGATTTACATATCTAGAAAAAGTCAGATATGTGTTTCCCCAAAGAGTATTTGATGCAAAAAAACCTATACGTATATCAAGTATTAATCTGGTAACCAGATGTAAGCCACGATTACTGAGCTTAAGACAGAAGTTGCAAGTTCTGAACAACGTGTCGTTGTCTCAGATCTTGACAAATAGACTAACGCCAAGGAGATTTCAATCCGCTATTGCAAGACAACTTCAATTCAATACACCATCCGTAGATGTACCACCAAACAGGGATATAACTCTAAGAATTATACCATCATCGTGTATATTTGAAGTCCTTGATTCAAAGATTCAATCCATTCCAGCGCCACATAATATAAGATTGCAGCAACTCAACATGAATTACTCAGAAAATTTAAATCATGATTTGGCACGGTAAATTTTGCAAAGCATATTGTGAAACTGTTGTATCCTGAACTCTTTATATTTGAATGTTTGAGGAGATTTCATTCTTGCAATGGCAAAAAACAACAAAAACCTTTTGATACGAAGGCTTCGGTATTTACACCTGTTAGGTGAATAATTACAAGCATGGAAGCTGATATTGGTGACAAAGATTAAGGAAGCTTTAAGGAGACCAATTCCAGGAGAACAGAAGAAGAAAGCTCTTAATTGACAACAATTAGTCTTTTAAAATTTATTGCATTATATATTACATGTATCTGTTATATGTTATTCTAATATGACGTTCTTCTTTAGCTTTGGGTACAAAGGCATGTTCTAATTCGAATAGAACATGGGCTGCACGTGACTGACGTCACTATTGAAATTGCAACGTCAGATGAATTTTGAACAACGTCAGAGATCAAAATGGACACTTTTGTTGTTGTTCCTCGCTAGGAAATTAAATAAAAACATTCTAAAAGTAAGTTTAAATGATTCTGTTCTTTTTTTTTGATAAACTGTTGATTTTTCTTTAACATTTTTGTTCCATCAAATCAAAATGGCGACATTTCGAGCGTCTACTCTTGGTCCTCTTCGAAGTACAAAAGTTAAAAATATTCCTATAAGAATAGAGCATGGCATGAACCAATTATTTCTTAAATTGTGTCATGTATCATACATCATGTACATGTATCTATTAAAATTTTATAAGTTATCTTTATTTTGCGTATGTAAAACATTAAATAAACATTGCTGTTATACCACATTTTTAAAACCTATTATATATATTAACCACGTCTATACTAGAAATATATGTTACTGACTTATGTCCTAAGAGCGTCCGGAAAGGTGCTGGTGAATACCTATTGGTTTAATTCAGTAATACAGCTGTCTAAATATTAAAAGCTTAAGCAAAATATAAATTGACAGATAAATGATAACACATCCTACGAAGAGAATTTGAGAAGTATTTTGAAGTTTTCTACAGAAGAAGAAAAGGAAAAGACGTTTCCAAAAATTATCCTCAGTTCAATTACATTCATATCATATACGAACTACAAACCTATTCGCAAAACGATGCTCACGAATTGTCTGTCACTAGAAATTGGAGCAATTTATTGTATGGATTTTTTTTTCGAGAAGACTGTTAAAGATTGCACATTGTATTTTTAAACAAGCATTTGGAGAAGTCAGAAGTGAAGTGTTTATTTTTAATGATTTAGATGATATACAAAAAAAACCCCCAAAAAACCCAAGATTGGTTGAGTTTCAAATTGAGCAAAGTAAATTAAATAAATAAATAATAATACCTCTTTTTACTAAAAATAATCACATTAAATGTTAGTAAACCATTTTTGTTTTCTTTATATGTCAAATTGAAACCGCTGTAAGAAACAAGAAATTCGGTAGATTATATTGAATTTTAAAATTGGTCACCAATGACGGAATTCAGTCGTGGGCATTGCATTACACAATAGAACTTTTAATACGCATATCTTGATTAGAAATCCCAAACGTAAACATTTCTAAATTAGGGATACATAAATACATAGACACGTTACGACCAATATGTAAGAAACACTCTTTCACCATGCTTTACTAATTGTTTTAAACAAAAGAAATATAACCTTCCCGCTTAAGCTTGTACAAAGGTGAATGCTATCAATCTGTACAACTTCACAAAGATGTGTTTGCTTTATTCCCAACTGGCATAGGGAAACACTTTAATTACTGTGTTCTGATCGATTTATTTTGGATTTCATCACCAGTTAGCCACTGTCCGGATCAACGGTATATGTATTGAACATGAATCTTCGTAGTCAAATCACCGCTCAATAGTGCAATGAAAAACAAAGAAATAAGTATCAATACCATGGGAATAAATTGTGCCTAACTTGGCGAAAAACAAAACCATGGAGGATTTGTTTTTGATCGGTTATATATTTTTGTAAACTAAGAGGACAGATTATTCATTTTCTGCACTATTGAAGCAAGATTTTTCATTTTCATTAAAGCAAGGGACTGATTATTCATTTTCACAAGTATATTTTTGATATTCGAAAACATACAATTTTTAAATGATTTGTTTATTATAAATAATACATATAGTATAGTCAAGTCATTATGTACCATTTAATTAGATTAACCATCCCCTCTGCAGAAATGAATCTTTTAAATTCGCAACTCATTGAACTGCATATACATTTATTGCATACATACATAGTATTAAAGTTTTGTTATAACTAGGCACTTTGAAATGTATTAGCAAACATACGATGCCGAGCGGAGCGAGGCAAAATATTTTTTGAAGGGTTTTGGAGCCACTTAAGGCCCAAGAAGCTATAGAACAAATGATGCTAAATCATGCTTTCTGGGTTTTCCGAAGACCCTTTCATAATCTGAAAATGAAGTTTTGTTTTAATAATTTTTTGGCAATATTTATTTTGGTCTCAAAGCAAAATGTATAAATTCAGTGCAAGACTGAAGTTTCTAGGGACAACATCAAAAGACCAATGTGCATGATAAAGCAAAAATGGAATTCACATATATATATATATATATATATAGTTAAGTCTGTGGCTGCTGTGTTTTTTTCAAACTCATGATCAAGTTCACAACAAAATTACTAGATTACAAAAGGAATACAAGACTAACAGAATACAGAAGGGCAATCAATGAACAAAAGACAAATAAATAAGAAACATTGATCCCGAAAAATCAGGGCTATAAGTCTGAGGGAAAACAGAACTTTCTCCTTGCAAGGCCGTGAACACAATTTGACATGGAGACAAGCGTTCGGTTTTGAAATTTCCTACATATAGTTACGGCCCTGTTAAAATAAAAGTGAGGTAATTATTTAATATCCTGTTTTTGTAGATCATTCATAACAAATAGACAAATATGGCGTTATTTTCACCCCAAAAACTACTCTGTGTACAGACTTACCTGTGTTGTTTGGAAAGTTTTAAGGCCTTGCATCCACTAGATATATGAAGTTAAATGTATTTTGTGTTTAAGAAAGATGAAATCTTCTTTCTTGGTTTTTGATGGGCATGTTTTTCCCTTTCTGCAGAAGGTGTAAAAATAAACAAACACATGAATTACTTTGATACTGACTCGCTGACTCAGATAAACTCTTTAACTGACCTATATATACACCTCACTTCAATTATTACCTGTGGGAAGGTTCTCAAACCTGTTTCCGAACTTAGTTTATTTTTGCACCTTCTGGAGGCATGAACAAAATTTTCACTGCATAATCCTGGTAAGTTTTTATTTTTCTAAAACATAAAACATATTTGAAATTTATTTATCTAAGGCATGATATGCCTTAAAAATTTTACAGATGCACTCAGAGTAAATTTTGATGTGAAAATACGGCCATTTTAGCCAGAGGGTCCACATGAACCTTCATTTTCATACATTTTGCATGAAGGAAAAAAAAAATGCTCATCAAAATCCAAAAGAGATTTTATCTTTTTGAAACACAAAATGCATTTAACTTTATATATCTAGTGGTTGGCAGGCATTAAAACTTTTCCAACATCACAGGTAAGTCTGTACTCAGAGTAGTTTTTGGCATGTAAATACAGCCATATTTGTCCGTATGTAATGATGAACCTGAACACATGGAGCATGATGAGGTGGATTGAGTTGTAGTATGGGGTAACATTAAGAAGAACGGCCACGTCCATACTTGAAACTATATTTGTACGGTTTTGGAGCCAGTGATATCAGTCCACGTCTACTTAAATAAAATTTACAAGGGCAAAAAGTAAATTTTTCAACAATACTGAACTTCGTGTAAAATTCAAAACGAAAAGTCCCTAATAAAATGACAAAAATCTAAATGTCTAACATACCAAACGAATGGATAACAACTGTCACATTCCTGACTTGGTACAGGCATTTTCCTCTTTAGTAAATGATGTATTAAATCTGTAGCCGTTTTGTAGCCTTATACTTTCTTTCTTTCTTTCTTTCTAATGTATAAGCTTCCTATCTTAGAAATACCTCTTACTGGGTTATAGGGAGTATTTACAAAAGTGGGTAAATCGTAGATTTATTTTAAGTTTTAAAAGTTAATTAAAATATGGGTAAGATAAAAAAAGACGAAGGTAAAAATAACAAATAAAATTAAAAACCAATTGTTCAGAGAACCATTGATGGTCTTTCCACCAGTAAGGATATCTTTTATATGGAAATATTAAAATTCGGTTTTAAATGTCAATTTTAGCGTCAAATGACAGCTTATTGAACGTTGATTCCAAAAATATATGGTTTCTATACAAAATAATATAATTTATGTGCCGTGTTTCTTTCAATCCAAGATATGAACGAACAATGACCTTCCCCCAGCTGGTTTAAGATTAAATGTATGTTGGAAGCATCTCCGTGGTATTAATCAAACCTGTTATGTAAACAGACTCAGAACGACTGATGAAGTAAATTCAATTAAGAAAATAATAATAATTAATAATAATAATAATAATAATAATAATAATAATAATAATAATAATAATAATAATAATTAATAATAATAATAATAATAATAATAATAATAATAATAATAATAATTTATAATTATCCAATGGAAAATCAAAAATAATAATAATAATAATAATAATAATAATAATAATTTATTATTATCCAATGGAAAATCAAAATAAATCAAAAATGAAAAATATTTAATATATATATATAACAAAATAAAAACACAATAAATACAAATATAAAATATTATAAAAATTGGCGTTACGGGCAACATGCTTATGATTGATATGTATTTAAAAAATAAATAAAATACATATATCAATCAAGAAATTAAATTCAGATTATTCGAGCATCTATCGCTACAACTGCAATAGACGATAGAGTGTAGATGTATAAATGTGACTTCAAATAACTTAGACCATAAGGAGAAAGTTACGAGCCGCTTGATTATACATCTATCAGAAACATAACTCGTAGAGTTTTGAATGAAACCTCAAACAATGTGAACTTAATAGCAAAGAGAGCTTTTAAAAGAGAGTATTGACAAGAGCTTGAAGCATAATTCGAAGAACACTTGTTACTTCGAAATATTATACCTCTGTACGCGTGACATGTTGAGCGCTGGCCCATCCCATGTCAAACATAGGTAACTCAAATATATTAATACCTACTCTTAAATTTTATACCTGCATGTTGAGCGCTGGCCCAGCCCATGCTTAGAGGGTATGGGCTCACTTTGCAACTTGAGACGGATAACCTCGAGTGAAAAAACCATTTGCACACTAAAACATGTATCCAAAAGAACTGTCAAATGAACAAACAAATGATTCGTTCACCCGACGAGAGGGCTACCTGAGAACTCAGGTAATAATTTTGTGACAAGTAAAGAATGGGTAAAATCCATTATTACATTGCCCAAACGAAATGTGTTACACATACATGCTGCCCTTGTAACGCATAGAGTATCCCAAAAATTATTCCGAGATAGTGATTGTGCTAAAATAGTTATGTGTACCGCAAAAAACATTCGTTCTAAAAATAATTAGAGTTTGATAATAAACATAAAAAAAAATTATCTTCCAATTATTATTTAACGGGTGTTCCGTCAGATGTCCGACGCACCCAAATTTGAATATGCGATTTAAAAACCATTAAAACTATCTTTGAATTAAATATTAATGGTGCTTTATGTAAAGCTAAATGCTGCTGTAACCAATGTATACAACTGATCTTATAGACAAATATGATTTATAATACGTTGATGAATAATTACTCTTTGATAAAAACAAAATGGCAGTCAGATAAAACAATGTGAAACTATTACTTTGACAGTCAATTAGTTTTGTCTGTATATTCGGAATAAAGCAGGTATCCGAAAACGTTTCATTATAACTTTAGTTCATTGTAATATAAGTGCAGATCAAAAAACTCTGTAAAATTAATTCACTTATCGTAGCACACTTGAGTTGGTTAAAACATGTCATACTATTTTTCTAGATGAATAAGCAGATCTCACTAGGAAATAATGCATGTCATACTGTGTTGATAGAGGTTATAGAAAACAATGAACAACTGTTTATGATACCAATTTCTTGAAGAAACAACCTTTCAATATGGTCGTGTTGTGTAAATAAACTTTGATGTATGAACGTATTATCAGGAAAGATTTCAAGCGATCTTGTTCCGTTTATATGAACTCGGTGTCTAGACTAAACATGTTCAATTGGTGTTAGTTCTTTGTTTCAAATAAACTCGTCATTAGTATCGCAGATCAGCACCAAACGTTTTTTCCCCGTAGTCGAAATATGAAAATAAATAAAATACTGTTCAAAACAATGTATAAATAGCATATTTTAATAAACTACAAAACATAATCATAGTTAATCAAGCTACATAAATATAAATATCTATATATATTGCATGACTGGGACGATACTATCAATTTCCATCCACACAACTTCTTTTCTATATACTCATTGTTGTAATTGCAGAAAACACAGTGATTTTCATAAGCTAGAAATATCAACATTTGTTCGCCGTATTTTATCGTCGTAGATCTGTACTCCTCAAACTTTCCTCCTTCTTTAGTATTTAATTGTCCAAGACAAAATTAAATGGATACGGTCAATGCATGTGTTGAGAAAAGATGATGCTGTAGCTTTGTTTGTCTTAATCACTCCTCATTACATACTTACATGTCTATTATACCTTTCTTTATAGTTGTGATAAATGAGGTGAATAATGTTGTGTGTGACATCGGGGAGAAAGTATAAAAAATAATTGTGAATGGGCATGCGTATATGAACCATTAATCATAAAGGAAATATATATAACATAAGCTGTACATAATTAAAATGCATACGCGAAAATGAGTTAACTGTAGCCAAGATCCGAACATATGCTGTGAAGTGTTATTCCAAGCCATTGAATATATGATAAGAACTTAATACAAATAGTGTATGACTACATGATAAACTTCTAATATATGGTAAAGGGCTTTATGAAACAGGGAACAAAACTATAGTATACAACCTGATGCAACTCTCTGTTTCATAGTTCGTTATCTACATCGTATACAAAATCCAGATAATGTATGCCACTTCTATGCCATGTCAATGTGTATGTATGATATATATTGAGATGAAGTATTAAGAATGTAATTAATAATTATGATGAGTGTTGCCTCTTACTCAAATAGTAGATACCTGTATGTGTACGTCCGCAACAATAAAGGGTAGCAAAATAATAAATTTATTATGATATAGTAAATTCAAAGTAAATCATTTTAAGGTGCATACTAACGATAATATAACGAGAGAAAATACATTCATATTTTTTGTTGAATATGATAATCCAAATATGTTATACTCATCAAGTGCACTGAAACTTTTTAAGCTGATTATTATAATCAATAATTGAATTGTATGTTTCGATTATCAAGCAATGAATATGAGTATTTATCTAGTAACTATTCAAATAGCCAAGTAATATGAACCACATTTAGATTGCCTTCAGAAATTAAAAAATGAACAATAAACTGACCTGTCTTGGAAAAATAAACTTATACCAGTTTAATGAACTGTTCAAAACATCTGTATGCCTCCATCCATATCTTCACGACTGTATCCACCTATTCTGCAGCAATAGTCGATGAGTCGACCAATAAATCGACTATGACCGAAGATCGATCCCTTACTAGCCATATAACTTGTTTAATGACGAGCGGTTCTTGTATGTTACATATACTAGTACACATTGTGTATTCGTTAAATGAAAACATTGTAAACGATAGTTATTGCACTAAGATGTGAATAAAAACACACACACACTATTCATTTTACTTTACTAAGTATCAATAAAGGTACTTTAGAGGCATGTTCAGCTGTGAATATTTGAGAATGTAAACGTCAAATGTCATATCCACAATATATTCCGCGATCTAACAGCGAACAAAAATTGTAATATAGACGTAATAAGTATTGTTGTGCAGTTCGTTTACATCTGCATAGGTTTCAGTTAAAATGTTGTATATAGAAAAAAAACTTTTGAAATTAGCGTGAAAGATCAACAAAGTGTTCGTGTAACTAAGTACATTTCTAAATGATGGTACTTGTAACGTGTAGTTAAAATATTCAATAAATACAAATAAACTTGTTACAAAAATAAACATGTATATCTATCCTATACAAAGTTTCAACTCCTACTATAAGAAAATATCTAATAGCTGTAGACGATGTTGGGAAGGAGTGACCTCCAGTTTGACGCGTCTGATTTATTAGATAACATGACAAAGTAGAATTTCAAAACACTGCGGTTAAACAATTTGCAGACATCATAAATAAGTCAAGAATAAGAGATAAAGATACAAATGGCAGCTGCACGGAAATAAACACTTACATAAACTTTAATTAATGAACATTAATACACAATAAGGGAGATCATTTTTTACTTCCGGTTTAAAAGATGTTACTTCCGGTATGTTTTGATAGTTTACTTGACACGTATTTCAAAAAATAGATGGTTCTATATACTTTTACATTAAATTAGTACAACAAATGGATACTTCCGGTTTACAAAAGGTCACTTCCGGTTGGCTTTTTCAAGGTCACATTGCTTTCAACCTTTTGCAAAAAGTCCCATGGCTTTATCATGTATGCATAAGAGGAAAGAGCAAAGGTCAAAATTTAGAACGTTAAATTTACCTATGACCTTGAGCTCAATTTCATACCCTTTTAAGTAAAATTTACGTGTTACAAAATGTCGCAACTAACAATTGTCTGAAAATATTTTGTCGATATCTTGCATGAATTCTGAAAATAAGAGAAAACAAGCCAAAACCAAAAATTTGAGCTTGACCTTTGACCTCATTTTCATTTTTTTGGACCAAGGACCTCAAATCAAAAGACCCTAGGCCTCTATCACTTATGGTTTTTCAGTTACAAATTAATTTCAATACAAAAGGGGAAATAACTCTAGTATGGGGTCTTCCTAAAGCTTCGGTCAAAATAAAACCTAACATCCTGAGGATATAACGAGCAATTTTAAAAAAAAATTTTCGCTTTCTTTTACGGTTGCGGAGGAGATCTGATAACAAGATCTGTTTGCGAGATAATTCTTACAAAGAAAAGTGTTCGGTTAAAAAGCGTCAGTTTCAAAAGCGTATAGACTATGATATCATATACAAAAAAACTAAACAACATCTTTTGAAACATTTTTACACCACAAGAAAAAAAATAGGCGGAAGAAAAAAAAAATAATCAGAAGAAAATCAATAGGTCTTTCCACACGGAAAGGTGGAAAAAACCTAATAAAATAACGTAAAATGGTCCAGTAGACGTGCCCTGTACATATAGTTGAATGGTTAAGAGATAAAAAATACCAATCAATTGGAGATGGAAAAATAATCAGAGGATTAGAAAATGTACATGTTTGTCGACATAAAATCTAACAAGAGGCTGTCACAACGACAGCAAACCGGATTTATTAACATTTATTTGTGTCCTGGTAATATCACAAGAACCATAACTGATGAACAGTGAAAGTGAAAATCGTCAATATCAAATTTGACCTCCATTTTGTCATCAGTATCAACATATTAAAATTTGAAAAAGCTTAGGTCGAATGGTTCATGAGTAAATGCAACAACATGAATGGAAACACCATATTTTTATCTTTCAAGAACCATAACTCCTGAACGGTAAAAGTCAAAATCGACATTATTGAACCATTTTGTCATCAGTAACAACATATTAAAATTTGAAAAGCTTTGGTTGAACAGTTCACGAGTAAATGTACGGACACGACTGGAAACGCCATTTTTCAATCTTTCAAGAACCATAACTCCTGAACGGTAAAAGTCAAAATCGTCATTCTTGAACTTGACCTCCATTTTGTCATCAGTAACAACATATTAAAATTTGGGAAGCTTTGGTTGAACAGTTCATGAGTAAATGCACGGACACGACTGGAAACGCCATTTTTCAATCTTTCAAGAACCATAACTCCTGAACGGTAAAAGTCAAAATCGTCATTTTTGAGCTTGACCTCCATTTTGTCATCAGTAACAACATATTAAAATTTGGGAAGCTTTGGTTGAACAGTTCATGAGTAAATGCACGGACACGACTGGAAACGCCATTTTTCAATCTTTCAAGAACCATAACTCCTGAACGGTAAAAGTCAAAATCGTCATTCTTAAACTTGACCTTCATTTTGTTGTCAGTAACAACATATTAAAATTTTAAAAGCTTGGGATGAACGGTTCATGAGTAAATACACGGACAACATTTGGTTGCCGCCCGCCCGACCGACCGCCCGCCGTACATCCCCAAATCAATAACCGACATTTTTGTCACAAAAATCCGGTTAAAAACCATCTTATCAAACATATGTAAAATAGATACTTAGATTAAGTACATAGAAACCTTAAAGTTCATCGTCTATAACATCCATTCCTTTAATTCACATAATTCCATTTGAATTTCACTTGATTTCTAAATTCTTTAGAAGCTGTATGCGGCCGATATGTATTTTGTAACAGAAGTCTCTAGTTAGTGACGCAATATTTATTTTCTGGGGTTTGCTGAGGTTTTGCAGATTGCAGAAAACTGAAAATTCAACCAAAAGTGCTACAATGTTTTGGTTGATGTTAAAGAGATGTTCCCATCCTTTGCAGCCTATGATATTTGTGACCAGGACTTTGAGAGGAAGGAAATACTTCATACGAGTTTCCCTTAAAGCTGGACAAAATGTTAAAACGTGCGTTAAATCTTCGTACTCCCTATGACACAGCAGACATGTTGCATTTATCTTGTATTGTCTAAATTTGTATTTGTCGGCCTGTACCAATGAGCATACGAGCTTTGCTAATGCTTTTCCGTACGACTAATAAGCTCTGTGATGCGAATTCCCAGACTTGGTGAACAATACATATCTATAAGCTGGTTGTGTTAAGGAATCTCAATGAGGATTTTGTATCTGCCGTTTCTTGTAGTTCAGAGGTCCAGTATTTGTTGATTGTGGATCTCAAGTTTTTTTTTCATGCAACTTTTGAAGGCAGTTTTCTACTGGAGTCAAGAATGTTTGGCAGGTTGTATTGTTGTAGCAATAATATTGATTGATGAAAGAAGCTTTTAGGATTTTTGGAACTGACAGATATTTGTCTTTTAAGATTTTCCTTTAATTTAGAGTTGTCGCAAGACAGAATTGCATGTAAGAGAGTCCGCTTCTTTCTGTGGATTTCTCCTTCTACAGGTAGGACACCTAATAGTAAATAAATGACAGGAATAGCCGTTCTGTTATATGGATCTAAAAGTTTCTTTGTGAAACTTTTCCTATAGTTCCATTTGAGCTTTGGCAAAAGTGAGGACTTCCAAGCCATATACGAGTCTAGGCAATACATAGCTTTTGTATATTGTAACGGAGATTTTGGGATTTAAGCCGTTGGTTCCATGTAGACCTGAGTTCATTAGAGCATACTTGGTTTTTCTTGCAGATTTGATGCGTTCCTCTATGTTGATATCACATTCCTTTCTACCTGTTCGTTTTATACCCAGATATACAGTTTCTTCAGAAGCAGAAATTACCTTTCCTGACATGTTCCATGATTAAGGCTCGGGATATTTTTTATGCTTTATAAGGGATAATTTTGGATTTAGTTGGATGAATAGTATACTGATGTTGATTTGCGTATCGTTGTAGAATGTTACGCATCACCTGAAGTTCTTCTGGATTTGAGCTCAGTAGTGCTACAACTAAACACGCGTTGGTGCACCACAGTATATTGTGCCTAATATAAAGCCTAAAGAGTTTTCTCCCAGTTCTTTGAGAAGATCTTCAACAAATATTTTTTATAGGTGGGTTGAATACCTCCTTGTCTAACTCCTTGTTGGATGTTAAAGCTGTCGCTGAATTCTCCCTGCCATTTAACTTTGGAGGTAATCCGTTGTAGAAGTCTTTGATTAGTAACCATATATCAGGGTGTTCCACGGTCGAGAAGCTTGTCAAGAAGAATGGTATGTTGAACGACATCAAAAGCTGATCGAACGTCGACAAAAGCAAGATATAAGGATAATGCACTGCTTATTTCACATTTACACTCTGAGATTATGAGACTTGCGAAGAGTGGCCAAAGACCTGCAGTAAATCCAGATTGTAAGTCAGTACCGGAGTTGATAAAGAGTTTGCCAAGAATGCTGAATTCGTATAGTGTAGAAAGTACTGGAGTCACGGTGATGTTACGGTAACTATTAACCAGAGATTGATTTTTTCCTTCTTTAAGACTGGCGTCAAGATTCCTGATTTGAAGTCAACTGGGACTAATCTTTCCTGCAAGATTTTATTGAATTTTTTTGTCAGCACTGGTATCACGGTATGTTGAGCATATTTTAGATGTTCTACACAGATCCTGTGTTCGTCCGCTAATTTTCCCGTGTTTAAGTACTCAATTGCTTGTTTTACTTCCTTTTCTGTATATGGGTCAATTGATTGCATATTCTGACTGAAAAAGAGGGACGAAAGACTGAAAGTTTCCTCAACTATTTTCTGTCTTATTTGGCAGAGATCCAGATATACGTTGTCATATGAGTTCTCTTTTGGAAGGCTGAGATCTTGGTAGTAGTTTGCGAAAGCTCGGCTTTGATTTTGGGAAGAGAAGTCAAATTTACCGTCGATTTCCAAGCCAGATGTTTCTGTTTTAGATTTTGATTTATTTCTATTAATGGGTTTGAAGAAGAGTTCAGATGACGGATTGTCCATAATTTGCTCATATATCTTTCTCCTGTCAGTTGCATGTTCTTGTCTTTGTTGACTACGGAGTTTTTTCTTTTTAATTTTGAGATCTTGCTTGCTATGATTTTCTGGTTTGCCCAGAGCTTTCCATTTAGCATAGAGCTGTTTGCAGGTTTTGAGATATTTCCTGACTTTCGGCGAGGCTTTCCATTTTGGAACTTTTAACTTGGTCATTTTTGTTGGGACTGCCAGATGTGAAGCTTTAAACAGAATAGCTGTCAGAGTTTTAATGTTCTCTGAGGTTGTTTTGTCTTCCCTTGTCAGTTAGTTTTTCTGAGATGGTATCCTGGTACAGTTGTTCATCAATCTCGGTCCATTTCAGTCTTTGAACAGTCTTTTTATTTTGATTAGAAAATTTTTCAAGCAGAGAAACAGCAATATTGGTGACCATTGAGACAGGTACATGCGAGGAGACATTAGATGATGTATTTCCCAAATACTCTCACTGACCAGTATGAAAATCGCATCAAATTCCATTATATTGACCATGATGTGTGAACAAAAAAAAATATTGATCAGTATTACATTTTAAATGTTTTTAAGTTGATTACATACAATATTGTTTAGAGTCCACAGTAGTTGCTTCCTTTAACGTTTTCTGTGCAAAGGGCCGATTTTAGGCCGATTTTTAAGACGTTACGCAATACCTGTCGCAAAACGTAACATGCATAATTGACAATGGAGAAGGTTCACGAAGGGTTAAAATTGGCCCTGATTTTTTTATGTTTTTTAGATCGGGCCAAAAAATTACAAATTTCACATAGAAATACTTGTGCTAATACTATTTTAATTGTTTTTGACATAAATAAACTTGGTCGCCATCTACGATCCAAAACGTTTTTATATTGATGAAATCTATATCAAAATTGGAATCTTTTGGTTACAACACATTTTGGATCGTAGGTGGCGGCCGAGGTATTTCTAAAGCTTTTAGGTCTGAAAAATGCACAAAATCATCATATTTTGATAAAATGTCCCCAATGGACTTACTTTGGAGAATATTATGTACTTTTATGAAAAGAACTGATTTATTTAGCAAGTAGAATCATTTACGAACCAAATTGAGACTTTTTTGGTGTTTTATGATAAAGTTGATATTTTAGGCCATTTTGTGCCATAAGTGAACCTTGTCCAAATTTGACGCCATATACTTTGACATTTTCTTATCAAAAGCGAATGTGCGTTGTTTTGAAAGAAAATATTGCCGAGTACCACCTCGACCGATTTTTATAAAATAAATATCATAAGATGAATAGAATAGATATTTCAAAATTTCTTATTTATAAGGCAATTAATTTCGTAAGGATCGTTCTTATTGTCTGATCTGTGATGAAGTGAAAACAAATGCAAAATTTTCCAATTTATTTTGGATAGAATGAATGCATTGCTAACTTTAAAAAAATAATCTTGCTGCCAGAGGAACACATGAGAAGATAAAAATTAGCCTGAAAAAATATTTTGACAAATTAAAAAAAAAAAAAAAAAAAAAACTCATGGTATTATTTTATAAAAATCGGTAATATAACAATTTTGGCATATTTTTTTATATAACGATTTTAGTAGAAGTGATTTTGAGATTGAACTCACTTTTGTTAAATATCTGTATGGGTCTGTGCTAGCTTTTCAGACTATTTGAAATGCTTTTTCTCAATTTTTCTTTTAGCATTGATGGTTTTATTTTACTATTAATTCTTTGTATATTTTTTGGATTTGTATCGTTACTGCATGATAATTGTAGATATCAATCATTTCATTTCATGATTATATGTGCACAGACGAATTAGAACTGTAATAATCGGTAGGAAAACAAATTATAGGGAAATTAGAGACAATGCAAGGTTTGGAATTTTTCTTTCCGCCTTATATTTAAGCGAATACAAGAAATGTAAACGTACGGTATAAACAATATCATGGGGACATTATTCTCATATGATCTCATATGGTATATCAAGGAATGCTAATAGCTTTATAGAAGTCAGTTAGATACGTTTTACCGTTCATAGAGAATTTGTGAATATTTGATTTAGTAATTGCAGCATTTGAGATACTCAGTTAATTTTTGTTTAAATTATGTGAGGTGTAGTCATTAATCAATTAATAATTGATAGCAGTAAAATAACAAAACAAACAAAGAATTATTAAAATCTTTGATTATTATAATAGCATCTTATTACATTTGGATGTAATGACTTATAGTGATTTACCAGTGAGTTAAGAGGGGTAAATATAAAAGAATTCAATGAGAAAATAGAATATGTATCTGTATCTGTATCTGTATGTATACGTTGAAGACACCAATTCTGGCTTTTACTCAACGGGAGAGAGAGACACCTATTGGCGGTGTTGGAGAGCAGCCTTGAAGCTCTCAACTGTATCTGCGCATACAATGCGGTCTTCTAGTTGGTTCCAGTGTAGTATGCTCTTGACAAAGAAAGAGTTCTTATATGGATTGGTGTTGCTAGGAATAGTTTCTAGAGCCTTAGAATTGTTCTTCACTGAATTTGTCACTATATTGGCACTTACAAAATTGTCAAATGTTTTAGGTTTTATTTTTCTCTTCGGTTTACTTTTAACAAGAAAATCGTCGGGATTAATAGCTGGGACCAACCCCTCAACCACTTTGCACAGAAATACCAGCCGTTGACTTGTTCTTCTCGTTTGTAGGTTGTCTAGTTCTAACTCGGCTAGCATTTTGGTGACCGACCCCTCTTCTCTAGACCTATAGTCGCCTGTTATGAATCTAGCTGCTCTGCGTTGTATTCTTTCCAATTGATTTATATCATGTTGTGTATATGGGTCCCATATTATGGCACCATATTCCATAGTTGATCGTACTAATGATATATATGCGGTCTTTTTGCAATCTTTTGGGCAGAAGCGTAGATTTCTTCTTAGAAAGCCGAGTGTGGAATTGGCTTTCTTGGCTACATTTGAGATATGCGTGGTCCATTTTAGGTCTTCTGATATTTGTAAGCCTAGGTATGGGTTGTGTTGGACTTGTTGTAGTACATGTCCGTCTAGGCTGTACATCTTCTGGTTTTTGTTCTTGATGCTAAGTATATAGCACTTCTTTGCATTGAAGCGCATGCCCCAGTTTTTGGCCCATACTTCTAGGTTTTGGAGGTCTCGCTGTAGTAGTGTATGGTCATGTTGACTATTTATGTTCCTGTACAGGAGGCAGTCATCTGCGAAAAGTCTGACAGATGATTGTACTGCATCTGGAAGGTCGTTAATGTGGCAGAGGAAGAGAAGGGGTCCTAGTACTGTACCTTGTGGTTCACCGGAGTCAGCTGAAGCTTCTTCTGATTCCTCCCCATCTACGACAGCTTTCATTTTCCTTTGGGTTAGGAACATCTCCAACCATTTGTTTAGTGGTCATCTTATACCGTATTCATTCATTTTGTGCAATTTATCTACATCAATGTGTTTTCCTGCGTCAAAGGCTTTCATGATGTCATGTAGTGTGACTAGCAGTTGGGTTTCACAGGAATAGCCTGACCTGAAGCCATGGTTAAGTGATGTAAGTACTCTGTGCTTCTCTAGATGTTTAAGTATATGTATACAGATAATATGTTCCAGTAGCTTGCATGGTACAGATGTTAGTGATACTGGTCTGTAGTTTTCTGGTGCATGTTTATCTCCCTTCTTGAAGATACTTGAGATATTTGCGTTTAGCCAGTCTCTTGGTAGTGTACCAGTGTTGATGGATTTTTGAAATATCATTGTAAGTCCAGGTACTAGTTGTTTTGAGCATTCTTTCAATATACGGTTTGGTATGCCGTCTGGTCCTGATGCCTTGGATGTATTCAATTTTTTCAGCAGCTTTTCGACTCCATCTGATCTTATGTCTAAATGTCTTATGATGTTGTTGGCAGAGTTTTGTCTTTATCTCTTGTGAATACTGAACTGAATTGTTTAATCAGTAGTTCTGCTTTCCCTTTGCTGTCATTGATTAGGTGTCCATTGCTTTTAAGGGGTGCTATTCCTATGTTGTCCTGTTTTCTTGATTTAACATATTTCCAGAAGGGTTTTGAGTTGTTGTTTTCTAGCCCTTTTAGGATTGTGGTGTTGATGTAGTTATACTCAGCTTTCCTGATTTGCCTCTTACATTCTTTTTGGAAATGTCTATAGTTGGTCCAGTTGTTAGTTTTCTTTGCCTGTTGATATAGCCTTGTTTTCTTTTTAAACATTTTCCTGATTTTATGATTGATCCAGGGTAGACTGGTTTTAGATCGGATGAGTTTTGATGGTATATGGTTGTTAAGGTTCGAATAAAGGTCTGTCTTGAACTTGTCCCATAATTCCTGTACTGTGGTGCCTGTCTGGTACATTTCAATGATGTTGGTTGAAAGGATAGTCAGGTCTTTGTGTAGATCTTCCCATTTTGCTTTGGAGTATATGTAGCATTTGCGTGGCCTCTTACTCTGATAATGCGGTTTGTGTCGCAGTCTGTTACAATTATATCGTGGTCAGATATTCCTGGAGCATTAGAAGATGTTTTGATGAGTGACGGGTTTGAAGTCAGCATTATGTCCAGTAAGTTATTGCCTCTTGTTGGTGTTTCGTGTATCTGTGTTAGTGAATGTGATATGATAACTTCTATTAGAGCTCTTTGGATTTCCTTGTCTTGTGCATTTTGGTTTACGGACATGGTGTTCCAGTTTATGTCTGGGCAGTTGAAATCTCCAGTTAATATGATGGTTTGATTTTTGTTTGAAATATGGTCTAATGATTTATCTAATTCCTTTATGTGTTCCATGTTCCGGTGTGGCATATAGAATGAGCCTATTGTGAGATCTTTTTTATCTTTCAGTTGTATCTTTAACCATTCTATCTCACATTTTGTTACAAACTCTGGTTTTTCTATTGCGATAATGTCATTTTGTACAAGAATGAAAACACCGCCTCCCAGTGTACCTCGATCATTTCTGTAGGCTGTGTAAACATTGTTATAAAATTAAGGTGGAAGATGAAACCCACCTTTTCTTAAAATGTAAAATTAAAAAATCTTTACGTAATCAGCTTCAAAAAGATATAAATAATATATGTCCAGAATACTTTAAATTGCCTGAAGCAGATAGATTACAATTAATTCTATCTTCATTTGATATTATGCAGCTTACTGTTCCGTTCATTAAAAAGTCATTTGCACTTAGGGGAGTGGACACAACACCTGCATAAATATTAGTTTTACCACTTTATATATGATGTTTAATATGTCAATTTTTCCATTTTGTATATTTTTGTTTTGTATTGTTTGTATATTCCTTCAACCGCTAGGGGAATAAATTTGCATTTCGTAAATAAACTTATAATTAAAAACCGATAATTTCACATGTGAAATAAACTCGATCATATAACTCCACTGTAGTCATTCAACAAAAAATGTTGTCAAGACGTTGTTAATAACGTTGAATCAAAACAATTTCTGAAGGCGTAGAAAAAGATGTAGTTCCGTGCGCTTTTAATTTATTTCCTTTAAAACACATTGTCAATGTAATAACACAAATAGCTTATAAAAGAATTCAAATATAGGAAAATAATCAAATTGGCATATTAACAAATAATTTAATTTTGGATGTAACGCGTCTTCTGATTGGCTGACGTTATTTTGTTATGAGCCCATAGACATAATTTAGTCATGTGACCGTGACGTCATCAACGTTTTTTCATGGTTTTCTACGGTTTAAAATAGAATTCAGAATTAAATTATAAGAAATGACTGTAATATTTTTTCTGTCTATTCGAAATAACATAAAAAATGTGGTGCACACTGTTAAATAACCCGCTACACGCGTTTTTCAGTGTGCACCAAATTTTTTATGTTATTTCTTCATAGACAGAAAAAATATTACAGTCATTCCTTAAATAGTTTTTTTTCTAATCTTATCAACATATATAAAAAAATATAATACACTTGACGCATTGATGCTGTTAGTCGATTTATTCGAATGTCGGATAACCGAAAACCTTAACCTCTGCTAACTGTAAATATTCCGGGCCTTTGATGATAGTCATTTTGACAAAACGACCGCCTTTATACCACCCTTTGCACTGAAATACCAGATGCTCTCCATCATTACCGGGTCCAATGAAATGCGCACACATCGACATATAATCAAGGCGTGGTCCAACGGTTATATCAAGATCATGTAGTCTATTGCCTGTAGAAAAGAAAATATGATCTTGCATTCATCGTTTACTTCAAGCTATCAATTTGTTAAAATATTATGCATATAATAACTACACGATTAGACGTGAGATGATATTAATGCCTTACGCAAGGTTAGACTGATAAATTCTGGAAAATAATTAAGACGCAAAAAGGTAAACGGCGTTAAATAAAGTATGTTGGAAATGCGTCAAAAGGGTGAAGTTCACTGTCATACGGAGTGATTTGATCGTGTGTGGTTTTTTTTTTTTAAATCTATCGGAGAGGCAAAACATACCAAAGAGACATTCAAACGCATAAGTATAAAATAAACTCACAACGCCATGGCTAACACAGAAAAGACCAACAGACAAACATCACTACACTGAACACAGCATAGAAAACTAAAGACTGATCAACACAAACCCCACCAAAAAATGGGGGTTATCTCAGGTGCTCTGGAAGAGCAAGCAGATCCTGCTCCACATGTGGCACATGTGGAAATCTATAAAATAGACATCTGATTCACCCTGTTTAACGGTATCTGAATAAGTATGGCTTATCGTTAACTCTTTAAAGACAAAATAAGTCTGAGGTCAGAGGATGAATGTTGTTATCCGTTGTGTCTCGTATTTATCTAATGTTGTGACGATTCAACTCATTAAATGTGAACCATTAAATGTAATTCTCATTAATGATGCACCCATACAACTATCGATTACACGAATGCAGTCACGTTGATGATTTCTATTGTAGTTGAAAATTAACAAGCAATCGTATGGAATTACAGTATAAGGAATAATTTCTATCCATTATTGCGGTAAAATGCACATATGAACTAATTTTCAAATAAACATAAAATTACTAAAAGTTGAGATTTTCGACTGACAAGCATTTTATTCTGCGAATATTTAAAACATTGAGACAGATGAGATGGCCTTTAGAATCAAATCAGCAATGTTATACATTTTTCTTGAAATAGTCGGCAATTATTGGATTAAATCAAACACAGAGAAATCGTGAAGTAATCTATCTTATTATTATTAGTATTGACAATAAAATTAACGGTACCAATTTTCTTGCACCAGATGCGCAGTTCGACAATACATGTCTCTTCAGTGATGCTCGTGATATTTGAAATCCAAAGCTTATATAAAAGATGAAGAGCTATAATCCAAAAGGTCCAAAAAGTATAGTCAAATCCGTGAAAGGAATCAGAGCTTTGCATGAGGGAGATACATTCCTTAATTTATAATATTTTCTATCATTTTGTAACAGCAAATTTTAATAACACAAAAAATCCGTATTTTCATGCCAGTACCGAAGTACTGGCTACTGGGCTGGTGACACCCTCGGGGACTAATAGTCCACCAGCAGAGGCATCGACCACAGTATTAGTTATAACTCAAACAGAGGAAAAAGAATCAAAAGATATTTAAAAGTGCGACTTCTAAATTTAAAAATGAAAACAACACGTCAAACATTTCATGCGTCTGAACCACTTTTCTTGTCTTACATTTGCAGCTATCAACAACAGTATATAAAAATCATATAGAATTTTGTATCTATGATGGCACAAGCGCACAGTGTTTACTTTGTATCGTATAAATAAAATAAATAAATAAATAAATAATCTTTATTTCAAGAGGATGATCCCATTAGTTAAAACTAATCTTCCTGAGAGTCCTCAAAATAATAATAACATATTTATAAGTACATAGAGTATTATAAAGTTATATTATACACAATATACAATTGTATTTAAATAATAATGAAAAAGCATATTAATTTGCACAATTGATGAAAAATTTGTAACATTTTGTTTTTAAAGATACAAGTGTATTACTCATTTTTATTTCATTTGGTAAACTGTTCCATATTTGAGAACCTGAATATGTAAATGTTTTCTTTAAAAAATTTGTTTTTGGTTTTGGAAGAATTAATAGTTTTTTTTGCGCCCGTCCCAAGTCAGGAGCCTCTGGCCTTTGTTAGTCTTGTATTATTTTAACTTTTAGTTTCTTCTGTACAATTTGGAGTTTAGTATGGTGTTCATTATCACTGAACCAGTATATATTTGTTTAGGGGCCAGCTGAAGGACGCCTCCGGGTGCGAGAATTTCTCGTTGCATTGAAGACCTGTTGGTGACCTTCTGCTGTTGTCTGCTCTATGGTCGGGTTGTTGTCTCTTTGGCACATTCCCCATTTCCATTCTCAATTTTATTTCATCAGCTGAACGTACGTTATAATTTTGATTATCAGTAAAATGAAAATTTTCTTGTAAATAGTTAGGAACCATACCATTTAATGATTTAAATACAAATATTGCCTTTTGGTATTGAATGTGTTTTTCTACATTTAACCAGTGTAAACTATTAAACAATAAACTGGATGATGCATTATGTCAGCTTCTACTATAACCCTAGCAGATTTCTTTAATAACTTATTAAGTTTATTTATTCCACTTTCACAACAGCTTCCCCATATATTGCAACAATAATCAAATAATGGCAGAATATAAGCATTAAAATAGATAATACGTATATGCATGGGTAAATATTTTCGGATCTTTTGTAATAAATTGATTTTGTTTGATATTGTACATGACATTTTATCTATCTGCTGATTCCAATTTAGGTTTTTGTCAATATATAAACCAAGAAGTTTTTTCACAATCTACATTTTCTATTTGTTCATTTGAAATATTGATATCTAAACTGTTTCCAGTTGAACAAAGCCTTTGTTTCGAACCAATAATTATTGATTTACACTTTTTGGGATTTAATTTCATACAATTTTGCGAACACCAGTTTTCAATTACATGAATATCATTTTGAAGGTGGGAAGTTAACTGAAGTAAATTATTACCTTAGCAATGTAATGTAGAATCATCTGCATATAAAGGAGTAGGTCCAGTAAAACATCATTTTGGCCCCAAAATATAACGGTTTTACAAAATTGTTAAAATGTAAACTTTTAGTTATTTATTGGACAGTAGAATGCTTCTGCTACATAAATATGGGATTTTTTTGACAATACAATGCACATATTTTGGGTACTAGCACCATTAAGTCATGCTTAATTACTGAAATCTTCACAATTCTAGCATTTTAGTTAAATTTTAGACGGTTTTCGTGTAAAACTAAAGTGGCCGCATTCGTGTTCATCCTTAATATTGAAATGTAACTTGTATTTTTTGATAATACATAACATATATAAAGGTTGAGGATGAACACGGATGCGGCCACTTTCATTTTTGACAAAAACCATCTGAAAAATGATATTTTTCGGCATATTTGGTAGATTTTTCATATTTGAGCTTGAATTAGATCGTTTTAAATGACTAAATCAGTTAAAATCTTTCACATAAACTAATTGATTCAAATGAAATAGACACTTAAGTGTTTAAAAAGTGGTCAAAATCTTTCGTCAGATGAACCTGAAATTTGAGGCCAAAATCGGTCCTTACCGGACCTTCTCCTTTATTAATGAATGTTCTATATTAAGTGGTAAATCATTGATATATAAAATAAATAACAGAGGGCCCAGGATAGAACCTTGTGGTACCCGAGTTTTTATGCATTTAGTATTAGACATGACGTTATTGACCTTAACTTGTTGGCTTCGTTCAAACAAGTATGACTTAAACGAGTCTAGTGTACAATTTGAAACATTATAATATTCAAGGATTACAGGCATCGCCACTTTTAAAAATTGGGCAAACTCTTGCAGTTTTAAAAATACTTGGAAATTTACTTTTGATGCTTAGAGTATATATATATGTCAAGGCTGGTGCAATGACATCGCTGCACATACTCAAAATATTTGGTCCGACATCATCTAAACCAGTTGCTTTAGACTTGTCAAGTTTTTTTAAATACATGTTTACATCTAAAATACTCATTTCTAGTATAATGAATTTTTCACTACCCGTTTGTAACTTTGATTTTACAAATTTATTGAGTGCATCAAAACTGGCACCATTATCATTATTACATAATTTGTCATCAACTATACCTTCAGCAATATTTGTGAAATGCACATTAAATGTATTTGCTATATCAACATCATTTTGAATTACACTATTTTTATATTCTAAATGCGTGATATTATTATGCATTTTTTTAGGATTTATATTTTTGACATACTTCCAAATAGTTTTACTATCTTTACAATTTAAAATAGCATTTTGGAAATATTTTTTCTTTGCCTGTTCTACTAAAAATGTAACCTTATTACGCCAAATTTTATAATTATATATATCACCAATTCTGTGAAAATAATCTCTTTGGTGTCTAGCTCTATTTATATCAGAAGTCCACCACTCTGGTTGTTGGGTATTTTTCACCCTTTTAATTTTCGTAGGAGCATGTTTGTCTAGGGTGCTCAGAAATAAATTATACCAATTATTAGCTGCTTCATCAACATCTCCAATCGATTCAATGAGATAAAAAGGAGTATTTGTTAAATTTTCAATAAATTTATTTTTATCAAATTGTTTAAATGATCTATATTCTATGGACAAATGCTCCATTTTTGATATTTTGGGGTTAAGTTTTCTTGTTACGCAAACAGGATAATGATCACTGACAGCATAACTAGGCACCTTTACTTCTATAATATGGTCTACATCGGTCGTATATATATGGTCTATGGTAGTTGCACATTTATCTGTTACTCGTGTCGGTTTATGTACAATTTGTTGTAAGCCATACAAATTAATACAAACCTTCCATTTTTGATTTCCGACAACTGTATGATTTATATATGAAAAGTTTATATTAAAATCTCATAAGAGTATAATTTCTTTATTTTCTGCAGACGCTTTATCTATTTCTTTTTCAGCTGAATCAATCCAAGATTGAAATGAACTCGGTGGACGACGATAAAAAATGCCTATTAAAATTTGGAAAGTTTATATTATCAATGTCTTTTATATTACATGAACATTGTATGCTACTACATTTATCACATAACAGATTTAAAATATAGATATATATCATATGCTCTTCAACTTCGTACTTTATTTGGCCTTTTTAACTTTTTTGGATTCGAGCGTCACTAATGAGTCTTTTGTAGACGAAACGCGCGTCTGGAGTATATACAAAATTTAGTCCTTGTATCTATGAACAATGACACTTTATTGATGCAAGAAGTAAGTTCAAACATTACCAGTTGACCGTATCAAGTTTTCACATGTAGCACTTAGCATTGAGATATATTACTCAAAATGTTATTTAGTTAACATTATAAACATACCATAATCTGCTCTGTTTATAATTTCAATCCGAATAATGTTGTAAATGATTTCCAGATCAACCCACAAATAGGGTGATACATTTAAGTCTGTATGTGAAATTGTATGTGTTAAACCATCAACTGCTTTAAATGAAGGAAAGTCAAACTGTGCCGTTGAGCTTTGTTGAGTGGGCTTTCTAAGTGCCACATTTTCAGGAATTTCGTTCGGTAAATTAAAATCTGAAAATATAATTAACCAATTGTTTATTATGATAAACATTTTTAAGTAAAGATCGAAAAAATGTGTTAGGCAGCAACCATTTGATTTTCTGGGGGGGGGGGGGGGGGGGGGGGCTATGGTTTTTTTTGGAAAAAAAAGTTTGTTTCCAGGTTTTGGTGAAAAAAATAATTTGTTTTGGACCCTGAGAAAAAAAAATTGTTTGTTTCACCCTCAGCTGCCACTATATGTAATGCTAAAATTGAAAGAAAAAAATTGTTTTCGGTTTGTCGCTAAAAAAATAGATTGTTCTTCGCCGAAGGCGGAAAAAAAAGTTTGCACAGAAAAAAAAACCATAGCCCCCCCCAGAAAATCAAATGGTTGCTGCCTTATAGGGAAACATTTTCAGTTCACATTCTAAGATGACGGTTCCTTCTTTTGAAATTTAATTCAATACTGTAACCAGGCATGTTTTTTTCTTAACTAAATAATAAACGCTCACAATTAGAAGGCAAAAAGACTAAAGGATCCTCAAAAGATTAGATTGACCTCTGTTTTTACAAGTGACTATATTTGTAAATGTATTTACTCTGGCAAGGATCCCACTTGTCTAATATGAATCGTAGATTAGATTTCATAGTGTAGCTTAAATGGTGTATATGCAGGGTAAATCGCACATCCTAAAAAATGAGGATAATGGCAGACATTTTGCCTTGCAACAGGTCATCTACGGTGCCCTTCAAAAGGTTGTTGCAATGTTTCTTAACGGGCGGAGAGCATGGCACGCTTTATACACGACCACCGGGTTTAACGTCCCCATTCTGACCGGACGATCTGCGTTCACTGTACATCCAGAACAACCAAACAGACGCCCAATTTTGACAAGGGTTTCATTGTCAGTCTGAAGAAGATCCAAGAGTCACATGTGTATATTCCCCAGTCACCCTTGGGGATAAATGCTACGATAAAAAAGTAATGAAATTGTAATGAACCTAATAATGGACAAAAAGTATGTCATAATATTATACATGTATATAATTTGATACTCATTTTGATTAATTAGTGTCCATCGCCTGCATACGCAAGTAAATCAAGACAGTTAGTGGGTTTGATTTCTTATTTTTATTTGTTAAACATTCTTTCCCCGTGTTTGACATTTTTAACACAACAGTAACACGTAAAATATGCAATTGTATGCCTTGAAAGGCTCAAATATAGAACTTTCAAAATATGTTCCAGAGTACACGTAAAACTTTCAAACACTGTTTTGAGATAGAACTGTCGAGAAAAGATAAAAAGTAGAACTGTATAAAATTGTCAGAATGTTTATTCTAAGATAGAAGTGACATAAGCACAGATCTAAATGATTTAAATAGGAACACCCCCCCTAGTCATGAGTTCGAACATATAAGTTTCGCGAGACGTCATGTGATGTTTATCCTGTAAGGCATTTGTTAAATAAAAAGATTCAGTAGCAAGAATAGTCAGATACGATCTTGGATAGTTAGTGCCATTATTGTTCCTGTTGAAAAATTCATTTGAATCAAACGTAAATTATCAGTTCTAAATAGAAATGCACAGAGATAAGGAGAATACATTTCTCATAGTCTAGTATCCATTGTAAAAAATAGTACTAAACTGTATAATACATGTACAGTTAAATGATTGGATTATTCAGTGACCTTATCATTTTCTTATAATTTTTAATTGATTTGACCTTATCATGCTTATCAAACATTATGACATTTTACAATCGTGTGAATGAAAGCAACAACTTTTACAAACGTTCAAATCATATCAATTCATTGAGAAGACAAATCAAGGAAAGTAACTAATACCGAGGGAATCGCATGGACTTCGAAAGGTGCGGGAACAGGTTCACCGACTTGGTAAGAGTTTCATGCTATTCCTGCATCCTACGTCCTGCAATTCAATCGTTACCTAACAATCAGGAATTAGACATTATCGCTTAACTTACAGAGAGGACGACTATTCTGGTATCGAAGGATGTAAGTCGCAAAAACATGTTGCGAGTGAGTTTAAACACATATATATCGTTTCTTGCATGATTTTTTTTTATTATTATGTTAATTATGTCATACGCTAATAACAGCTGTATATACAATTAATAGAAATAAATTAAATGAATAAAAAAAAAAAACATTGATTTATATTAATCAATCCATTGATTGCTTTGTTTTTAATTGTTGTTTTGTTAAACCTACTGAACATTGGTAAGTGGGATATTAATTTAAACCGGGAGTTGCGTTTCTTTTTCGATGTGTCCATCAAATGTACATTTTATTTGTCGTTTTGGAAAGGCACGGAATTGATGTCAATGACGGTCGCTTGCGTTATGACAGTCCCGTTGAACCTATGTAAGTCACAAAACATTATATTAGTTTTTTAAACTTTTTAAATAACATGTAAATGTATTTTTTTTTTAAATTTGCTCGTTTTTAAAAGTGAAGTATTAACCTTCTGTTATTTAAAAACAGATACTGCAGTTAAGTCATCCACATATTTTAAGCTCCCAACATGTTTATGTAATTTTACTAATTTTAATAAACAGCAGACAGGGAGGTTAACAGATATCTGGGTTTATACGTTCCTAATCAAGGTAAAAAACGTGTTAAGGACGCATTCAATTTTAAAATGTTATTTTCATTTTAGCACAATGGGGACAAGAAACAATTTGACTATGCTTTATTTATACTGGTATCTATTAAAAGGTTTCATACGTACCATCCTTTATACAAATACTCTTGTTATTCTTTAGGCTTTCACAAATTTCATCTGTGCTGCAGGGATTTCCTACACATGGATCAAAAAGGGTATTCTGAAATTTAAATAATTATATTACTTTAATTAAAGTAAGACAATTGCCAACTTATTTTTTATTAACATATGTTTCTTTAGACATTAGACATTATAATTTATGATATGCATCCAGTTTTGTGCCAGATGTTTATATTAATTGAAATTGTACCTCTGATATGTTTAACCTATTGGACTTATTATTAATTGAATGAAAAATGAAACAAATACTTGATTTATATGCACATGTTTCATACAAAAAATATGAAACTAGATAATTATTATGTTCATGTTGATATTGAATCAAATTTGTGTGATTGATATTCATCAATGTAAAACTAGAAATATATCGAATTAATTCTAACAAGGAATTAAAATTCATATTTAAAACATTAATGTTAAATTGAACCAAAAAACACAAAAGAGTAATCCAGCCAAGGTATACCTGATAGGCAGAAAGGTTTAAGAAATTTTGCATTTTCTCTTTAACTTCTTTTTCATTTTAATATTCGGTATAACAAGGTAAAAGGAAACAGCAAAGACATGTCGAGACAATATAACTAAAGTTCATTTTGAGGGTCATAGTATAAAAGAGATGATGAAGGTACCAATAGATCATTCACAAGTTAAGAGAAATTGAAAAAAGTTATTGCAAAAAACGAAGGTCGACGACAAGACATCGAGAATAAAAAACTGAGCAACACGAGTCCAACCGAAATTTTGGGTAATAAAGTAACCAAATACACTGATGAAATGGTGGTTATGCATTGATTGATTAATATCTAACGTCACTTTCAGCCCTATTGGATATTTCGTTACGGTCAGTTTTTAGTAGTGGAGGAAGCCCTAGTTCCCAGAGAGAGCTAGGAGAATTGAAAATCATAGTCAATTGAGATTGGAATCTAGCGCGCCTATACTACCGCGTGCTACTGATAAACATTTCATACGTATACAGTAGTTCGACTACTAAAAGACCATTCGGCCACAAAGGCTGTCTGATTAAAGTAGGTGTATTTTTTTCCACTCTTATATCTGTTGATGTACCTATGAGTAGATTTCTTATAGAAACATCATGAACATTACATTAAAAGATGACACAAGCAAATACAGATAAAGAGTCTTGTTTCGATCTATGATGTTTGCGAAAGAAGAGCAACCTGTAAATTAATGATTTATGCATCTGCCTTCTGAGTGTTAACCCAACAATAATATCATATTTTTTTCAATTTTCAATTCAATTCAATTCAAAGTTTTATTGCCATATAAACTTTACAGTTTGTGACATATAACAACAACAAAAACAAATAAAGACAATAACTAAGTAACTCAATATATATACACAAATTCAGGTAAATATTAAAGGGTCCCCTGTCTTCAGTTCCATTGACTTTTTTTTTATAAAGGATCCTAGTTTATTCACTTGTTTTGGTGTTGATGGGTTAAGTATATATATATAACTTTGTCATTGTCAGTGAGATTAGCAAATGAATTACTTTCTCTGTTAATACAATTAAAATATGTTAATCTAATATTAAAATTATGAGAACAATTTATTAAGAAATGTTTCTCATCATCTAGTACTTTGCATTTTTTGCAAAGTCTCTCTTCGCGAGGAATTTTAAAATGCCTTCCTTTTTCAATTAATAATGAATGGTCACTGATTCTAAGTTTTGTAATTAATTTTCTAAATTCAAAGTTTGGGTTAGAGAGGTAAGGTTTGATCAATAGATTTGGCTCAAGTCCTTTATAAAAAATTAATTTACTTTTATTATCAATAGATTTCAACTTATCCATCAACAGGTTGTTGTATGAGTTTATTTGGGGTTTAATATAGCTTTTAATATTTTTTAATTGTTTTAAATTATTACAGGTTTTTAGTCTATCTATATCAATGTGAGATTCAGAAAGAATATCTTTTGCAAAAGTGAACCATGAATAGGAGCCACTAGAATCCAAAGTTTTAGTTAATTGAAAAGATTCATGTAATAAGGGATTCAAATTTGAGGTGAAAAGCCTTGCTAAATACATAATAGTTTGGGTTTTTATATGACATTCAATAGGCAGTCTTCCCAATTCGTTCCTTGTACCAAAATTTGAGGCTCTCTTGTTAGTGCCAAGGGTAAACTTGCAATAACCAAGATGCAAGTTTTCTATTGGAGTCTTGTCAATAAAATTAAATGGGTCCACATTTTTTCCAGACACCAAAGCTCTTTTTGTAGCTTTGAAATATGTTATATATGAGTCCAAATATGTTGCTTCAGAATTATAAGTTAATATAGGTCTCACTAAGGTGTCAAACTTATTTGACACTCACACTCTGATAGGAAGACTGCCAAGAGAATTATTATATGTTTTAATAGAAAACAAAACCTTTTTTGCCTTTTTTGTTAATTCAGCTGTACTATGACTGAGATTACCATTTGATTTATTGATTGATTGATTGATTGTTGGTTGCTTAACGTCCAGTGGCAAATATTTCATGCATATTCAGGACGAGAACAAGTTCACAATAAATACAATAGGTAGGTTGTTGTGATAGAGGCCATCTAGGATGATGGTCGGGGAAATTTGGACTGCCACTAGAAAATGAGGGTATATTGGATAGGGACAGAAATTTTGCCATGCAACAGGCCACCTACGGACCCCTCAAAGAGTTGTTGCAAGGGTTCTTAACGTGCAAAGAGCGTGTCACTCTCTTTACACGAGGCATCGGATTTAACGTCCCCCTTCTGACCGGACGTGACTGCGAACTTGATACATCCCGCACAGCCAAACGGACGCCCCACTTCGGCAAGCGTTTTACTGCCGGTCGGGAGAAGACCAAGTGACCATATTTCTATACCCCAGTCACCCTTGGGGTGACCATTTGATTTAATCAGCAGACCCAAGTAAGGATATTCCATAACATTCTCTATTTTTTTGTTTTTATATACAAGTATAGATGTTTCAGGCTTTTGCTTTGTTGTTGAAAAGACCATACTTTTTGTTTTATTTATGTTTAGAGAAAGCTGCCAGTTTTCACAAAACATGGAAACTTTATTTAGACTATTTTGGAGACCCTCCTTAGATTCTGATAGTAAAAGCAGATCATCAGCAAACAGGAGGGAGCCTAGTTTACTATTTATAAGCTCCAATGGACTTGAGTTGTCATCTTCCAAACCTTTAGTGATATCATTTATAAAAATATTGAACAAAGTAGGACTTAATTAGTCCCCTTGTTTCACACCTCTAGTAATGTCAAAATAGTCAGAAATGTGATCTTTATATTTTAAAGAGGATTTTGTATTTAAATATTGTTGTTTTATTACCCTGTAAAAAGACTTTCCTACTCCCATTTTGCATAATTTATATAGAAGGGCTGTCCTCCATACAGAGTCAAATGCCTTTCTTAAGTCAATGAAGCATGCATATATTTTTTTGTAATTTTTGTGTATATTGAGACATGGTAGATACAAAGTGCCACTGTTGTATCAATACTATATAATAATAGAGCAAGAAGAATTGCAAATAAGCATCGATGGTAAAATCGAAAATACACGAATCTGCCGAAATATTCTAAGAACAGTCGTACAATCTATGAAAAACAATAACGAACGAAACAAGGTCTAGGCACGAACTGTGATATCAGGTTGCTGTGCCAATTTATCAGATCTCCATGGTATAAAGAAATGCTAATTTCTCAGTATATTATATACTGAAATGAAATCAAATGTTGCAACTGCTAATAAACGGACTTATTTGTTTACATTGTGTTAACAAACATAGTTTTAATATTTTGTCGTTATTATGTGATATACAGACATATAGTGGTATTAGGAGGCATGGGTCTAAGGTTTAGTGAATGACTTACTTCTAATTATTAGAGGTCGGTCTTTAAAAACGTGTCACGCGTATCATGCACGTTGACGTATACGCATATGAATTTGTACAAAGACATATTATATGATCTCGAGCTTTAGACTATTACACGTTGTGTTAATTTAATTTTTTTTTTTTAAATCGAAATGGATATTATTCAAAACAATCAAACATAAACTTCAAATATTTGCGATGATGGTGTTTTGCAAAAAAGGGCGTCTATCAACGACTCCCGCATGCTCTCGAAAAGAAGCGAATATAGGGCAGAGACACGAAGTTCGTACAAAATCTTTTTATAAAACACGTAAATATATTGCAAGAACTTAGCTGAATAAACACAAAAAATAAAATGGACTACATATATACATGTATAACGAGCTATGCACATTGTTCATTTGCGATCTTATCAAAAATAAGTAAGAGAAACATAAATTAATTTCATTTGTAATAATATTTTGTGATATTCATGTGTAGAAAAGCTGATAATCTACACGTGTGTGAGGAGTAGTTATCAAGCTTGCTTTGGTCTGTAAAAAATGTCATAGGCCAAGTTAGGGAGGTGAAAAAGCCAGTAACAGAACGATAAACAGATAATCAGGTTTTGTTCGTATAGATCCCTTAAAATATCACCCACTGAGGACACAATTTGATTCATATTCTAACATGACATCCTTCAAACGCCATTGTAACCGACTGTGGTAAAATATGAATATATTGGTTGGGCTGTACCGATCGTACTCCCACGTCATATGCTTTTTATACGACCGCAAAAAAATTTGCAGTTGTATATTGGTATCACGTCGTCAGCGTTGTCCGAAGACGGATGGTTTCCGGATAATAACTTTAGTATAAGTAAACAGAAATCAATAAAATTTTAACACAATGTTTATAACCACAAAAGGTAGCTTGGGATTGTTTTTGGGGGTTATGGTCCCTAAGGTTTAGGAATTTGGGGCCCAACAATAGCATTTATCTAGTGTCAGAACAATAAGTTGTGTATAAGTAAGTGTTCTGAAATTGTACCACAGTGTTTAATACCATAAGTAGAAGGTTGAGATACAGTTTAAGGGTTATGGGGCAAATAGTCTAGGAATGAAGGTCCAAAAAGGGGCCAAAAACAAACATTTTATAGTTTCAAGTCAATAAATTGGATTTATCTTTTTTTGTCCAGAATGGTTGTTGATTCACCTAAAATCAATGCTATATATAATCTTCTTTGAAAATTAGAGTTATCTTTCTTTGTCCAGAATAGAAGTTGAATCAACTTAAATCAATGCTATATACAATATACAATGCAATATTCACTTTACTACCAACTGATAAATTAAAGCAATCTTTACCATTCAGTGATTACAAGCACTTTGATTACCATTCTAGGGTTATGCCCCTTTACAAGTGGAAAAATTGAAGATTTTTTTTAGTTTCTGTTCTCTTAATTTAAGTTTGTCGAAAAAGAACTCAATTTGCAGCTCATAGTTTACATTTTCTTTATATTTTGCTGTGTCAAAATGACCTAAATATTAAATGACAGTAAATAGACCCAAAAATGGTATATCACATTCTACACATGAGATTTTAGCAGAAAAGACTGCCATTAGAGTATTTAACCATTGCGATTTTTTAATTTGATCTCATCCACTAATTAAAGTCGTTTAAGTAGAATATTTAATGTAGGTTTGTCCACATTTTGGAATATATTAATACATGTATAGAAATAATGTTGAGTCTGTTCCTAGATGCCTGAGATAGACTTCAATATTTATTATTTATTGAAATACATGGAATCATCTTTCAAAAAAGTTTTATTCTATGGTAATGTATCCCCCTTTTTATAAGTTACATTGTTCACCTTATTTCAAAACCGAAGCTTGAATGTAGTGTTCATACTTGCCCCAACTGTTCAGGGTTTGACCTCTGCGGTCGTATAAAGCTGTGCCCTGTGGAGCATCTGGTTGTTATATGTACAACAAGCAAACATCAACCCACACCAAACTGAATGTAATTGAAAGACATCTAGAGGTCAATATATATACAGGCTCGAACAGAAGACAGAAAAAGGAAAAATATAGTGAATTTTGGAGAATTTATATTATTACATGTACATGCATTTGAAATATTTAAGATGTATTGTTTTATTTTTTTTAGTTTTAGGTTCCACCTAGCTACCATTTTAGAAAACTGGGATTTCAATACGATAAAAAAAATCATGTCTTTTCAGGACTTCTGTATCCAACCATGTAGTATGGAATGTTATTGAGATATGGTTTTGGTCGAGGGATGTTCATGAAGAACCTGTAGTACAAAGTATATCACTGGATTTAGCTCTTTGTCTAAGTGTATTATTAAAGTACTTTGCTCTGAGCTCAGTTCATTGTTATGCAATTCATTCTTTGCAATTCATTGTTATGCAATTCATTCTTTGCAGTTCATTGTTATGCAATTCATTCTTTGCAGTTCATTGTTATGCAATTCATTCTTTGTGAAATAAAGATTTGACAGACAACTCTCATGTACAAGGATTTGTCAAAGTAGTATCACCTCTATGTATAATGTAAGTATTAGGGAGATAAAAGCATTCTATTTCGATTTGAACCAAACATAAGATGTCTATTGACCAAATTTAGAAAAAGAACAAATTTAACAGACAATACTAATCCCGCTACTAGCAATATGATGCTAGGTTGTTTTAATACATCTGTACTGCCTACTGATGACTCAGTCCTGAGTGTAAATGGTCCTTCAATTATGTTAAAAAAAATTATAAGGCCTATCTAGCCTAATCAATTTCTAAAACAATATTTCATTGTACATGTTCAACATTCATTTGTTTATTTCTTAATTTGTGTGAATTAACATTGTTACAGTAAATATTAATTACTACAGTTTCATACCAGAACAAATACTGTGTTGGTACATGTATCAGTTATATTTGTATCCATATAACAAAAAAAAAAAAGGAAAAGGAAAAATTTTGCAATACCTTTCGAATACTATAACTTTTTACATATTTAGACATATTGAGACTAATTAAGTAGATGTTGATATATTATAAATATTCACTTGACATGCTTGAAATTCTATCAGATTACTTTTGGAGCAGTCGTGAGTATTTGAAGCATGCTCACAAAGGTTCTTTTGGTGAAATCATTTTCATATTGGTCAAAATTGTTCTTTACTTCGATGAGCTTTGGAGGAGATATAATCAAAGAATTAATAAAAATCAGCATAGAAGTTCCTAGCTCATCTAGCCCCAAGCATCATGTCAGGCATTGTTGTCATTACTAAAAACCAAAAAATGTATTCTAATTTGAGGAACAATTCGACATTTTAACAAAAAAAAAAAAATCTTATGATACTGACGATCCACCACAAAGTAATATAAATAGAACCATACAAATAGTAAGCAAATACATATAAAAAAGATGTGGTATGATTGCCAATAAGACAGTTCTCCACAAGAGACCAAATCGACACAGAAATTAACAACTACAGGTCACCGTACGGCCATTAACAATGAGCAAAGCCAATACCGCATAATCAGCTTTAACAGGCCCCGAAATGACAATGTAAAACAATTCAAACGAGAAAACTGATGGCCTTATTTATGTTAAAAAATAAACGAAAAACTAATATGCAACACATAAACAAACGACATCCACTGAATTACAGGCTCCTTATATCATGTTCTCAAATCTAGATATCATCTCGCATTTAGAAAAAAACATGTGAAAAAATGAACCTATTATGTGTTGCTCTCCTAGCTACAAAATGTATCCAAAATCAAAGATGTAGAACATATTCTATCATAATCATTTGGTAACTAATGCAATTACTGTCTCCTCCATGCCCGTCTTTAACATAAAAAAATTAAATAAATAACACTCCTAATGCTTAGATTGGTTGTCATCGTGCAACACAGTTAATAAAACATATATATGAAATTCAATTAATTGATTATTTTGATAAAATATTTAATCTATTTTTGTATGCATTTAGACGTGGACATGGATGTCAGACCACACTTCTCAGAGTGTTAGAAGACTGGCGAGAAGCTCTTGATAAAAACCAGTACATTGCAGCAGTACTAATGGATCTTTCTAAGGCTTTTGACTGCCTGCCTCACAATATGCTAGAAAAATTATCAGCATATGGTTTAACCCGCAATGCAGTTGCTCTTTTAAAGTCCTATTTATCTAATCGAAAACAGCAAATTAAAGTCAACAATGTTCTGAGTGGTTGGGCTGACACCCATAAAGGCGTACCACAGGGTTCGATACTAGGGCCATTGTTGTTTAACATATTTATAAATGATATTTTTCTTTTTGTTAAAAATGGTAGTTTATATAACTATGCAGATCACAATACTTTGTCTTTTTGTACTCCAGATTTCGATTTATTAATTTCAACTTTGGAATCTGATTAAAAAATACTTATTGAGTGGTTCAGGGGGAATAAAATGCAAGCAAATCCTGACAAATTTCAAGTTTTGACTGTTGGCAAAAAGACCTTTGAAAAGAACCCATCTATACATATTCAAAATTCGAACCTCACTTGTGAAAAAACAGTAAAATTATTAGGCATTGAAATAGACTACCAGCTAAATTTTGATGTTCATATCAGCTCAATCTGTAGGAAGGCATCACAGCAATTAAATGTTTTTTAAAAAACGTTTAGGCTCAGTTTTGGATAGACTTAGTAAACTTACTATATTTCATACTTTTATTCTTAGTAATTTTAATTTTTGCCCTTTGGCATGGCATTTTTGCACTGAGAAAAATTCCAAAAAACTAGAAAAGGTGCAGGAAAGAGCACTCCGTTTTGTGTATGAGGATTTTACCAGCTCCTACGGGGACCTCTTACTTAAAGCTAAGGTGCCCTCCTTGCAGATCAGACGGATAAGAACAATGGCTCTAGAAACTTTTAAAATTATAAACAACATAGCTCCTGTGTGCTTACAAAATTTGGTGAATGTCAAAAAATCTAAATATTCTTTCAGGTATGTAAATATTCTTGAAATTCCACAGGTAAAGTCAACCCGTTACGGTAAAAAATCGTTCAAATTTGCTGCAGCTACTTTATGGAACAGCCTTTCAAACCATTTCAGGACTGAAAACAGTTTTTCACATTTTAAAAGTCTTGTTTAGTCCTGGAACGGTTTGGAATGTCGCTGTTCTGCTTGCAGATAATTCTTGAGCTGTTTATTATGTATGCTGCTTTTGGTTGCTCTGGTCAAGCCTGTTTTTACTTCATTCGAAAATGTGTTGCTTATTTTTATTGCATGCTATGTGTGTGAGATTTCAACTTTGTATTACAGGTTGTTTTATATGTCATAATGCACTGTTTTTATATGTTTTTATATTCGGTCAAAAGCTCCTTAGAGCTTGTGTTGCTTATTTGTACTTATGCCGAATCAAAATAAAGTTTTCTTATCTTATCTTATCTTAAACATAGAACTCCTTTTGTCATAAGACACTGTTAAACATCCAAACATACTATCCACACTCACCTGTGTCCACACTTGTTTCATTTGTTATATAAATACATCAATTTTGAAAAAAACAACAACATCCTGAGTATCGCTCTATTCGTCAAACAACAATTTTGTTCTACGAGCGCATAAGTTACCACATAAACAAACGATTTTATCGTATTCACTCCTATCATACCTGTAAACTGTATTAACTTTTGCATATAAAAAGTTGGATAACATGTTCAACAAAAATCGATATTTCCTAATTGTTTTCATGTGAACTTCTCGTGAAAATTATATGAAATCAGTTCATGTGAACTTTACGTATTTATAAGCTTATTTAACCCAAAAGGAATATAATTTAAACAAAACAAATATTTGTACAACGAAACGGGAGAAAACCAGATATGCCATGCTATTTGCCCTGTTTCCAAAAATTAAGTCAGATACACAATTAAAAATACTAGCATTAGAAATTAATCAGTTGCCCATCTGCATTATTGAAAGTATATACAATATTAAAGCTCTAGACCACATACTGTTTTTTGGTAAATCTGCAGATGCGTATACGTCAACGTATATCATACGGTTGGTATGTCTATAAATGACCGACCTCTATTAACTATAAGTATTGTTAAAATGCTAGTTATTTTATTCGTTAATACGAGGGTGCTATTCTTCTTTCACGCAAGGCTTGTCAACATATATTTGTTCCACCTTGCGCACGGCCGACACTCGGCTAACCGAGAGATTGGTCGGTTAATCTATTTTGAGTATGCGGCTATATCGGCGGTTGGTCTGTTAATCGGGTTGGCTAAAGTCTGTTAATCAGGTGTTATCGAGAAAATCATTGAAAGTTCAGCATGTTTCATTGTATAACTTTCTAAATATATTTTCATCATAAAAAGTATTCATGTCTAACAAAACAATTCAATGTACTGAATTCAGTGGTGTAATTATTATTTTTCTAGCTTCGATGTACGATCTATAAAATAAAAAGGCGGGTTACTCATCAATAAATTTATACACATTTTACACACATAAAATGTACACAAAATGACACATTAGTTAAATTTACTTGCATTCAATATTTTGAACATCGAAAAAAGAAAGGCATTATGTTTGTTAACCATATTGATATCATTGTGTGAAAAATCTACACGAAAATCTGTATTTTGGTGACATAAATCAATTTTTTTTTAAAACCTGGTCTGTTAATGGGTCGGATGTATAAAACCCGGTCTGTTAATTGGTCTGTTAAGAGTTATGAATGGCAATTAAAGTATAATTTTATTGATATATGGGGTGTTATCGGATCAAATGAGTAGGCTCAAGACGAGTTGCTAAAATATACGAAAACAACACATGAGCAATGAAACATAACATAAACGGAAACAACACATGAAATTGAAAATTGATAAAAATGGTTTCAAAAAGTGTAATATTAAAGTAATATTAATTTCACCCAAGAATGATCACATATATCTTGTTGATTCTGCTTAATTGTCATGAATGACACAAATTTGTCATCTGGTCCGAGACCACAATTGTCGTCCCTTGATTTTCGTTGTTCCCAAATATAGTCACTAGTGTTGACAGTGGGTTACTTGCCATTAAGTTTTATATCCCTTCCAAATTTATTTCTCCATGCTTAATGCCTCAAATTGCAAGTAGGGGGGGGGGGGGGGGTTGAAATTACACTGTAAAGAAATTTGGGTCCAGAATTTTAAAGGAAAGTAGTGATTTGGTCCAGCTGAAAAAGGTTTATGCCCGCGTCACACTGTCCCGATTTTTACGCCGATGGCAACACGATAATGGAAATTTTCAAAATCGGGGCTGATCGTATCCAGATCGGGCTATTCGTAGTGCCATCTTTAACCATCTTTAACCATCGGCCACTTTTACTAGCCTTCGGGGACAACTTCGGGAAGGGTTCTAAATTTTTTAACATGTTAAAAAATCCACGAAGGTGCGCCCGATGTTGTGGGTTCGTATTGAGTTCGTATCACCATCCTCAATATCGTAATGTCACCGGGAATGCATCTTTGCACATCGTATTGCATTCGTGTTTCAATCGTTTCCATCGGACAGTTTTGACATTACGATGTCTACACGAATGAATCACGAAGATACCCGAAGGTCTTACGATGGCAACACGACTTCGTGAAGACCTCGTAATCCCGTCGTGTTGCCATCGAATAAAAGTACGAAGGCGACAAGATGGAACTACGACGGCAATAAATCCAGCTAAATGTAAGTTAATTTTCGCGCTAAAATACATTTAAAGTGCCATGCGCGATATGCACTGGTCAGTCCAATACGACAATTAAGAAAGACGTTCACAAAACATGGAGCTCATATTATATGATTCTATGAGAACAAGAAATGCGACAGCGTTGTTTCTATTAATTCAAATGGAACAAGAATAGCAGCTTTTACAGGCTCAGGATTTACTTTTTCAAGTAAAATATTATTTTTTGTCAATTTTTTTATATCAAGTTACATAATTAAAGGTGACAAAGAATTTAGAGTTTTTAATTTATATTAGACAATGTCGGAACATATTCAATTTCTTCTATTCACAACAACAACACGAAAAGACAAAAACGTTAGTTATGAAAAGAGCGATATGTTCAGGCCTTTTCCATCTGGATTGTTTCATATCATTGCATGCTGGGATTCCTTTAAATAAACGCGCCTCGTACACCAACACTGCAGGTACACGTATATAGGAAAACCAACTTTTTATTCATTTTTCTGATTTTTTATGTATCGTCTGAGTTGTTGTCACACGAATGTTTACTCCATAATCATTTTGTTTTCTATATGTCATATTTTGCCGCCTTTGTTGCTTTCCCCACATCCTTCCTTTTGTCTATATTATTGTGATATTCTCCTGGAAAGAGCTCTTTTTGAATAAAAGGGATCAACGAACCCATTACCTTACCTTTAAGATAGATCAGTAAACATGGGCATAATTATGGGTGATTATTCAGACTAGTGCACACATTTTACAGTTCAAACAAGGCAATGCCGAGCGTGGCATCCCCTCGTATGTAACATATTGTGAACAAATATGGACACTATATTTGTATATGACACATGCAGAAAATGGTAAATTGAATATGCATATTTGATACATAACCTATTTTTTTAGAAATCAACCAAAACATTTAGTAACTGGAAATATCTTTAATATTGTCTTTAGAACCAGCAGGTAAAAAAATGAGCAACCAATTTCCTGTGTATTATGCTATTTCAAGGAGAAAAAACAAGTCCATCTGCATGACCTTGACCTTTGGCCTTGAACGTAAAAAATGACAGATCATTACAAGGATGAACAATATACCAAATGTGGTTAAAATCTTTTGAAGCATATTGGTTTTAGAGTGTCCACAGGGGTGATATTGCCTTGTATTACAACTGCCACTGTGACCTTGACCTTTGAACTTTAAAGTCAATAGCGCTTAAGATATTCTTAACGAGTAACACCATACCAAGTTTTGAGCATTTTGGTTCTAGAGTGTCCATAACAATTTTATCTACACGCAACTTACATGTAGTAGGCGAGGGGATAATAAACTAAGTTTTATAAGAATTAGACAAAAAGATCGATTACCCGCCATGCATGGCAGACTTGTACAGAAACGATATGTTGTCGAAATTCTGTTCGTATTTTTAAGACATCGTATGGCCATCGCGCCATCATCGTAATCCATCGTGTAGCCTTCGTAATCCATCGTGTAGCCTTCGTGATCCATCGTGTAGGCTACGGCTGAGATATGAAGCTTAAATACCCGTCTTCGGTTAACCTTCGTATGTCCATCTTTTGCTATCGTATACAATTTCGGCACCATCGTATAGACTTCGTTATTCATCGTACTTGCTTTGGTCACTTTTTGGTATTTTAACGAGATCGGAACCAACTTCGTACGAACTTACAATTTTAGCATTCGGGTGTCCATCGTATATAAAAATCGGGACAGTGTGACGCGGGCATTAAAATTAGCACTTCGGAAGCTGTCAAAAGATTTAAAGACGCCCTAAACATAAAATTGTTCATATTTTGACTTAGAGCAGATGAAGTTTTCTATAATATTGATATAATTTGTCCCAAAAGTAGTACAACACACTGTAACAGTTTCTTTGAGAAAGCGCAGGTGGGATTTTTTTTATTTTCATTTATGTTCTAAAAGAAAAGCACTACGAAATAATTGTGGTCTCGGACCATCTACATTGGTAACCAGTATATAAATCAGAGATAAACGTCGTAATGTAACTAAACATCAGTAAGTAAAACATATTGGGATGACAAAATATGAAAAATAAAGAAATATTGGGTAAGATAAATAAATGTAGAAAAAAATGACACAACAATTTAAAGAATACAGAAATAAGCAATACCCCCATCCGGACCCTCGTGGTATACACGAGAATCTGGATGGAAACGCAGAATATAGAATAATATATAAGGACAGTAGAGAGTGATACATTGCTAAAAATGAGAGAAAAATAATACTTGTTTAAGAATACACACATGCAACACCGATGGCTGTTGAAACAGTAACGGATTGCGATGTACTTATATTGGTGACAAATTCTAGAAGTTTACATGCGGACAACTATGGTGGCAGGTTAATGCCATTTTGCGTTTAAGCGCTTTAGCGTTTTCGCCTATATGGCGAAAACGCGAAATTGCGAAGTCGAAAACGCGAAAACGCGAAACCGATTTCTCGTTTTCGACTTCGCGTTTTCGCGTTTTCAACTTCACGATTTCGCCTTTTCGCGATTTCGCCCTATAAAATATGAAAGGCGAAATCGCGAAAACGCGAAATGGACTTCACCGGCCTCCATAGACACTGTAGTTCTCCTCTGCACTTATAACCAAATGTAGCTGCATTCGCTCCTTTCCGTTTACTTCTTTAGAGTGATTTGTAAACAACATATGATTAAGTAATAGAAGAAAAGAACCAATTGGATGATGCTGACGAATTAGGGTTTAACGTCCAGTGACAAATATCATGTTCATATGTGAACGAGAACACGTTATATGTACCCTGTGTTGTATTAGAAAGACACTTTCAGTCGGAATTGAGAACGTGCTACTTCGAACAGACACAAAAATTTAGGCTGATTGAAAACGTCAATAAAAAATTCATGCATATTCCAGAGGCCAATCTATATCACGCTATATTGAAGTGACACACCCTTCAATAAAATGCAAAGAAAGTCAAAATAAAACTGCTCTTTCTAGGATACTGTGGCACCGTATTGTCATTTTTGTTTACTCAGGAACATCTCATTCTTAAAATTTTCAAGGGGAAAATATAAAGGTAGCAAAATTATTGTCGTGGCTAAATAACTCTTAACTGACACAATTTCAATTGTCCAACCCATTAACAGACTTTATTCCCATAATTTTCACTAAAACGTGGTATTATTCACGTTATTTTACAATTATGAAATATTTACTAATGTCAATTTATTTTTTAGAACCACAGTACTATTTTTTGTCCTTTAAATGATATCTAAATGTGTTTGTTTCGCCTTTTATTAAAAAAATTGCTATGCGTTTAAGCATAAATACTACATACTTGCGCGACGCCTTTTAGTTTTACTGAAAACTGCGCAGACCAAGAAATGTTTTTACAAGTGCAAAATGTTCTTTGATAGATATCATTTTGTCAGACACTTTTCTTTTTTTTTATTTGGTTCTTATAACATGCCAAAAATCTGTATATTTAATAGAGTTTAACATTAAATTAAGCGTTTTACTCTTAACAGACATATAACCAACCCGATTAACAGACCAATCGCCCATATAGCCGCATACTCAATATAGATTAACCGACCAATCTCTCGGTTAGCCGAGTGTCGGCCGTGTTGCGGCTCAGTGTTGAATGTTATCATTTCGTGCAAAGATATCACTAATTTAATAACCAATACTTTAACATGTTTAACAAGTTTAGTTCTAAATAATTAATTAATAGAGAGTCATGCTTCGCCTCTGTTAATAATGTTTTGATTGGAATAACGATCTGCTCTTGGAACAATTTAGTTGTATAGATTTTATTTAGCGATTTTATTACAAACCTGTTGTCATCAAAGTAAAGAATAATTGAATTAATTATCATGACATAAAGTTTATTTAATTATTGGTATTACACAACTCAGCATTCAAAGTCCAAAATTGAAAACTTCCTTAAAATCGGTGTTCAAATCTCTGACATATATACGTTTAATTCATTATCTTGCACGTTAAAAATCCGACCGAAATCAAAATTTTGTCGGAAGTATAGAGAGTGCTAATTTACTTATTGTAGCAAACGTCTACGTGTGTACATTTGGACCGAAGCTAGGGTCGTTGCTGGGAGTCTGACGAATCGGACCCCTCCTAGACGCAATACATTTGACCATGGATATACTTGAAAGTCTATTATAAAAAGCAGATTTCCTGAAGTGCACAATATCCAACACGTTTCAATCATCTTTTGTAGACGAAAGCACGTCTCGTGTACGAAATTTCAATTCTAGTATCTATGATTAGTTTATTTACAACCAATGGGTCGATGCTCCACTGCTGGTGGGTTTTTTTCTCCCCGAGAGTATCACCTTTCAAGTAGTCAGAACTGCTGTGATGACATGAATTATCATTGACATAGTTATTATTATCAATTAACTATGTTACAAAACTGGTATCTATGATAAGTTTTTTCAATACCCTCAGTAAATTAAAAAAAAAATAATTATATGACGAAAACCTTGGTTGCTGCTGGCATACACCCTTCATCTCTCTGCATTTATTGCATGTGATTAAAACTGTCCTCGGAAAAACAGTACATAGTATGAAGCATGTACTTTATATGCTAAAACGCAACAGGATTTGGTTTCGAATCAGTACATGCAATTTAATACGTGACCAAATGATTTCTCTGAAATTTTGAAAGTTTATTTTTTGTAATGTGTTAGATGAATTAATTTGATTTGAACTTACCCCTCTGTAATGTTGAATCACAACGTATTTATAACCGTTGTCATGTTGAAAGTACACTTCAGACAGATACTCTGGTTCCAGATTAATTTCGCATGTAAGATGGACCATGTTATAGTTGTAAGAATGGCATCGTGGTCGTCGGATACATTTTATGAAGCATGCTCTTGGTGATGTTCGTTCAAAAGAACTATAGGTGAATCCCTGTAATTTTGCATCCCTTTTATCTGGATAAATCGTGAAAGTCTCGGATTTACACTGCTCCGAAGATATTTGCAGAATTTTATAAAGTATGAATAGTAAGTGTCTGCGGTAGATCTCCTTTTGGGAAATACAAAGGTGCATTTCATTTAATAGCAATTGAAATTAATTCCGTTAAATTCTTCAAATATTTAAATCTTTCTATATCTACATTTCCCAATTTTTCAATTGAAACCACATTTTACATGTAGTCAAAAATATATATCGTTAGTGTCAAACGGATAACTAAATGTATGATGAATACGATTAAAAAAAATATCAACTTAAATGTATTAAAATACTCAACAGCTGAAGAAGCGCACCAACTACCATAACTTCTAAAGGGCCAACATTTCTGTTAATAAGGTTTTAATTTTTTTAAAGTACACATCTACATCGTTGCAAATAACACGAAAATGATATTAATTAACCAATGAGACAAATTAATGTTATGCTTAAAATTAACTACTATTTTCAAATTTTTTTGAAAAAAAAATAACCACTATTATATAGGAAACAGTTGTGCTTTATTTATGTTACTGAGCATATATCAATTAACCTTGAAAAACATCGTATGACATGATAAAACAGATTTTATTATAAAAATGAGTAAATATCAATAATCTGTAAGCTTAAAATTATTTAAACCAATACTTACTTGTGTTGTTTATTTCATAATAGAATGTCAAAAGGGTTGCCCAGAAATACCAAGAAATGAATGAGGTCAAGCTGAATTCTTGGAAAAAAATATGTCATGATATTTATGTGTTATTTCTTTATGATTGAAAACGGGATATAATTGGTTATGCATTGGACTACATGGCAGATATTGGCAAAAAAAAAAAAAACCCAAACCAAATAACAACCCATTTATTAAAATGAAACTGAAAATTATTTCTTTTTGTCAGTTTTTTTTAATATTTAAATTATGATATCCCAATAAATTATACACTAATATATATACTTTCATACAACATGGAGGAAAATATGTACTAAAATGTCGGCCTATATAGCCTACTAAGTGATATAATTTTCGAGCTCCATAGAAAGACTTTTAATTATATGCTTGCCCCCAAGGGTGACTGGTGTATAGAAATATGGTCACTTGGTCTTCTTCCGACCGGCAGTAAAACGCTTGCCGAATTGGGGCGTCCGTTTGGCTGTGCGGGATAAATCAAATCTGCAGCCACGTCAGAATGGAGACGTTAAATCCGATGCATCGTGAAAAGAGAGTGCCACGTTCTTTGCACGTTTAGAAACCTTGCAACAACTCTTTGAGAGGTCCGTAAGTGGCCTGTTGCACGGCAAACTTGCTGTCCCTATCCAATATACCCTCATTTTACAGTGGCAGTTAAAATTTCTCCGACCTTAGTCCCGGATGGCCTCTATTATTACAAGACCTACTTATTGTATTTATTGTTAACTTGTTCTCGTCCTGAACATGCATGACATATTTGACACTGGACGTTAAGCAAAAATCAATCAATCAATCAATTATATGCCTCGTGCTCTTAATGTTCATAAAAATGCCCAAATATTGCCTGAATAATTTAAATATATATTCTCACTTTCTATCCAGAAAAGCGGCTCACACACATGACATTATTCATATAAAATAAGAAGATGTGGTATGATTGCCGATGAGACAACTATTCATCAAATAAAGTAGATGAAGGCAATAGTATAGGCAACTATACGGCCTTCAACAATGAGAAAACCCCGCATCGTATGGACGGCTATAAAAACCCTGACATGAAAAATATGAAACAGTTCAATTGAGAAAACTTAAGGCCTAAATTATAACAAAATATTCCCTAATCTGGGACGGTGGCGCAAAAGACATAAGAAACCAAACTATAAAAATCGGTTAAAAAAGGCTTAACTTATCAGATTGATACAAATATATCTAACAAATAAACAGAGTGGACATGGACGGGTACTTATTCACCCCCCCCCCCCCAAAAAAAACAACAACAAAAAAACAACAAAAAACAACCCAACAACAACACAAGTACAGTTCTGAGAGTAGTCGCAATTGCTGACAGCTAGTTCAAACCCAATAACAGCTAATGAAAAAAAAAAAAAAAAACATGTATCTAAGAGTAAAATATCAATCAGTACTCCTCCAAGATCCAATGGATTTAGTTTAGACATCATCAACAGTCATCTAACATGTTTCATTTTTTACAGCACTTGGTAGATACCTCTGCTGGTACTGCTGGTACTGACATGATTTATAACAAACTTTTCTAAAATTGTCTGTTTATAGACCTTAAAACTTCAAATAATCTAAGTTTCAACTCCCTCAGGCTTAGTTGAGCTTAGATTGATTCGGCTATTTCTAGGTCGTATAAGTAATATAGCTTACAATATGTCTCTTGATTTTGTTTTTCTTTTGCACTTTTCTTTAAGTAATTTCCACAGAGGATGTACTATACACTTCGTTAGTGCAGTCATATAGATTTAACTTTTATAATTTATCTACAATGAAAAGTTATTCATGATTTGAATATGTAGGCAAAGTACAATGAAGAAATGAAAGGTGATTTTAAATTGGACGAGAAGGCGTGAGTATGTTTTAAAAATGTTTAAATTTAAAAGGCCATGTGACAATTTGAATGCAACATTACGAGCATGATTACTTTTACACTTATTGTTAGAATATCTAAGCTAAATAGACATATAGCATATTATAAATATAAATGTCGCCACAAATAATTCAGACTTATTTTCTACGTTTGCCTCATATCTTGACTTACATCTAGAAATTAACAATGACGGTCGGTTGAGAACAAAGCTTTACGACAAAAAAAGGGACGAGTTGAGCTTTCTTGAGGACTTTTCAAGTTCTATGAAGCAACATTTCCGCAGCACCTGTATACATGTATATATATCTTCAAGGTAAAATACAATTCTAAAGGCTCGGTCACACCTTACTGGATTGCTCAAACGGACGCCTAACGGATTACTTTTTTTCAATCTGTTCATGTCCGTTAGATGTCCGTTCTTATCTGTTAGACGTCCGTCCATAAGACGTCCGTCCATATCCGTTGCATGTCCGTTAAGGTGGCTCGGCCCTTTAACAGTGCGCATATTTTAACGCATGTTTCTTACGACGAGTGCCTTGGGAACGGTCGCTTTTAGGGGTCTTCTCAAAAATAGCTTTGACGACCTTGGAACGCGGGCGTGTATGAAAGCACCCTTGACGATGCAAACAAATGATGCAAAACATTCTTCAAAACAGGAAATATGTTCGATCAGAAATTCCGAGTGTTTTTTCATTTTTCGCATAAAAGTTAAAAAGGACAGAAATATACATGAATATAACATTAAAAAAAAAGAATATATAAATACTGACAAAGTCACATGTATGACGTCGACGATATTTAATGCCGCTTCGCTCCCAAAACGCATTCTCATCTTACACGGTCGCATCTAGGGTCCGTTCGTACCATATTTTAAATTCACTTAAATACCGGTTGAATTAAATGATGTCTTGGAGATTTATTTTTAAAATATTTCGCCAATGACGCAATGATTAACTGTAAACAAATGATAGCGATGTAAACAACTTCATGTCATCGTACAGCTTTCAAAAACAGGTAAACTTGTGACCCGTATCAGAGACATATGTGTGTATATATGTCTCTGCCCGTATAGTATGCTTTAAAAGCATCGGGGCGGGTTTATTTTCAAGCTATAATCCGTTTGGCGTTTTATAACAGTTTGTTTCTGTCATAAATCTTTTTAAAACTTGAAATATCTTTATTTCAAAGTATTTTTTGGAGTTTATTCCCGAGTATGCGATATATTTTTCCACTGCAAAATTTTGATAATTATAGTTAAATATTTTTTATTTTCCCCAAAACAAATTTGAACATGCCAATTTTCTAACAGACTTAATACTTGACAGGCACACCTAACATTTTAATTTAAAGATTTGTTTACCTGCACGAAAATCATTTGACATTTTTTCTCGTATCACAATTCCATTATTTCCGGAACACTATAGACTAAGTCCTATAATCTAAGACCTCGGGGCCAATGTTTTCTATTTTTATGATACTTTTCTTCTATTACTTATTTTACTGAATTGTTATTTTGTTGATTTGCAATTTTCTGTTGTTCAACCGAGTTCTTATTAAAAAAAAGAAGAAATATCAGCATTAAAACTAAAATAATTGAATCAGAGCACTTAGTGTTATTAAAATAGACTAATGAATCCAGCAACTTATTTCACTAAAATGATTATTTGGTTTCCTGTAGAAATAAAACGACACTTCAATAATTTGCTGTTTTCCGCCTTTTCAGGAAGATGAACATTGATCAATCGGGGCGGATCCAGCCATTTTAAAAGGGGGTTCCCAATCCAGGACAAAAAGAGGGTGTTCCAACTATATTTCCCCATTCTATCGTCCAAAAAAGGGGAGTTCCAATCTCCGCAACCCTCCCCCTGGACCCACCACTGTCAAAAGTAACCGGGACTGGCCTAGTATTCCGACCTTATATATCGGTCTTTGATATAATTCCTCAATACTGCATGATTTGCGGAGAACCGCAAAATTTTTGGTTTCACCATGTCGGGATTTTGCTAGTACATACACCCGCAGCGTGCCGGACAGTTTCAAACACTACTAAAGACTTTATATATAAAAAAATCTATACTACTACTAGGTTCAGGAAAAGTTTGGATTGTAATTTAAAAACTACGCCCAGTACACAGGAACGCTATATAAACCGGTGATGTTGGCAAACTTTAACTTCTATCTTAATTTTTGACATGCTTTTTTAAAAGGTAAGCTAATAAGGAAAGTACTTGATTTTAAAAAAATATAGTTGAGTGTTGTCATTGCGGCAAAAAATGTGAATGACAATTTTGTTTGTGGACACTGATTTGATCTTACCGTGGCAAAGAAATGCATAACTAATCATCGATCTATGCGTGATGATAAAAGGAGATATTGTTTTTTTATTTATAATATTGAATTTTAAATTTGAACTTTGGTGGATAGTTGTTTCATTGGCAATCATACCACATCTGCTGATTTTCATATTGTGTGGTTAACATAGAAATATGACTAATCTAACAGATGATCCCTTGATTATACAGGGTGTTCAAACAGCTGGATATATACATACGAAGCCTGGTAGGGTAAAAAGGGGGAATTTTGCCTATACATGCACCAAGCATAATTGTCCATTCATTTTCTTATGGCAGTCCATATATCTAGCTCCTCTTACTTTGCATAACTTTCATAATTGATACTTATCTGCATGTTCTCATCCGTATTATGCTTGAAATATTTGCCAGTGATCATTCAGTATGCAAATTAAATTTTCATTATGTGCAATCATATAAAAAAAAAATAATTTTTGGGACTTTTATTTGTTTGACTATGTGGTATATCAGTTTATAGTACTTGTTGAAGTCCGTACGGGGATATAATTGTTATCTTCTATGTAAATTAGTCTCTGGTGAAGAGTTGCCCCATAAACAATGATACCCCATCTTCCTATTTTTATACCCTATGCAACGAAGTGGCGCAGGGTATAACGTTTTTGACCCGTCCGTCCGTTCATCAGCCAGTCTATCCAGTGGCGGATCCAGAAATTTTCATAAGTGGGGGCCCACTGACTGACCTAAGAGGGGACCCGCTCCAGTCACGCTTCAATGATTCCCTATATAAGCAACCAAATTTTTTCCCCAAAAGGCCCCCCCCCCCCTAAATCCGCCTATGCTATCAGTCTTGTTTCTTGTCATCACAACTCCTCTCAAACCGACCAACAAAATTTCATGAAACCTTTTTAGATAATAAGGACATACTATGCAGATGTGCATATCGACAGGAATTTACGAGTCAAATTTTTTCTAGGAGTTATGCCCCATTGAACTTATTTGCTTCAATATACTACTGCAACAGTTTGTCATTGCAAATCCTCTCAAACCGCACAACAGACTTTCATGAAACTTTTTAAGATAATAAGGACATACTATGTAGATGTGCATATCGACAGAAAATTATCATGATTCAACTTTTTTTTCTTATACCATTTTTTTCTTAGTTGTTTTTTTCTCCAGTAGCAATGTGGGGACTGACTGCCAAAGCAGGGCCTGCTTCAGTTATTCACAATATAATCAACCAATAAGCCTGCACCCTATGTCGGACTCTGTAACAATCATCCCATCAACCAAATATTTTGAAACATATTTAGAATTCAAGAAACAGACAAGTCCATGAAAATGAGGTTAAATTCAGATAAACCCTGCAAGACAGACATATTTGTTTTTCATTCATTATTTTTTACATATATCACCCATTAGTTTTCTCATTTGAAATGTTTTAAATTGTTCATTTGTCATTTCGAGGCCTTTAAAACAAACTATGCAGAATAGGTTTTACTCATTGTTGAAGTCCATATTGTGACCTACATGTGTAGTTATTTCTGTGTTATTTGGTTTCTTGTGTCTCATTTACAATCATATCACATCCTCTTATTTGATATTTTAATTTGTTATAATACATTTAATAATCATTTCATACACCAAATATACATGAAGATGGCCTATTTATTTCACAATATAGCATATTAAAAGAGGACTTACTGCTGACCAATAAACCATACAAGTTATTATGTGGTCAATTACAATTGCCAGACAGAATTGTAAATTATTGCACGCAAATAGTTCATCTACTACATGTACCTTTTAGTATTTATTATTTTTGAGTATATGTCCAACATGTTGACGACGGACAGTCAATGGTATACCATATGTCCTGAAAACGGTCGTAAAAAAAGCCTCAACTAAATCAAATTTTTGAAACGTGATTGATCCTCTAATATCTATGAGATCAAATTTATAAAACATTTATTAATATAATTAATTTCAATGTACTAGTATACATGTAAGAATTGTTGCCATTTATACATCATGTACATGTACACTCATTAGCTGATCAGCTCTATATTTTCATTATTTTTATTCTCCTTCACTGTTTTTTTTTATAAGACTCGTATATATGATCTGTATTCATCATTGGGACAGGTAGAAATATATATAGGTGAAGTAGGTCCTTTTGATTGGATTTTTTAAAGGATTTTGACAGCACTAAAGCATATACATGTAGTTCCAATTTATAGTTGATCTTAGCTCCTTAAGTGGATTGTGGCAACACATATTGCATATATAGTACATGTAGAATGTTGTTATTAAGTTTCAGCACTTTACGCATAGTTTCCGGTTGCAAGACTAGAATATGATACTGGCTTCTCATGAAATTCTGTCAGTACTTTGCCAATAGTTTCCAAGTAAAGTTGAACATTCCAAGATCACTCCTTCCATTTGCAATGTACATGTACATATGTACTTGCAGCCTGAAATTAAATATCAGAGTAATTCTGTCAGAAAATCAACAATTATTGACATTCAAAAGCATATAGATTTAGACTAGTTCATAATAGGGAATGTGTCCATGGGACACAGACGAGCAGCCGCTTTCATATAAAGAATGAAAAGAGTGACACCACCCAAATTTGTACTTGATCTTGATATGTTGGTCGGCAATGGCGACCTTGAAATTCCTCTGGTCCTATAATGGCGCCAAATTAGAGGGAAGCAACTCGCGCCAGACAAAATTACCGTATTTCACCAAAATATCAAAATTTCGCTTTTTGATAACAAACAATAATACGATAACCACATTTATATTCAGTCATCGTTTATTGATATAATTACAAACATTATTTTATTAAAACCATCAATAAAGAATTCACAATTAAGTATTTAATGAAGTGCATTGAAATCAGACCTTATGGGGTAGTGGGGTTAAACAAAAGCTCATAACTTTTTTAAAAGCCTGGTGACCCCCATTTTATTTTACCTTAAAATGTTCGAAAAGTTCATAGCTTTGACATATCTGTTTTTAAAAAAATTCTACCGGGGAAATTTTACGAAAAATCGATTAAACCAATATTTTTTGCCTTAAACTGAAATTAGAAAATGCAAAATTTAGACATTAATCTGAAAATAAAAGGATTCTTAAGTCAAAAACAACCAAGGCAAAGGTTTACATTTCAAATTCTAATGTTTTTTCACATAAAAATCATACTGACTTGGTTTTAAAAGTCTTTGAATTTAATGTAACCGTTATTGTTGAAAGGGTGGGCATGTTTGGAAATAGGGTCAAAATTGCACATTTCGCTTCAATTTGAGGGGAAAACGAGCCTGGTGACCCCCTTTTTTCTTTACATTTTTGGATTTAGCATAAAAAGATCTACAAAATATGTGAAAATAAAAAAAATCTACCGGGGGTCCTTATTGGGGTGAGCCACCTTAAACGTACGTTTTATCCGTCGACGTCCGTTCTGTCCGGTGGAAAATTTTGAGCATGTTCAAAACTTTGAACGGACATCCAACGGATAAAACGTCCGTTGAACGTCCGTTTTGTACTGTACTCGTCCGTTTCGTTTCCGTTTTGTATCCGTTACGTGTCCGTTTTACATCCGTTGGAGGTCTGGAAGATAAATTCACCAACGGACTTCTATAGGACGTTTAACGGATAAAACGGATGTTGAACGGATGAGAAACGGACTTCTACCTGACATATAACGGATAAAACGGATGATGAACGGATTTGAAACGGATAAACGCCCATTGAAAATTCATAATCAATCTTAGAGTATAGGCACATCTTCACAATCAAGCAGTTCTTAATCAGACCAGACACTGCCCTTTGACAGAATTTTGAAGAACAAACCAAAACCAGTTACACAGAAACATTTTGAATATTTATGCGATTTACATGTATTATTATTGTCGCCTTTGATTTTTCCGTAAATCTTGTTCATCCGTTTTATCCGGTACTCGTCCGTTGGATGTACAAAATGTACGGTAGACATCCGTTCTGTCCGGTACATTTCCGTTTCTCGTACGTTGCATATCCCGTGTATGTCCGTTACGCATCCGTTACACGTCCGTTTTATTCGTTCAGTACATCAACGGACTCCCAACGTATAACAATTTTGTCAACGAACAACTTTTATTTCCATCCGTTAGGCGTCCGTTCGTGCTATCCGGTAAGGTGTGACCGAGGCTTAAAGCTTGTATTTCATATCGTGTTGAAAAAACAAGAGTACCAATACAATTTCAAAAGATACCAGAAGGACAGTCAAACTCATAGATCAAAAATAAACTGACAACGTCAAGGCTTAAAATTAAAAGACAAACAGACAAACAATAGTACAGAAAACACAACATAGGAAATTAAAAAATTAGCGACACTAACCCCACCAAAAACCGAGGTGATCTCGGGTGCTAATGTACTTAGTCTAAATGCCTTTTTAAGTTTATTTTATACATATATGACGTGGCTCTGTACTTTTACATCCCGTCATTGTGTTATTGTATATTGAACATATATATATACTAAAAGACGGACGAAAGATACAAAAGGGACAGTCAAACTCATAAATCGAAAATAAATTGACAACGCCATGGCTAAAAATGAAAAGGATAAACAGACAAACAATATATTTCAACTTTAAAGAAGTTCCTGTGACTTCTAACCCATACAACAGGATCGGGAGTACATATACTTGTAGTAGGTGCAGACAAGCAATTGGGTTTAAACCATTTTTTCTATTCAGCCTATAGATCGTACGCCTAGCCTTTTCTATGTAAAACTGTATGTAAGTTGGAAGTGTTTTATTTCTGTTCTTGTTATGTGTTATGCCCAGATGTACACATGTTTCTGATTGTAGTAATGTATTATTTCCTAATTTAAATTGTTGACAATCTTCATCTTTGCAGTTCACTGAGATGAATAAAGCCATTAGTAGTATACCGATGTTCAAAAACAAGCGCATTTCGTTGGCTGGAGCTTGTAATTTTCTTATTTGCTATAATTTTCAGTGGTATCTTGAAGTATCTGCAGATCTCCTGTATTGGCTAGGAGAGATACATCATCTGCACATGAGGCTCAAAGAATGGTTTCAATATGTGCACCTTTACCATATTTTTCAATCTGATTAAACAAGGAATTGACATACACCTTATAGAGGTCTGTGCTAATAATATCACCTTGCCTTACTCCCTGTAGTATTAAGTAAACTTATTAATATGGGAAATTTAAGTCAACATTTTCAGTCCCAGGGGAAACCTGGACATATAAATGTACCTTTTATGGATAAAATAGATGCATATGTTAAAGATTATAAAAATATTTTAAAGGAAAATGTATTGACAGATGCACCTTTCACTATAACAGAAGTTAAAAAGTGTATAAACAAATTAAAAATGGGGAAAAGTGCAGGACCAGATAGAATTGCAAATGAAGTCATTAAATATAGCAGTTATGTTACATGTAAATCCATAACTAAACTTTTTAATCTAATTTTAGAAACAGGTAAATATCCGATTCAATGGAGAAAGTCATACACAATATTAATTTTTAAATCTGGAGACTGTACTGATCTTAATAATTATAGGGGTATATCTCTCCAAAATTGTATTGCAAAACTCTTTATCTCTGCATTAAATAATAGACTAACATTACATTATGAAAACATTTTTGCAAATCAACAGTTTGGATTTAGAGTCAATCATAGAACCACAGATAGTTTGTTTATATTAAAATCTTTAATTTCAAAATATGTTAATAAAAAGAAAGAAAAGATATTTGCCTGCTTTGTTGATTTACGCAGAGCATTTGACACTTTGTGGCATAATGGGTTACGATACAAACTCATAAAAAATGGGCTAGGGAAAAAATTTTATGAGGTAATTAGTGATATGTATAACTTAACAGAATCTTCTATTAAAATTGATAATAAAATTTCTAAATCCTTCATATTGGAAAGAGGTGTTAAGCAAGGGGATAGTTTAAGCCCTACTATTTTTAATTGTTTTATTAATGATATACACCAGATTTTTGACAATACTTGTAAACCTTTAGTCCTTCAAAAATCTGAATTGTCCAGCTTGAGTTTTGCAGACGATTTGGTAATAATGTCAAGTTCACATATAGGACTGCAGAATGCAATAAATAAACTAGAGAAGTACTGCTATGACTGGCAATTAACAGTTAATACTAAAAAAACTAAAGTTATGACGTTTCAGAATAAATTTTCTCCCACCCCTGTGGTATGCTATATAAACATCCAATTAAATGAGACTAAAGAATACAATTTTTTAGGAAACATTATTAACTATAAGGGTAATTTTAAAAATGCTATCCAAGAGTTATCAAAAAAGGGATTGAAGGTCCTATTTGCTTTAAAAAGTAGATTTTCTAACTTTCAATCCATCCCTGTTAATTTATCATGCAAACTTTTTGATGTCTTAATAAGACCTGTTTTATTATATAATAGTGAGGTATGGTTTATGGAAGATTATTTATCCATGTTTAAATCTTTGAAACGTTCAGAACAACATGGTTCTGTTTGTGATACTTTGTCGTTAGAAGATAAATTTTGCTATGAAATGATTCATAATAAATACCGTAAATCTGTCCTAGGACTTAGAAAAACTGCATGTAATATTTCAGCCAAAACAGAACTGGGCAGATTTTCTATGGCTTCATTTATTAAACCACAAGTTATGCTATATTTCTGTAGATTTCATACCAATGATATTAATCCTCTGTTAAAAGAAGCCTATGAATTAAATAAGTCCCTGCATAATGATGGTTTTCATAGTTGGTATACATTTGCTCTAAATATTTTTAAAGAGACTGGATTAAATGCTAAAGATTTTGAAACTTGTGATAAACCATACAATAAAATTAAATATTCCTTAAAGATGAAGTTTAAACTGGTATCACATGAATTTTATACAAAAAAGCCTTGAATAAACTTTCTTCTATAACAGACAGTTCGAAATTATTTCTATATGGTCAAATAAAAACTGAGATAAAAATTGAAAATTATTTATTAAAAGAATCAAATTTTAAAACCAGACAATTAATTTCTAAATTAAGGGTTAGTGCCCATAACCTAGAAGTTGAAATGGGAAGATATAAAAATGTACCTAGAGATCAAAGGTTATGTAAACTTTGTAATAAAATTGATGATGAATACCATTTTTTACTATACTGCAAACTAAACTCAACTTTAAGAGATTGCTTATTTTTAAAGATTAATAATTTAAATCCTGATTTTACAAATTATCAACCACTTTTAAAGCTAAAACAACTTTTAAATCCTAAATCTGAGCTTTTGACAGAAATTGGTGACTTTATAAAGCAATCATTAGAATTGCGAAAATGAGGTCCATGTTCATCAAAGGCTACATTAATTACCATTTATTACTATGTTTTTTTTTTTATGTTTATATTTGTAATTCTTCACTGTCTGTATTAAATGTTGTATTTGTGTTTGCTTGACCCATGGGTGTATTTTTGCAAATAAAATTATTATTGAAAAAGTGTCTGTGAATTAATTTTCCCATTTGACTGAGGTCTTTGCTACCTTGCGCAGTATGTACATGTAATACATGTAGATAGAAAAGATTCTCGGGGTTAGTCCAAAACTATTTGAGAGGAGACAGTCGGATTCAATTTCCACTTAGAGTAATTGTAATAGCAATCAAACATTTAAAACAAAAGGTAGAATAACAAAGATACCAAACTCCAAGGGAAATTCTTTTATAAATTGGCAGACATTTTTTTATGTAGTAAACGGTGGATTAAACTTTGTTTTATAGCTAATTTCCCCTCTTTTTTACTGATTTATTTAAATTATCTATACAGTGAACACAGCGAAAGAATAGTAAATGGTTTTTTGGTTACTTTATTAATTTATATTATATATTTTAGGTTTTTTTTCATAATCTTATACGGATAGTTTAAATTGATGATATAGGATGTAATCCACTTACTATTCTGTTAGCAGAAAGCCCAAGCAACATTTTCGATTTAAACGTTATAATTACGATTCGATTATGCAATTTAAAAGCTGTTCAAACAACGAAAGCAACACGTTTGTTTTTTTAAAAAGCTTCTTTTGAATTTAAATTAAATTCAGATGATTCGATCTATATTTTTAATTATTTACGAATGTATCGGAGACTTCAATTGGTCTTATTCAAATATTCTATAACTGGATAACTTTATCATTTCAAGACTTAGTATTTAAACTTTGGCACAAGCTTTTATATTGTTTCCAAATTATCATACGGTTGGCCATAGTAAACAGATTGAATACGGACGTGTAAAATGAAATTAGCAACAAGTTTTCTGGTGGCTTTCACTTTTGTTTTAGGTAAGATTCTTTACATTTAGAAAATAAGTGATATGTTTAATTTAACACGTGTTCAGAAAACACAGTATATTTATTTCAAATGGCGTTAGCTACGAGATATAAAAAACATATTTAATAGTTATAAAGAAAATAATAATTTGAAAATAATTCGATTAAGAAGTGTTTGAAATGGATACCAATAAACTACTAGATATCAGAATTATTTTTCAAAAGACTAACCAGTACGCTCGAATAAAAAAGTTTAAAAGGCCAAAAAAATTTCAAGGTTGGACAACATTCATGACCAATTGCAAAGAATCCGTCCGATTTAAGGAGACAACCCAACGTGAATACAAATCGTTATACTAACCTCACTCCATTTGGGGTCACTGGATGATAAGTAGTCTGCGATAAGACGAACACTTAAGAGATATAACACCCACTGATATTTTAATGGTAATCAGTGGAAACCACTACAAACTGTAATAGTCCGTAAAAGTCTCTGAATTTTTCACCTTTGATTGGCATAACGCTGGTAGAAATGTTATGCATACATAATTGTTCAGCCAAAAAGCCGCCATCTTACAGTTCCTACCCTAACATAAAGGAACCTTTAGAATTTCTGTTTACAATTTTTCGTGATCTGTCGATTTCAACAGTATTTATCTAAGGATGACAGTACATTTCCTCGGGTTTAGTGAACTAAATATACGCATGCTGGAAATTTACAGAAAAAAATTCTTTCTTCAGATTGGTCTCCTAGATTTATTGTCTTTTTGTTAATAGTTTATTTTGTGTTTCGTACCAAGCCTTTTTTAAGTTTTTGTTTATGTGGTGCTGTAAAATCACAATTGGTTTCTGGTGACAAGTTGCCTCATTGCCAATCTTACCACGCCTTTTTAATTTGTAAATCATTGTATTTACCGGCTTTCAATTTAAAGTATGTCGAACATAAAATAACAGTGATACTGAACACCGGGAACAACAAAACGAGAAGTGCATAATCAAATGGCAAAATCAAAAGCTCAAACGATTGGATACCAATACTTTATCTAAAAAATCTATTTTTTTTTAGTGGCATGTCAAACCTTGGAAGAAATATGGATCAAAACCACGAACAGTGGAGATGTTGATGCCCTCAGAACACACAATGTTTATGATTATTATACCAGTCTGTCAAGCTACCATATATTTCCTGCTCAAAACAGATCCATTATGTTTAGTGTAAAAGCATGTTATGCCGCCTCTGTTCTCCTTTCTGCTGCAGTTGACTTGAATTCTCCCGACTTCTACGAAATATGTTTGGGTGGTGGATTTGAATACGCTTACACATTTTTTCGTCGGAAGTACAATACTGGTGAAACTCTAGGGCCATATACTCCTAAAATAATAAATTGTGCAGAGCATGTGACCTTTATACTAAGTTGGACAATAGCTGGAAGAATTACTCTAACTAAAGATACATACAATGGAACTGAAGTTGTGATAGATTGGACTGATGCTACACCCTTATCAATACAAGGAGTGGGAGTTATGACGTCATGGGGAGCCGATGGAATATGGATTCTGGAACACATTCGTAAGTAGAAATTTGATTAAGTATGAATAAATACAGATATGGTTTGATTAAGATTAAGACCAGAAAGACAACTATTTTGAGATTTTTCTTCTTTTTTTTGTATAATGTCAATGGTCGGTGACCTATAGTTGTTAATGTCTGTGTCATTTTGGTCTCTTGTGTGACAGTTGTCTCATTGGCAATCATACCGTATCTTCTTTTTTATATCATTGTTACCGCAAATGGAAGCATCTTTGGTATTGAAGTTATCATTATGTAAGGAATACTGCAGCTGTTGCTATATAAAACCTGTCTCTATGTCCTTCCTCATTAAATGACTATACAAGGCCAGCAATTTATGTAATTTTGATATCTTAGATGACCTGCTGGCATATTTTTCTGTTTACTATTAAATATATTTTTTCACCTTCACTCCAACGGAAGAGATACATTATTTTCAACCCTGTATGTCCGTAATATCATCAGTTTTATGAAGTGTCTGTCTCATCTTTCTCATAGACTACAAATCAGCGCTTCCTAACATTTGAGATCAGATCCAATGTCAACAGTCTAGTCTGTGCGAGGCATTTGCAGATTCTCTACTTGTCAATTTCTTAGATATAGGAAGATGTGGTGTGAGTGACAATGAAACAACTCTCCATCCAAATAACAATTTAAAAAAAGGGTAAACCATTATAGGTCCATGTACGGCCTTCAACACGGAGCCTTGGCTCACACCGAACAACAAGCTATAAAGGGCACCAAAATTACTAGTGTAAAACCATTGTGAACTTCTTGATTACCAAATACTTATATTTTCAATTACACAATGACCACGTATGAAATAATCTTAAAACATTTCTAGGGAAAATGAATAGTAGCTCCCTGAATATTGTTATCGGGCTTCAGTTGGACATGCTTAACAGTTTTTCATTTTCATTGCTTTAAAAATGCATGCTTACAGAAATTTGTTTTATCAGGAGTGAGCAAGAGCTCATAATTCACTTCAGTTATATATATTTTATTTGCTATAAAGTATAAAAAAATGGATCAAACACAATTTATCTCAACTTAAATAGTCCTCTCCAAATATGAGTTATAATATATAGAATTAAAGGCATTCAATAGTTGAATGTATGGAAGTTCAGAATAGAATAATTACACAATTTCCTAAATAAATAATATTCAGCTCTACGTCACCATGCATATTTACCGAACGAGGTTCAACCCACCATTTTTTCCGAAAATTGTTATATACTGAACGACTTTAAAAACGCAACACTCATTTTGTTGATTTTTTTTACCAAATCTTGTTTAATTCTCTTACAAATACTTTTCATGCTTACCATACTTCTTTCTCATTAAAAAAATCAACATCTGACATCCCTATGATTATTGAATATACCAAATTTTGGAAGTCGCACGAAATTTTTAAAGCGAATTTTTGGACCCATAAAAGATTGTTTCATTTTTTTTTGCTTTGTGAAATAGTTCTTTCAATCCTTGGCCACACATAAATCAGTAAAAAAATGTTGCATCTCCATATTGCCAAGACTGAGGAATAAAAATCTGTATCAGCCCATTAGAATACTGCAAACAGAAAAATATAAACGTGCTGCAACAATACTCTATGACTTCAAAAACTCGTCTTACTGTCCTTCCGACTACGATACAAGTAGACAGAATTTTTTGCTGACCATTAATGACCAGATCAACGTGCAGTGACAATGCAACGTCACCAGAATTTGATTACGCAACGTCAAATGCTAATCAAATTGTCGAATGCCATTGCGTACAGGTTCATGCAATAAATGTTTCCCATCACCTGAACTGCTAAGGAATCGAGTCGACTGAAGGGAAACCTTAAAGCCCTTAAGTTTTAACTGCATAATTGCCAAAACCTGACTTAATTGGTTGAACAAATGCAAACTCAGAAGGTGTAAAACAGAACCCAAAACATGTCAGACAGAATTTGTTGACCTTTCTGACAATCATTTTGGCGTTTGTAACAGGCAGTCATTGCTTTTGATGGTGACACATTCATTCAAAAATAACAAAAAAAAAATAATCTAGTGTTGCGTTTCTAAAGTCGGTCAGTATATTATATTTCGTTTCTGTGTGTGTTCTATTTTAGTGTTGTGTTTCTGTTGTGTCGTAGTTCTCCTATGTTTGAAGTCATACCCAACTATATCAGTCCTATTCAGGACTCTGTCGATAGATATTATAGGGTATACAACATTGTTGAAATCAGAGCAATCGTATTATACGACGTCTCTGTTTAAATGTATACAATAACATTTTTTTTACACGAGTTAAACTTTATACCGATTTACTGAATGCAGGGATTTAGCTTAAAATATTGAATTAAAAAAAATAATAATAATAAAATCTCGTTGAATTTCCTATAAAATAATAAAAAAAAAATCCATTTAAATTAAATTAAATTAAAATTTGAATCATAATATTTCTTTAAAATAATTATGGAAACATAAATATTTGAATATCTTTTATATGTTCTTAAAGTTTATTATGATACATACGTCTTCTGATTTGACACGGGAAATTAAAAGAAGGTATTTATTTTACATTTATTAAAACAAAATTTAAACTCTGGTAATACATTTGTACACACTGACAGGATGTTTAATGTCACCTGGTTGCTTTTGGTTTGCACGTCTACCTGACAATATATTGTTGCGTAACATTATAACCCAAGTCATAGTTCACCTGTTCAGTAAAGGGATGAAATTTTAAAGGTATAGAATATTTATCTATAATAATTGTTGGGCATTGGGTTTTTTTCTCATCGGATTAAAACATTTTATGGTTCTATAAGGAATGTATAAATATATTTCTACAGAAAGATAAAATATACAGAAAACAGGAAAAACACCTTTAAAAAAAGAAGAGAAAAAAATGTATTATGAATTTTATTGTAAAATATTTTCCGGTAACAGTAAATACTGGATATCTGTCAAAATAAATGTTCCCGTGTCACTCTTAAAATAATATTTTTTTTTTATCAAAACATTTTGAAATCAATCATATCGAAATGTCACCAAAGAAAACAACAGAAATATCAGAGATTCTGAATGAAAATTTAAATATAATCTAGAAAAATCTTACTATACAAATCCTTGATTTGATGCAACATTTCCATATACATCATCCGCCATTTTGAAAAATTCCGAAAATTTCCCTTTTTTAAATCGATGTTTGACCGAATTTGCCCTAAAATTAAACTGTTTTAAGTAGTATTCCCGCCAGATATATGTTTCAATATACTTAATCGATTTGCAAAGTTTGTTTTTTATTTACGGAATTTCTTTATTTGTTGTACAAGTAGACATGGGTATCGGTAATTTAGCATTGAGTCAACGGAGAAATGACGAGAAAAAGTGCATTTTTTACAACTCTAAAATGACCGACTTTAATAAAAAATTAAACTGTTAGGACCAACATTGTTTGATAGAAATATGTTTGAATATCATCAAGGATTGATTTGCAAAAGTTAGAAAACGGGTCAGGTTTATGAGAAAATTGAACTTTATTGAAGCATCTATGCATTTTATATGGGGAAATATAATACAAAATGGCGGCTAGTATACGTCACAGAAGTCACGTGATGTCTAACTTAGTTGGATATGATTTCCCTCGGGTTTAGTTTTTGACCCAAATTTGTTTTTTTCTCGATCGATTTATGAATCTCGAACAGCGGTATACTGCCTTTATTTACCGACATTTAACGGTAAAAGTAATCCCCAAGTGCTTGTTATTAGATACTATAAGAGTTTCGAAGTTGTCTAGACGAAATAAAACAATATGGGCGTTGCCAGTCGTTTGTGAGGTACATTACTGAATTTATATGATTCGAAAAATATTAAAACAGTTATTTGATAAAGTCAATTTATTTAAGATATATTCTTCTAATAACTGTAGAATATAAAATAATCCTACCAGGATATAAAATTGAATTATCATACTAAAACAATCTACAGAGAGACGTTGAATTATCTTTTATTTTCATCTCTTCGTTATCCTCTTGAATGGTACTGTGTATAAAAGTTAAGTATCTTACATGTATTTAGGCAGTGCAAAACGTGTGTTCATTACTATCTCCTCGAAAAACGAAATAGATAAATGATTTCATTTCGTCAAAAATAACAATGACATAATTTTGTTTTAACCAACATAAATGTACTTATACATGTAGTGTAGAAGTTTTGTATATGAACATTGTTTGATATTTACAATTTGTATTTACTACTGGTTGTATGTGTAATCGTTTCTTTGCAATCATATTATAAACTTTCAGGAATGAAAAAAAAAATATATATATAATTCGTTCAAAACATCACACACATAATTAAATTAATTAAGAAATTATTTTTAAGAGACATGTGACATGATTGTATATGATACAACTATCCATTAGAGAGCAAATGACGTGACACATGGCACAGTCAGCAACTATATGTTACCGCGTTTTTATGATTGATTTTTTAACACCAATTTAAAATAGCTATTTCATGGTGGTAGTTTTTTTTTTGTGGTGAAGGAAGTATTGAAGATTTTTCACTTTGATAGGCAACTAGTCTAAATATCTCATGTTTACAAACCCTGACAGGGAATATGTGCCCATATTGCATATCACCTGTGAAGATCCTAAGTGACATATATATATATATATATATATTTTTTACTATTATAGCTGTGTTTACTGGATACTATTGTGGCAAGTTTGGAACATATGGTAATATGGTATTGTTGTATATTGCAATGCAGCCGTCCAGAATAAGATGTCTCTTGGAATGTACAAATAATGATGCGTGTTTTGGAGTCAATTTCAATGCTAATACAAGCAAATGTCAACTCATTGCTGGACGTCAGCTTATCGTCAAATCAATTGCCCAAGACTGGAACTTTTATATAAAATGCTTAGCAGGAAACAAAATGTGTCTAGCTTGTTAAGATGTTTAGATGGTAAATGGTTCAAATTAGATAACTTTGCCTTCTTTCACGTATTGATTTTGATTAACGCAAATAACAAGGCTATTCTTGATTTTTTTTTATAATTCTTTCACTTACATTCGATCATTGTTTCCACACACACAATTTAAGATCAGTTTAACTGCAGTTTAAATCAATTGCTGAAGTTTTGTATGCAATCAATTTAATACTCAATAACACATTTTCTTTCACACAAACATAGTTGTTAAAATAATAACAACGATAATTGTAAATTGACAACCGTCATTTATATTTTATATCTAGACGTGAACATAGTATAACAAGAATTAGGGCAAGATTAATAAAATATTAACAAAGCATACATTTTCATAAAATTATATAATGTATACCATTTTAAAAAAGTACAGAAAAAGATCGCCTCTTGAATAATTTGATATATTAATTTAATGTTCAAACCGTTTTTTTTTTACATTTTGTTGTTGTTTTGGATTGTGAACTAAATAAACAAAAGAATCATTTAGGGATTTCAGAGATGAAGTGTTTGTTTATAACGATTCATCATATCAAAGTAAATTAAATAAGATTAGTTAAGTTAAAAACCTTAAATTGAACCAAAAAAAATATTGCCAATGTAAGATCCGAGCGGAAACATAATGAAAACTGTATGAGCAATGAGTTTAAAAAATTACATTTAAATGTTCGTTATATTCGTCTTCAAAGGCAAACACAATACATTTTACCTCTATGTTCCATTTTATGGTTATGTTTCTTGACATACAAGGAAATCAAATACAAAATTTATAGTAGATACTCTGAAACTCATTCAGTCCAAGTTTAGCTGAAGTTTTATTCAGCAGTTTCAAACGAGAAGATTTTTGTTTAAAGTAAGCAAACTGGATTAACAAATTGTGAAAAATTTCTTTAAAAAAGCAATGACAATTTTGATAACATAAACCTGTTAAAGATTTTATTTTGTTGAACATTTTACCTGTTTACAGTTAATGTTTGTCATTACCAATATTCAAGATAATAACCAAAAAATGCAAAAATTCCTTAAATTTACCAATTAAGTGGTAGCAACCCAACAATGGGTAGTTTGATTCATCTAACAAATGCAGTGCCGATTCGAATGAACCTAATGAACATGTTTACATCACATCCTCTAAATGCTCTAGTGTTTGAGATAAAGCCAAAAACTGCATTTTACCCATATGTTCAATTTAGCCATGGCGGCCGTTCTTGTTTACCAAACTTTATTCTGGATAAAGGATCATTCAGCTTAACTTTGGTTGGAATTGGTTCAATTGTTTCCTGCTCCACATGTGGCACCCATCGAGCTGCTCATGTTATTACAAACCCAGTAAATAAGTATTATTCGGTAGGTCACTTTCGTGGTTAAAATGGAAGTGGATTGTAGTTACAACGTAAGGAACGTAACCGATATCATCTGTGAAACGGTTATTTCCTTACGGTCAACGTTAACAAAATCGTGATGGCGTTCGTAAAATTTACAATGAGATGATTTCAACTTTACCATTTGGAACACTTGGTTTAAAAGCTTCCATGTGATCTGCAACCCCCTATCAAGGAAAACATGATAGGAAATACAAGCCCGAGAACATGGAATCAATTGGGAGATATGTAATTTGTATATAAACCTATTTGTAGATGTTACTTAACTGAACATTTTTTCAGTTTACAGTTTATGTTTATCATTAATAATATTCAAGATAATAACCAAAAACTGCAAAATTTCTGTAAAAAACTGTAAACCGCGAAATTTTCGCGCCGTCTATTTTTCGCGTTTTATGAACACAATCTAAATTCGCGCCGTTTTAGATTCGCGATTTCCTGTGTTTTCGGTTATTTACTGTTGAAAGAGATTAAAAGTTGTGTCTTGTCTGCTTGTAAAAACACATAGGCGTTAACAACTAGAGGCTCTAAAGAGCCTGTGTCGCTCACCTTGGTCTATATGCAAAGGACACAGATGGATTCATGACAAAATTGTCTTTTGGTGATGGTGATGTGTTTGTAGATATTACTTTACTGAACACTCTTGCTGTTTACAATACATCGATCTATTATGCACTTTGCCCGGTAGTTAAAGAGTTAAACATTTTGTAAAAATTTACCAAAATGTACCAAATTCATATTTGTTAAAAAAGAGGGACGAAAGATACAAAGGGACAGTCAAACTCAGAAATCTAAAATAAACTGACAACGCCATGGCTAAAAATGAAAAAGACAAACAATAGTACACATGACACAACATAGAAAACTAAAGAATAAACAACACGAACCCCACCAAAATCTAGGGGTGATCTCAGGTGCTACGGAAGGGTTAGCAGATCCTGCTCCACATGTTAAAATTAACTATAAAGGGCAATTACTTCTTTAGGGGTCAATTGACCATTTTGTTCATGTTGGTTTATTTGTAAATCTTACTTTGCTGAACATTATTGCTGTTTTAAGTTTATCTCTATCTATAATATTATTCAAGATAACCAAAAACGGCAAAAAGTCCTTAAAATTACCAATTCAGGGGCGGCAACCCAATAAACAGTTGTCCTTTTCATCTGAAAATTTCAAGGCAGATAGATTTCAACTTCATAAACAGTTTTACCCCCTGTCAGATTTGCTCTACATGCTTTGGTTTCAGAGTTATGAGCCAAAATCGACATTTTATCCCTATGTTCTATTTTTAGCCATGGCGGCCATCTTGTTTGGCTGGCTGGGTCATTGTACACATTTTTAAACTAGATACCCAAATGATGATTGTGGCAAAGTTTGGTTATATTTTGCCCAGTAGTTTCAGAGAAGATTTTTTGTAAAAGATTTATAAAATTTAAGAAACAATGGTAAAATTGACTATAAAAAGCAATAACTCCTTAAGGGGTCAACTGACCATTTTGGTGTTGTGTTGACTTAATTGTAAATCTTACTTTGCTGAACATTATTGCTGCTGATAGTTTATCTTTATCTATTATAATATTTAAGATAATAACCAAAAACAGCAAAATTTCCTTTAAATGATCAATTCAGGGGCAGCAACCCATCAACCGGTATCCGATCCATCTAAAATATGACGGCAGATAGATATTGATAAACAAATTAATCCTGTCAGATTTGCTCTAAATGCTTTGGTTTCAGAGTTGTAAGCCAAAATCTACATTTTACCCCTATGTTTTATTTTCAGCCATGGCCGCCATCTTGGTTGGCTGGTCGGGTCATCGGATACAGTTTTGTCGAGCCTTCGACTTTAGTCGAAAAAGCGGGACTAAGCGATCCTACATTCCGTCAGCGTCGTCAACAAATATTCACTCTGTGGTTAAAGTTTTTGAAATTTTAATTACTTTCTTAAACTATACTGGATTTCTACCAAGCTTGGAGAGAAGCTTGTTTATGATCATAAGATAGTATCCAGAAGTAAATTTTGTAAAAATAAAATTCCATTTTTTTTCGTATTGTACGTATAAATGGACTTTTAAGAGTTTTTTCTGCGGGGAAACATTACATTCACTCTGTGGTGACAATTTTTAAAATCTTAATAACTTTCTTAAACTATCCTGGATTTGTACCAAACTTGGACAGAAGCTTATTTATGATCACAAGATAGTATCCATAAGTAAATTTTGTAAAAAAAAAAAAAATCAATTTTTCTGTATTTTACTTTTAAATTGAGTTAGATTTTCTTCCAGTTAACATTACATACAGTCTGCAGTTAAAGTTTTTAAAACATTTATTAGATTTTCTTCCAGTTAACATTATATACAGTCTGCAGTTAAAGTTTTTAAAACATTTATTTGATTCAAAAACTATCATGGATTTTTTTTACCAAACTAGGACAGAAGCTTCTTACAATCAAAAGATAGTATCAAGAGGAATATTTTTGTAGATTTTTTCCCTCATTTTTGTTGAGCCTGCGATTTACAGCAAAAGTAGGCGAGACACCGGGTTCCGTAGAACCCTTACACATTATAATGATTTTGGCCCAGTAGTTTCAAAGGAGAAGATTTTTGAAAAAGTTAACAGACGACGCCGGACGCCAAGTGATGAGAAAAGCTCACTTCAGGTGAGCTTAAAAAGGAGACTTATTTAAGAGTGAATTAAATACTGTCAGGATTAATGCTAATTAATCGATGATCGTTTGATCTGTTTAATCTGTGTAGCAGGTAATATTTTTTTACTGATTGACAAGTGCATTTAACATTTAGTGGCAGCAACCCATCAATGGGTTAGATTCATCTGAAAATTTCATGGCTTATAGAATTGAACTTTATGAATACTTTTGTCAGATCTGCTCTAAATACTCTTACAACTGTAAGATCATTCTATATTATCTTATAGTTTGTTTCTGTGTGTGTTGCGTTTTCGTGTTCCTGTTGTGTCTTTGTTCTCCTATAATTGATGTGTTTTCCTCAGTTTTAGTTTAAAAGCCGGGTTAGTTTTTTCACATTCGATTTACGAATTTCAAACAACGATATACTACTGTTGTCTTTATTTGGTTGGAATTGGTTCAGTAGTTTCAGAGGAAAAGATGTTTTACCGGACAGACGACGAAGGACGCCAAGTGATGGTTAACGCACACAGTTCCATCGAAAAGATATGCTAAAAGAAAATGAAGACAAGAAATTAATGAAAGGAAACAATCATTAACAGTATTGTATTTTTTTTTTATCAAATTCCTGAAATAATACTGTTTATTCACTTGTATTATTATGTAAATGTCTATTTGTGTACAAGTGAATAAATAGTATTATTTCAGGAATTTGATAACATAAAATTACAACTTGAACCATTAAAATACACAAATAGGCATTTACATTATAAAACATTACTTAACCTGAATTTAATTAATAAAATATGTTAAATAAATTATCTTTTCCAAGGCCCTGATACATGTAGTCTTGTTTGCAAATTAATCACTCGTGAATGGAAAGATGTGTCAGATACTAACACTAAATACAGTCTCGTGCCGCTATTGACGGGGTTTTCCCAAAAATACTGTGAATAATTATTTAGTAACAAACTTAGTAACACTATTGATGAACGTGCTGAAACTGATTTCTGTACAATGAGGAATGCTACACTTTGTTTTCTTTAAATATCTTTTAACTTATCAATGATTATTTCAAATTTTTAACTAAAAGTCAAATCACAAAAAATACTGAGCTTCAAGGAAAATTCAAAACGGAAAGTCCCTAATCAAATGGCAATATAAAATGATAAAACACATCAAACGAATGGACAACTTTTATATTCAAGACACGGTACATGCACTTTCAAATGTAGAAAATGGTGGATTGAACCTGGTTTTATAGCACTAAACCTCTCATTGCACTTATTACAAATGTATTATTGATATTTGATTTCAAAACATATAAACTGGAAATTTTAAAACAAATTTTAATGATATATGCAAAGGATTTCTCTCACTGCATTATGTTGGGACTTTTTTTAGGAAATTTCAACTGTTCTAGAATACAGTTTTGACCCCATGGATGAATTACACAACAGTGTGAACGAGAATTTCAGAAGCTATATATATTAATCAGAAGCAAAAGATCTGTTCTGAAGAAAGAAATTCGTGATGTGTTAATGGAGTCATTCATACGAATAAGTAACATTAAAACTGTGATGCTGACAAAGTAATCATTTTAGCAGTTTATCACGGTTTTTGGTTATTGACTTGATATCTAAATTTTCTAATGTGTATCACTACTTTTGAGATACACAAAATAAAGTGCTTTTATAACATTCTAAACATCCTATCCATAAAAAACTAAAATAAGAATATTTATGAAATATGTGCTTGGATATACAAGTTATAAAATGATGTTAAACTTGTGAAGAAAATTACGTAACTTGTGCAAGGTATTTGAATGTAATATCTGTTCTAAAATTACCAACGATGTGATTATTGTTAAAAGTTATCTTTATAATTGAAGTTATCTTCCTTTGTCTATAATTGTTGTTGAATCAATACAATCAATGTTTTACAATGCAATGTTTAATTTTACTTTCCACTGACAAAAAAAAAAAGCAATCTTTACCCTTCCGGGCTTATAAGCAGTTGGATTAATACACTTCTAGTGGGATTATTTCTTGTGACTTGTCAGTTGTTAAAAACTATTGTATACCTGGTCTAGGATATCATGGATATGAACATGCAAATATTACTGTCAACGACAAACTGACATAAGGATTCTGTATAAATAATCCCTACTTATAGTGTTCAACGTATTGTGTCTTGCCGTTAAGGTACATGTATACATACAATTAGCCAACATTAATGATCAACAACTGCTCCTTAAATTTATTTGGCTGGAATAGGATATTGATATGGCACAAAATGCCAGGGCAGTGGTGGAGCTACTTGATGGCAGCCATAGAGATGACCGGAGTCAGAGTCGAGAGTGGACAAGAGACTGACAACCTATCCATGCATGGCCTCCATGACTGAATATTGTGCAAAAAAACCAGTTACATTCAAGAAATTTGTAAGAATAGTCCAAAATAATCAAGAATTCCTATATGCCATTGGTCGAGGATTACAAATAACAACACATCCTGAACGAAATGTGACGCCCGTATATGACACTGAAACCAGGCGTAAACATCATACTTTATCTGGGCGTCATTGCAGTGTTTAAGTAATGCATGTCCAGGCGTCAATCAAGCGTAACTGAGGCGGAAACCAGGAGTAATATTAAAATGAGTACGTCTGGTTCAGAGAAAACCTGGAATAATACGCAAATGGCTGGTCAATAAATAAACCAGGCGTAATATCCTTACATAATGCTACTCTTATTTTCAATCAGTGTTTTACCCTAGCTGTGTTCTTTTGTGTATTTAATACAAACTTCTGTACTGTTGCTTTAATTTGTCATTGTTTGACATAAAACTTGAAATATTGACCATTTAAGAAGCTTGTATATATAAATTAAAATACATTTTAGACAGACACTGGCTTTAAGTTTAAATAAAAATTATATGACAATTAATTTTTCTTTAAAAAAAACTAGCATTTTAATTAACTAGAAGATTTTTTTAAAAATTTATGTCTTTTAATAGTTATCAAAGGTACCAGGATTATCATTTAGTACGCCAGACGCGCGTTTCGTCTACATAAGACTCATTAGTGACGCTCATATCAAAATATTTATAAAGCCAAACAAGTACAAAGTTGAAGAGCACTGAGGATTCAAAATTCCAAAAAGTTGTGCCAAATACGGCTTAGGTAATCTTTTACTGGGAAAAGAAAATCCTTAGTTTTTCGTAAAAATTCAAAGTCTTGTAAACAGGAAACTCATACAAATTATCACATCATTAACATTCATTCGGTGTTGACTACTGGGCTGGTGATACCCTCCTCAGGGACGAAACCTCTACCAGCAGTGTCATTGACCCACTGGTGTAAATAGTTATCATAAATAGTTAAAATATATAAATGATAATATTGCAATTTAACTTCATGTAAAAATTTTTATGTTACTATTCAAGGATAAAGGTGTAAGGATTTCAAATTTACTGTTAGAACTTAAAACTTTTAAAATAACTTAGGTTATACTCGCATAATTATTATTTACAATGTATTACTTTCTTTTAATTTCACAATTTTCCTTAATCAATTTGATTCAATATTTCAAATTTCAAATTCTTCTAAAAAGCACTAAACAAGCTAACTATCCCAGAATATATGAAGCTGCCATGAATACAACTCTTGCAAACTAAAACTAAATTTGAAAAAAAAAAATCCCATGATCCTTTTAACAAAGCATTATGGGTAGTTTGATTTACGCCATACAAACAGTTCTACGTCCGTAAGAAAATTTACGCCTTGCTTATTTCAAGAAATTTTACATCATCAGCTGATTGGCCATTATGACAAAAGTTTGTCAGAACTCATATCTGATATTCTTCCTCAGTCATAATAAACTTCCATCATTACCGAACTGAACAAAGAAATAACACGACGGGTGCCGTATACGGTGCAGGAAATTCTTACCCTTCCGGAGCACCTAATTTCACTCCCGGTTTTTAGTGGAGTTCGTGTTGTTTCTTAATTATTATTTATAACTGTTGATGTTAATGTCCTTTGGTTTTGTGAGTCTTTGTTTACTCCTTGGTTTTGATGTTATTGTCTTCAATTTACGCCAGGTATACCACTTTTTTCTACTCCCGCAAGGACTACAAATTTACGTTTCCTGCTCCCTTAGGCATGGCTCTAGAAACGTAACTACCACTTACGCCTTATAGTTTCGTATGAGATTGTACAGAGACAGATAAATAATTTATCGAACAAAACAAAATATACGATTCAGTGTCATAAAAAAATGATAAATCACAAGTTTAAATACAGATTGAAATGATTAACGGCTTTTATAAAATGTGGCAGTTCCTACTGTTCCGTTTCAGACCTTTCTCATTCGTACAAACCCTAGTACACAAGTCGTTGCGTACTAAAATGTGTCTCGCCGTAAGAACCCTGTCCTTAATTTTCCGTGGTAGTAACGTTAAACCCTGTAGTCAAACCGTTGTGCATCCGTATCGGACTTTGGAAACTGCATTTCCGGGATCATTCGTGTGATTTAAACCGTAGTGAATTCGTCGAGGTGATCCGTGAATGTGTGACCTAGCCACTATTAATTTAAAAAAAATAAGAATGGATCAGTTTCTTCTTACCCGTCCGGAGCACATGAGATCACACCCAGTATTTGGTGTGCTTAGTGTTGCTCAGTCTGTAGTTTTTTTGTACTTTTCTATGTCTGTTAGTTTATTTTCGCTTTTAGAGCAACCTGTCGAAAGGGGATGCTATTCCATAAAACACCAACATAAAACTGCTGGGCTATTTTGATGAACATTATTTTCAAATCTAAGGCTGTGGAGAAAGGGTACACCCTCGTCCCCCTGAATCCTCTAATGGTTTCTTTAAGGTATCACACATAATATTCTCATTCAAATTTATTGAGAAAAATAATAGAAATTAACATGAATAACGGTTGAAATAATGATAACCCGGATATAAATCAAAAGTTTAAAATCAACAGCATGCACTTAACAACGTTTAAAAACCTAGATTAGTTTGTGAACAATGGAGTATGCATGATATTATTGAACACATGACATGTGGAGTAATAGCATAACGTCTATGAATAATCATTTACACGTTTGAAGGGATAACATGATGTTTGTACACACACCATTTAGTTTTGAACGAAATCGATTAATTATAAAGACAGATTTTTTGTTATTGACGTCAATTTAAATATTTCTGGAATATGTTAAAACTGGAAAATAATACCATGGGTATAAATAATATCGATATTATTTAAATGAAGATAATACAGAAATAAAGTCAGGCTATGTTAAAAAAATTACGCAAACATGTAACATTGCATGCGTACTTAATCGATAAATTTTATGTTTTATATGGCTTATTTCATACAGTAGATACTTGAGCTATATCAAGACAAGTTATAATAACAAGAAAGTGTGGAAACAAAGACGCAATTTCGAACATATTTTTTTATTACAAGCGCTAAATTATGGATAACGTAGTCTAATATTGTCATTCGATTTTTGCATGAACGTCTGTACAATATTGCATTATGAACTTATCACATGAATCTGGAGACGATCTCAGATGCTCCGGAAGGGTAAGCAGATCCTGCTCCACATGTGGCACCCGTCGTGATGCTCATGTAATTACAAACCTGGTAAACATGGTAAATGGTCTTATTCGGTAGGTCATATTCATGAAACGGGAAGGACATTGTAGTCACGACGTAAGAAACAAATCCAGTATCATCTGGAAAACGGTTTTTCCATAACGGTGAACCAAGTCGTCCGTCTGTCCCTCTTCAGGTTAAAGTTTTTGATGAAAATGAAGTCCAACCAACTTGAAACTTAGTACACATGTTCCCTATGCTATGATCTTTTTAATTGTAATGCCAAATTAGAGATTTTTCTATATTTTCACGGTCCACTGAACATAGAAAATGATAGTGCGGATGGGGCATCCGTGTACTGGGTACACATTCTTGTTTCAATTTAAAATAGCCATTCCGCCATTGGAAATATTGTGTCTGAAATTTCCATTAAAATTAACTAAAATTACAAAGAAGGAAGATTAGTCCAATGACAATTTGTCCAAAATCGAAGTCTAGTTTGTCAATATTCAAGGTATAATCGTCTCGTAGGATTTGTTAAAAAAAATTTCAAAATGTTTCCCAAACTTCAAAATGCCCGTCCAATTTCAACCAATTATAAAATAAAGTCTGCCATCAACACGGCACATGTATTTGTGTAATATAAAAACAATGAGATATACACTCCATTCCAATAACAAATGTGCAACATGACGGCATTACTGGTCAGACAGCTAGAAAAATGTAAGTGACGAGAGGATAAACCACATCTTTACTTTAGTAGCATTACACAACATAAGAATTTTTTCAACGCTTATCTTTATTAGAAATCCCACACGCAAAAAAATATAAATTAAGGATGTATTTATTTGACCTTTTAAACTTTTTGGATTCTAGCGTCCCTGATGAGTCTATTGTAGACGAGACGCGCATCTGGCGTATAGACAAAATTTAGTCCTGGTATCTATGATGCGTTTATATAATTAATACATGCACACGCAGAGGAGCAGAGGAAAACACGATTTCACCATTGAAACCATTGAAGTGTTATAGAAAAGAAATACCCCCCGGCTTAATCTTTTAACAATCTGCCCAAGTTCCAAAATTCGAATGGCTCCAAAGTGGCACGGGGGAAACCTCAATTACTATATTCCACCCGATTTATTTTGGATTCATCAACAGTTAGCCACTGTCCGGATCAGCAGTATATGTATTGAACATAAACCATCAGAGTCATATTACCGCTCAATATGTGCAATAAAAGACAAAGAAATAAGTATCAATACCATGGGAAATTCCGAATAAATTGTACATAGTAACTTGGCGAAAAACAAAAACAAATTGTTAGTGTCAAGTACTGCTTTTAAATGAGGTGATATAATTTTATGAAACAACTGTTGGAGAAATGAGTGAAAAAGTTAGGTATCCTCAGTTTATAAATAAAATTAGTCACAATATGTATTTTTCGGCTATTCCATGCGACATCAAATTCATTTCATTATGCACCAAGCACTTAAAAAATTGAGAACGGACAGTCCTTAAACAAAAACAAAAACAAATATCAAAATCTCAAACACACCAAACAAATTTATTACAACTGTCATATTCTTGATTTGGCACAAGCATTTCCTAATGTAAAAAACTGGTAGAAAGCTGGTTCTATAGCTAGCTAAACTTGTATGAGTCAGATCAGATGACAAACAGCAAGTATATAAACACTAAATTTCAAGACCCCCAAGAGTGTCTCGTGATTGGAAGAAGGGTCTCCATTGGTCTACCTCCCCCTAAACAATGGCCAAAGTGGGGCGTCCGTTTTGCTGTCCGGGATGCACAAGTACGCATCCACGTTCGGTCAGAATGGGAACATTTTTTTTTTAATTAGATGCCTCGTGTAGAGAGAATTCCGTGCTTTTTTGTACGTTAATAATCCTTGTAACATCTCTTTGAGGGGTCCATAAACGGCATGTGGCAAAGACAAACTTTTTTCCCTATTCAATCTGCCATTCCCATGGCAGTCCAATGTTATTCGAACTTCACCCAGGACGGGCTCTCATGCAAGACTTACCTACTGTATCTATGTTTTTTTTCGTCCTGAACATATATATAATAAAAAAAAAAAATGTGGTACGAGTGTAAAGAGACTCTCCTTAAAGCTCATACCACATAGTCTGCTATAAAAGGCCCTGAAAGGACAATGTAACTCAATTCAAACAAATCAACTAATGGCCTTATTTTTGGGCAAAAAAAAAAAATAAAAAAAATTACGAAAAACACAGCAACAAAAGACAACCACTGAATTGCAGGCTTCTAATTTGTGTCAGGCCTGGGCAAATACAGGATATGGCGACGATAAACATGTTACCTGGTGTCCAATCCTCCCCTAACCTGTGACAGTGGTGTAACGGAACAACATAAGAGCAGACTTAAAAATCAGTTGAAAAGGCTTAAGTCTTCATGTGAATGCAAATAAAAATATCTTTTACACAAAAAAAGGCGAACGTGGGAGGGTACTTGTACATCCCAAAATAACAAACAGACTCTAAACAAAGATCTGCGAGTAATCGCATGTACTGAAAGCTAGTTCAAAGCAAAAAAAAAAACTTAAAAAATCATGGATCTATAACTAATTTGTCAGTTATAACACATTCAACATCCAAAGGACTAAGTGTGAAGAAGTCTTAAACAGTGGGTTTTTTCTAATGTTGTTATAACATTGTGGGCATATTATTTTTTATCCCGATGATTTCATATATTTTGACGAATTTATGACAGTTTTATTTCAGAAATAAATGATTGTCCGAACTATTAAATCGAGGATAATGAATGAAGCCGAGACACAATTCAACAGTTACGGATATCATTCTCTAAATATTTGTTACAGTTACGGATATCATTCTCTAAATATTTGTTACAGTTACGGATATCATTCTCTAAATATTTGTTACAGTTACGGTTATCAGCTTATACAGTTACCCATATCCTCGGGATTTTTTGAAATGATAATTTTTCCATTTAGCGGTTGAACTATGAAAAGAGGTTTTGTATTTAAGTTTCAAACTTATTAATACTTTAGATAAGACAAGAACTACCGAAAAATAATTCAGGATTATTACACAATTGACAAAAGTAATATTGAACAGAAACATCGTCCGCCATCTTGGGATATGCGTAACTGCAGTTACGGAGATCACATTTACCCAAGTGCTTACTCTAGCTAAGATTGATTATGAATAATAAGAATTCATGAACCTCAAGAAATCTGACGTACCCATAATTGACAATCCTGACACGAAATTATTTATCCATTATACGTCCGGTAGAAGTCCGTTTCACATTCGTTCAACATCAATTTTATCCATTAAACCACAAGCAAGTGCCGCCAAAGGGCAGTGTCTGGACCGAATAAAAGCTAACTTCTTGATTGTGAAGACGTGCTCTTACTCTAAGATCGATTATGAATAATAAGAATTCATGAATCTTAAGAAAGGCTAATTGGCATTTCAGACGAGTACCGTACAAAACAGACGCCTACCTGACGTTCAACGGACATTTCATCCAATGGACGTCAGTTCAAAGTTTTGAACATGCTCAAAATTTTCCACCAGACAGAACGGACTTCGACGGATTAAACGTACGCTAAACTGACATGCAACCTTTATGGACAGACGTCTAACAGATAAAAACGGACGTCTAGCGGACATGAACGGATTGAAAAAAAAAATTATCCGTTAGGCATTTGTTCGAGCTATCTTAGTCAAAATATTGTTGCTGAAATGAACACAAGCTATTCTTAAATCCATTATTTTTCTCCTGTCGTTCATACCTTAATATGCGAAATATTGTAGCGACAACTTACAAATTAAGTTAGGAGTTATATTTTCCTTGTGAAAAATGCCAACTTGGGAACGTAAACCACACCGATTTAAAACTGCTTCCATTTCCTCCATTTTAATTCAATTACGTAAAGGTGTTCATGAATAAAATGTCCGTCAAAAATATCCGCGTTCGTTTTCCGTTATTGACTTCCCGACTTTTACTACATCATCATAATGATAAAACCACTGAACATAAAGTTGAACGAACCGAATATAATACCAATGCTTTTACTGAACATAATGAATAATCTACTGAATATAAAGAAAGCGGGACTACTGAAGGTTTAACATAATGTACTGCAATTAATATTGAATCTACTGAACATAATGTCGAAAGTACTGAACATAATGAAAAATGTACTGAATATAACGTCAGAAGTACCGAACATAATTTAAATACCACTGCATATAATAATGAAACTACTGAACATAATAACCAAAGCACCGAATATAATGTAAAAACTACTAAACATAATGTAATAACTATTGAACATAATGTAATAACTACTGAACATAATGTAATAACTACTGAACATAATAGGATATCTACTGAACATAATATACATACTACTGAACATAATGCATAAAGCACCGAACATATTAAACAATAAACATCAGAAGACAGTCATGGCGTTCCATAACAATGTTATATGTCATGTATTTATATGTGGTTTGAATCGAAGAAATCTGTACAATACAGTAACATAAAATATTGTATCGCAAGAGAAAATAATATGTTACTGCGAGCAACTATTCCTATATCTGTGTTTGTCTTGTTCATAGCCTATTGAATTAAGAGATAAAATACTTTAAATTCGGACGAACAGGGCGAGGGAGAACTTAATATCCTGTTTTTGTATATCAATTTAGCACATGGAGCAATATGAGGTGGATTGAGTTGTAGTATGGGGTAAAATTAATTAGAAAGGTCACGTCACATCCATACTTGGAATTATAATGTTATATTTGGACGATTTTAGAGCCAGTGATATCCGTCTATGTCTACTTCAGTAAATTTACAAGGGCAAAAAGTAAATTCATGACAAACCGAACTTCGTTGAAAATCAAAACGAAAAGTCCCTAATTAAATGGCAAAAATCTATGTCTGTTCCCGCCGAGCAGCCCGGTGGTTCTCTCCGAGAACTTCGGCTTCCTCCACCATAATAACAGACTCTGCCCGGTGTCCTAAATCTCCTTGTTGATGGGTTAGGGATTGTCCTTGTAAACATTAAACATTGTAAATAAATTAGTGACACATCTCCATTAATTCCGATAGGGGTTCTTTGGAGGAATCTACAAGTACACACATACATACACATCAAACGAATGGATAACAGCTGTCATTTTCCTGACTAGGTGCAAAACATTTTGTTATTTAGTAAATAATGGATTAAACTTAGCTATCTAATTCTCTCACTGGTATGAAAGATGGAAGAAAGATACCCGTCGTGTTTCTTGTGAGATAGCAAATCCGGTAAATAGTTTAATTCTGTAGGTAACATTTATGAAAGGGAAGGAGATTGTAGTTACGTCGTAAGAAACATATCCGATATCATTTGTAAAACGGTTATTCCATTACGGTCAACCAACTCGTGATGGCGTCCGTAAAATTTACGAAGAGATGATCTCAACGATTTGGAACTCTTGAATTAATAGCTTCCTTGTGAGCAACAACACTCTATCAAGAAAACCACGATAGGAAATGCAAGCACGGGAATATCGTTTCAATTGGGAGATATATACACCGTATGCAGGTGCTGCTGGAAAGTTACTACTTATAAACGGAAAGTTCTCAATTGGAAAGGTGAAATCATCTGTTTTGTCGTAAAATTTTGTTTTCAATCGACCCTCATTGTCAATTTCTAGATGTAAGTCAATACATGAGGCCGACTTAACTGTATCTGTTCTATCCTTTATCTCTAGTTCAATGGAATAGATGCGTTCGACATAATCACCAAATTTTGAATTAGTGAAAGAACATCATCTATATAGCGGAAAGTAGAATTAAAGGATATTGCTAACTTCTTATCTTTCTTCATAAGAAGTTCCTGTATGAAAACAGCCTCATAATAATAAAGAAACAAGTCAGCAAGCAGAGAGGCACAATTCGTTCCCGCACCAAATTCTATTATATTGACAACGATGTGTGAACACAAAAACAATCACGTCTACATAGTATTGATCAGTATTACATTTTAACAAATGTTTTAATTTGATTGCATACAATACTTTCATAGAGCCCACTACACCACTACAATGGCTTACTTTCACGTCTTTTAACGTCTCAATTGTGTACGTACTCCGGTGGACAGTTGTGTACTCTTAGGGTAAGGATTATCAATACTATTATTATTCATAATTCATTGTAAATATTCAACTCCATGTAGGCGCTGTGATAAGCATACTAGTCTGTATTTGTCTCAATTTCAATTTAGAAATAAGGAGATGTGGTATGATTTTAAAATGAGACAACTATACACATCCTCCAAAAAACTGTGACAGTTGTGTTGCATGAACTATAAAATTAGTTACAAATGGCTTAACTCATCAGATCGATACAAAGCAGAACAGGAAAACACCTTGCAGTCCAGACGTGCCACGTATACGTAGTAGTACTTAGTTTTCTAAACAAAAAAGTCAGAAGCTGACCCCGATGCAAAAAATGTGTACTAGTTCAGTTTTCGAGTAAAGCAATCGACAAGCTGTGGTCTTATAGACTAAGACAAAGTTTGGATGAGGAATCCATTTTTGAAAGTTTATTTAAAGTATTATTTTCATATTCCTCTGAAACACACTTTTTACATTACATTTTAACATGTTTTTTGATTGTTTAAAATGTACATTAATATTAGAGTAATATTCTGGGTTTATTTTCATTTCCTTAAAAGTTTTATCTGCAAAGGAGTACCAAGAATAAATTACTGATGAATGTAAATTTATGTTTGTTTGTAGAGATTTTTTAACCAGGGGATTAATATCATCACAATTTATTCTATAAAAATACATCAGTGTTTGAGTTTTTATATAAGAGTTCAAAGTAAATCTACCTCATTCTGATCTAGCACCTATGTTAGTGGCTGTCTTTTTCAGTCCTAATACAGCTTTACAAAATTTAGAATGAACCTTCTCAAAGGGATATTTTTCTGCTAATACAAGAGTATCACAAAAAAGTATTATTTACTGCAGCTCTATTAGATGCCCTAAAAGCTGACTGAAAATTATCCATAAACGAAATTTCAGAGTTGTATGTAAAAAAAAAAAAAAAAATACCCATCGCGATCAAGCAAGGCCATTTCTTCGAATTATATATCATAAATCTGTAAAATTTCGATTTTTAAGTGTTTTTTTACATGCATGACATGTATTATTTCTTATTTTCACAAAATACCATTATAAATTAGAATAGACCATGTAGGGAGATAAAGTGTTTTGCAAACACTTGCCGAACATGGTCATACTTATTTTCTTTATAATGCAGTTCGCATTCGGAATGAGGAATCTACAAATTGAATCATATGGTAACGTAAATATTCTACGACTGATGAAATGTAAATATAATGGGAATTTGTTAATTGAAACGGGCAAACTTGAACATTAAAAAACAAAACGTAAAAAACAAAACGAGGAATGTATAGATACGTAGACACGTTGAAGATTTAAACTCTTAATGCGTTTGAATAAGGTAAAACTAGGTCGCAATAAAGTGTTATTTTCATTTTATATGTGTCTGTTTTGCAACATTTTAAGAAAAATCATAAAATTCTTCGTTATTGCAAAAGAGCTGTATTGACTGTAGAATTATTGAAGATACACTTTTAGTTAAAAAATTTCATCTAAACGTTCTTTTGTAGCTTACAAGAATGATACACATTCATTCAATCATTGACAGGTCTTCACAGTCCCTCATGGTTGAACAAGATAAACTAACAGATCATACATTACATGGTAAGTTTTCATACAAGGCAGCAGATTTATATGTTTAAGATTATGGAAACAAATTTATCGCCACTTTTAGCGCTATTGTGCGTTTTCGTTATTTTTTTTTTCATTGGAGGAAGAAGCCGAAGAGAACGATTACCAAAAACAAAGTATGAAAACCTTTTGCAGCTTATTAAAACATTGGAAAACATTTAAATTTATAAAATGTGTCCTATTTTAAAGATCTGATTCTTAGTTTGTCAGAGTTTGGCTGTTTATATCCTTTCTTCGTTATTTTTCATAGTGTAATGTTAGAAAGCTTGTTCAAAATACGATACTGGTGTAAGATTACCTAAGTTTGACATCAAATATTTATTTTGACCATTAATTTTGTTTCGAAGTATGAAGATATATGCTTACTAATTTATTTTTCCTTTGAAATATTTCAGTTTCGAAGAACTACTTGTTTAATGAATATTGCACAAGTCAATTGCAAATTGAGGTTTGATTCCCTTTTGATTTTCTCTCTTTGAAACTTTTAATTGCTTAACATGACATTTGAATATCTCATTTATGAAAAGGTATTGACAAAGAGGACTAGAACACACGCTGGTTTTAATTTTCGCAATATTTATGTTTTTAATCTGAACTATTTATTGGATTGGTAGCTGACGATGATTTACTATTTTTTACCATTTTAATTTAAGACAAAGTTGATTGAATGATCTCAAAATAAAATGAGAAAGCAATATATAGAAAATACCGAACTCTATAGATAATTGAAAACGGAAAGTCACTTATCAATGGCAAAATCGAAAGCTCAAACACATCAAACGAATGAAAAATTTCAGACTTGGTGCAGCCTTTTTCTGATGATTTGTTTAGAATCTATTACTTGTTTCTGTGAAATTAAAGAGTATATTCATATATTATGAAAACGTCAAATTAATTTTAATAATCTGCATATCTCTTTTTTTATATGAAAGTGTGCAAATAGGGAAAAAGAATTGATTTCAGAAACTTATCAAAATACTCTATTTTTTCTCTCTCTTGAAACGTATTGATAACGTTTAGAGAATTTTTTTTAATAGTTGACCAACATGTCTATGTTAACGATTTTTCTACTGGCCGATTGCATCCCTTATTAGTTTGAGGTAACTTCATTCATACCTGGCAACCGAAACATTCAGGACTGATACTAGTTCACGCTTTACACATAATCGTTATAGGCTGAAATACTAAACATTACTTAATTAACAAATTTTTTTTTTTGACGATGTCAAGATCAACGTGACCGTTTAATATTTTTATTCATTTACTAGTATTATACAATTTTTTTGTCATTTTGATCTAAACCGGTAGTTGCATGACCCAATACTGAGGATGGGCGTCATTTAGATGAAGAAAAAAAAATGTTTCTATTAGATGTCGCTCATTTAAAGACGTATCAACCGTATCATATACGTTGACGTATCCGCATCTGCAGATATACCAAAAAACATGTAGTATGTGATCTGTCGGTCATTTAAAGACGTATCAACCGTATCATATACGTTGACGTATCCGCATCTGCAGATATACCAAAAAAAAAAAAAAAAAAACAGTATGTGATCTCGAGCTTTAATTTAATGTACTTTTAATAATGCAAATTGGCAACTGATTAATTTCTAATGCAAAAATAACAAAACAATGAGGAAATATCGAGCTTTTGTTGAACTGGTAATCCGACTTTTAAAGATATTCCGAATAGTTTGAACATTTTACAGTTACAGGCATGATGGGAGTGAATACGGTAAAATCGTTTGGTTGTGTTTTAACTTGTGCTGACGTAGAACCAAATTGTTATTTGACAAATAGAGTGATACTCAGCACATTTTTTTTTATTTCAAATGTATTTATATGACATCTGAAGACAACTCGTGTTTCTGTAACCTTTTATGATAAAATTGCAAATAAACAGTATTAAAAATTTCTTACATGTATATAAAAATGTCATTTGATTTTTGTTGTGTTTATTCATGCAAGATCTTGAAAATAATATATTATTAAAGGTTTGTGTGTACGTGCCCTACATTGGTTTCTTTTTAAGGGCATGTAAGTTAACAGTAGTTGATAGACCCTCTTATATTCTTTTTTTTTTTATAAAACACCACTTTCGCAAATGTTGAAAGTATATGTTAGATTGTTTCGAAGAGATTTCAATTAGTTTTAAAAAAAATGAAGCATCAAAAGCGTATAATGGTCTTAAGCTCGGGATCACATAATATTTTTTGATATATCTGTAGATGCGGATACGTCAACGTATATGATACGGTTGATACGTTTTTAAATGACCGACCTCTATTCGAAGCCATTTACCGACGTAATCAGGTTGTTAAAATCGGACTCTTAGTGAATGAAGAGTTTCATGTTCGTTGTTTATATAATTAATGACCCTTAGGACAACTCTCTGAATAGCCCGTTGGAGGTGTGGTATGGGGCAAAATGTCCCGGCATAACCAATATAACAACATTTTCCAGTTTCTTGTTGGGATTTTTTTTTACTACAACCCTTGCCAAAGTGGCGCTTCTGTTTATCTGTGTTGGATGTGTAAATACTCAGCCACGTCGTTCGGAAATTATGAGGACAAACCGATGCCACATCAGTAGAGAATTCTACGCTCTCTGCACGTTTAAACCCCTTGCAGTATGTCTTACAAGGGTCTGTGGTTGACGATAAGTCAAATTTCTGTCCCTATTTAATAGACCTTCACTTTCCTTACCTTTTTCCCGGACGGTCCTTATTGCAGGACTTACCGACTTACCTTTTTTTCTGTTGTTGTTAATTTGTTCTTGTGAATATTCATGAAATATTTGCACCTGTATGTTGTGTGTGCACACAGACTTCCTGAAAATTTCAGCAATGGCAACCAGGTGGTTTTAACTTCAACAACTTTGTACTTTATTAGGCCTTTTTAACATATTTTGATTCCAGCGTCAATGATGAGCCTTTTGAAGACGAAACGCGCGTAAATATAAAATTTAAAAATCCTGGTATTTATAAAGAATTCATGTTATAGGCTGGTCTAGAAAAAAAATTAGATGTAGATAGTATATTTTAATAAGCTGTCGAATAGTTGACAATTTACTGGTCTAGGCAATAAAGTGGAGTTTTTACTATTGATTTCTTAAATAATCAAATTAATATATATCCTAGATTTATAACTTGAAATGTCATTGGTGCCAACATAGATAATAATTCATTCAAATGACAGAATTTATTGATGTTAAAATAGCCATTTTTAATTTTCCATAACAAATTTTCACCTGGTAGGTCATCAAAACTTGAATATTTATATTCTTTTATACATCCAGAAAGTATTTGATTGAATCACTGAAAATTAATGTGCTAAATCACCATGCTTTGCCACACAAAACGAAAATCAGATCATAGAAAATAATTTAAAGTAAGACATAATTTGTTATCAAAATTGTTCATCGACGCTTTAACTCGACATTCAAAAATTATATACTAAGAACTTAGTGTGTACCGTGTGAAAATAAATTTTGTAGTGAAGAAAAAAGGAATATAATTATAAAGTAAATGCAAGTGATTAGACTTTTGATTATCTGTGTGTTTTGTTTTTTCTGTCTTTCTCTTCTAAAACACCCCATAACAATCCCCTAGGTAAATCACGATTTAAACTAAATCTATGTCAACCAAATTGTCGAGTCAACAGTATTTTACTTGTTAAATCGGAAAAAATGTATTTCTTATATTTAGTTTTAATGTACTGAAGTGCACTCATCTCTTATTTGATATATTTTGGTCTTTAATATTATTGCAAGAACTTAAAGCAATCACTTTGAAATTGAGATTAGATTTCATTTTGTAATATCCTACTTTTGAAAAATTTGTAAAACAATTTTAATTGCTTAACAGCACAAATGCATTTCATCGGGTCTTATATATTATTCATGATCATGACTTGAAAGTATTTTATACCGAGACAAAACACTGTTGCAAAAGAAAAAGTTCAAATAAAGAGGATCAGAACACGCAGGTTTTTAATCTAGGCAATCGTTCTGTTTTTAATATGAATTATTCATTCTTTTTTTGTTAACAATTGTACTCACAAAGTAGATATAATCCTTACTACAGTATGCTACCACAATAATTTGGAAAAAAAGATTAAGGAGTTTGTTCATGCGAAAACAATTGAGTTTATTTTGATAATCTGAAAATCTAAAATAATTACCTTTTTATATTAAATGCTAGACTTATTTGTAAGGAGAAGATAAGTTTATCGTCATGTTTGGTTGATTGTACATTGAAATGACTTGTTATACCATTCTGGGTAGTATATTGCATGATAGTGGATGGACATGTGCCCTCACTGACGCTGATATTAAAACACCTAGAACGGGAGATTCTTTTTATGTATGTTCAAATGTACCTAGGACTAGACACGCGCATCAGATAACTGCATGTGTTTTGCTAGAATTGTGAATGTCGGCTTTTGCAGAAAAAAAATATATCATGACTCTGTGACGTTCAATGATTTGATAGACTGTTGTAAGGAAATAGACTTATCTCGACCACAGTTTAATTCCTGACGTTCAATTATAAATTACGAACTTCGTGTGCTTTTGGTAGTATGATCATTTCATGAGTCAGATTTCGTACTTTACAAACAGTCCAGATAAATCATGATACCGTATTTTTTAAGGTCTTGATTGTGTTAATTATGATCGATCGTTACATTTACCAATCCTTCTCTGATATATGGCTTCCCTTCACGAATATCACCCACAGGTGGCAATGGAATTTAAAAATAATAATTTCACTGTACGTAAGACCAGCAAATCTTTTTCTTATAGCACAACTGATCAGACTCAAAAATAGAATAATGCAATTGTAAAGGGCGATGTTAGTGCCATAGGTTTAACGGAATATCCTTTTAGACAAATGCATGGTAGCTGGACCAGAAGTCAGTAGACTAGAAGATGAATTCGAAAGATCTAGTGGTTTGTGTCATTCTATAACAGATGAACGACATAAGTAAGACTCTACGAAAACACAAAAGAAGTTCTTCAAAAAGCTTCAAAGGCTTTGTAAAGTGATGAACGAGTTTGGAAATCCATTTCCAGAAGAGTCGTCAGATTTGTCAAAAAAATACTCTACTAAGGACATTGTAGATTCGGAAGCAGGTAAGATATGTATATAAACTCCAAGATATTTGTCCAAACAATACGAAGATATTTTGAAGCAAATGAAAAACGAAGGAGAACCTGCTTTTTATAACCAGATCAAAAAGAACAACTTCCTAGTACGGCCGTAAAATGAAACTGGAAAAGTCTTTGTCAAAAACAAAGATAAAAACCATAAAAGTGATTGCGATATCTTTTCTATCTTGTCAAAGTACACAATTTAACTTGGAATATTTCTTTATCCATAAAAACCAAACTGCTCCTTCTTCTTTGTCTCGGGATGTCACTTTAAGGTTTATGACCCCTTCTATAGCCATTTTTGTACGAACTTTTCAAACTTCAATTGTATTAAAACTACAGATATAATGAATAATAGAGATATGCCGTTTTGTACATCTTCCAAGGGAAACTTAATGCATGGCACAATTTTTTACTGTTTCATTGCATTTAATAGAACAAGAGCACTTAGTGGATTTTTAGAGAAATTCACAGCCTTTAGGTCAGTGTAACACTTATCAATTCAAAGTTTTAAAAAGGTTTGAAATTTTAGTTTTTTGGAATTTTGATCAAAGTTTTAAAATATTAAAATTTCAAATTGTGTAAAAGTTTTGAAATTTTGAAATTTCAACCAAATTATTAAAATATTAAAATTCTAAATATCGTTTTTAAATTTGATAATTTAGGAATTTGATCAAACTTTTAAAATACTGAACCTAACGTGCAATTTTGATTATTTCACTTTTTGAAAGTTTGATTTTTTAGATTTTTGATTAAAATATCAAAAATAGAAAAGGGGCAAAAAGAGGGGTACCTGTAAAAAGCGAAACGAAATAAAAGCGGAACGAAACGAAACAATATGAATTGAAAACATAGTGATACTTTAAAGTTTATGTATGAAATAAAACCACAGACAGACAGTTGTACATGTTGTAAGCGGTGAAAAATTGGATGACAATATAAATATTTCTCAAAAGAAGAGAATTCATTTCAAAACCAGACGTACGGCTCTGATATTGGCTATTTTACTTGCTGGTTTTCTAGCACCCATATTTTAGGAGAAACAGGAGTAACAGTAAAAAACAAATAGTATAGTTATGTTGAGCATGTATATATATATATTCTACTGAACTCTAAGCAATCAAAAGGCTCAATACACGGTGTAGTATCTGTTTTGATTTCAATTTTTTTCTGTTTTGCTCTACGACTTCTTACTTTCTGCAATCATGTTGGCTAAAGAATATATCATTTCATGTACATTATGAACGATCATCTTTAACGTTTTAAACGTTCTTTGTAAGTTGTTGACCCTAAATATTCAGCTAAGAAGGTCGATCAAGAAAAGCGCTTCGGTCGTAACTTTTAACGTTATGTTTTCATTTTTATCGGTTGTATGCAATCATAATTATATTGACTTGTATCAATGATTTTAGTTAATATTTTTCTGGTACGGTATGAATACTGAATGCATGGTGTCCCAATTAAGGTTGTGCTGGTCTACAATGTGGGAGGTTTTTAATATATATATATATATCTTATTTACGCTGAAATTAAGAGTACTAAGATCAAATATTAGTAGATTGGAGCCAAGATACTGTTACAAGGTATCTACAAAAACTCATCATAGATGGATACTAGGATATAAATTTTGACGGTTTTTGCGCCAGACGCGCGTTTCGTCTACAAAAGACTTATCACTGACGCTCGAATCAAATTAAAAGTTAAAAAGGCAAATTAAGTCAAATAAAATTAAAAAGGCCAAATAAGGTAAACGTTTAAATCCAACCTATAGCTCTGGTTTTGTAAAAGTTGAAACCTTTCATATCATATATAAACGTATACCATAAACATTATTTTCACGAGTATTCATATTTATGTAATAGTTGCCGCTGTACTACATTAAGCGCCCATCTAGCATTTACATTTATGTAATAGTTGCCGCTGTATTACATTAAGCGCCCATCTATCCATTTGTAGGTGTCGGCATTTTGAAAATTAAAAATTCTTTTCAAAAGTTTATATCAGCGATAAATGATTATCTTTTGAGGAATCCAATATATAGATAGTCACTTTTTTTTTTACTTTGATACTACCACGAGGGGCTTCGATAATGGTACATTAAAATATTCTGATCCCCAATTTGATGAATAAAATAATATTCTGTGCCAGCAGAGGACAAAAGAAAAATTCTGAATCCAAATTTTCTCCATGCCTTATAGTGTTAAATTTTGAACCAATAAAGTTGATTAATAGCGATGAAAAACTTAATAAAATTGTTAGCGCTTCGACAAAACAACCACAATCCATTTTAAAGTTAAATGGTTTCTCCCTTATAAACAAAGTTTGGATTGGTTATTATATACGTAGCTCCATTATGGGTCCTAAATCAACCACTGTTTTTAAATAGTAAATAAAAGGAAAGGGACTTTTTTGTATTAAGGGATTTTATTGTCCAGTATTTGCATTTTGTTATTTGATAAAATTGAGAATGGAAATGGGGAATGTGTCAAAGAGACAACAACCCGACCAAATAAAAAACAACAGCAGAGGGTCACTAACAGGTCTTCAATGTAGCGAGAAATTCCCGCACCCGGAGGCGTCCTTCAGCTGGCCCCTAAACAAATATATACTAGTCCAGTGATAATGAACGCCATACTAATTTCCAAATTGTACACAAGAAACTAAAATTAAAATAATACAAGACTAACAAATGCCAGAGGCTCCTGACTTGGGACAGGCGCAAAAATGCGGCGGGGTTAAACATGTTTGTGAGATCTCAACCCTCCCCCTATACCTCTAACCAATGTAGTAAAGTAAACGCATAACAATACGCACATTAAATTGAGCATTTTTAAGTTATCGTACGACAATCGACTTTGAGCAAAATAAAAAACACATATGTCCATCCAGCCAAAATGGGGCGTGTAAAGAGAAGCCACACTGTCAGCTGCATGATGAATTTTTTCCATTTTTGGCCGTACACCAATGTTGCTCTCGAAAAAACAGTACAATGTAAAACGCTGAATTTTAAGTAAAGAATTCACCTACGGAAAACTGAAATTTGAAAGTCAAGAAAAATCTCGAGAGAAAAATAAGAACCAAAACAATTGAAGAGGTGTTTCGCCAAAGTGAAGTTAAAACATATCAAAATCCAGCTATAAGGGCTACTTTGTCCTAGGGAGTTGAATCCTATGTTTCTTCGTAATTTGTATGTAAACAACCTATTTCAAATTATCGATTTTTTGTTGCCAGTGACAAATATTTCATGAATGTTCCGGAACAAATTAGCAATAAATGCATTAGGGAGAGAGTGTGCATTATGAAGACACATAAAACCTTTCAATTAGTTTAATCGAGGTCTGGAGCTGGCGTATTAGTGTGACGTCTATAATCACTGAACCAGTACACTTTTTGGTCTAGGGGCCAGCTGAAGCACGCCTAGCACAACGTGCATTGCGACGCATTAAGTATTCCTTCCGAATCTTTTCTTGAAACTGAAATAAACCATAAAAGGCAATATATTATCGTCATGCAATCGATAAAAATGAAAAAAAAATACGTTTAAAGTTGCATGCGACCGAAGCGCTTTTTCTGGATCTACCTTCATCAGGAACGTCAAAAAGGCGAATAATACTATTTGGTTTACTGCGAGTTGGTCAGTTTTCACTGAAACTTCTAAATGTTGGGCACTGGGAACACCAAATAGCTATGAATTATTTATCTCAAACGCTAACCTTATATAAGAGATTTAAATCAACTTATTTGATTCCGGTTTAAATAGGTTTAATTAGTTGCTTTTTTATAGATGCACAACCTTAAAATCTCAGGATACTGTTATCCCATGTGATGTCTAATATGTTTCATAAAACAACCCCGACTTCTTCTTTTCATTATTTATTTTGTAATTAAAAATGATTTGATATATTTCGTGCTATTTATTTATAACTAAGAATGATTGTTATCAGAGCCGTGTTAACATCAGTGTTTACAGGTACCCCTCTTTTCGCCCCTTTTCTGTTTTTGATATTTTAATCAAAAATTTAAAAAATCAAACTTTCAAAAAGTGAAATAATCAAAATTGCACGTTAGGTTTAGTATTTTAGAAGTTTGATCAAATTCCTGAACTATCAAATTTATAAACGATATTTAGAATTTTAATATTTTAATAATTTGGTTAAAATTTCAAAATTTCAAAACTTTTACACAATTTGAAATTTTGATATTTTGAAACTTTGATCAAAATTTCAAAAATCTAAAATTTCAAAACTTTTTAAAACTTTGAATTGATAAGGGAGCTACCATTTGATTTTTATGGAGGGGCTAGGATGAAAAATTTTGTCCTGCATTTTTTTTTAGTTGTAATCTCTGTCCTGCCTTTTTATTTTTCACTCTGTTCGGTCCTGCCTTCTTTTTATTTAGTTTATCCTGAGTTTTTTTTTTACCTAAATTGTCGTCCTGACTTTTTTGTTTTGCAAGCGTCTCATCATGCCTTTTTTTTTACTCAAAATTCCTGTCCTGCCTATTTTTTTCAAATTTCATCCTAGCCTCCCCATAAAAATCAAATGGTAGCTCCCTAAGTGTTACACGAACCCCTTTAATACAGAGGTTTTTGTTATAAAATTTGAAACATAAATTACTCACTTGATTTTCTATGATGTGCTAGTGTTTATTTTTTACAAAAAGTTCTAAGCAACCTGTAAATCCCAAAACACCTCGTGCTGAGTCACTAAAGTCGAGCCCACCCTAAAAGGTGTACTTGATTTGGTCCATATTTATATTTGTTTTAACCAAAAAACTACATTATCAAATCAATGTTAGAACTGCATGCAATAATCCTAAATCGATAATATCAGTCATCACATTGCTCAATATGAGAGTACAAGGATAAAGGCTATGGATTTTCTATAAAATTTCCATATGTTTAGCATTGAATCAACACAAGGGTACATAATCCTTAAACAGTTGTATTAAATCGCTGCAAGTGGGTATACTTGAAACATTCTGCGATTAGCTGAACCAAATTCTGACTGAAGTATCGATTGTGGGGCAGCAATGGTTAACTCCAGGCCACCAAGTGGGCAAAAGTATTTGATATTGATGCAAATACGTAATATGTAGTTCTGCCTTATATAAACTATTGCATCGTAAATAATAAATATTCAAGAGTAGACATTGTATTTAATGTTTAATAAATGATTATTAATGTAAAGGCTGTGAGAAGACAAAGGCAAGGTTATTGTGCTAGACAGAGAGGTGTTGGGTCTTGTAGAACACCAAGGGTTTGGAGTAGTTGTCTGTGCAGATGACAACGAAACACAATTTTTCAAGTAACTTGACGACAGAATTGCTTCTTTAGAGGCTTATAAAAACGTGTATGTTCCATATGGTGAAAATATTATTTGCAATTCCAATAAGGATACTTCCAAGCTATCCCCTTGTAATCATGAAGAAGCAGATGCACGAATGTTTATCCATGTTCCTCATGATTATAAAAATTGTTGTAAAAAGTAATTTAAGGTAGTACTGACACATATGTAGTAGCATTAAGAATTGCAGTTTTTGCAAAATTAGGTGGAATAAATTGTGGATAGGTTTTGGAAGGACTAAAGACTTTTGATGGCTTCCTGTACGTGACTTGTACGTCAAATGTGTTAAATATTCGTGTAGTTGCTCTTTCTTTCTTCCATGCATTCAGTGGAAATGACACTTTGTCGGAATTTCGTAGTAAAGGAGAGAGGCTCACGTGGGAAGTATTTTCAGATGAAACGGATGTTTTTTTTCCGATCAAGTATGGAGACACGGATATAGACATCATAGCAGCATTTTTTTGCATAATGTATGACAGAACAACATCAACATTTGCTGTTAACGCGTCACGATGCGAATTGTTTGCCAGGAAGCAGCGGCATTGTGATGCAATTCCGTCGACAAGATGTTCTTTGCCGGAGCACATATAAAGAGAAGCATATCAAGGAGGACATGTTTGGGCTCAGCCTTATACATGTATTCATGTAACAAGTCATGAACACTGGGGTTGGATGTAAGAAGAAATCAATGACAGTTGGAAACCAAAATGGACTTCTTTGGATGCCGTTGCATCCTCGTGTCATCTTTTGAAATGCGGAGGCACAAAATCTAGCTGTTTTGTTGACTGTAACTGCTACCGTTCTGGCCTTCCTTGTACGGGTTTTTGTATTGGAAACTGTCAGATAATTATAAGATAAGCAATCTACATGTCTTTCTAACCAAACTAGCCATTTGAACTTAAAAAAAAAGTGATATCACTTGTTAGGTTGAAGGAAATGATAATAAATTCAACGTTTTTGCCGCCATTTTGGAACCGGCAATCAATCTTTTTCTTCAGTTATTTGTTGTTTTGTCGTACTGTAGGAACTGTAATTTGAATTTATCAAAACTTACATTGGATTATATACCTACAATGTATAACACAGCTTTCAAGGATTTACAAAATGTAGCCAATTTATGATGAGCTGTGTCTAACTTGAAAAAAATGGATTTTTTTTTATGGCCAGTAGCTGAATTTCTATCATTATTTAGTGAACCTTTATACCAAATTTCATGCTTGTATCACGATTTGCACAATTATTTCCATAATATCTCAAACGGCATTCATCGACATCCCAATATTTGGACTTACGTTTATAAACATGGGCACTTGCACCTCTTCCTTCCTGCAATTAACAACACAATGAAGAGGGACTAGATCAAAACTATTTCATTGCGAAGCCACGTGCATTCAAAATGACGGCATAAACTCAGATGTCTCTTGTATGCAAACTACAATACTTGTTTTTTTTTAAAAAAAAACCCTGGAGCAATTCTGTTATGGTTCATAAGTACTGTGTTACAAGGCCCTTTCAAGTGAAATTTACCTTTGTTTTCTAGAATCTTTATAAGAATATTCGTATTAAACCTACCTAGTACCCAAGTTTTATTTCATTTATTTACAAACCTATTTTATGTGATAAATGTGAACATGCGTGTAGGTGATACATTGTGAACATGTTAATGCATGGTTTGAACGATAATATTTGTAGTATTATGCAGACATCGTCCTTTGTAAAGGATAAGTACATGTATTGGTTAAAGCGCGTACAATAAATTAAGTGCATCTATTTCCGTTGAGGTCCTCAATAATACATTTTCAACTGATTACATAACTAGAAATAACGATTAGCAAACAATTATATATTCAATACAGGAAATTGGATCGACATCAAAATTGTTTCGGAGATATTGATATCATTGTTATTTAGCAAGTCATGCTATTTCAATAGCCTGCTACGCAATGCAGGTTTAATTGACAAGTTATATATTCATTTATTATTGGTACAATTCTTCAGCTAGTACTGAAAGGTTGATTAAAGTCCAAACTAGGCTCTTGTGTTTGAGGGTTGTTGCATGGACGTTAGCGCTCTCCCGGGTACAATTCTTGCCAGATATTTATCAATGTGAAACTGTAGGTTCGTATTAGCAATATGTCGGACAAGTACAATAATGGTGGACGATCGACTTTATAAAAAGGATAAGCCCCCTTGAAAATATTTATGGAAAATGATCTTGTTAGCGCTCGCACGGGTACAATTCTTGCCATAAATTTTTACAACTTTTACTATAGGTTTATATAATCAATATCTCAGACAATTTCTATAATGATAGATGACAAACCTTTTTATTGAGTTATGCCCCTGGAAAATATAAAATGTGTGCCAAGCTCCCGTTTTCTTTGTTTTGTCGCTGCAGATTATGTAATGTTTTCACATATTGTACCAACATATTGTACCACCTCATACATTACTGGTGATCGCTTGGATTTATTGAATGGAAACTGAACGTAATGGTTTGAACTTGTTAAAACATTGTAAAACAGGATAAAATGCCTTCGAAATATCATATTTTATTTTTATTTATAAGAATATTATAAATGCATAAAATGGGCCTCCAGTAAATTTTCTATTCAGTGCTTTTAAGAACTACATTTGTACATGTACTATCAAAGCGCTTATTCTAAACTTTGATGCTTCATTTAATTCTGTTGACAATATTGACCTCAGTAAAGACTAGTCTAAATTGCATTTAAATTTACAAAGTCAACAACACGTACCGTTATCTTGATGATATCTTTTCGTTGAATAATAAAAAAAATTCTCAAAATACTGCCGAAATTTACCAAAAGGACGATTGTTGGTTCCCTATATTAATTTTCCCTTTTTGGATGGGGATGTTCCTTTGGCAACGTCTTACAGGGTTTATTACATTTCACAACTCGTTCGCTATGCCCGTGTCTGTTGTGACGTTTTTGATTTTAACGAACGTAATCTATGTATTAATGGTTAATTATTAAGCCAGGAATTTTGTTATCACAAATTAATTAAAACATTAACTAAATTCTTACATAGAAATAAAGATTTGGTTTTGAAGATTGGTTGTACCTTTTCAGAACTTATAAACAGGATAGTATATCTTCAATTTTTTGGAAATGTTGTTTACTGCATGTGTCCCGAAATTTAGAAACAATCATGGTAAATTTATCGATCCTTTATTAAATCAATTCTAAAAGGTTTTAATATTGATTTTGTTATCAGAAAATTAGAAGTAAGCTAAATATTGTTGTAATATACACATGATACATATACACATTCCTTAATCTACAATCTGTCGATACTGATTCTTTGCATTGCCCAAGGTCATGTTTTTCCTGACTGTTAATGACGTCTTTACACTAAATCCATTATGATGTGTACTGATTGATAATTTAGTCCTACACAGCTACTTTTGCATGGGTAGTATGTCTGTACCAAAAATAAGTAGTACTGGAAATCTACTTCTAATATTCAGTACTATTTTGTTACTCTAAAATTATTGTAATATTTAGGTACCTGTATTTTAAAGGACTTGATTTGTACTTGAAAATTTAAGTACTGCATATTTTTGGTCATAACGTTACATTTTCAGCATTTTGATAGTATGTCTATTTTAAATCTCTTAAAATTATGATTTTCAAACATGGAATATTATTATTGCTTTTGGTATTATTTCTGTACCAAAGTTTTAAGTACAAATCAAGTACTGTAAAATACAGGTACGTAAATAGCACAATAACTTTAAAGTAAAGAAATAGTATTTAATATCAAAAGTAAATTTTCAGTACTACAGATTTTTAGTACAAAAATAGAACCTATGCAAAATTGGCTGTGTAGATGCATGATTATTTTATTAGTTAGTAGCTTTGAAATAGCTGTCAGTAACTGCGATTACTCTCATACTTAGTGTCTTTTTGTTGTTGGGATATACACTGCCACGTCCACTCTGTAGTATTTAGGAGATAACTGTATTGTATTTGAAGCTCCGACGGCATCAATTGGGGATTTGATGGTCGCAAATTAAGTTTACTGGCGACGCGTAAGCGGAGACTGTAAACGGGTATTTTCGACCATCAAATCCCCAATTGATGCTGTCGGAACTTAAAATACAATATTGTTATCTCCATTCTAATGAAACTGACAGAAAACAACGTTAAAACATGTATTTTAAATCTGTCATATGCTCGCTTGCGCGTAAGTCCCATAGCATCAATTGTCAATTGATGCCATGTAAATAAGTGACGTTATCCAATGAAAATGAACGTTACAAACGTTGTTGCATAAGAATTCTAATTATATCCATCTGATTGTAATAGTTCTTTCTTATGTTGTACTGTTACAACTATGCTTACATGTTTAATACCGCCACATTCTGTATGGGTATGTTCCTGTCCCAAGTTGTAGTTCATTGGTTGTGGTTTGGTTTGTTACATATTTGCACATAAATTATGCCGTTAGCTTGTTTTCTCGTTTGGATTGCTTTTTATTTGTCATTTCGGGGCCTTTTATAGATGACTATACGGTATGGGCTATGCTTATTGATAAAGGCAGTATAGTGACCTATAGTTTTTAGTGTCTGTGTCATTTGGTCTGTTGTGTTGGGTTGTCGTTTTTTTAAATATCATGCGTTTCTTGTGCAGCTGTTATTATGAGCATTATTTTCTTCTATTATACCATTATACTTTAATTTATCTTATATTTTTATAAGGATATCGTTGTTACTTATCAGATTACTTGATAGCTTTAATTTTTTTAATTATTTTTTTTCCGTTCCGGACATAACATTTTCCCTGTGGCTGTCAAAAATGTCTCGATGCAACATTTTATTCAATGTTACGCTGTCTTTTGCACGACAAAGAACTATTATGGAAACAACTCTTTGAAATGTATGCAGGTGGCCAATTGCATCGCACAATTTCTTCTTCCATCCATCATACGTTTAATTGAAGCCGAAATTTTACGCCTTTTGAACCAGTTTTCAATACATACCAAAAAATTATTTATTTGTTCTCTTATGTATTCACTGCATATGCATAACTGTAATATTTGCTATTGGTTGTTAACAAACAGTCAATTAAATGTATTGATGATATTGACTGTGTATTTTAGTGCAGAAACAATATTTGTATTATCAATTTGATAAGTTAAAAGATAAAACCATTTAATACGTATAAATGGAACCATTTAATACGTATAAATGGAAATAAATTAAAGGAATACGATATAAAGGTAGCGGGCACCATTTAACAGGGCGATCTTCAATTTGGTCAAAACTTTTGTATACTGTTTCTCCCTTCGCTTTTGTCTAGTTATCCCCTTTTATAGTACATTGCGCATATTGCATTCCGTTTACGTGATTTTAATTGAATTTAATTGTCCTCACCTAGAAATAATCTTCTAATTACTTAAAGCATCCTGTTGAATAAACATGTCATCAAATAATCTACGAAAAGATCAAATGTGTATGTTTAGAATGCAATTTATAATCAAATGCCAAACCATTAATTCTGTCCAAGATGAAAACAGTAATTATATATTATATAATGAAGTAACTCAGCTTAGAATGATATAATTTCAGTTTGTGTCTGATTTTCCTTTTCTTGTGTTTGATTTATAGTGTGCATATGAGTTTATGTTAACAGTGAAAATGTGCATAAATCTATCGAACATATACGTTCTTATCTGCAATTATATATTTCTATAACATATTTGATTGGCGAATCTTATAGTTATGACATCATTGCAAATCTTTTATTTGAAAGGCGTTTGACTTGCAAAGTAAGTCTAATTAGACATTCAAATTCCTATAAGTATTCGTTAAGCCTTTTTGACATATATATATATAAACATACATAGCAGCGACGTAATACGGTACATTTCCATCGCAAAGATGTAAGCAGAAAAAAAGAAAATTAGATTTCTTGTGGACTTGTATTTTGGAATGGATACGTTCAATTTCCAGCAGTTATTCTTTATCTCCTGGATTTTCATGAATATTAGAGGAATACGTTCAGGTATTTATGTTGTATATTTACAATATTAATTGAAATTCGTTTTTATGTTACTCTGATAGGTAAATGTATTTGATTTGATTAAAAGTTGATGTTTTTTCGACCTTTTCTGTTCACATTGCCCAAAGGACTAAGTGAGCTTTTCTCATCACTTTGCCTCCGTCGTCCGTCGTCGTCGTTAACGTTTACAAAAATCGTTTCATCTGAAACTACTGGCCCAAATTTAACCAAATAAAGGAAATTTAACCAAAATCTTTATTTTCGCTTATTTTCGCGTATAGAACAAAATCGCCAAAAATAAATTCCGCCAATTTAAAAGTGTACATGCAAAGGTATTGATAAAAGTTTTGAATCCGCCAAAATATTTCGTATACCTTATTCAAGGTAAATCGCGAAATTTTACACCCGCGAAAATAATCCGCTATACGGTATTATGGGAATGCAATCACAATATATTGGTTTTGATGGAACTCTTTAAAGTTCCAATTATAAACGACTTGCATTTGAAACGATTGGTGCAATCAATGCAACCGATAAACGTCTACGTAAAAAAATATTCAAATTTGGAGCAGCCTGCAGACCAACTTTGCTGAAGCAGTAATGGTTTTTGGTTGAAAGTCAATTTCTCCAAGACGGGATCGGGAAAACCCGCAGAACTCGGAACCGAATTGGTGTGTCTTTATGATTAATTTACCTTAATGGATTGACTTTACCATACGAAAAACTCCCAACAGCCGACAACTTCCAGTGTAATATAAGAGACATACAGGATTATCCATGATGAAATTGATTAATAAACAAAAAATATTCTGAAACACCTAACAATTCATAGTACAAGGCAAATACTTCTTTTATAATTGACAGACATAGCATTGAATCTATTATAATTTTTGATTACAGTTGTAATTTATAATAAAGTAAATCATCCACAACACGCCGTGTCTTGTTTAATTGATTGTACTAATAGGCTTTATTATCTCTTCAATGATTGAATTAGGTTTTGTATTTTTCCATATCTTGGCCTCCAGTAACACATTAATTATTGACATGCACATCTAATTAAATGCACTATACCGTAAATGTTGTTGGCAAGAGTTGTGTTCTTTGATTGTTGTCTTATGGAATTTTATCCTACATCTAGTTTCATTCATAGTGTAAATTATTCCATTAAAAATAAACATCAAGATAGTAAAAAAAAAAAAAAAAAAAAAAAACAATAAAAAAACAACAACTATAGGTCACCGTACGGCCTTCAACAATGAGCAAAGCCCTTACCGCATAGTCAGCTATAAAAGGCCCCGACATGACAATGTAAAACAATTCAAACGAGAAAACTAACGGCCTTATTTATATATATATATATATAAAAAAAAACAGAACGAAAAACAAACATGCATGTAACTTATAAACAAACAACAACCCCTGATTTACAGGCTCCTGACTTGGGACAGGCATATACATAAATAATGTGGCGGGGTTAAAAAAGAAAAAAAAATCAAACCGACAAGATAGTACACAAGACACGTCATAGAAAACTAAAGACTAAGGCCTTGTTCACACCAAACGCCATGTACAGTAAACATGTTTACAATTAGTTTAATGTAATGTACACTTGTTTCGCATTATATTTGCTCACATCTATACATAGTTATCAAAAGTACCAGGATTATAATTTTATACGCCATACGCGCGTTTCGTCTACATAAGACTCATCAGTGACGCTCAGATCAAAACAGTTAAAAAGCCAAACAAATACAAAGTTGAAGAGCATTGAGGACCCAAAATTCCAAAACGTGCCAAATACGGCTAAGGTAATCTACTCCTGGGGTAAGAAAATCCTTAGTTTTTCGAAAAATTCAAAGTTTGTAAACAGAAATTTATAAAAATGACCACATAATTGATATTCATGTCAACACCGAAGTGCTGACTACCGGTCTGGTGATACCCTCGGGGACGAAACGTCCACCAGCAGTGGCATCGACCCAGTGGTGTAAATAGTTATCAAAAGTACCAGGATTATAATTTTATACGCCAGACGCGCGTTTCGTCTACATAAGACTCATCAGTGACGCTCAAATCAAAACAGTTAAAAAGCCAAACAAATACAAAGTTGAAGAGCATTGAGGACCCAAAATTCCAAAAAGTTGTGCCAAATACGGCTAAGGTAATCTACTCCTGGGGTAAGAAAATCCTTAGTTTTTCGAAAAATTCAAAGTTTTGTAAACAGAAAATTTATAAAAATGACCACATAATTGATATTCATGTCAACACCGAAGTGCTGACTACCGGGCTGGTGATACCCTCGGGGACGAAACGTCCACCAGCAGTGGCATCGACCCAGTGGTGTAAATAGTTATCAAAAGTACCAGGATTATAATTTTATACGCCAGACGCGCTATACACCTTGTTTAATTACCTGTACATAAGATTTGTTCACACTTATAAACTATATGTCATTTAAATGTTCATGACGTAGAACCAAATGCAAAATTTTCGGACAACTTTTCTAGCACTTAGCGAACGACCATTTAACTTCTAAAAAGGGGGAAAGATTTTTCCTTGAAAAATATTCTGATGCCCATTTTGATAAAAAAAAAATCTGGTCATACAGATGATTAAAAAAGTATTCTGATTTCAGAGCTTCCCCATACATTATGGTGTTAAATATTAAAAAAAAAAAAAAAATGGATTGCTAGCATCTAACAAATCTGAATAAAAACGTTCGCGCGAAAAAAATCCGACTCAGACCCCCCCCCCCCCCCTTTTTTTTTAAAATTAAGTGGTTGCTCCTTTATCAAAGCCATTTTGATGATTTACAGTAGTTTAAAGTTCTAAAGATATCTTGTCTCGATTACGCATTCGAAAACGTAGGCTGCACCGGCGTGCCTACAGACGAATAAAAAGGATTGAGATGTTAAGGATCACTAAATTTCTATCTTTTCTGTTTGTTTCTTTTTTTTTGTGTTAATAGTATTTTTTTCTCCAAGGAGTATTAGGCAAAAGGAGGGGGTAATTATTTTTTAATATTTCTAAGTGTATTTAAACTGATCTGAGATACTAGACAAACAAAACAGTTTACCTCACACTTTTTTTAGTAATGCATTTATGAGTGAATCGTTGTTTGAGTAAACACCAGTGGAAAATATTTCCGTGTACGTCCACTCGATTCGGGAAGACCTTTTCAAATGAATTATTTTTTCGGAAATGATGCTTTGAGTCTTGATAAGGGGTTAATAAAGCTACGTTAACTGTTTTTTTTTTTGTAAAAAATAAACATATCAAGTTTATACAAAAATTTCTGTAAAGAACTTTTTTAATAATTGTTCTAAATATCAATTTATTCAAAAATCGTTTCTTCTTTAAATATACATGGTAAAATTAATATTCTAAATGCCTAGTGTTGTGTACACTTAACCTACACAAGGCCTACATTGACTATCGACTGCATGTAGACAAAATATGATTTAAACTACATGTTAAGAATTGAGTTTTATCAATGGGAACGTAATTTTGTTTAGTTTATGTGTGAGGTAGACTAACACATCACCGAGTTTAGGTCAATGTGAACACGGCCAAACAACACAAACCCCACTCAACACTTACGGTGATCTCAGGTGATCCGGAAGTGTAAGCAGATCCTGCTCCACATGTGGCATCCGTCGTGTTGCTCATGTTATTACAAACCCGGTTAATAGCATAACTCGGTAGGTCACATTGACCAACTGATAAATAATAAAATATAGGATGTTAATCCTTTTATTACTTGTTCTGTTTTGTGTATGTGCACAATGTTTGACTTTATGATGTTGAACAGGTCTGGTCAACACATCATTCAATGAAGGTATTTAAATAGTTAATCTTTTACTTGTTCTCTTCCTGTTTATGTGTGAAATATTTGACTCTATAATGTCGATCAGATAAAAGTGAAACAACCTTCCAATGAATAAATATAAATGAGAATATGTGGTATGAGGGCCAATAAGTCATCTCGCCATCAAAGTCAAAATTTATAAAAGGTTAACAATAATTACTATAGACCAAAGTACTGACTTCAACACGGAGCCTTGGCCTACATCGAACATTAATCTATAAAGGGCTAGTGTACAACAATTGAAACAGGATATCAAACGGTCTAATGTATATAAAAAAAAACAAGAAACACTCATGAACCAAATGCACAAACGACAACCACTGAACAACAAGCTCCTGTCTAATTAGGACAGGTGCAAACGAATGGCGCAGTTTTAACAGGCGCCAACCTTTCCTATGCCTTTTTCGCCTGTATTATGTTAATCGCAAACACATTTTCGTTCGAAGAATTGTCGTATTAATTTAGAAAGAATCAGAATTGTCTCATTGGCCCTCGCAACACATCTTGTTATTTATAAAAACGGATGTTATTTTTAATTGAATAAAGGGGTTGATTAAAGTCTGGGTCAAAAATATATAAATCAAATGTTCGATTCCTGTTGTAATGAATTAATGTACGTCATTTTGCTGGGAAATGTGAAGGTCATGAAATGTCGGATGATTCTCCTGATCATTTCTTTTTTTGAAACGCAAGGTTCTTTCCATATCAAAGTTGATAAATTGATTTTTCTCATAACTTTGAATGGTCGTATACTTAGTTATCAAAGGTACCAGGCTTATAATTTGTATTACTGTACAACTGCATTGCACTTGATAGGATTTCGGAAGTTGTTAGCCCTGATCTATTAGTTTTATGTTCATCCAGAAACTTTGGATTATCTTTGTCGGTTAGTTTAATTGTATAAGTTTGTATTGATATACATTATCACACACTCGTAGTCACAGCTGTATTAAAAAACATATCCTGCAAATTTTTAAACCATCTGGATATTTTACTACATCAATTGATCAGTTATGTAAAAAAGGCTAGCAAAGCTATATTTTGTATTAGAAAATTATTATTTTCTGAAAAGATGAATTTACTACCACATTTTCTGATTCATGTGTTAAACTTATTTCATTAAAAAGTAGTAAAGTTTGGGCTACTATTAGTTTAGTGAAACAAATTACTACCATCAAGTTAAACTATGCAAACTTTAGTCCAAATAAAATTTGCTAAATTTTTATTGGTTGTAAATAAAGGTGCTGTAATAATGCTGTTCTTTCTGAATTAGGTTGATTCCCACTTTAATTGTCATTTCTTAAAAATACAATCAATTTTTGGCTTCATATCATTAATATGGACAGTGAAATTATGGTAAAGAAACCATACAATGAAACTTTAACTTGCCTAATGGTTTTTGTAGTAAAATAAAAGTGTTATTAGGTAAACTTGGTTTTCAGCATGTCTGTGATAATCAGAATACTATGTCAAAGACAAAGTGACTTTTTTGATTTCAAAAGAAATTAGAAGAAAAAAGCTCTTCTTTGTGACTCTAATAAAGATAATCATGGTAATAAACTAAGAACATATCGCAAAGTTAAAAATAATTTTGAATCAGAAAAGTATCTCCTACTGGACAAAAGTGTTCTATCTAAAATGGTAAAAATCAGAATTAGTAATAGCAAATTACTAATAGAAGTTGGTAGATATACTAGAACACCTTTAGAACAGATAATTTGTCCACTTTGCAAGGATGGAATTAATGATCAATTCCATTTCCTAATTAAATGTAAAGCGTTAGAATGTAATAGAAATGTACGCACTCTTTTGTAATTTAAGTGATATAGTTCCATCTTTTGTTAATATGTCTTAACAAGATAAGTTTAGTTTTATTTTGAAAAGTAATGATACGGACATTAGTACATATATGTAACTGGAATAAGCGATATGTATGATTCGAACATTCATTTAAAGCACACATAATGTTGTTAAGACCTGTTATTGTATTGAAGCTTATTGTAATGGCTTGAAATAATATAGTATAAATAATACCTCTAAACAATGTAGATATAAAATATGCGGCCCTTATCGTTAGAAAAATATGTCTCTGTTTATTTTTTATTTTTTTGTATTTTGTAAATGTCAGATGGTATCATTTCTGTATTGGAATTTACACCAATAAAATTATTTGATTTCATTGCAAACAATTTTGTTTTAATTATCTTCTGCTTCAATTTTCGTATGTTATTCCTACCTGTAGTAATGAATTCATATGCTTCATTTTGGTGGGAAGACTTCCAGGGAACTTCCCCATTTTTTTTTCGTATGAAAGTTGATCATTGAAATTTTCATTTGTATTTCTCATAAACATCGAATGATGAATAATTGTAAAACTTCATAGAACCAAGTAAAATTCCCAAAATTTATTAGCCTAGTTCAAGACAATTTTGCTTGATTCAGGTACACTATCGTCCCTTGTAAACGATTGTACGGTCATCTTTTTTAATTATTTCCGTGTTATTTGTTATATCCGTTTCTACTTTATGATACTTTCGATTTTTTTGGTTCTTGTTATTTATGTCTGTCTAAATGTTTTGCTCTGTAAATAGGTATTCATTATAAAATGGCGGGTTAAAATCTATAATTAAATTCTTCAGAGACTGAACCTGATTACGTCAATCTTGTTTGGCATATTCCGATTAGTATTTTCACAAGGTACTATCAGTTGACAGGTGCCCGTCCGTAGTTCCCAGGTTCGAGTTGACCAGTCTTCAGTTTACAGTATAGTTTTACCGATAATTTACCTCTTTTTCAATAACTTTAACACGAACTTTTTCAGAACATGGAGAATACATAGAGAATATTATATGGCATTTTCAATATCACACCTGTATCAACCCGAGACATCAATATAATCACGAGAGCTCTGCTCGAGGGATTATATTGGTTGAGGGTTGAAACGGTGTGTGATATTGAAAATGCCATATCATATACACTTTATTATATACTTACTAGTATTTCAGATTTGTTATCACTAAGATATCTGTTGATACTGCACTGAAACTGTTTTAACGAGTCAGGTTCGTATTCTTCTCCGTCCTTTTTCCTGGTTGACATAAAAAATCTAGCCAAATAGCTGTCCAAAACAATCTTTGTCAATTCCTCCAACGCACTCTGTTCGTCATTGTTTGTTTGTAAAAAATCTTTAAAACTGTTAATATCACTTTGTGTTTTTCTGACAATGTTCTTATTTCTCATAGACTCGGTAGGAATATCATTAACCTACTCTTTTTTTCGAAATCTACAAGGGTGTCTTTAACGTTCAAGAGATATGGCTCTCTCTTAACACGGGTCAGCCATTTATCGTCCCCTTCCGACGGACTATCATCGTTTCCTCAAGACTATACTCGCAGATGGTGTCAAGGGAGAGCCGAAAATTGAGTTCCTGAAATTTTCATCCCAAACAGGACTCGAACCAGGAACCTTTGTGTTAGTAGTCCGATGCACTAACCACTACACCACGGCCCTCAACAAAGTTTGCTACATCACTGACCACCGTCAACATCGTCCATCTTTGAAAAAGTAGCGTTATGACGTAATGACGTGACGTCATACAGATTAAAGGTGTGATAAAGCCTTTGCAGCCGTGCTGACATCGATATCATCACGGGTTGCTGATACAGCAAGCTTGCTAATGATTGTATTACACATATTATTTATCTGTATTTACTACTAAGTATATAATAAATCATAGTATTTTAATCTGTACATTTTTATCAGGTCTTTTATTTAACGTTTTAATTAGGTTTTGAATTTTCAAATGTGTTATCCTCGGCGATCATTCAAGATATCGCACCTGGGGAGTAACATTGGTACTGTTTTACAGCTTACCAGAACTACTTTATTATATCTTGTATTATTTCGAAATTGCTCATATATCCATTCTTACAACCTATGGTAATGATAAAACATTTGTGTCCGTTTATTGTTTCTGTTTTTTTTTTTGTTGGCTAGCACAAGATCTTAATAGCCTTTTATTGTATTGTTATCATTATTTCCTCATGCATTGTTATTACAGGAACTGCATACCTTGGATGTTTCGAAGACAGTAATAATAGAATCTTGCGAGGAAAATATTTACAGAATTGGGACTACCAAACAAACCCGTTTATGACGGTAGAACACTGCGTGTCATCCTGCGATGCTTTAGATTCCGATTATGCTGGTCTTGAGGTATAATATGAAATTTTTATAGAAGCATAAATTCTATAAAGCCACGTTGATCTGTTAGTTGACATTGTAGTTGTTGTCTTAGATAAGAATACATATTGCAGCCCAAAACAAATTTTATTTCCATGTATGAACTCTTCTAAACTCATTCGGTATTCAAGAGGTTGCAGCTGCTACTCAGTATTTTCAACTGGTCTCCAGTAGACGATGAACCAGGATTTTGTCAATAAAAAACCCCAACGTTAATCTGATGGTACCAAATCCTTGTTGACAAATATTCCTTATCAACTTCACAAATAATACATGATAGTTTTGAAGTATACGTTCTTTGTACTGACGTTGTTAGTTATTCTAATTCCGTGTTCTTTATTTTGTCTTTGTATATTTTTAAGCTTAACTGTTTATTCAGTTGTTCGTATCCTCCTTTTCCGTGGCTCGGTATATATACATCCCGTTATTGTGTTATAATGCTTCGGAAATTTTTTGTTTTCCGTTTTTACATTACTGCGTATTTTCTTTGTCTGTAGAGTTTATACATGCCATTTGTGTGTTTCTTTGTAGATAAAGGTGTCTGTTTTTTTTTACAAGATTGTGTGTCTGTTTTTTTTTAAAAGATTGTAACAAAATAGTGACTGAGGTTCCCTAATTTAATACATTTTTACCTATTCAGTCCGAATCCGTTTGTTTAGCTCATACAGTGTTGACAATATAATGTTAGAGGTTAAGCTTCCTTTATTAACCATGTTTAGTCCAGCATTATCTACACACGGAAATGAATGTCCAATGTCAGAAATATGCAAATTGTTTTCCATTTTTTTGATAAGTTTAAGTAAATTGTTGAAGTACTCTCCGTTTTGTATTTTATTGGGAGTTCGGTGTTTTTGTTATTTAACATTTTTTATTGTTAAGCTGATATTAATCACAAAAAATAATTTTTTGTATAAATTCTGTTCAAATTAAGTGCATGTTTTAATCGCTATTTTGTTTGTTTTCATATCTAGTAAGTGGCAAAGAAAGACATTTAGATAGTACATTATTGCTAGTTACTCTAGGCGCACAATCCGATTTTAATGTGAACATCAACAATGTTTTTTTTTTCTCACTCTAATACCTTGGCAAAAAAGATAAAGGCAACATTAGTATAAGAAAAAGGAGAAAGATCCTAAAAGTATTTTCTCAACTTAGAAACTAAGAACTTTGTTAATAAAACAATTCCAAGACTAGTCCATAATGAAGGTTGTTTAATAAACAAACAAGAACATATTTTATTGGAAGTTAAAAACTTCTTTAAGGATTTATATTCAAAGAAAGGTATAATAAATAGTGTTGATCTAAATGAGGAAATTCCATTTGCAGACGTTCCTAAGTTAACAAATGAAATAAGGGATACCCTTATGGGAAAAATCTCCTATTCAGAATAAACAGCTGTTATTAAAAGAATTAAAAGTAACAAACCAGTGAGTTTTAATTCTTTTGGATAGATTTAGGTAAATTTGTTCTTAGATCAATCAACTATGGGTATAATATGGGTGAAATGTCAGTATCAAAAAAAGAGGGATAATAACTTGTATACCAAAGGGAGATAAACCAAGACAATATATGAAACACTGGCGACCAATAAGTCTTTTAAACACAATATATAAACTTGGGTCTAGCTATATCGCAGAGCGTTTGAAGTCTATTTTATCACTTTTGATAAGTAATGATCAATCCAGGGTTCATTCCTGGAAGATATATTGGTGAAAATACTAGACTTAATTAATTTATGAAATATTATTGTATACAGAAAAAAATGATATACCTGGTATTCTCCTCCTTATTGATTTTGAAAATGCGTTTGATTCAATTTCTTAGAGTTTTTTTGAAAGTGTATTAGACTTTTTAATTTTGAACCTTTTATAAACATTGGACCACTACTTTTTATACCAAAATTCAATCTGCAGTAACTCAAAATTGCACTCTCTAAGATTTTTTTGAGATTCAGAGGGGATGCCGACAAGGGGATCCGATCCCCTGTCATCTAATATATTTTTACTTTGTGCAGAAATACTTGGTATACTTATACAAAATAATGACAAAGTTAGGGACGACATCAAAAGTTCAATGTAGAATAAAAAACTTAATTCACATAGTTTTTTCGCTGACCCCCCTACCCCCTTCTTAACTTAATTTGGGAATAATTGATAAACCTATGTTTGGATATATGTAAAATCAATTTTAGATTAACAAAACTTGCAGCAATGTTGACCCCCCCCCCCCAAACTATTTGATTTTTTTTTTATCCAACATCGATCTTTTGATGTCGTCCCTTAAAGGAATCACTATAGATGACTCAGAGTATCTCATCACAATATGCAGATGATACCTCTCTTATACTTGATGGATCACCTAAATCTTTGGATTCATCTCTTCGTACTCTAGATAAATATGGAGATTTATCAGGTCTTAATATAAACTTAGACAAGACCAAGGTTGAATGGATTGGGAAGAAAAGTTTAGCCAAGAAACTATGTGTGTTTAATGGGGATTGGAGTGGGGTTCCAGCAGATTTACACTTTTTGACATAAATTTCTTAATGGATATTAGTGAAATTGAAAATTTAAACTATAACCCGAGGTTGAAAGAAATCGAAAAAAATACAAAAACTTGGACTAATCAAACACTCTCACCAATTGAAAAAAAATAACAGTTATATAAACATTTATAATACCAAAATTAAACCATCTATTCCTGTCCATACCTAGTCCAAATAGCACAAAGCTAAAAAAAAAAAATACTGAAAAAATATTTTCCTTTATCTGGGATAACAAACCAGATAAAGTCAATAGAGACACCTTATCCAAACCACACTGCTAAGGAGGACTTAAAATGATAAATATTGAAAACTACATAAAAGTTCTTAAGTTAACCTGGATAAGAAGAATTAATAGAAATAATTCAAAACTAGTGAAACTATTCCTCTTTTCAGATTTTTTTGGAAATGCAATTTCTTGGTCCTTATAAAAAGTTTAATAATCCATTTTGGAAAGTATTGGATGCTTGGCAAGATCTTCAAAATAACTCTCAAATTAACACATGCCCTTCATTGAAGAATGATGGAATAAAGATTGGTAACCATTCAATTTTTGTACAGAAAGGAAAAAAGAAACCAGCCCAGACTTTTAATTTTACCTTTCGGTATATTGATGATGTACTGTCTCTTAATAGTAATAGATTCAGTGATCACTTACATTTAATATATCCAAGTGAACTCAAAAACAAATGAAAATGATATAAAAAACTTAATACTTCTGTTTACAAAATTCTACATTTATAAAAGCAAACTATCTATGGAACAAACCAATAAAATAGCACAAAAAATATTTGAAAGAAAACTTATCAATAGAAATAATATATTCTAAAAAAAACCAAATTACTCAGTAGGGCAGAAAACTGCTGGAACTCCTGGACTCTTTTACTTTCATAAAAACCAAAAAACAGATAGACTCTACATATAATGTATATATATTTCATATCCAAACAGCCTCTGTCTTAAAATCATTTTCTGCAATTGTTATGATATTGTAATTATTATATTTAATTATGTTGGTCTAATCTGTGTTGTTTGGCCTGATAGTTGTTTACAAAATAATCTTATAACTGTGCAGTTTAGAAATCCCTAGAACAATCACAGAACGATTGGAACTTTCCATTTGACTTACATAATGATTCCAGAATGATCCTAATAAAAGATGCGTTATTTAAACTTCTACATTTTCCTAGAAACTTCCGTTGTTACTTTCTAGGATGTTCTAGAAATGTCCGTGACAATTATATATATACAGACACTAAAGTTAAACTCTCAGACTTAGACATTGATAGACATTAGCATTCACAGCATTTGGATTGACGTTTTTATTCTACAAACAACATCATACTAGATTGTGACCTTAGTAATGGACGTAATATTCAGATTGGATTCCGAGAAGATTTCCGGATACAGATAAAGATTAAAGATTGGACTCTTATTTTGACAGTTAAGTTGACAGTTATATTTGTGTAAAACTTCTTGTAAACTTTTGTATAATAATTCTTAAACTGATTTGTGTCTTTTGTTGTCTACAATTTAAAGGTGATTTTGGCCGTAACACAATGTATCAAACAGCTGTGTCTATCAAATATATTATATATCTTATGTTTAGTGTATATAACTATTATGCATACAAATGTGTATAACTTATTATGTTCATGTGCAAATAAGAAAAAAATGAAATTTAATATAAAAAATAATATCTACACTATTAAACGAGAAGACCTCATTTTGTGTGTCGCTCTCTTCCTTCCACGATAAATTAATCATCATGCCTCTGTGTTCTAAAGGTAACATGCATAGTCGCATTTGCCATCCATTCTTTTGATTGTTCAGATTGAGATATATTTGGAGAAAAACGACAAAAAGGAGTCCGGATATTGATTCCGACATCCGACTGACTTTTAGTCATGGATAAGACTTCCGGTTTGAAACATCCACAAGTACAACCAATCGTATGATAGATAACAAAAATGAAAAATAGATACGCCAATGAGAGCGTTCTCCATATCATGGTGTTTAGATCTGAAGAACCACAACTATTATATCTCCTTAGACAGGACAATTATTTTTTATTGTTTTATCTACACGTAAACTACGATTATACTACTTTAATATATAGAGACTGTATTATGTCTACTGTTTTCTTTGAAATATTTACTATTTAAAAGGGGTCATACCAGCTGCATATAATTGAAATAAGTAAAACATGTGGAAACAAGAATGTGTCCGTAGTACACGGATGCCACATCGGCACTATATTTACTGAGTTTCGAGTTGATTGGACTTAACTTTATCAAAAACTACCTCTACCAAAAACTTTCAACTGAAGCGGAACAGACGGATGGACAAACGAACGAACGAACGAACAAACGAACGAACGCACGGACGCACAGACTAGAAAACATAATGCCCATAAATGGGGCATACAAATTTATTGTTGAAAGTGAAAGTAGTGATTTGGCAAAAATGAAAGTAGGGTAGAGATTAGAAGGAGGCAGGACCTTTTTCGGGACGTCGGGATCGATTGTTTTAAAGTTCGGAATTTGGGGCTTGGTCCTTACGGGATTTCGGGATATGAATTTCTTTAAATTCTGCATCTCGGGTTTCATGTTATTAAGCCCAGGATTTCGGGATCAGGACCCCTCCGACCACCCCTCAAATTAGCCTTAGTCGGTCTTAATCATTTATACAAGATTCATATCCTACCATTGGCACGTTAATAAGGCTCTTAAAAGAAAATGGATTGTCTTAGAAGCATATTTTATTCAGTAGACTAATAATGGTCTTTATTTAAGTAGTTACATTTATTTCATGTTTGAAGCGGTGCAAATTTTAAATTTAATTTGACTTTTACCAAAAGATGCATTGTAGTAAAGAAGAATAATTGTGGTCTGAGAACAGAAACACGAAAATAATTGAATTTAACAGAAAGGAAACAAATATCCGACTTTGGAAAAAGGGAGAGGGCTTTTGATGTCTTTTATGAAATTCTCCATACATGATATCTTTTACCAAAAATCATCCTACAACAGTTCACAAGCTGTATATGGCCGCGATTTCGCGGGTGTGTTCTAGTATATATTTATTTTTTCAAAACCTGTGCATTTGTTATACTAGATTATTATTGTAGGTATAATACTAACAAAAACTAACAACTGTATAAATATGTTATTTACTAATGTTAACGAGAACGGGATAAGGAACCGGTACTTGATGTTTTAAACTAACAAATGTTCAGATTTCAATAAAATATGATAAATTAAAAAATAACATTGGTATTCCGTTTTCAGATGTCGATAAATAAACCGTTTTTTGAATTCCTTGCACAAGATAGTTAAAGTTTCAAATTCTCACTGTAACGTCGAAGTGTATAGTGAACACTATACTCTGTAAATATTGGTAGCTTAGATAACACAAACAGTCGTTCAACCAATCTTTTTAGAAATTGATCTACATGTTAATACGGAAGTATTTTCTTTTTAATCCAGTTTTAGTTACGAATACTTCTTAGTTAATCAGAACGAAACAAAACAAATGAAAAATCTATACGGCTGATGTGAAGGAGAGCAAGAAATAAATAGATGAACGATGTTTTATTTTTTTGCAATTGGAGAAAAAATAGAGTCTTGGTATTTATGTACTATTTTTCAAAAAATAAAGCTCCCATAATAATTGGACATCTGTTGATTTTAAACTAATATAACGCGTCTAATAGCCCATCGCACATCAACGAAAAGACCATCGCTATTCACGTGACCATTGCGAAATCCGAGTACTTCATAATAATTCAATTTGACCTTGAAAAAATCAACATATATGACCCAACCCGGAATTATGCGATCTTATAGACAAATATAAACTTACTCCTATTGGTAAATGCTATATATAAGATAATTATTGTCGTGCAGTCAGATATACAACAAAAGAGGATTCATCGAATTCTGGGTGATCCAGTATTCCTTGACTGAGAGCATTTTCATCAAGTCATGACTTTAACTTATCTGCTATTTTCAGAATACCAGTACATATTGATTAGACTACTTTTCTTTATCTCAAAATCTAAGATATACGACCAAGTTTGCTGTTGAAAGTCTGTTCTCATCATATTCACAACAAACTACCATGCCAGTCGAATCAAGGAGCTACTAGTATACGAAAAGAAAATTTCTTTTAAAATTGACTTCGATATTTTGAACTGCAATTATAAAAACTGTATAGTCGTCCGATTATGAAATCTCTGTAATAGACATACAGACTTTTTTGATATATTTGTTTTCTATACATTATTTGACTATTCTATGAAAAACAATAACTCCTGTATGGTGTTCGTTTAGTTCTTTTGTCATATTTGTCCAACCGTTTTTGCTCATTTAGATTTTATAAACATGTTAACACAGTTAATGTTTTTTTCTGCATTTGTTTCAACAAATGTGTAAAAACGTAATGATGCATCAAACCTTTTAAAAGTACCTTCTTGTTATTACAAGAGACTTTAAATTCTAAATCTGACTAGATTACTCAAATATATCTTATTAAAGCACCTGTCTGTCGACCACGTTTTTCAAATAGACTTTTCAAGTCAAGAGCTTCTTATTCAGTGGTTGTCTTTGTTTATGTGTAACATTTTTGTTTTTGGTTTATTTTTTGTACATAATTAGGCCGTTGGTATTCTCGTTTCAATTGTTTTACAATTATAATTGCGGACCTTTCATAGCTGGATATGTAGTAAGGGCTTTGCTTATTGTTGAAGGCCCTATGGTTACTTATAGTTTTAAATGTTTGTATCATTTAGTCTCTTGTGGATAGTTGTCTCCTTGACAATCATACCACATCTTCTTTTGAATGTTTTCACTGCTTCTAAAATATATCTTCTATCTCATCAAAAATGATTCCGCTCATTACGAAATATTTTCAAGTTTGAGTTTGGTTTGAAAAACCTACATTGATCAGCAGGAGAAATGGTATACATGTATATATTAATCGATTCTGAACACAACTAAACTTATTCTACTTATGTTTAAAAATAACATTTTCAAAGCTACGTTTTGGCCATTGTTATATCATAGTTCGTTTCTGTGTGTGTAACATTTTTACGTTGTGTTTCCGTTGTGTCGTTTATTTTCTCTTATATTTTAGTGTGAATTCATATTACGATAAGACGTGTCACGGTACTTTTCTATTCCAAATTTATGTATTTGGTTTTGATGTTATATTTGTTATTCTCATCGGATTTTGTCTAATGCTTAGTCCGTTTCTGTGTGTGTTACATTTTAATGTTGTGTCGTTCTTCTCCTCTTATATTTAATGCGTATCCCTCAGTTTTGGTTTGTTACCCCGATTTTGTTTTTTTTCCCATAGATTTACGAGGTTTGAACAGCGGTATATTACTGTTGCCTTTAATTATCAAATTGACAAATGTCGATTTTTGCTGATACGCATTTCTATATAGCTACTTTCAAAAGGTTTAATAAAAACAACACAAAAAACGATTTTTTTAACAGATATTGACAACTTTTAGCGATTAAATATTGTTATGAGTAGTAGGGTAAAGCCGATTCTGCCTCACACATGCAGAATCCTGCATAGAAATCCCCACCTCGAGGACAAAATGCAAACAGACGGCATTCCTATTGAGTATAGGGTAAATACAAGAATTATGTCTTTCGTACAGAGCATAAGTCAGTCTCCACAGGAAAGTGGGGATAAGGACACCTTAAAGGGAAGGATGTCACAGGTTGAAATAAATAAAAGGATGGAATCCAATAGTGATAACATGGATCGCTATCAGGATTTCTTTCTGGAGAATGAAGAAGATTTGGAAGAAAGCACCCCAGCCCCAACCCCTCAAAGGCAGCAGCAGTGCTGTGATGCCCCCAACCTGACGCAGATGGATGAGCATACCCAGATGTGTCAAAATTGCGGTGCGCAGTTCACCAAGCCGCGATTTGAGCATCAACCAGATGGGGAGCAGAAGACCACCTGCGGTTATCCACTGAAAAGGAAGAAGGGGCAGCTCTGCAAGAGCAAGCCCGGGAAGGATGGCCTCTGCTGGAGGCATAGCAAGCAGGAGGAGGAGATCATCCCAGTCGAGGGTAAGATGGTGGTCAAAGAGACCATGAAGACCCTACGTCAAATAGCTAAGGACGAGGGTCTGAGGGGGATCAGCAGGAAGAACAAGAAGGCCTTGGTGAAGTTCATCGAGGAGAAAACCGCCCGTAAATTTCCCCGCCAGGAAGTCCTCAGCAAGAAGCAGCTCAAAGCACTGGCAAAGAATCGTGGTCTCACCAAGTACTCTCAGCTCAAGAGAGACGATTTGAACCATTTGGTCGAAGAAGATATTAAAAACGCCCCAGTCGAGGATGAGATCAATGTCACCGATAGACGTCAAGCACTGAATGGTGTATTTGGCACGGTCGTTATCGAACCCGCGAAGCAGCACGACGTGGCCACTTTTCTAAAGGTAAGTCGAAGCACCGTCACCACAACCATCTCCGATGCGCTCGCCCAAAAGAAGGGATTGAAGGTGAACTTAGTGCTTCTAGCAGAGCTGGTGAAGACCGACCCAGCGACTGGGGAAAATAAATACGTCACTCCCTACTTTCGATCAGCCCAAGCTATCCTCACCCAGTCATCTGACCTCGAATTAGAAATCGACTTCATGATGGGGAAGGTCAAGGAAAATATGGCAAAGTACATGCGGGAAGGGAGTGGGTGGACATTGGGACACGTCGAGAACCTAGAAATTCACCTCAACCAATTCAACCCGCTCAAAGGGGCTTCCTTCATACCGACTCCATCAGCACTCGCGAAAAAGAAGGCCATCATCAACGTGCAGAACAAGGATCAGGAGTGCTTCAAGTGGGCTATCCTCTCCGCGCTTCATCATGAGGAGGTGGATCAGAAAAATACTAATCGCCCCAGTCAGTACGTGAAGTGGGAGGATGATCTAAAATTTGAAGGCATCGATTTCCCAGTCTCACTCAGGGCGATCGATAAATTCGAGAGGTGTAACGTAGATCTCAACATCAACGTTTACGGCTACGACGGGCTGAAGAAAGGCGAGGATGGGGAAGAAGATCTTCAGGTATATCCCCTCAGAATATCCAAAAATACGGGCATGCGGCACGTAGATCTTCTCTTCCAAACCAGCGATAGCAAGCAGCACTACTGCTGGATCAAGAGCCTTTCACGACTCCTAGGCTCTCAAATCTCAGAGCATGGTCACGAACTCTTCTTCTGCCGAAGATGCCTCAACCATTTTTCCAGGCAGGATATCTTGGACGAGCACATGGAATATTGCAGTCGGAAGGATGCCGTCAGAATCGTGATGCCGGAAGAAGAATCCTTCGTCGGCTTCCATAATCACAAAAAGATGATGAGAGTCCCCTTCGCGATCTACGCGGATTTTGAGTGCTTCACAGAGAAGCTCGACACCTGCCAGCCGGATTCATCACACTCCTACACGAAGGCCTACCAACTTCAGCGACCCTCAGGCTTTTGCTATCACATAAAGTACGCCCACGGCGACTACAAAGATCCGGTCGTCTACTGCGGAGAGGATGCAGCCAAGAAATTCGTGCAGTGCATCGAGGAGGAAGTGCGGGCCATCGCCAAACTATACAAGGAGAAAAAGCCTATGGAGATGACCGACGACGATAAGGCGAACTTCGAAGCAAGCACGCACTGCCACATCTGTGGGGATGCATTGGGAGGGGATAAGGTTCGGGACCATGACCATCTCACCGGGAAATATCGCGGCGCAGCACACAACCAGTGCAATCTGGATTTCCAGCTCCCGAAGCACGTCCCCATCTTTTTCCACAATTTGAGCGGATATGATGCTCACATCTTCGTCAAGGAGCTTGGATTCTCTGAGGGTAAGATCAACGTCATCCCCAATACCGACGAGAAATATATCAGCTTCTCCAAGCAGGTGGATAATTTGGAGATGAGATTCGTCGATTCGTGCAGATTTTTGCTCAGCTCGTTGGATAATCTAGCCAAGAATCTCACACCTGACCAATTCAAGACCGTGAAAGCAAGGTTTGGTGATCGTCACGAGCTGATGATTCGGAAGGGAGTTTTTCCCTACGAATATATGGATGGACCGGCCAAGCTGGAAGAGACTTATCTCCCGCCCAAAGAAGCCTTCTACAGCACGCTCTCCGGAGAGGATATTAGTGACGAGGACTACACGCACGCTCAGAAGGTCTGGGAGGCCTTCGAGTGCAAGACTCTGCGCGATTATCACGATCTTTATCTCGAGACCGACGTGCTTCTGCTGAGTGATATCTTCGAGAATTTCAGGGATATCTGCCAGACTCACTATGGGCTTGATCCTGCCAACTACTACACATCCCCCGGCCTTTCCTACGACGCCGCCCTCAAAACCACTGGGCAAAGATTGGAGCTTCTTTCCGATCCAGATATGCTGATGATGTTTGAGCAGGCGACCAGAGGAGGGGTGGCCATGATCTCTCACCGCTACGGCAAGGCCAACAACCCCTATATGAGCACGTACGACGCTTCCCAGCCCACCAAGTATCTCACCTACCTCGATGCCAATAATCTTTACGGGTGGGCGATGTCGCAGCCTCTTCCCACGGGAGACTTTGAGTGGGTGGAGCCAGAGGAGATTGGGGAGATCCTGGAATATCCCGACGATCACGAATATGGTGCCATGATAGAATGTGATCTCGAATATCCACAGGATCTTCACGACGCCCACAACGACTATCCTCTCGCCCCCCAGAATGTGGAGATCGACAAAGTCCGGAAGCTAGTGCCTCATCTAGGCAAGCGTGAAAAATATACGCTCCACTATCGAAATCTAAAGATGTATTTGGAGATGGGCATGAAGCTTACGAAATGCCGTCGGATCATCAGGTTCAAGCAATCCCCATGGCTCAAGCACTACGTAGATCTGAATACTGCTCTCCGCGCCAAAGCCAAGACCGACTCCGAGAAGGACTTCTTCAAGCTCATGAATAATTCGGTCTTCGGCAAAACAATGGAAAATATTCGGAAGCACGTCGACGTCAGGCTCGTCACCACCGAGAAGCAGGCCCTGAAGCTCGTGGCCAAGCCCAATTTCGATCGTCGCGTCGTCTTCACTGAGAATCTGGCAGCCGTCCACATGAAGAAGACGAAGCTGAAGTTTAATAAGCCGATCTATCTAGGAGCCTGCATCTTGGATATTTCGAAGCTCCTCATGTACGATTTCCACTATGGATTCGTGAGGAAGATGTACGGCGATAAGGCTCGGCTGCTTTTCACCGACACGGACAGCTTGGCCTATGAGATCCAGACCGACGATTTCTACAAGGATATTTCTCCACACGTCGAGGCAAAATTTGATACGTCAAATTATCCCATCGAGCATCCTTCCACCATCCCCACCGGCAAAAATAAGAAAGTCCTCGGGATGTTCAAGGACGAATGCGGCGGGAAGATCATGACCGATTTCGTGGGGCTCCGGGCGAAGCTATACGCCTTCAAGATGGACGACGGTCAGGCCACCAAGAAGGCGAAGGGAGTCACCAAGAGCGTCATCAAGCGCAGCATCGCCTTCGACGACTACAAGCGATGCCTCGAGACTCAGCAGGAGATCCGCCGACCGATGAGCATCCTCCGCAGCCATCTCCATCAGATCTACGCCGAGGAGATCAACAAGATCGCTCTCTCCGCCAAGGACGATAAGCGCCATATCCTCCCGGACGGCATCAGCACCCTTGCCCACGGACATTATCGAATCACTCACGGCGCCCCGCACTTAAATAAATGAGCAGCATACGAGTGCATGACATCCTCCTCCCCCACAAGCCCCTCTCGGATGCAGAGCTCGAGGATGCTGCCTCTGCCCTGGGAATATCTCGATTCAGAGGAATATTCATGCGCGATGGCCTACCACCCGCCCCACGACCCATCGAATGTGGCATCCTGAATCACGACGACTTTCATGGCCCCGGCACGCACTGGACATGCTGGCATAAGCGCGAAGGACTCAAAGTCTACTTCGATCCTTACGGCCTGCCTCCGCCTGACGAGATGGTAGGCTATCTGCGGCCGGAGATTCGATATAATACCGATGAGCTCCAGCGGCGCGGCGACGTGGTCTGCGGACACTTTTGCTTGCACGTATTGAAGCTCCTTTCGGAAGGTCGGACGCTCGAGGATGTGATCTTCGGACTATAGATAAATGGATAAGTTTGGATCTCACTCGAGAAAGCGCATGCCCATCTGGCGGATGCTCCAGGATCTCGATATGAACGATAATCGGATCACCAGTCTGGGATTGCCGAGGGATAGCTCAGACGCGGTCACGAAGCGATGGGTCAATCTCCAGCTAAAGGATGGCGTGAAAGCCATAGATGAGCTAGAGGTGGAGCTTGGTGCGACTCAGAAATCCATCGAGGCAGAGAAGAAGCGTCTGGATCGCATCGAGAAAGAGATGGTAAAGTGCTTACCCACGGCTGGCGGTGAGATGAATGGTGATATAGATATGAGGGGGCATGCCATTCGAAATCTATCAAAAGGGACGGAAGCAGGCGAGCCAGTCACGAAAGGATGGTATGCAAAGAACTGGCAGAAGCTGGTTGCAAATATGCAGGTAAAGATAAACGCCGCGGAATCTAAATATAAAACCCTTGAAAATCAGATGTTCGTCAACCAGGAAAAGATTGATGCCCTTGAGACTTTTATCAAGCTGAAGCATCACACAACTGATAGGGTCGGTGAGTGATTTGACCGATTATGAAAGAACGATCGATGCAATCAAGAAAGTGCTCCCACGACGGGGCTAATCCTCTTTCAAGACTTTCTGGTCTCCCTTGATCGAGACCGGAAAGCCTGCTTGGATCATTGCAAGTCGGACTCCTTGATCCAGGAGTTGAATTCTTTGGGATACCCTCTCCACTTGACGTAGATTTCCTTCGTCCCTCCCCGGGTCCGCCGGCGTAAGACTTTCTCGATGCGATAGATATCCTGGTCGGTGCGCTGAAGCTCGGGCTCGTAGAAGGATCCCTTGATTTCCTCACCCTCGTAGTCTTTGAGACGATAGGTGGGCGGCTGCGTCGCTAGGGTCTGGGAGATGGTAAAGACCTCCTCCGTCCAGCGTGGAGTATATCCTTTCTCGAAGGTGCCCTTCTTCTTGGTGATTCGGACCTTATCGCCGACGTCGAATCGCCGTGGCTGCATGGGTGGGAGATCTCCGTAGAGATTCCAGAAGACCTTAGCCTCGTGCTCTTTCTGGCTGGCGGCGGTGGGGGTCATCTTGATGGATCGATGCTTGGTGGTATTATACTGGCGGACGAGATCCTCCAAGACGGGAAGGTAGGCTCGCGTGGAATTGGCCGAGAAGTATTTGAACATCTTCTCCTTCATGGTACGATTCCAGCGCTCCACCACGCTCGATTTCTCTTCATTCTCCGTGGAGTAGAGCTCGACGCCGTGCTTCCGGAGAAGATCCTTCATCTCGCGATTATAAAATTCTGTGCCCTTATCGGTCCATAGCTTCTCGGGCGTGCGATCCTTGAAGACGGTCCGGAAGGCATCTCGCACCGTGGCGCCTTTCTTATCCTTGAGCGGCACCAACCAGCCGTACTTGGAGAAGACGTCGATGATGCTCAAGAGGTATTTGAAGCCTCGGTTATCGCGGGAAAAGGCGCTCATATCTACGAGATCGGCAGCCCAAGTATCATCCACCCCACCTACCACCACGCGACGCTTCTGAAATTTACGTCGGACTGGCTTATGCAGCTCTTCGGCTAGCTCATCCGACCACCGGACTTTTTTTTTTCCCCCACGCCTAGTCCAAATCGTGCTTTGGTACCGATGATGGGTCTGACGATACCACGCTCGAAGCGCTCGCGTGCAGTGGGATTGGGGATGGCATCGAGGGAGGCTAGCATCGTCTTATCGCAGATCGAATTGCGTGCGACCGTATCCTTATGCTTGGCATAGCAAAGATCGTGGCGATAGGCGGCCTCATCGACTCGATTGATGGGCCTCGACCAAGGTTTGGGGGTGCCGTCGGCATTGAGTCGCTGGCTGAGTCTGGTCCCTGGACCGGTAAAATTATGCCCCGGCAGATGCATCTCGACGGGCAGACGATTGATCATCTTATTCATGAGTCCGGCGCCCCTCTCCGTCTTGATGAATTGCGACTTTCGCGTGCCGCACTCGGCGCAGGTCCCTACCTTCCGCCGCCGCCGTCCGTCATCGCTCGTGATCACGGCACGATTATTCGTCTCCGTCTTCTTCTTGCACTTCAAGCAATACATTCCCATTTTATATAGATAAATGGACGTTGAAGACCTTACCTACGATGAGCCCGCCGTAAGTCGTCGGCATAATCACTATCTCCTCCCGCAGCGATCCATCCGAGGTCTGATCATCGGGAAGTCAGACTGCGGCAAGACGACGCTGCTGAATAACCTCCTCTTGCGCGATGGGTGGCTCGATTACGATCGCCTCTACGTCTTCGGAAAATCGCTCCACCAGCCCATCTATCAGCTACTGCAGCGGGCTCTTGGGAAAGGATTTTCGAAAGACGATATCCGCGACCTTCTCTCCATCAAGGATCGCTATCCCCACTCTTTGGTCGACGTGGTGCAGGCGATGAAGCCACCACCCAAGCCTGGCGGTATCGAACCCTTCTTCTTCGAGGAGGCGAGCGACGTGCCCGATCCCCGAGAGCTCGATCCCACCCGCAAAAACCTCATGGTCTTCGACGACTTGATGCTGAGCAAGCAGAGCAAGTGCGAAGACTACTACGTGCGCGGTCGTCATAATAACGTGGACTGCTTCTACCTCTGCCAAAATTACTTCAAGCTCCCGCGGCAATCGATCCGGGAGAATGCCAACTTCATCTGCCTCTTTGAGCAGGATGCCAAAAATCGCGATCATATCCGCCGGGACCATTGCGGCGATCTCACCCCGGCTCAATTCGATGCCCTATGCGATCACTGCTGGGCCAAGCCTCACGGATTCATGACCATAGATCTCACGAGCCCCAAGACGGCTGGGAAATATCGATGCAATCTAGACGATTTCTATCGAGTCTAAGATAAAGAATGGATCACTTTCAGGAATTTTTCCTTGAGAATCAACGGGACTTGGATCTGAAGAATGCTCCGGAGTCCCCACCACGACCACCCCCTGAATGCGAGCACCAGTGGGAGCGTATGCTTATTAATGGTGAGATCCCGGGATATAGCTGCAGTCAATGTGGTGCTGAAAGATATGCTCGCCGCATCGATGATCAGGATTTCGAAGGAAGGACCTATAATTCCCACTCCAACCGCCAACCTAAGCCGCCGCCCGGACCACCGTGCAGCATCAAGACCGTCCGCGGCCATCGGTGCACGCATCCCTCCGTATCGGGCAGTGATAAGTGCAAGAAGCATTTGAATCTTTTCCCCGAGGCATGCTATCGGTGTGGTGCTCAGATCGCTCGCGGCAAAGATTTGCGTCATATCCACGACGAGATTATAGCCATACCCAAATTTGCCATCCTCTGGTCGGGCGTAAAAGTGAGGATAGTGGGGGAGTACGATATTAAAACCGCGAAGAGAATCAGCCGCGAGCCCTACTGCTCTTTCGAGTGTCTCTTAGATGCGAAGTCTCCGTATGAACTTCCTCCACGCTGGCAGGCAATATTCAAACGCTAAGGGGCGATCCATCCCTTCGGGAATCCACGGTTTTTCATCCCGCTGAGGCAGGAAGCAAAAAGCATGGGAGAATGATCGATCAAACGCTATGGGGCGATCGATCCATCGCTTAGGGGCGTTTATTCCAACGCTATGGGGCGATCAATCCATCGCTTAGGGGCGTTGGCAATGCTATAAATAAATGACGTTTATCAAGATCACCGATCCCAAGCAGCGTGAGGCGCTTGCCAAGGACTTGCAGGAGACCAAGCGCAGCATCCAAGCTAGCGATATGCAGCGTCGCCTAGATAAGATCGGACTCAGCCGCGACCTTTCCAAGATATTCAAGCCCGTGGTCGAGACGCAAAAGGAGACCGCCTCCCAGATCACCAAAAAGATCGAAGATATCCCACTCGCTCTGCCCGCCCCGGTGCCTGCCCTTCCCCCTCCTCTCCCTGCCGACGAGGACGATGACGACCAACTTGCCATCGAGCAAGCATTGAAAACTAACCTCGGTCCGCGAGCCGCCCACTATCTCCAGCTCAGTATGACTCCCCAGGCCGACCATACCTTTGGATTGCGCGTGGAAGACGATACCATCATGATCGGGAGTCTGCCCGTCACCTTCGATGGAGACGATATCTTCGTCGATGGCGAGCGCTATAAGGGTACTCCCGGCCTATGGGAGCTTATGGTCCTGAAGCATCCCAAAGATTTCGACGTGGAGGACTTGCATACCTATGGCGATATCCTGCGAGCATCTAATGTCATGTATCAAGGCAACTCTGCGCTCTCGCAGACCCCCAAGGCCAGCAAAAGCCGTAAATGGAAGGAGATCGTCTCGTATATCTATAAGCAAGATAAGTATGGGAGTGGGGTATCGACCATCTTCCTTCCCACGTGCTTCGATCAATTGCTGGACCGTCTCGATCTTTGCGCTGCCGCCTACCAGGCTGGGAATAATGGGGTGCGCAACGAAATCGTGGCCATCCTCGACGCCATGAGGAAGTCCGGTCATATCAGCAGGGATGAGTACGAGAAGCTACATCGAAAGCTCCTCTAAATAAATTTACGATGCCTTTATTAGTGAATCACGGATATCGTCGGAAGTATGCCGTCGGCGGACGAGGCCTTTTCGATACCATCGCCAATCTAGCCGGAAGGGTGCTTACCTCCTCCGCCGCCAAGACGTTGGGTAGCAAGGCCGTGAGCGCCGCCACCAATGCAGCCCTGAAAGGCGTGGAGAAAGGTGCAAGCAAGGCGGTGGACCACGTCGTTAATCGAGTGACCCGCAAAAAGAAGCCTCAAGCACCACCCATCAAGTCCAAGAGGACCTCGCAGCAGCAGGCCCGTCTCAATAATCTCATCTCGGGCGGGGGCATCGCCACCATCCACGACTTCGTCCAGCGCTATAGATAAATATATGATGGCCGATATGCTCTCTATCACCGAAGGACTAACTTTCGATGAAAGTCTCCAAGAATATCAGGTTCACGAATACGAACCTCAAGCCGGGGCGCAGCTGAATAATGCCGGTGCAGAGATACGCATCAATATCGAGACTCAGGATCTCTTCCTCCATCCCGCCGAAAGCTATCTCTTGATCGAAGGCCGACTTCAGAAGAATGATGGCACTACATATGCCGACGGCGATCTGGTATCGCTCATCCATAACGGTGTCATGTATCTCTTTCGTAGCATCAGCTACCGACTCTCCGGCCAGCAGATCGAGCACCTCAACGACCCCGGCATCGCCACCACCATGCTAGGAATGTTGACGTACCCCGACGATTTTTCCAAATCCCAAGGCCTCAACCAGCTATGGTTCAAAGATTCCACCACCGATGCCGAGGCAGATAACGTTGGATTCGCAGCGCGCCACGGATATATCATCACCAAGCCAGTCAATAAGGGATCCTTTTCCTTCTCCATCCCGCTCAAGCACGTCTTTGGCTTTGCCGAGGACTATGATAAGATCGTCTACGGATTCAAGCACGAGCTCTCCTTGGTGCGCGATTCGGATGCCAATGCCATCCTCCGAGCCGCCGCCGTCAACGACGTGGCCAAAGTAGTCTTGAGCAAGGTCTCGTGGTTCGTCCCCCACGTCATCCCGTCCGACGAAAAGAAGCTGCGGCTCTATAAGACCATCCAGAGCAAGACCAAGATCGATTGCGGATTTCGCATGAGGCAGTGCGACTCCATAGCCGTGCCCCAGACCTCGCAATTCCACTGGCGTCTGGCCGCTAAAAGTGGACGAGAAAAACCGCGATGGATCATCGTCGCCTTTCAGACTGAAAGGGGCAACGACCAGCTGCATAATGCCGCCGTCTTCGACCACTGCCGATTGCGAAATATCCACGTGACCCTCAATGCGGAGCGCTACCCCGCCGTGGATTTCAATGCCGGCTTCACCCAATGCAGGGTCGCCAGGGTCTATAAGGAGGCTGCCGAATTCCGCAAGAAATTCTATAGCATGGAAAGTCTGCTCAGCAATGGCGGTATCAATCCCTCCGACTTCATCGATCTCTATCCCCTATTCGTCATCGACGTGAGCCATCAGTCCGAGCGGCTGAAAGAGTCGACGGTGGATATCCAGATCCGAGCCGACTTCGAGCGCAACGTCCCTGCCAATACCCAAGCCTTCGCCCTGATCATCTCCGATCGAATCCTCCAATTCGAATCCGACGGCCAGAAGATGAGCGTCGTCTTCTGAGGAGGGTTAGATAAATGGATGCTTCACTTTTGCGGAAAATCGCCACCAATACCGAGCCCAAGCATGGGTTCTCCTTCATCGTCTCTGGGAACGATAGTCAGATCTTGACTCGCTTCAATCCACCCCTCCAGCTGCGCGAGGAGAAATCTTACGAGATGGCCCTCGTGAATCTGGAGACTTATTACTCCATCCCCAATATTCATGCTGGGAATAATTCCTTCCGCTACTCTCCCGACGATGGCGCCCACTGGTTTCCCATCGCACTGAGCACCGGCTCTTATGGCATCGACGATATCAATGATGAGATCCAGCGGCAACTGCGGCTCAATAAGCATAAGGCTAAGATCCTTCTCGATGCCAATCGCGCGACGCTGAGAGCGACCCTCACTTTAGCTAGAAATTATCAAGTGGATTTCGACGTGCCCAATAGCATCAGTTCGGTGCTTGGATTCGAGCGCCGGACGTATGCCTACGATCGAAGCACTAATGGCTACGCGGAAGGTGAGAATATCGTCAATATCATCAACATCAATAGCATCCTGGTGAATAGCGATATCATCCACGGAAGCTACGTCAACGGCACCCAGCAGTCCACCATCTATAGCTTCTTTCCCGCGGTCGATCCAGGCATGAAGATCATCCAGACTCCCAAGAATCTGGTCTACTTACCCGTGACCCTGAGGACCATCGATCGCATGCAGACGTATCTGACCGATCAAGACGGTCGCCCTATCGATCTGCGAGGAGAGAATCTCACCATCCGCTTCCATCTGCGTGAGGTATAAATAAATGGATTATCAAGAGTACAGTCTCAACTTGACGAAAGGTCAGGCAGAGAAGATTCAGCGTGCGGCAAAGAACGGTTGCCCCGTGAGCGTCCGATTGTCGCATGCCAACCTATCCGGTAATCATAAGATGTTCCTCACTCGCCGCCAGATCCAGCGCATCGCCAAGCTCTTGCAGAGCGGTAAGGGTGGTATGGTCTTGGAGATGAGTCCGAAGCAGGTGAGGTATAACGTGCAGAAAGAAGGTGGATTCCTCCCCATGCTCGCAGGTCTCGCCTCTGCTGCGCTACCCATGCTAGCCAAAACCGTGCTACCTGCTTTGGGCGTGGGCGCATTGAGCGGTTTGGGTAGTGCTGCCATCCAGAAGGCCGTGGGATCTGGATTATATCTCAAGAGGGGTGGAGAAGTATGCTGCGTGAAACCTCGGGGTCGTGGTCTGTATTTGAGCCCAGACACTTTGCCCAATACCTACGGCGATGGATTGTACTTGAAGAGCGGACGTCAATTCTACGATGGTAAGGGGCTGATCTTAGGCCCCAATAGCCCATTTAAGAGTATCCCCCTGCTCGGCATGCTCCTATAAATAAATGACCGATGACGTGGATGCTAAACTCGAAGATTTCCTGGAGTCCGAAGTTCTGAAATATGCCCGCATGCTTCGGATCTATAAGCGACTCGATAAGGTGGTCTCCATTGTCCAAGCTGCGGCCTCCATAAGCAGTCTGCTACTTACCAGCGGCACCATGGGATCTGCTCTGACCGGGGTTGGTGTCGCGGCGTCCCTCCCTCTTGGATCCCTCGCTTGCCTGTGTGCTACGACCGCCCTAGTGCTCTCGCTGATCGCCAAGCGAATCACCAAGAAGAAGAAGAAGCATCATGATACTCTCCGCTTGGCCAGATCCTACCAATCCCAGCTCCCGGGTGAAGATGGTGCCCCTGCCGTCTGCCTGAAGAATTACTACGATGAGAAAGATCAGTTGCGCCGACCTTCTACCACTTTTAGTGAGGACCTTAATGCGCATGCGCCGTAAAAACACGCCTCGTCACTCCGCTACGCTTCGCTCCGCTACGCTCGAGGCGCTAAATAACAAAAAAAAATTTCCCATCCAGCTCTTTTGCCGGATGGGAAATTTCGTAATCCCTTAGCCCACTTTTTTTTTTTTTTTTTTTTTTTTTTTTTTTACTTCCTCACCAGATCGTAGGAGAGGTACTGCTGTTTGGTCTTCTTGCTCAGCTTGAATCCCGTGCTTCGAACAAATGCTCCTACCAATGGATCCTTCTCTTTGCAAAGCGTAGGGCAAGCCCAAGCTCTAATGGTATTCCCTTCTTTGTCTCTCAGAGTGAGGATCTTACACTTCTTTTCATACTTACCATCCACCTCTAGCTCCTCGATGATTTTATATATGACTCCTGTGGACAAGTCCTTCCATTTGATGGCTTCCTGATTTTGCTCCTGCACCTTTTCCTCGAAGGCGCTATCGTCGATAAAGTCGTCAGCTAAATCATGTCTCCTTCCAATATTCGATGCCATTCTTGTATTTACTCTTATACTCAATAGGAATGCCGTCTGTTTGCATTTTGTCCTCGAGGTGGGGATTTCTATGCAGGATTCTGCATGTGTGAGGCAGAATCGGCTTTACCCTACTACTGTTATGTAATAATTTGATATATTTTAATTAAAACAAAACCAATTAAGCATACTTTTATTGCACCACGCATTATTGAGAATAGCAGATGTTTAGAGAACTTTCATGAACCGTAAACATTTAATGCTGCATTACAAATTAATATGTTAAGAATAATCATGGTAAATTTATTTTTTACCAGTATTATATTGAATGTCGATTGAGTATATTCGTATTAGACTTAGTTATTAAATTTTTAGTTTCCGACTTATGTTATATATTCCTTCTAGACCGACAAAATCAACTCACAGCTGTTCTGCAAGATATACTCTCTATTTATCTCAATGCACACAGTACGTTGTTCAAGGCATTGCAAATTCTGATGTTGAAATGCATTAACCGACCTACCAAAGCTATATTCTTACAGCCCAGTTTGTCAAACTAGTGCGTCTGTGCGAGTGTGGTATCGCAGCATTAACTTTGTACACGACTGTGGAACCAGTGTACTGATTAGAGGTTTTATAATGTTACATGCAAGGATTGTCAAACGGGTCCGTGTTTTTCCTTTGGTTTTAGGTTTAATAATATAGGTCTCTTGTTTGTCATTACGTGCGTGTCTCATTTTTATCCAGTTAAGTCTTTTTGTGCATTTGATTATCCTTTTTATTGACTAACACTTCAGTTGTCTCTCATTCCTTTAGTCTTTATAGAGTTGTTTGGATTAAAAGGATTGGGTTACAAGTTAGTTTCTCTTGTACATGTTATAGTTTTATATTCAACAACGAACCGGTGTCCTTACAATGTCAGTCTCTGTGAAAGGCATTGCCATGACACAATAGTTGTTGCTGTCTTACGAAAATACCAACAAGAGTTAAATTATACAATGTAAATATTATATTGAAAAATTATAATATTTATGATACAATCTAAAACAAAATGTAAATCCCTAAACAATATAAACAGTACATTTATTTTCACATTAGGCGAACATGTTATTAAACTTGTCGAAATATACTACGGTCAGCTAGTCAACCACGAAGCGTTTTTTTTTTTTTTAAGATTTATTCTCGGAAGTTCGGCTGTAATTTTTTTTAAAGGTGATTTCAATGTTGTAAGTACATATATCTATACTATTAAACGAGAAGACCTCATTTTGTGTGTCGCTTCTCTTCCTTCCGCAACAAATCAATCATCATGCCTCTGTGTTCTATAGGTAACATGCATAGTCGCATTTGTCATCCATTATTATGATTATTCAGATTGAGTTATTTTGGGAGAAAAACGACAAAAAAGGAGTCCGGATATGATTCCGTCATCAGACTGACTTTTAGTCATAGATAAGACTTCCGGTTTGAAACATGCACAAATACAACAAATCGTATGAAAGATAACAAAAAATGAAAAATAAATAGGCCAATCAGAGCGTTCTCCATAGCATGGTGTTTAGATCTCAAGAACAACAACTATTATACCTCCTTAAAGAGGACAATTATCTACATGTAAACTATGATTATACTACATTAATATATAGAGACTCTCTGTATTCTGTCAGGAACTTTCTATGTCAGTATAGAAAGTCCCTGATTCTGTCTACTGTTTTCTTTGAAATGCTTACTATTTAAGGGGTCATACCACTTGCTATATATTAAAATAAGTAAAACATGCTCAACTTCATCTAAAACTACCTCGACAAAATCTTTAACCTGAAGCGGGACAGACGACCGAACGAACAAACGCACGGATGCACAGACTAGAAAACATATTGCTCATAAATTGCCAGGGCATACAAATTTATTGTTGAAAGGGAAAATAGTGATTTGGCAAAAATGAAAGTAAGGTAGATTGATTGATTGTTGGTTGCTTTATGCCGCATTAGCACAAAAAGGCTATATCGCGGCGAAAGTAAGGTAGAGATTAGAGGGAGACATGACCTTTTTCGGGGCGTCGGGATCGTGTGTTTTTAAGCTCGGGATTTGGGGATTGGTCCTTACGGGATCCGGGAATATATTTTTCGATTTCGGGATTCCGGGATATTAATTTTTTAAATTCTGCATCTCGGGATTTCATGTTTTTAAGCCCGGGATCGGGGGATCAGGACCCATCCGACCACCCCTCAAATTAGCCTTAGTCAGTCTTAGTCACTTATACAAGATTCATATCCTACCATTGGCATGTTAATGCTCTCAAAAGAAAAAGCACTGATGGATTGTCCCTGAAGCATATTTTATTAGACTTATAATGGTCTATATATATATAAGCAGTTACATGTATTTGATGTTTGAAACGGAGCAAATTTTTAATTTGTTTTTACTTTTTTGAATCGAGCCTCACTGATGAGTCTTTTGTAGACGAAACGCGCGTCTGGCGTAAGTGTAAAATTTTATTCCTGGTATCTATGATGAGTTTATTTACAAAAAGAAGCATTGTAGCAAAGGAGAAGAATACTTGTGGTCTGAGGCCAGAAACACGAAAATAATTGAATTTAACAGAAAGGAATCAAATATCTGACTTTGGAAAAAGGGAGAGGGCTTTTGATACCTTTTATGAAATTCTCCATACATAATATCTTTCACAAAAAATCAGCCTACAACAGTTCACAAGCTGTATATGCCCGCAATTTCGCGGGTGTGTTCTAGTTATTATATGAGTAAAGGGATATGTTTGATTACGAACGTGTAGCTTCATAATACTGTAAGTCAATCGTACATACATTTTAATAGTAGCGACTAAAAATTAAACTTCGAAAGAAGCATGTTAATAGACACGTGGTTATTTCACTACATACGTGTGTGTGGGTTTGTTGTTGAAAGGGATAACACTTTCTATAGAAGTTGAATCAAACATCTTGTATGTGAACACATTTACTACAAATGCAATAGGGTTTCTTAGTTTTTATGGAATTTCTCTAATAGCAACTAATGCTTATCAACAACAATAGTTATCTGAATAGAAGGATGTATGCGATTATCTTTAATGAGACTGCAACAAACAAAAGAATCTAAGGAGAGCTCTAGTACAGATTTTTACTTATAATCATAACAATAATAAATCCATTGATCTGCTAATCCTCCGATGAAAGCTTTCTTTTTTATTTCAAAGAAAAAAAAAAACCTTGTTAGTTTTGAATCAATGTCCAATTTAAAGTCAAGAGGAAATCAACCACATTTAAACTTATACATGTTATATGTGATCTTTGACTTATTATTATGCCTCTGATATCAGCTTAGTAGACAGAAAGCTTGAGATTAATTTAATGAATAATGGTAATAAGTAGATAAGAAGAAACAAAACAAAATTTGTAATTTAAAGCAAACTATAAAAATAAGACGTTTAATGAGCATCACTGAGGAGACTTGTATTGTCGAAATGCGCATCTAGTGCAGAATAATTGGTACCGTTATTGTTATTATTAATGATTGACATTGAAACAAAACCAGATTTCAAAGGACGAACATATAAGCAGCTATAGGTCATCGAAAGAGATTCAAATAGTTATCAAAAGTACTAGGATTATAATTTAGTACGCCAGACGCGCATTTCGTCTACATAAGACTCATCAGTGACGCTCATATCAAAATATTTATAAAGCCAAACAAGTGCAAAGTTGAAGAGCATTGGAAATCCAAAATTCCAAAAAGTTGTGCCAAATACGGCTAAGGTAATCTGTGCCTGGGATAAGAAAATCGTTAGTTTTTCGAAAAATTCAAGAAATTTATAAAAATGACCACGTAATTGATATTCATGTCAACACCGAAGTGTTTAAATAGCAAATACTCAAACCGTATAGACATCTATTACATTACACGGTATAAAAAATGTGAAACATTTCAAACGTGAAAATAAACAGCATAATTTATTTCAAACCCATTTAGGAAAAACAGACATAAACCAACTTAACCTACTGATTACAGGCTCATTACTCAGAACATGAACATAACAAATATAAGGACAAAAAGGGGAGGGGGTAACCAATATTATTGAACGCTTATCCCCCCCTGGATTATTGTGGAACTACACAAAATAAGAACGTGGCAATTAAAAGATCTATACATAGCAATGCATCATTCCCATCTATATAACGGATTTTGCTAAATGGCTAAATGGTAGCATGCTTTTAAATTGACTCTATTTGTATGAATTTTACAAGTAGTCATCAAAACCACGATTGATACAAGGCATGCGATGCAATGCAAAAACTTTTTATGTAGACGAAACGCGCGTCTGGCGTATTAAATTATAAGCCTAGTATCTTTTGATAGCTATTATTTGTGTGTTCCTCTGTCCTGTATGTTCTTCAATTTATTTGTGTGGTAGTCCTGCCATGTAATGTTGTCATTTTAATGTTATATTTAAAATTGCCATACAAGCGGGAGGTTTAGCGATCTTCAAAACCAGGTTCATCACACCATTTTTTTTCTTTAAATGTCCAGTATCAAGTCAGGAAAATGACATTGATATCTTATAGTTCGTTTCTGTGTGTGTTGTGTTTTAGTTTTGTGTTTTGTTGTGTCGTTGTTCTCCTCTTGTATTATTTGATGTGTTTTCCTCAGTTTTGGTTTGTGGCCTGGATTTGATTTTTATTTCTCAATCGATTTATGTATTTCGAACAGTGGTATACTACTCTAGCCTTTATTTATTCGTCATTTTATTTTTATTTTAAAAGGTATTTTTTTAAGTAGCAAAAACCGATATCTGAACATTAAAATAAACAATTAAAACTAAATTCTTCAGGTAGCACAATACAAAGATTGTTCATCCCCAATCAGACACTTTAAACCGATGTAATTCCGCTCATCTTCCTTTAAATTTTATAAATCAGGTACCAAAAGAAAGAAGAAGGATTAATCTTTCAAATGGTGATTGTTATGTAATAAGTTGCCATATTGTGATGTGCATACTTGAATGAATTTAGCTTCTTTGTTATTCATAGCTTCCCAAAATATTTTATAGATTCTTGTACAACACAGTTTGACCTCCAAAACTGTGTCTCAGATTTTTCCTATTGCATTTCATTCTCTCATAAATCTTCAATGAAGTTTGCAACATCAATTCATAAGAGACCACTAAATTCAATTGGGTATAAAATTTGTTCTATTGAAGTTTTTGGAAATCTGAGACACAGTTTTGGAGGTCAAGCTGTGTTGTACAAGAATCTATAAAATATTTTGGGATGCTATGAAGAACAAAGACGCTAAATTCATTCAAGTGTGGACATCACAATATAGCAACTAATTACATAATAATTAATTATGTAATAATTATGTCATAATGAAATTATCACAATTTTAAAGATTAGTCTTTCTTCTTTCTTTTGGTACCTCATTTATAAAATATAAAGAAGGATGAAATGAATTACATCAGTTTAAAGTTGTCTGACTGGGAGTGAAAAATCTTTGTATTATGCTACCTTAAACAGAGACACTAAATTGGTGTCGGATTGATGTAAAGCAAATACAAGTCTAGTAATACTAGCATTATGTGAACATTATTTTCTAATAAAATTACAAAAAAATACTACTAGTATGTATACAGAGTCTTCCGAATAAGATTTTTTTAGTTATCAGAATTCGGATTTGATGTTGGAACACGTGGAAGTTAGGTGTCACATTATGCAAAGTTAACACTAAAGTTCATTGATTAGGGATGTATTTGAATTAATATGTATCTCAATCATCGATTAACAGTGTGCGTACTATGGACGGGATTTATTATTTTATAAAGGCTTTTGTTTAACAAAGAACTTCTCGGTTTTTACTCGAGAGACGAATACATTGTACAAGAATGTAATACGGCTTAGGTTATTTATGTATTAATCTTATTGTAACAACTGAATAACAGGAAATCAAGGGACAAGTTTACCAAGACTGTAAACGAACGACAAAACAATAACCCAAAGGGCACTGCAGTACAGTATAGGTTATAATTTATCCTGATTAAACAACAACACACATAAGATTTGACAAAACATTTGTCCGCAGGGAAAGAGTATCTTCAAAATTACTTGTAACTGTTTACTCGAGTAATGGTTTAAACCTATGTGGATTCTAAAAAACTTGAAACTGAAATGAATAATTCACAGTGCCTTTTCAACATAAAATGTAAGAATTCGCTATATATTTATTACCTTGAGATACCATATGGCATAATGTGTTAATAGTGAAAAAAATGGTAAAACATGCTACACAGCGGGAACAATTACTCAGTATGCTGGAGATTCTTATTGGCAACATATTTGTTGAATTTGGAGGCATACTTTTTAATTTCTTTGTCAGTATTCCTATTAGAAAGAACTAAGCGCCTATCCTTGTCGACCTCTTCGTATTTTCATTTGAGTTAGATTTCCTTCAGACTTTTGTCAACAACAATAAGATAAAAGAAGTCAGATAATTTAATTTCACATTCAGAGATATTGATGAAGTTAATTCCATTAACAATCAAGGATTTTCTGATTGAATCCCATTTATATATCCTCCAGAACTAGAAATCAAAGAAACAACAGACAAGGCTTCCTCTGCCTCATTTTAACACCTATACTTCGAATTTGACATAAGCGGTCATTTCAGTACCAGAATCTATCTCAAACGAGACGATTTTTATATTGAAATTATCAATTATCCCCACATAAGTACCAATTTAACCTGCATATAGGATATTCATTTCCAAACTCATTCCGTATTAAAGAGCTTGCAGTTGATACTCATACTTTTTGTAAACCGTCACACTTGTCTGTGTAGAAAGTTCATGAACCAGTGTTATTTCAAAGAACATTTTGTCGTTTTTCTAAACAAATTCATCGGAAGATACTAAGAGCTTGTTTATAAACATTTCATATCAACTTTTCAAATACATGATGAAATATGCATTCTAGATATTGACCTTGTTTATATACTTATTAACATGTTAAAGTGCTCTTTTGTTTGTGTTTATAAATTATTATTTATAGTGTTGTTTTGGTAATATAAATTTGACATTGCTCGGTACTACTACATCCCGTCATTGTACTACAGAAGATTGTTGGATACTTGTCTTTCGATTTTGCTAATGTGCTTGTCTATATAAAATTTTGTTTTACTAGTGTTTTGCCTAGCATTTATGCTCAATAATTACCGCTAAAAACATGAACATTTACCATGTTTTCATCCATTTAATTCCTTTGACCATTTCGATAGAATAAATGCAGGGAAGATAGGCGATGTTCCTTTCCTGATGAAGGTAAATTCCACTTTGGACACATAAAAGTTTTAAAGTGTTAATTGTCATTTTATTTTATATCCACTTGATTCAACATGGCAAGACAATATGTCCATAGACCAAATGTTTCTAAAATATTGAGTCCGTAGGACACAAAAATCTTGAACACATAATTCACATGCCTGACATTCTCAATTTGTGTTTAATCTACATTGCTATGAGATTCGACTTTTTGTTTGTTTCAGACGGGTGTCGAATGCTACTGTGATTCAATATTTTATCAAAACCTAACTGAACGAAGACGTCCAGAGTCGGAATGTAATTTACCGTGCCCTTTAGGAACAGCATTATGTGGTGGTAACTATAGGTTATCTCTCTACCAGATAAGTAAGTGATGTAATGATGTTTAACACCATCCTGTCCATTTGGGTTTCTGTATATATTCTTTCACCTCTTTTCTGTTACTGTTCATACTTGAAACGTTTGTATCGTTAAATTAAAGATCGCCTTTCAATTTTAAGGTAAATAAACAGATTAACGTTATCTTTAAAATTCAGTTCAGAAACATAACTTGTTATGTCTTACACATCGAAATTTACGTTGTTAACCAAAAATATGCATTTCAAGCCTTTCTTTGACCCAAAATCAATATAGGCAACAGCTTTACACGAAAAGATAGTTAAACACGTTAAAATTCAATAGGTAACAAAATATCATTTTTTTATGTTCATATCTAAATAGGAATGACCATGTTTGTTGGTCGTTTGTGCTTTTTTTTTGCTACAAATATACGAATTTGGAAACCAAAACTATTAACACTGACAGTCCTATGAATATCTAGAGAATGTTATTAGGCATATTTGATAGTTATTGTTTTAACTAAGGTAAAACTTGATTTTTGTCATAACATCTTCCACAAATACGATACCCTCCAAGAAACAAGTGAACAATCCGAGAGAATTATACACGTATCCAAAAATGCAGACCTACATTAAATCTTGCCATACATTAATTCTGAACAGAGACTTAAAACTGTGAATGTTTCATAGAAGCAACGATACAACAGAGAAAATCGTGAGTCTTCCAATTGGTCTTCAACGCAGCTGAAAAACTCGCATCTGAAAACGGGCTTCATCTGGCCATTAACAGATATATAGATTAGTCTAGCGAAATGGACGCCACACTAAACTCCCAAACAATACAAATTTCAAAAGTTAAGCAAGAATATGTCCATAGTACAAGAATGTCCCACTTGCACTTTCATTTTTCTAAGGTCAGTGGACCGTTAGATTAGGGTAAAAACTCTACTTTGGCATTACAATTAAAAGATCATATCATAGTGAACATGTGTACTGATTGTCAAATTGATTTGACTTCAACTTCATCAAAAACTACCATGACCAAAACCTTTAACCTGAAGCGGGACAGACCGACAAAAGAACGGAAGCATAGACCAGAAAACATGATGCCCCTCACTATCGTAGGGTTGACATAAAAATCCACATAACTTTTTTTTGTCTGTAAAATACAATTTAACCTATTTAATTGATTAATTTTAGATGTACAGGTTGATACAACAGTAGCATCCACAAGCGTGATATCTAAAATACTAGCAGTTACCAGTGAACTAGTGAAAACATCTCCTGTGATAATAAATTTAGTTGATGTTACCAGTGAGTCAGAATCATCTACTCCAATGACAACTTCCTCAACAACAAATTCAGCCGACGTCACCAGTGAGTCAGAATCACTTACTCCAATGACGTCTTCTTCAAAAACAAATTCTGTCGACGTCACCAGTGAGGTCGAACCAGTTACCTCAATGACGTCTTCATCAATGAAAACTTCAGTTTCCGTCAGCACTAATTCGGAAGAAACATCAACAATAACTTCAAGCACATCAATTAAAGATACAAATACGTTAGTATCACTATCAGATACAGAAACAAGCAGTAAACCACCAACTCCAGAAACAGTACAAATGTCCACAACTCTCTCAAGCACCGATAATAAAACAACTGGGGGAAATGTATGTACTTGTACATGTTATGACATTAATTCGAATGCGTTCAAAGAGGAAATAGATTATCTTATTCGAGAACTGGCAATTGACAGAAGGGTAACACTATCGTATATCTACTCTAAAATATCGATACAAGACGACCGAATTTCATCTCAAATGATTGGATATGTTGGCGCCTTGTGTATTTGTATACCGGTTGTAATTGTAATTGCAATTGATATTAGTAACTGTTTTATAAAAAAGAAAAAATGTCGGAACAAAAAAAGCAACTGAAAAATTGTTTGTGAAAGCATTTATTTGTTTACATACAAACAGGGAAAAATCGAAATGTATGTTTTTATGAAAAAAAATATTGTATAACTCTTTATATGTATTTAATAGATGTATTTTTAGATCAAGGCATTTTATTTTATAATAATTTTAGCTGCAAAATACACACATATGGGTCAAGCAAATACAAATACAAACATATAGAATGCTTTTTAGTTATAAAAGTGTTTGTTTATTGTTTAGATTTGTTTGTTTGTTTGTAAAAAGTAAAATCACAAAATAACTGAACTTAGAGGAAAATCAATTCGGAAAGTCCATAATCACATGGCAAAATCAAATAACAAAACGCATCAAAAACGAATGGACAAGAACTGTCATATTCCTGACTTGGTACAGGCATTTTCAAATTAGCAAACAAAACTATAGAATGAAGCAAAACAACAATAATTTTATACGATGTTATTACTGTATATAAGTTGCAAGTACTCTACGACAGAAGATACTTAACCAGCCTTAGACTTTTAAGACTTGGCGAACTTGTTTTCCTGGAAAAATGTCTAATCAGATTCACTGTACATATACAAATGTATAAATGTATGAATAGATTAAAAACATTTAAATTACAATTTGTTTGTTTGTTTAAAAAACTTTTAATGTGAGTATTTCGGCTAATATAGATGTTTGAAATACAATCAATGTATAGAGATTATAATTATACAATTGCAATATAGCTAAATGGCAATTTGAAATTCTTTATTCTATTAATTAAGACAATGGGCTTTTCATTACTTTGATAATTATCCATACCTATTATAACTTTTTTGGGAAATATAATTATGAAACTTGAATATCAAAACGTATGAGAAAACCCTCTTCAATTAGGAACTCAAATACACCCACTTAACACACTGCTTTATTAGGAATTATTCGAATGCTGATCTCCCGTTCTCTATTTTTCCTTGGCGTGAACAAATCGTCCGATGTAATTTCCATTAAATAAATTTTAATAAATATTCAAAAATTATGTCAGAATTCAACAAAATGCCTTTTCTGGTTCTTTTATAGTAAATGATTGCACAATACTAATGAACCTTATAAAAGAGTATACTATTATAAAATTAAAACGAAATTAAAGAGGTTAGTTGCACAACAATTACAGAAAATTGCAATTCTTGAAAAATCGTATAAAAATGAGGATACTATCAAAGTAAAATATATCTTGGGAATCAATATTCATTGCATTTGGCCACAAGAGAATATTTATATAAGCATTGTGATAAGATTAATAGTTCAAATATTTTTTTTCAGAATTTTGAAATGCAATTAATGTTCATCGTTCTGAAACCAGCCCTATTTTCAAGGTTTTGTAATTGACGAAAATACTGTCATATGCGAATAGCGTGTTTAGATAAGACATAGTTTTATTGTCAAATATATGGAAAAGACAAAAAGTCTAGGTTTAATTATACCGAAGAGGTGTCAAAAAGGTGAATGTATCAGGTATCGACCAAAAAAGCAAAAAACAGCCTAACACCCTTATAGTTATTCATCAAAACGAAATCAATTCCGCACCCGAAAGCGAGCTTCAGATAGCCCCGAAACAATACCATATACCAAAAAAAAAAAAAAAACAAAAAAAAAAACCACCCATTGAAAATGGGTATATTTGGTGGTTTGACACCTTCTTAGTATTCTTTGTCCTAATAACTCAAATATTTCAGTCACTAAGAAGTTTAGTAAGTTGCTAAAATTAATGAAATCAGCGTTTTCAATTTGATGTGTTGGAGGCGTTTTATCTTCATTTACCTTCACGGGGGAACGCAAAACTATGGAAAGAAGGATTTAGAATTAACTTAAGATTCATGCTTGAATAAATCTCATAGAGATATTGAATGAACTATTATGTACATTGGCAAAATAAAGGGCACGGCTTACATTAAATTAATCATTATCATAAATCAAGAACAAACAAAGGCATGATCAAAGTTAACACATTAGCGTGGATCACTGTTGATCAGTTATAACATAAAAATGGACCACAATTGATCAATTATAACATCAGTTAGAACTTAGTCATTAAATTCCATTCATGTATACTGACATTAACTTTTAGAATACTGGTCCTGGGAACAGAGGTTCGGTAACGGATATTATAGTCCAGTATATAAATATGAGACATTTACAATTCCATTCCTCCGGTAAACTATGGTTTAACCGCCTGATAAATGGTGTGCGGACTTTTTGTTAAACCTGAAATCCCTTTAATATCTTTTTCGTCTAAATCAGTCTCGTGCTGCTTTGCCAAAATCAAGTTCGAACAATTAAAATATTGACTAGGGTCCATGTAGTTTACTTTTAATCCATCTCAACAATAACTTTGCATCAATGTCATAACCTATCAACTTTAATAGGTATCTTCCCTCAATCCATTAACCTAAATGCTTCTGGGGATGAAAATCATGCCGAAATGTTCATAAAGCTTGAAAAAATGTTGTGATTTTGAGAGCTTTGTTTTGGTTTTGATTGATGACTATATTGCTAACTAAGTCTCTTCTTTAGTCATATTGGAATTTCTACTCATTTGGTCAGCAATGACAAACCATACAACATTGGGTACACGGCAATAATATAGATGTACTGTCCATTAAGAAACTGACAAACAAATTTAAACAGCAGCATTTTCTCGACAACATGCACACATTTTAAAATCAAGAGGTGGGAAAAGGAATTTTTCACATTACACAGACAAATTTATACGATTAATTCTAAAACATTGCTCTGTCGAAAATATGTCTGCTTTTTCTTCTTCATATCTCTTAACATGTATGCAGAAGATATACTGACATCACAAACGTTATTTGTAAAATGTGTCACCTGACCCTTTTCCGAGAAGCCAAGACCTATACATATATATGTTCAAGACCATATGAGTATTTGGACAGTACACGTATACTCGTACGGCCCGACCATACGACCATATACGTCCGGTCGTACCGTATGAGAATACTCGAACGGTCCAGTATGAGCTGAACGTATATGTGCATGTTTTGTGAGTATATGGGTTAAATTTAAATAAACATTTATCATTTTTTTTTTCTTTTAGTTTTACAAATTGTTTTATTACAATTATATGAATAATGTGAATAAGCGAACATTTGAACTTTTTTTTTGTTGAATTGTGAGTCCATATCGGTACTCTCGCCCAAAGTGACACTTTGTACCACAAGAAACGTCATTTTATTTACATTCATGTTACCTTTTCTGACATTGAACTCGGACTTCTTTTGAACTGAGTTTTACTGTGCATATTGTTGTGTTTGTTTTTCATTGGCTAGAGATATAGGCATGATAGGGGGAGTGTTGAGATCTTATAAAACATGTTTAACCCCGCTGCATTTTTGCGCCTGTCCTTATTCAGGAGCCTCTGGCCGTTGTTAGTCTTGTATGAATTTTAATTTTAGTCTCTTGTGTATATTTCGTTAGTATGACGTCCATTGTCACTGAACTAGTATACATTTTTGTCTAGGGGTTAGCTGAAGCATGCCTCCGGTGCGGGGGTTTCTTGCTACATTGAAGACCCATTGGTTGCCTTTTGCCCTTTGGTCGGGTTGTTGTCTCTTTGACACATTCCCCATTTCCATTCTCAATTTTTATGTTCCTTTGCATATGATATGCATTTTTGGGTAAAGTTCTTATATATTCTAAAAAAAAAAATATTTCCCCACATTACTTCAGATAACTACAATTTCAGCATAATTCAATTAATCTATAACTGACATGCTAAAGCCAGGAGTTTTACAGATTAAACTAGAGTAACGTTTTTAAAATAGCTAACATTTTAAGTTTTTATTTCAATAACAATTGAACTTTTTAAATCAATTTGAAATTTAAAGTTTACAATATATTGATTTGCAATATACATTTGTATCTTATAAACTTGACTTAGTTTGTTTAGGAAGAACCTACATGTACTGTCCGACCGTATGCGCATTCTGAAAAAGTACGCATATGGTCCAAATACTCATATGATCTGGAACATAAATGTATATACGAACCCATGCTACTGTGATATCGTGACACCAAATCGCCTGCACTGCAGCCGTCCCGCTAGACCACACGACCACCTGGGCTCTCAAAAAAAGAGCTTCTGCTGGCCGTGTGTTACCTTTCCTCGTCAGTTTTAATCTAGCGGCGTACTACAGTACATGATATATAAGGCATGAAGATGTTATTGTGACAGATCAGCTAAATTATCTATAGTAAAGGATCCTACAAATTAATGTAATATACAGTCACAGAAAATAATTATATTTATAAGTACGTCTGAGTCAGTGACAACTCTACAACAGATGTATCCATCGGATCGCCATCAATGATGGTGAAACATGGCTGTGCACATAATGTATATACAACTCGTCTAAACGTTTAGACGAGTTGTATATACGTTATGTACACTGCTTTCTCAAAAAATGCTAAGACAGGGCTATGAAACAATCAAATTAAGATCATCACTCAAGAGATTTTACGGTCGCCATCATGAGCTGATTGCCCATTATGACAAAAGTGTGTCAAAAATCATATCTGATATTCTTCCTTAGTCATAATAACCTTCCATTATTTCCGAATTGAAAAAAGAAATAATACGACGGGTGCCGTATACGGTGCAGGATATGCTTACCCTTCCGGAGCACCTGATTTCACTCACGGTTTTTAGTGGCGTTTGTGTTGTTTCTTATTTATTATTTATAACTGTTGATGTCTTTGGTTTTTTCAGTCTTTGTTTACTCTTTGGTTTTTTATTGTTATTGTCTTAAAAGTGTGTCCAGTGATCTGGCCAACCCACCAAGATGACCACCATGGCTAAAAATCATGTTGATTTTGGCTTATATCTCTAAAACCAAGGCATTTAGGGCAAATCGGACATGCCGTAAAATTGTTTATCGATCTGCACTGAAATCGGACAAACCGTTGTTGGATTGCTGCCCCTGAATTGGTAATGTTAAGGAATTTATGCCGTTTTCGGTTATTATCTTGAATATTATTATAGATAGAGATAAACAGCAATATTATTCATCAGCAAAGTAAGATCTACAAACAAGTTAACATAATCAAGATGGTCAATTGATCCCTTAAGGAGTTATTGCCCTTTATAGTCAATTTTTAAACAGTTTTCATAAATTTGAAATTTTTTGTAAATTTTTACAAAATATTTTCTATTGTAACTACTGGGCCAAGTTCATTATTGAAAGAGATCATTGTAAGGAGCAAGAATCTTCAGTTAAGTAAGATCTACAAACACACCATCTGCACAAAAACACAATTTTGTCTTGAATCAATGTGTGTCCTTTGTTTAATATGAACATAGACCAAGGTGAGCGACACTGGCTCTTTAGAGCCTCTAATTTAATCTACACAACAGAGGGATTATACTTTGCAACGGCTTTTTAAAAATAAACCTCTCAGTAACTGCAGTGTATTTTCCTACTCCAGTCTATATATAAATGGCATTTATATAAGAATATATTTTACACCTCATATACCTACTCCAGAGTAAAATATGATTTTACAAATACATCGAAACAAAAGCCACCTTAAAGTTTACACTTGGATATTACTAACCCTAAAGCTCTACTTGCTAAAGATGCAATAGCTTTCGTCGTGATATTATAGTATAAATGCTCGTTTACAACAAGACCTTATCATGTAACTCGTGTAATTACAAGAAAACTTTATATGATTATTATAATTGCAAATTGCATCAAATCTAGGTATAGATGGTGGTCTAAGTTGTACAGTGTTACTCTTGTATTAATTGTCAAACAATTGTCTTAACATCATGTAGATAAAGCAACTCGTTTTCATTGTTTTCGGAAATAAAAACGTCATCGCATAAAATTAAAACATACCGTTGTTCGTGATTTATTTCTATTCTGCAGCCAAAGGCCATACGAAATATAACTAACATACTTCTCTTTCACACATAAAATTCTTTATACTTAGTTCATCGATTTTCACATAGTTTCACGCTGTAAATAAATAAATGTTGAACAAATACAATTTTGTAAAGTTTATTAATCTGTAGTCTCATCTTTTTCAACTGCAGTTTAATGAGTTTCTTCCTCAAAACACTGATGGCTCTGTTTTCCCCATGATCAGATCATTTTCTTTCAGTAATTTTATGCATGTTTTAAGTTTTCGGCTTTATGTGATTTGCTTCGAGCATTCTTCTACAGTTTTCCTTTTTTCATATCGGCTCAAATAACTAATAAATCATCTTCAACTTATCAACTGGTTTCAGTACTGATAGTTATCAACGGTACCAGGATTATAGTTTAACAACAATTTGACAACTTCTAAAAAAACCTTGTTAATACTTGTTAAAAGACGAACAGTAGATGTCAGTCATTAACGGTGAAGTTAACGCATCTGCAGATATACAAAAAAAAAGTGTGCGAATCCGGGCTCTAATTTGATTATTCTTTCAGTGATGCAGATGGACAACTGATTAATATTTTAATCTATTATGTACTCAGGTAGCACTCCACAGTTAGGTGTGTAGTTTCGCATTTTGGCCCCTGTTGATTTTTAAAATATGAGAGCTAGTGTGCAATAAAATTCATTTTTAGATAGCTGAGTATTAAAATAGCCTTTGTATTAGGTTTATATGAACAACAAGGTTATGTAATATATGTAATATAGGCTGTTTTTGTATGACAGTCCGTATTTGCATGTCCATACCATACATTGGTCCGGCAATTATTGTAATGTTGTTTTCCAACTTTTTATCGCACGAACTTTGTGATTGGATTTTACGAAAAAATGAGGTGAAAGACACCCATTTTTTATTTGATCATTAGGAAGATTTATGAAAACAGTTTCTTAAAAGGTATCACTCAAAGGCATTGAAATTCTAGTTTGATCCAAATTTTGGGGGGATATGTGACATGTTCACCCCCCTTTTTGCAATATTTTATGGTAAATAAATGCAGAATGTTGCCATGAATACACATAAAAGGAATTAATTTTCACCCTTTTAACTTTTGAAAATCAAATCTATGGAAGATACTGATTACATACATATGCACATGTACAACATAAACAGTTAGGTTAATGTATTAGAAATCCAGGAATGGGAGATGATAAAACATTTTGGGGCTCATTTTTAATTTTATTTTCTAACTGTGGAGTGCTATCTTATGGCACATCAGAAAGCAAAGAAATGCACTTTTTAAGACAAAATTTACTATAAATCTTTAGTCTTTTATGTTCTTTTTTTAGTTCTGAAGGTAAAAAAATCTGCTAGGAATGCAATTTATGTTAATTTTATTGTTTACTGTCCTTAGCAACCAAATATACACATTTTGACACTTAGACATGTTGCGGTCTTAAATTTGTACTCCATTAGCTTTGCCCTTGTAACCAAATATTGCGCTTTATATGATAATCTCAGAATGTATCGATTTAAATTTTTTAAAGCGAATAAGTCAAATAAACATTTTTAGCAGGATTTTATATAATTATAATTTGGCATTAATTAAATTTATTGATGCCAGTACTGTTAGAAATTTATACCCAGCTTGAGAGCTTCTAAACCAAGGTTAGGTATGCTATTTACAGCAAAAATGACCTATAAGTGCTTTCAAACACCCAAAACTTGTACAATTTGTCCTCTTTTAAGGTAATTTTATAATTTTAAATAAAAAAAAGGGAAAAGTTTTAGAAATTTACCCCATAAATGAGACAGACTTGAAGTTTTTCACTATGACCCAGTATTTATTTTTAAATCACTTTTTGTCGCGTTTCAACATCAACTGCTAACCTTCATAAAATCTTTATTACTGAACCAATTTTAAAAACTAAGATACCATTTTCACCGTAACAGCTAGTAGAACACAGAAAACATAAAAAAATTGAGACAGGAGGGGAAAAATTTCACCTTAAGGTAGCACTCCACAGTTAGGTGTGTAGTTTCGCATTTTGGCCCCTGTGGATTTTTAAAATATGAGAGCTAGTATGCAATAAAATTCTTTTTTAGATAGCTGAGTATTAAAATAGCCTTTGTATTGGGTTTATATGAACAAAAAGGTTATGTAATGTATGTAATATAGGCTGTTTTTTGTATTACAGTCCGTATTTGCATGTCCATACCATACATTGGTCCGGCAATTATTGTAATGTTGTTTTCCAACTTTTTATCGCACGAACTTTGTGATTGGATTTTACGAAAAAATGAGGCGACAGACACCCATTTTTTATTTGATCATTAGGAAGATTTATGAAAACAGTTTCTAAAAAGGTATCACTCAAAGGCATTGAAATTCTAGTTTGATCCAAAATTTGGGGGGATATGTGACATGTTCACCCCCCTTTTTGCAATATTTTATGGTAAATAAATGCAGAATGTTGCCATGGATACACATAAAAGGAAATAATTTTCACCCTTTTAACTTTTGAAAATCAAATCTATGGAAGATACTGATTACATACATATGCACATGTACAACACAAACAGTTAGGTTAATGTATTAGAAATCCAGGAATAGGAGATGATAAAACATTTTGGGGCTCATTTTTAATTTTATTTTCTAACTGTGGAGTACATATATGGTAGGCATTGTTTTACGATGTGTTTAACACGTATCACATTGTCAGTAAAGAGTTCCAATCCTATTTTTTTTAAATTGAAATATTGGGTTTTAACGCCACTCTTACCATCAATTGGTGTCAAATGATTCGACGAAATGTGCATTTAATTGAAGTAACTAGTCTTATGTCAATTTTTGCAAACAAACGTCGAACTTAAACAAAACAGAAGTTAAATTTAAAACCATTTCAAACTATTACCTTGATCATACTATGTGTTAATATGTTTAACTGTGAATGTAAAAAAATATATACGAAGAATTCACTGTGGTTGCTGCTTTGCACTATAAGGTTTTTAGTATATTGAGATAATGAGGTGATATATAAATCCTAATTGCATTTACCATATCATTATACAAAAATTTGTTTTCTAAACAATTTATTCCACGATCTGTCGTCGTAGTGACTTACAAAATAATGATAAGTAGCAAATGTCTTAAATACTAAGTCAATAAAATAAAACAAAATATTTGATATCAATATGACTTTAATTAGGAGATGAAGAAGATGAATATATATCATCATCTAACATTTGTCTTTTGTTTTTTACAAGATACTTTAGGATGTTGTTTTTCATTTTTTCATTTTCTTCATTTTGAAATACATTTCATTTTCCTTGCCCAAATCAATCGAACCTCCTCATCATCGTCTTGTTCTGTTCTAATAATACCAGACGGACCGATGACTTCATTGTCTCCATGCGTTGTATGATTAGAGGATACAAGGGTGTTGCACGGTCTTGGAGGGGAATAACTTGAGTGCTCTTGAATGATGGGTCTGGGAGTGATGAATCACATTTAATTAAGCAGGTGTTAGCACTGCAGTTAGCGCTTATAACTATCAATTTCAAATCTAAAACCTTTTTGCATTCATAGTCCGAGGAGTTATATTTCTTATCTTCATCCAACACTTTCTTGAAATTTAAAAAGTACGTTTATTAGTACTTGAAAGGTATGGACCGATATATTTTCAAGGATGTAAAACATGTTTTCAAACTTTAAATCAGAGATATACATCTTTGGTAAAGATGAGGACACTTTGAAATGATGCAGTCAAATCCTATGAAATAAAGTCTTGTAATAACTCGTCAACTTAATTGAAAAATAATGTTTTCCTTCGGCGGTTTGCAGTTATACGATGGAATTTTCAGCGCAGGATTTTCTTTGTCATTTTGATATCATTTTGAAGGAATATTTCTGTCCCGGATTGGTGCATGTGATTCAAAGTTACTTACGATTGAACCATAGTAGCCTTGATGGGCAGTATAAGGTCTTAAAAGCAGTGGCATTTCATTCCTGCTACAGCGAATGCTTTTTTGTTTATCTAGAAAATATGAACAATGACCGGATAACAATGTGTCAATCTTGAATTACAATTACGTTTGTGTTTATTTTCTTCATTACTGTACACGTGACAACCAACCCTGACTTTTGATTTGTAACAACACCGTAACCGAATTGTGTACACTTGACGTTAAGCCATTCAGCATATAGTATAAGTCTATAAGCACGAATTGATCTTATGCATTATTGTTGATACTAGAACAACGAAGCATACTCGAATAAACAAACAAATTATACCAAATGATATATGCAACATAAAGATAAATTACCATTTTCTCTACATTTCGAAAAGCCACTGAAATGTTATTCTTAGATTCTTTTCCATGATTGGCAATTTTAGTATTCGCATTTTTTTTTTAGACATTTATATATATCTATATCTTTAAGATTTTATTTTAAGGATGACAGCATTTATATTACTTTCGTATATCCAGAATTTTTTTTTGACCTCCAGTTACATCCCCATAGACATTTCCAAATCGATCATAGAACAGTTTCCTTAGAAGTACCTTTAAAGTACATGTGAACAGTATGTAAACTCCAGGTTGTGTAAAATAACTGCAAAATTGTCTTAATTGAATAATAATATAAATGATAATAAAGGAAGGTCAATCAAACAAATGCAAAGAAAACAACTAATTATCATGGTATTGCCATAAAAATTAATATTTTGGCACAATAAAAGAAAAAAGTATAAGCAGTTATAATATTTGCTTTTAAGAACCTGTGACAGAATACACTTCATCTTGCTACTAAACACACACCTCATACATTCATCATTGAACATGGACCTTGTTATGTTGAATATATCAAAACGATTTACTAGAAAGACACCTAATGATCAGTATATTCAAATTAGAATGATTTGTTGTGCAATAAAACTATAAAAAATATAATCAATAATTAACAATTATATGAAAATTATCAGAATGATTTCAACAATTTACTGAAAATCAGTAAATTATTTATGAAAGCCATGATGTTGTAAATCATAGGTGACATTACTATTACGTAAATAAATTACGTGTTTGAAATTATTTTCTCTCTTAATTTGTTATTTTCTTTTTACACTTTCAGATATTATTTCCCAAAGCGCATTGTTTTTATAGACAATCATGTGTTTCATTTTCATTACGAGTATTTTTGTGCATCATTATCATTCATGAAATGGTTTTGAACATTTAATATAATTTATTGTTCGCATAACGAAAGCTTATAATTGCTATAATGTTCAATTTCTTTTGATGATAGTGTGTATGTTTCAACTGACAAACATTTGCTTCTACAAATCAGTGAAAGAATATGAAAGTTGTTGTCCTTTCGTTAAATGTGTTTTGTCATTTGATTTTGCCATTTGATTAGGGCCCGGGACTTTACGGTTGAATTTATCTCGGATTTTAATTTTTAGGATGTAAGGGTACTGTAATAAAATTGAAAATGGAAACGGGTAATGGGTCAAAGCAGCAACAAGATCAGAAAACAGCCAACCCTAACAAAAACCCTAAACAAAAAGCCAAAATGTGTACTACTTCAGTGAAAATGAACGTCACTCTAAAACATATAAATGAATTAGAAGTGAAAACATTTACAAGACTAACAAAGCCTTAGGCTCCTGACTTGGGACAGGTGCATTAATATGCGACGGGGTTAAACATGTTTTGTGAGATTTCTCCTTCTTATGTCTCTAGTTAATTGGAATAAACAAACAAACAGCGATACGCACTGTAAAACTCATTGCTTCTGGTATCATTGATTGTTTAGAGAACGATATTTTTTGTTACTGATAAAAGACAACTCAGGTCAATATTGCCTTCTCAAAAAACTGTCAAAATCATAAGTTTTGAGTTTGAAGAGTGTTTCGCGTCTATTTAAGCATTTATCAATGGAATAAAATATCACTTCTTAGCCTCTGTTTCGTATTTAAATCATTTGAACAATTTCTATACTAATGATAACGTTACGTTTAACACTTGTTGCCGAACTATACATTATCATATATAACAAGAGTTAGTTTATCTTAATAGTTTATATGAAGTTTAAGCATGTTGTTAATATTGTACTTTTTTGTTTGTAAATGTTCTTCATGATTGAGATTCTTTAAACTGAAAACATTTGCTTCTTGAAATCAGTGAAATAATAAACTGCATTCTGCTACCCAACACACACATCATAGATAAAATCGTTGGCATCGGAATGATTAAGGACATCTTTTGTTCTTATATTTCTGCATGGAAAGTTTGTACAGATTTATTCTAGCTTTGATCAATATCATGTCTTTCTGTGGTTTTAGGGACGTAACTACATATGTATATGAATTAATTCGCCGATATTAATAACCGACAGCCTTATACCATATTATACTAAATACTTTGATTATCATTTATTTATTACAATCAAGAGAGATTTTGGTAAACGTCAATGATAACATAACGCAACAACCCAAATAATTAATTGACAAGTACATGGTCACTCGAGAGCACCTCAGATCATCACAGGTGTTGTGGTAGAGGTTTGTGTTGCTTGGTGTTTAGTTTTTAATTTTGTGCTTTATGTTCTATTGTTTGTCTTGTTTTGGTCTTTTATAGGCTTTGCGTTGTAAGTCGTCAATAATTATTTTACTGAAAATCGCCTATAATATGTTAGTGGTAAGAATTAATTTACCGGAAACTATCAATTCATGTATTGACATGATCTTGAGTATTATTTTTATCAAAGGACACATTTTAATTATCAACTGTTCTGTGCCATTATAAGTTATTGCTGACTAAACACGTCGTCAATTATCTTAATATATTACAAACACAAGTTAAAAAAGGTACGCGTTGGGGATTTGCAAACTCTTGATTATACATTATTACACAATTTTTATTCGATACGATACATTAGTTAGTTCTAGAAAATCTAATTACGATTAAATATTTGATAATTTAATTAGAACACGGATAATACAAACACATTCATTTTTAATAGCACGCGCATATGTATTCCATGGTTTACTGGTCATAACAACTATATAACTATAACTATAACAACCTTTTTGTGATTATAAAGACAACCTGTCATCGGAAGCTACAAAACTGCAATGTTGCAGTGATGAGTCTTTTAAATATATTTTCGTTTCTTTTTGTTTTCACTTTTACTGTATACCTTTGTGAAATTCGAATGGGAACATTTATTGAACATCTATATCGAAATTCAGATGTTATAATAGCTTACAACAACATGGGACTGAAAATGTGTGGTCGTTATTGCTTACACCTTAAATCATGTACAGCTGTAAATTATAACTTGGTATCACTCTTGTGTGAATTATTAGGCGAAACTTCAACGGACACAAACACCACAATGAAGGACTTCAGATATTCAGCAATTCACACATGGTCTTTGGTAAGTTTGGTAGCCTTATAATTGTCAACCACATTTTATCTTTTTTCTTGTTTTTTATTTTATCTTTATTGTCGTTTTAAATGCTGTCTCTAAGATAACAAATGTTAACGAATGGATAGTGGAATCATCGATTGCCACTACGTTAGAAAAATATTCCCTTAAGGGCATAATAGATATCTCATGAGGAACATAAAGCGGTAATTTTATTCTGCTGTTTTTGCAGCGTAAAGAAAGGAAATCTGAAGACGAAATAACATTTGCATCATTTGTTTATGCGATTTCAAAAACAATATTTTACTATCATTTATACTATTCATTTGCATAAGCGTGCATGCGCTTTAGAAAAAAAGTGATAGCTAACACTGGTTATGATAACTAGTTTGATGTATTATCAAATATTTTGTGACTTGCAAACATAGAAGTATGTGTGTAGACCTTTTTGACTTGAAGATTCGTAAACACTTTCAATATTTTAACAAAGTTTTAACCAATTCACTCGGGCTCTGTATATAGTATATTTTTTTTAAAAGTTTAATTTGTATCTGCTCTCCATAAAAGGTAACTACAATGTATATGATTCGAATTGTTAATTCTAAACAATCAAATTGTTGATATGACAAATTATGGTTTAACCATACCTTGAATTATTGTTTTATAGCTGCAAGAAGATGGTGGTATAAGTGTCAATGAGACAACTCTCTATCCTGGTCACAATTTGTAAAAGTTAACCATTATAGGTCAAAGTATGATATTCGACATGGCCATTTGCTCGCACCGTACAGCTAGTTATAAGAGGCCCCGAAAAATGACTAGTGAAAAACCTTTCAAACAGGAACACCAACGGTCTAATCTTTATAAGACGACGAGAAAAGAGAAACATTTATGAATCACAACAACAAACGACAACTACTGAACATCAAGTTCCTGTCTTAGGACAGGTGCAAACAAATGCAGCGGGTTTAAACGTTTCAATAGGTTCCAACCTTCATCCTTATCTGAAACCATAAAGAAACGTCAAAACGTAGACAGACACACTCTAAAATATTAATTGAAAAGGCTTAGCTCAATCAAAAGACACATGAACACAAACAAGTGAATATACACTGAGAGTATACATTTGATACATGACCCAATGTAAATACAAAGTTAATAAATTAGAGGTGAGATAATAACAATTTCAGAAAGTCAACCAAAACCGTGATTAAAATACCGCCATATAACGCTGTAAACTTTGAACAAAATGCCATCAATAGAATATTGTACACGTAAACGAAAATCATTTTCTACAATAAGGAAAAACAGAAATACTGTTTACAAAATAAATAATTTTGTTGTTCATAGTACGAGAACATGAGTAAAAAGTTAAAGTCATGCAAAAAAAATATCAAAGCTGGTTTATATTAAAAAAAAACACAATTACGAGATATAACTCTAAACAAGTAAACGTTAAATGACAAAAAAAGTATTACAAATTGGTATCAACAGGTCAAATCAACTCAAATGTACGATGTTTTAAAAATCGCATTTACTGAAAGCTAGTTAAAGCCATTACTTGGAATTTGATCAACAGTCAAATAAACTGTTTTACTTAGTTTTTAACAAATTTGTAATATATATGTTATTATTTAGACAGATGATGCCTGTTACCCTAATCCTTGTTCTGGGAGAGAAAGATGTGTCAGAACTACCACAGAAGCTTATGTCTGCTTAACAATATGTACGTTTCATTAAGAACATTTTTATCAAGAAATAGTTATTATTTTTTGTATAAGAGTTTTAAAAAGATGCATTTTACTTGACATTTTAATATATGTATATTAAAATTGAAGTTATCACCATAACAAATATAATGCATTTTTGTTCTATTTAAGTCATTTGCAATTTCTGCCACGTCATCTTTGAGAAAGGATATTGCTTATTTGAGGCGTTGTCAAGTCAATATAATTTGATTACATGTATCTAACGATCGTTTACATGTATGTTAACATTCAAAAGTAAAATAACAAAAAATACTGGACTCCGAGGAAAGTTCCTTAATAAATGGCAAAATGAAAACCCTCAAACACACCAAACGAATGGACAACAACTGTCATGATCTACTTCAATAATATCACTCATCTTGTTTTACATAAGAGTATTGCAAATCAGTTTAGTCACACTAACTTCATTTTATTTTCAAGTGAAATCCATTATCTTAATTCCATTACTGTATGAAATTATTTATATCTCAACAAGTAGATTTGCAAAATTAGTTCACATTGGTAAGTTTGTATTTACGCTAATGATTCTCTACATTTTAATTCTGCAGAAGGGGTAAAATAATTTATTGATTAGACATAGTTATAAAAATATAAAAATATCATTATTCAAAGCTACACCATGTGATGATGTCATTTGCCAGAATGGAGGTACATGTAAGAACGGACCATCAACATTCACTTGTCAATGTGTCGAGGGTTTTAATGGAACTTTTTGTGAAGGTAATTTTTAATTTGTATCTGTGTTCTTGATGTTTAAAATCCTTATTTCGATACGTCATCCGTGTTTAACATGGTTATGACAGACACAAATGTAATTAGTCAATACATGACATTACTTCATAAACGACAAAATGATACAAAAGAAGACAAAGTAAACATTGTTACCTTATCGAAAACATGAATTAAACCGTCCTTGCTTGGTCGAGGCACTTAAGTGTATGAGATGGTTAGACATATAAATATTCAGTCATCCAATTCTACTTCTAATTCAATTACAACAGAATATGTTAAAGGACGGACATTTATGACACAAAAACCAAACAAAAACACACAATAAAACAAGATCGACTGCAAAGCTTCCCAATGTTATTCCGTTATAAAAATCAATTTAGATACTAATAACATTAGTAAAAAAAAATTTATTCAAATAATGAATGTTTTACTGTTTTAAATTACGTCAGTATTTGATAGATTGGTGCCTTGACATCTGTGGTGTTATCCAACGAAAATTAAAGCTACAAACATTATTGCATATGAATTGATAATTTGATGATAGTTATTGTTATCCATTCCTTAATTCAAAGTTTAAAATGTAGAACTTAAAGACAAATATCTTTGAACTTATGTGCCAAAGTGATGATGAATATATTTCGTGTCGTTTCATTTGTAGTTATTTTTAGCTTCGTTTACCTAGACCAAAGTCTGTTTTGATAACAGTCATGAAAGTTTTCTTATATAACAATTATGTCATGCATATATTGAATATTTGTCTTAATACAAAAATCAAAATTATATTAATTTAAGCTTCGCCATGTGAAGATGTCATTTGCCTGAACAGTGGAACATGCAAGAACGGACCGTCAACATTCACTTGCCAATGTGTCAATGGCTATATTGGAACTTTCTGTGAAGGTTATTATTATGTGTGTGTTTGTTATTAGTATTTCACATTCGTGATTCGATTAGATATCTTACGGCTAACATGATGACGTTACGGCAACCAAACAAAAAGTAGAGTCATCACACTCTCTGATTAAATTTAATTATTTAACATTAAATGTTACGAAAGAAGACGAAGTAAATATAACAGATCTATTGAATCTACTGTTCTAGATATGTGTCAGGGTTGAACATATGACAATTGTGTTATCTAATATTACTTATAAATTACAGCAACAAAAAATGTATGATCATTAACAACTGATCGATTGTTAACCTATTGATGCTACAACGTTTTGTATATAAGTCATAAGGCAATTCAAGAACATAATTTTAAAGAAATATCTGATTATCATTTCAACATGCGACTAACATTGTCGTATTATATTGAATTATTCTATGTCAACAAAAATGATACTTATTTTTCTAGTAAAAGCATTGCGCCAAATTAAAACAAATGTATCTGTGTTAGTTTCAGTTGAAGATGTTGAAACTTTTCTTTTTTTTTTGGTCTGCTCTTTTCCCTATATCATTCCCTTTGAGAATTCTGACTCATTTACAATGTGAAAACACGTACCCTGACATGTTTTATGTGAAATGAATACAGGCTTAACTTCATGATTTGCCTTTCAATATCGCATGTATTAAGTCCTGATTCCGTTTGGCAAATAAGCTTATTTAGAACATAATCTAACACATTATTGGTTAAACATATCGTGGTCGCTTGCATGTTGTATCAAATCGTAATCTAAAAGTTTTTAAAAGTTTGCTGTCTTGTATTATTGTCAATACAAATTATTGATAGGCCCTCATTTTATGGTTTGATAATGTTTAAAGTTATGTTGACATAATCAATGTTGAATCAATCAAATTACTTGATTAAATTAATCGTATTTGACTATCGTTGATAATTATGAACCAAACTAACATTCAATAGGCTGAAATCGAGCGTAAACTTCTTATACTGATGCAATACGAGTTCAACTGTTTTATATACAGATTCGATGTGAGCCAAGCTCCGTGCTGAAGTCTGTGTTTTGGCCTATAATGGTTTGCTTTTACAAAGTGTGTCTTGGATAAGAAGTTGCCTCTTTGGCACTCATACCACATCCACATAGATTATGTTTGCCCTTCTTTTATAAGTCCTGATAGCCTTTTGTTGGCTGTTGTTCGTGTGATTCTTTGTCAATTGTGTTCTCCAATTTATTTATATTGTAGTCCTGTGTTGTCATTTTGATGTTATATTTCACATGGCCATAAAAGTGCGAGGTTTGGCATGCCACAAAACCAGGTTCAACCCACCATTTTTTCCTTTAAAAATGCCCTGTACCAAGTCAGGAATATGGTCATTGTTATATTATAGTTCGTTTCTGTGTGTATTACATTATAACGTTGTGTCGTTTGTTTTCTCTTATTTTTGAGTGTAAATTCACATTGCGATAAGACGTGTCACGGTACTTGTCTATCCCAAATTCATGTATTTGGTTTTGATGTTATATATATATGTTATATTTGTTATTCTCGTGGGATTTTGTCTATATGTGTTACATTTTAGTGTTATGTCGTTGTTCTCCTCTTATATTTAATGCGTTTCCCTCGGTTTTAGTTTGTTATCCCGATTTTGTTTTTTGTCCATGGATTTATGAGTTTTGAACAGCGGTATACTACTGTTGCCTTTATTTATCTCTTGTCAAATGTACAGCATATTCAAATTTTGTAAGAAAGTAAGAAACATCTTCGTTACCATAGTAACCGCAATGGCTGAAGAGTGATGGCTAATTTCACCTTGTTTTTTTAATTTTTATTACAAAAGATAGTTTATTATTAATCCGATAGCACTTTAATACAGATGTAAATTCAAAATCGCTCTTTCATATTCCTTTCGAGTGGTGTATCAAGAAATCAATAAAACATTCTAACATGACGTCCTTCAAACGCTTTGAGTACACACCCGTGGTAAAATATGAATATGTAGCAAGGGCTGTTTCAATCATACTCCCACTTCATATGCTTTTTCATGAATGAGATACCCGACGTCATAAAATGATGACGTTAGAATATACACAGTTTGCGGGACAATTCACGCTTGTGAAACCGAAAATCATCACAACAAGGAAATAAATAAGTAAATAAACGATGCTAAAAAGTAGTATAACCCATTTTTGTTTATACATATAAGACATATAAGTAAATTAGTATTTAAATCTATCCGAAACTATCTAAATATGTTACTTTTAATAGTTGAAGCATGTCACTTATTCAGTTTTTTCCGTTCTTTTACGACTATTTAATAGTGCGAATATTTATGGGAACGGCAAATATTTGCCTCCACCTAGAGCTCTTCGATCCAAAAAAATTGCCGTATTTGTCCTATTATAATCGAAATAATTCATGGGGTTTGAATATATCGTGATTTTACCACGGTTTGTCCCTTTATGCCTATATTGTACCCCTCTCTTTCGCTCAGGGTAAAATATTTGTCATAAAGGGCCAAACCGTGGTAAAATCACGATATATTCAAGCCCCTAGGAATTGTTTCTTAAATAATGTATATGAATTTAAAAAGGCGTTAAACTTATGCGAACGCCGCAAGACATAACAACACCGTCTTACTAAGCCAGATGATATATCAAATAAATAAATAAACAAGCAGGTGTTGACACATTTGAACATGATCTAACTTTGCGATATAATCACAACTATCTAATTATTTTAAGGCATTTAGTACGATATGCACTAAATTTGTTTTACATATGTTTCTTTCTTTTAGAAGAATTTTTGAAAGTTCGGTTGGTTAATGGTGTTGATTCTTTGGAAGGACGAGTAGAAATCTATATAAATGGAACATGGGGGACTATTTGTGATGATGAATTCGGAGATGAAGAAGCTAGTGTTATTTGCGGTATGCTTGGATACAATGAAACTGGGTAAGATATATAAACTATTCTAACATGACGTCCTTCAAATGCGTGGAGTACACGCCTGCGTTAAAATATGAATATATTGTTTTAGCTATTCCGATCGTACTCCCACGTCGTAGGCGTTCTTATGAATGAGCTACCCGATGTCATATAACTATGACGTCAGAATATAAGCATTTTATTGGAAAATACACGCTAGTAACCCGAAAATCATCGCAAACAAGGAAACGTAATCAAACGATGCTAAAATGTGTTAAATAAGCCGTTTTTTGTATACTTATAAGACATATAAGTACAATTGTCATTAGGTTCATCCAAACCTATCTAAATATTTTATTGAAAAAAGTTAAAGCATGTCACTTATTCAGTTTGCTCCGATCTTTTACGTCAATTTAACAGTACGTTTATTTATGGGACCGGCAAATGATGTCTTCACCTAAGAGCACTTGGATCCAAAATAATTGCCGTATCTGTCCTATTAGAATCGAAATAATTCAAGAGGGCTTAGATATATCGTGATTGTACCACGAGTTGTCTCTTTATGACAATAATGTAACCCTTGCTGTCGTTCAGGGTAAAATATTTCTCATAAAGGGCCAACCCGTGGTAAAATCACGATATATTCAACTCCCCATGAATTATTTCTTGGTTACACATCCTAAACTAGCTCGCGTGTTTATTATACATATGTATAGGTAACAAATGTTTACAATACATGTTTGGATGACCATTTCCGAATATTTCTGTGGTATTTACTAGTTCTATTTTTCTCAGTGGCGAATGATTACCAATAATTCATTGGAATATCCACACTAGGAAGGGTGGGGCTTATTGTAGACACATTGATCATCCGTTTTCCATTCGTCTAAAGAGTACATAACTTAATTGAAGGTTATATTGTCATTCACAATTGCTTCTGGTGAGTAGTCGTCTCATAGGTAATTATTCCACATTTTACTATTTTATATAAAATTAAGAATGGAAATGGGATATGTCAAAGAGACAACAACCCGACCTAAGAGCAGATAACAGCCAAAGGCCACCAAAGGGTCCAAAAAGTATATGGATTCCATGAGCTTCATTGCAACATTCAGTACAGTACAAAATGATCTAGTGCGAATAGTATTATGTTGGTCATTTCAAAAACTGACCTTTTTCTTCTGTTCATTCCGTTATTCAGTCCCTGTGTGCCAATTAAGATGAATACTTAAAGTCGTTATAAATTACCAAGGAAAACCGATACAAGTCTTACCTATTAGAACAAAACAATTTAAAGTAAACAACTATGCAAAAATTAAATTTCTACTCCGTTACAATCTTAATCATGTTGATGTAGAATAATATATTAATCTTGACAATTGTGGTACAAAAATAGTTTTTGTCACCGATTGCATTAGCTTGCAATTCCCTAACGTTTAACCCAAATTTGGATAAAAATGATTAGAAATAATAATAAGATGTTCATTACAGATAAAGATATCTATAATTGAAGTAATACTTATTTTCTTTTCGCAGATTTGACAATTACACAAATAGACTTTTCGTTTTTCTTCATTTACATCATTTTATCATACCCCCGCTTAAAAAAGAGGGGGAACACTGTTTTGCATGTCTGTCCATCCGTCCGTCCAATGAATATTTTACGTAACATCGTTCTCGGCAACTTCAGTGCAATGATTTTTGAAATATGGTTTTCAGGGTTTATATGAGTAAATAGTTACCAATAAACTCATCATATATACCAAAATTAAAATTTTACATATACGCCAGACGCGCGTTTCGTCTACAAAAGACTCATCGGTGACGCTCGAATAGAAAAATGTTTAAAAAGTCAAATGAAGTACGAAGTTGAAGAGCATTGAGGACCAAACATTCCTAAAAGTTTTGCCAATTACAGCTGAGGAAATCTGTTCCTGAGGTAGAAAAGCCTTAGTATTTCAAAAATTTTTAATTTTGTTAACATTAAATTTATTATTATGAACATATAAATGATAACTGAAGTCAACACAGAAGTCTACGTAAGACTCATCAGTGACGCTCATATCAAAATAGTTGTGAAACCTGACAGGCACAAAGTTAGAGAGCATTGAGGACCCAAAATTCAAAAACAATTGTGTCAAATACGGCTTAGGTTATCTATTCCGGGGATAAGAAAGCCAGTATTGTTTCGAAAATTTGTAGCTATACCATGTACTAAAAATCATTGCTATTGCTATACCGTGATTCATCACTCAACCTTTTTTCTGTGTACCTTATACTTTTAGCGGAGCGGCGTATCATCAGTGAGCAGTTGCTCACATATTATATTATTTATTCTCTAATGAACCAGTTATGACGTTCTCAAAATTTAAGATCATTATCAAATTTATTCATTGGATTTTAGAATATAATAATACCACAAACAAAATATTTTATTGAGAATATATATTTTTAGATCAGTTCCTTATATTCGTGCTTATTTTGGGGAGGGATATGGATCTATTGTGTTGGATGATTTAAATTGCATTGGAACAGAAACGGACATATTTGATTGTCAGTCTGGTGGCCTATTCCAACATAATTGTGCGCATAGCGAAGATGCTGGTGTTGTCTGTCAAGGTAAATCTGGAACTTTTTTTAAAACAGATTATTTTATCTATCTTTAACTTACATTTTAATTTCTGTTTGAATCTACCAACAATGTTTAATAAAATCATACTTAAGGTAATGCCATATCTGATAAAGATGATGTCTAAAACTTGGTTTAATTTGTCGGTTCAGAAAGCTATTTTCAAATTTTTAACATTAGGTCAACTGTTCTTTTGACCATGAATAATAATTTTCGTCTTGCTTTTGATTTTATACATTTTACAAGTTTAAGATGGAACTTATGATAAATTTACAGCACCAATAAATGTTTTAAATAAACCCTGTTGTACTATCTGCTCCATATTTGACATATAATAATTAGTTGGAATACTTGTCATTGATTATTTGAATTAATTTATAAATAAGACTCTAGTCGTGTTGCAGATGAAAGAAAGGCTGTTAATAGGGCAAATCTTATATAACAGTGTTAGTGTGTACGGCAAATTTGGTCATGTAAGAAAATAAAAACAAACTGTGATTTTGGATGTTTTATTAAATATTTTTGTGTATTAAAGTTGAATACAGAGCACGGACATCCGATGGTTTGGGGTATTGTTACGTATATAGCTTTCTGAACTAAAAAATGTATTTCTTTTGTATACTAAAGATACATTTAAATAATCATATACATGTAAAGTGAAAGAAAATACAATTATAAGGAAGCAAATTTTAATTAGTTCATTGGTTAGGAGGTTCCTTAAATTTAAGAAAAAATTAGCTGAATGAACACAAAATAATGGGGAGACACTAGGGAAAGTCTCCTTTTCCAAAAATTTAGATAATTAAAAAAGCAGATAAGACAACAGGGTTTATTAAAAAAAAAACACATTTTATTTTTATCCAAATTTATTATTTGTTTCAAGTCAAAATTCATTTGTCGAATTTAAAATTAAAAGCAAGACGAAAATGTATAAATGGACTGCCACGTCCACTTGTATTTTTTGTCCATCTGAAGAGTTAAGCCTTTATCAACTGATTTTTATAGTTCGTTCTTATGTTGTACTGTTATACCACTGTCCAGGTTAGGGGTAGGGTTGGGATCCCGCTAACATGTTTAACCCCGCCACATTATTTATTTTCCTGTCCCAAGTCAGGAGCCTGTAATTCAGTGGTTGTCGTTTGCTTATATGTTACATATTTGTTTTTCGTTCAATTTTTTTACATCAATAAGGCCGTTAGTTTTCTCGTTTGAATTGTTTTACATTGTCTTATCGGAGGCTTTTATAGCTGACTATACGGTATGGGTTTTGCTCATTGTTGAAGACCGTACGGTGACCTATAGTTGTTAATGTCTGTGTCATTTTGGTCTTTTGTTGATAGATGTCTCATTGGCAATCAAACCACGTCTTCTTTTTTATATTGGCAATATTAAAAACGGAAAAAATGTCTTAAAGTTTGTTCGTTTTCAACAACAACACCATCCACAAGCTTACGTTACTAAACAATAAGATATATTAAATAGATAAACACAATTGCAGCTCTTGACAAATTTAAATATAAACTAAACATGACGATAACATTTACACAATTATCTAAGTATCTTAAGGCACTTATTACGATTTACATTAAATTTATATTTATATATCACATATGTATCGGGTTTTTGTTTCAGAAGATTTTATGGAAGTTCGGTTGGTTGATGGTAATAATTCTTTGGAAGGACGAGTAGAAATCTATGTGAATGGAATATGGGGAACTATTTGTGATGATGGGTTTGGGGATGAAGAAGCTAGTGTTATTTGCGGTATGCTTGGATATCATAATGCTGGGTAAGATATTGTAACCATTACACATCTTAGATTATATTACGTGTTAATAATACATGTACAGTTTATAGGTAATAAACGTTCACGATGCATGTTTGGATGACCATTTCTGCTTTATTTTCATTGTAAAGACATTATTCTAGCGTTCATACGTTCATCAGTCATTCCATCCGTCTGTCCGTATATTTTTTTCACCACTTCCCAAGGACTTCTGAACTTTAAAAGTTGATGTTTAGTTAGCTGCTGCTTGGCAATATTGCGTTGTAGCATTTGACGGCTTTTAAAGCAGACATCATTTGTATGTTTCACGATACGTAACACTGCAAAATAAAAATGAGTTCTAGTAAAAGCTTTTAAAGACGTAACGAGTGCAATCTTGTATTTATTAGTTAAGAACGCATTTTGATCTTCAGTTTTCTGTTGTTCCGCTGTTTTCGTCTTATAGTTTGATATGTTTCCCTCAAGTTAGTTGCTCAATTTTCAAAATATATTATTTTCAAAAGTATAAAAGGTCTTATTTGGCACAACTTGTTGGAATTGTGGGTCCTAAATGCTATTCATCTTTGCACTTGTTTGACCTTTTAAATATTTTGAAATGAGCGTCACTGGTGAGTCTTATGTAGACGAAACGTGCGTCTGGCAAACTGAATTATAATCCTAGTACCTTTGATAACTATTTATACCACTGGGTTGATGTCATAGCTGATGAACGTTTCGTCCACGAGGGTATCATCAGCCCAGTAGTCAACACTAAACATGAATATCAATTATGTGGTCATTTTTATAAATTGCCTGCTTACAAAACGTTGAATTTTTGAAAAACTAAGGATTTTCTTATCCCAGGCATAGATTACCTTAGCCGTTTTTGGCACAACTTTTTGGAAATTTGGGTCCTCAATGCTTATCAACTTTGTACTTGTTTGGCTTTTTAAATATTTTGTTATGAGCGTCACTGATGAGTCTTATGTAGACGAAACGCGCGTCTGGCGTATTAAATTATAATTCTGGTACCTTTGATAGCTAATTATACTGTTTATCGATTACAAAAATAAAGTGAACACCTATGCAAAGATTCGATGTCTACTCCATTTCAATATTAATCTTGCTAATGTGAATTAATATATTAATCTGATAAGTGATTTTTTTGCCATCGACTTTTTCAACTTGCAATTTCCAAGCGTTTAAACCAAATTTGGATTTATTTTAAATTACAATTAGAAGATTTGCATTACAGATAAAGGTACCCATAATTGAAATAATATGTATTTTCTTTTCTGAGAACAGACACAAATTAATCCTTCGTTTCAGTAGTTTTATTTGTTTCTTCTCTAATTTCATAGCAATGGCATTCTTATTACTAAAGACCATTATCAAATTTATTCATTAAATATTAAAATATAATAATATCACAAACAGAAAGTTTAATAACGACATTTTTTTTAGATCAGTTCCTTATTCTAACGCACATTTTGGGGAGGGATATGGATCTATTGTGTTGGATGATTTAAATTGTATTGGAACAGAAACGGACATATTTGATTGTCAGTCTGGTGGCCTATTCCAACATAATTGTGTGCATAGCGAAGATGCTGGTGTTGTCTGTCAAGGTAAATCTGGAACTTTTTTAAAAACAAATTATTTTATCTATCTTTAACTTACATGTATAATTTCTGTTTGAATCTACAAACATGTGTTAACATAACCATACTTAAGATAATGACATATCTGCGCTCAGGTATGATTTCTAAAACTTGGTTTAATTTGTCGGTTCAGAAAGCAATATACAAATTGTTAACATTTAGACGACTGTTCTTTTATCATGTTCATCCATGAGTTGAAATTTTCGTCTTGCGTTTGATTTTCAATATTGAATAAGAAGTATTTAAGAATTTATAATAAATTAAAAGCATCAACAATGTTTTAGATGAACCCTGTTGTCTCATATGCTTTTATAATTTTAGGTTTCAGAATAGATATCTGTTGAATGCGAACATATACTGAAGTGGATGTAAAAATACACAATCTTATCTGAATTTGTTCAGACTTACAAATGAACAGTATTAGTTATGTTCTACAAAGTGAATATTGCTCTTGATTTCACATATACTAAATTAGTTGGAATAGTTGTCCTTGATGATTTAAATTAATAGAGGCTTTTGCTAGATCAAATAAAAGAAAACAAACAGTAGTAGTGAATATGGCAACAAGGATTTGGCCATATTAGAAATTAAAAACAACGGGGATTTGGGGATTTTTATTTTTTATGTTTGTGTTAGTTGATATAGATGACAGACATCCGATGGGTTGGGGTATTGTTACAAAATAATATTTGTATTCCTTTTGTATAACAACAATACAATAAAATAATCATAAGAGAAAGAAAATACAATGTAAAGGTTGCCAATTTGAGTTATTTCAATGGTTAGGAGTTTCCCTAAATTTGTTAAAAAAATTATAGATGAAGAACACAAAATAATGGAGAGACATTAAGGATAGACTCCTTTTCTCTTCAAATTTAAGATACTTAAAAAACCGTTAAGACAACAGGGTTTATAAAAAAACATTTATTTTTCTCCAAATTTTTCATGTTTTTTTAAAAATTCTTTTCAGGATTAAAAATCAAAAGCAGGACGAAAACTTATAATTTGACATACCATATTAAAAACTCTTAATTCTCTTAAAGGTTGTTAATAATTTCTCCGTTTATCATAATTCATGTTTTTATGCATCCAACATGATGAGTATTGAAGACACTGAGAACTATTTTAACTCAATGAAGAGGTACTTAAACTCAACCAATATTTGACTATTTACCGACTGTTAATATATCCTATTGTTCTCTTCTTTTCAGAAAGTTAGTATTAAAGACAAACACCAGTGTACATACAAGAATGTCAGTGTAGAAAATCATGCTATTTTATAAACTTTTTTTCTAGATTCATCAAGACATGTGTCAGGTGTTTTCACTCTTTGGCGCTGACGATGTTTTATATGAAAATAAAAACTTAATGTGAAATTCATATCGACACTATTCAAACTGAGATTGTGACTGTACATAGAGTTGATGTAAATCATGCATGTGTATATAATATAGTAAGAAGTACTTGAGATATACTTTATAATGCAACTACATTAATAATGTAAGACGAGTGTTCGTACTAATACGAAATTTTCAAACGAATACTTGTACATGATAAAACATATAATCCTTCGTTTGACAAAGATTATAAGTAAATATTTTTTTCAAGACAACTGTAACATAACTTTTTTTCAAAATGTATTCAATGAAATTAAAAATACAAGAGAACTATGGAATTTAATAAAAATATATACTAAAGCATTGCATAAACATTTGACATATAATTACGTATTTTTTATTCTCATTGTTGAAGTCCATACGGTTACCTATAATAGCTTACATTCACTTCATTGGAACCTTGGTGAACAGTTTCTTAGTGGTAATCATAGCACATCTTTTTAATTGTTATACACTTTTTGGTTGTGAAAAAATATAGCTGTCAATAAAGAAGTTTGTTCTCTAGATCAAACATAAATCTCTCGTATTTTTGTGCTTGCTTGTGCAAAAATGTCTTTCACTTTTAACTTAAGTTAGATAAAGGAAAAATAAAATAATCAATAATTTGCATGTATGCTATTTATTAACTTATAGAACATTGTACAATTACAAGATATGAAAAATTCAAAATGAAGAAACTCGAAAATTGAAATGTTAAAAAGTCTTTATAACTTGTCTAACTATAGGTATTAAACAAATGAGTAAACATTTGTTAACATGTAGTACTGTTTTTTAGTACTTAATGTTAACTTAGTACTTACTGAACGCACATTTGGATATGATGCTAACACATTTGGTCTTAATAAAATAAAATCAGAAATATTTGTGTGTATATAGTCAGACGTATAATTGATGATTATTTTTGTAATTTGACTTTACTTCTTTTCAGTTGATAATCTTATGCCAAATCGATGATTCTATCAAATTAATTCTTAGAATCTTTTAAATCAGTGGCATCTTAAGCACGCAAGATAATTGTCCGTCTTGTGTCCAAACATATTTAAATCGTCCAGAATTTGACATAATCAGATAGTAAGAGCACGATTCGTTGTAAATAGCTAACTAATGTTTTCAAAAGCAATTTTAAGTTTATAACCTTTATCATATTTATCTACAGACTCCTGGTTTTTAAAATTATCTTGCGAGAAAGACAGGTCCTAAATTGGTCTTAGGACTTATCCTGGAATATCTTTATTCCTTAAGATTACGTTTGTGTTTTGGAAGAATCTGTTATAGATAATGGATATTTTAAGGTTTTTCTTGTCGTAGAACACATCTCGGGGTGTCAGGATTGATCAAATGAAAGACCGACCGGAGGGAGGTCTTTCTTTGAACAATCCTGACACCCCGAGGTGTGTTCTACGACAAGAAAAACCTTAAAATATGCATTATCTGACTTATATACCGTCAAAAAAATATTAATTTTATTAAGATTTGTAAAATTTAGTATCCTATTTTACCGACAACACTTAAGTGGGATATTCCTTTCTAATGCGTTCAGGTTTTAATACGCCCTGCGGCTCATTTAGAATGTGAAATAAAACTCACTAAATAATTGAGATATAAACCTTTTAAAAATTATTATCCATACACAATAAAAATATTACTGTAACTGCATGAAGTAAGACACAAATGTATTGTTACCATCCGATAACGGTGTATGACAAATACAAGACACATTGTAAGTAATTTATTGTACCACTTAGCTTATAGAAAAGGGGGATGGGTATGTTTTTTTTCTATTTGTTATGTTTTTTCTATCTCGAAAAAGTGGTTATTCTTTTTAACAATTTTACTTGAATCGACTGAAAAATTCAGAAAGATTGTATTTTGAATAGCAATTCAATTTTATTAAAAGATAATCAGGATATGAATATATACCCTCCAGTCCGCATCCGACCTTTTCGTGAGTTACGTTAATGTTATTCAATAGAATATAAGATTATCTTATTAGTTGATCATTTGATAGAGTAAAAGGTATACATAAAGTTAAGAACTGACACGAAGACGAATATAAATACATGTAGGTCACAGTACGATTTCCTATTCAGTGTGTATCGTTCTGAACATGCATGAAATATTTGCCACTGGACTTTAAGCAAGCAACCAAAAATCAATCAACCTATTCAGTTTGACATAATAAGATTTTCAAAATCTTACACACGAATATGTTAAATCTGGATTTATTTTATGAAAGTCTACATTAAAATTTATCTGACATATATGATAACGTTTCTTTATTGTAGCGATAAATTAACAAAACTTCACGTACTTCACGTTATTTGTTTCTAAAATTAAAATGCGGGACTAAAATGACGTTTTTTTTTTACACCTATCATCGATTGAACTTTAAAAAATAATTTCCAAATCGGCAACAAAAAACTGTTAGACGAATTAAGTTTTAAGGTAAATCATAGATTGCATGTTTATCAAGGAAAATAATGACCTCGCACAAGTCATTATTTTATGCCTTTGAGCATATTTCAATGAAACATGGTATCGTCCGGGTTGATTCTGAAAAAGAATGACCTGTCGTTCTGAAAGAAAATAACTCCATATAGGTATATAATTAAATAATACATTCTATTCAAAAAGTACTTTTAAAGTAATAAGTAGAGATATACAGATAAAAAGTGAACACATAATCTGTAACATAAGTTTTATTTTAGCATAGGGTGAAAAAACTTAATAGTTTTCAAAATATAAAAAAAAAGATATTAACTATTGTATTAAATTAGTACAGTTTTAATCGTCAAGGATAATTTGTCTCTTCTGCCAATGGTCTAAAGGATGCAGTTACTTTATTTTGTGAATCACTACCACAAAGACGCTAAAAGTATTCAGCTCTTGAAAAACAGCTTTCTCTAATAAAATCTGTCAAGAATAAATGTTACAGATAAAAACTACTTACCGATATATGCTAAATTATATCACAGACAACAATGACATGTAAAAGCAAAATATTCTACTATGTTATCATTATTAAATTATGACACCCACTGTGGTACCTGATGTATAACAATGCCCTGGCATAAACCCCTAACGTGAGAGAGAAAACTCGCCGAACGAAATTAACTGATTGACATTTTATATCCTAGTAAATATAAAAAGATGTGGTATGAGTACCGAAGAGACAACTCTCCATCCAAGTCACACTTAGTAATAAGTCAAAGTAATACTTTCAACACGGAGCCTGGACTTGCACCTATTAGCAAGCTATAAAAGGCCCCCAACAATTACTGGAAAACATCATGATTTGTTGTTATTGAACCAGCTTTTAGTAACTGCGAGTACTCTGAAATCAGTATTTTGATCAGTGTTGTTGTTATTTTGTAAGTTTTGTTTTGTGCTTTGTGTCTTCCTGATAGACAAAACTTTTGAATTGACCGTAACAGGGTCTTTTATGTTCTGCTGTAACACCACTGTTGAAGTTTAAGGAGATATTGATAAAACTAGATATGGTTATCCCTGCTATATTCGTTATCTGCCTCTACTTAGTCACTATGTGATTAAATTGAAATCTGTCAACATTTTTTTAGTCTGATTTAGCATAGATCAGTCCGCTTTGTTTAGTTTAATTTTCATGGACTGTCATGCCCTGTAGTGACTTTACGCTATAGTTTTGCACATTGCTGCAGGCTGTATAATGACCCATAATGGCTAACATCCACAACTTTTGATACTGATGAATAGCATAGTTTAATTTACATTTATACATAATATTTCACATGCATGTTAACAAGTGTAAAATGTATTCTGCTCTAATTCACGATGCTGTTAAAACACACGACAGATGATATTCAATTTTAGATCATTAACTTATAAGTTTGTATCATGTGCATGGGCATCATATAGAGGCTAATACTATCTCGAATGGGGCTATAGTTGCCATGTATTCTTTGTCTGTTATCTGTGTTTGAGCATGGACGTATCTCGACAACCAAATAACAAGCGGTATAATATATATATATATATTCAATAACCATCAATAACATTATTAATATATATAGCGGAGACAGGTAAACGGGTATTTGCGACAGTAAAAATACCGATGGACGTCCGCAAAGCTTCAAATACAATACTGTTATCTCTATTCAAATGCAAAACAAGTTCATAATTAAATTTCAATCATTATTTCAGTGTAAAATCTTCATTGAAGAAAATTCCGCGAAAAGATCTTATCTTCTTTGGTCCTTACACTAGGTGAAGTCATATGATATGCTTCCGGCGTCAAACATAAACACGTAATAAAATTTGATAAAAAGAAAAATTTTAGGTGCCACATGCGAGTTATTTGGCTTATTTTTGTAGAAATTACATGTCAATACACTCAGTAATAAAAAATGTCGTCTTTCTTAGTTACAGACAAGGAGATAGAGAATTTTATGCTAACTGTCATCCAATCAGAACCATTGATACAAAATAATTGCATTAGAATTATTCATCTTAATCCAACATCCTGCACCTACAGCTCTGTATTGGCCTTTATTGTAAAAAAATAAACATGTCTAATAATATTAATAAGTAAGTGAACAAACTTTCTTAAAACAGTGCCCTGCATGGAACTAAGTGAACAAACTCTACTAAACCAATACACTTTATGGAATAAAGTCAGCTTTTTTTTTCATCTGGCTTGTATATTTTATCTTACGAAAGCCATTCATTGTTGTATCCAATGTATGTAATGAAATCATATAATAAGTAATTCCGTGAAGAATGCAGTAGTACATGGTCGATGTTTATCAAAATCTTCTACGGATTAAAACAGATTTGGTATATGATTTCTGGTATAAAGCAAGAAATGTGACTCTTTAGGATCAACTTAGTACATCGCTGTTTTTGGAGTGGTTCGTGCTGTCCAATCATTATTTTTCTGTCAAGCGTTTTTTGGTTTGGTGGATTTTATTCTTTTGCAAATCGTGTTGCATTTTTTGTTTTCTTCTTTCGTTTGTCTGCTTGCCTGTCTTTAACTTAACTTCGATCAAGCAAGTCCCAATTAAATGGAAAAAGCATTATATTTTGCCGGAAGTATCTATTGATAAAACTATATATAAGCCAACTGATAATATGAAAAATAAGAATGAGTCCATATAGTACACGGATTCCACACTCGCTTTCTCATTTCTATGTTCAGTGGACCGTAAATTGGGATAAAAACTTTTGTTTGTCATTTTAATCAGAAAGATCATATCATAGGCAACATCAGTACTAAGTTTCAATTTCATCAAAAACTACATTGACCAAAAACTATAAACCGAAGCGCGACAGACGGACAAACGAACGGACGCACAGACCAGAACACATAATGCCAATAAATGGGGCATACAATAACATCAGAAATTGCAGTCCTATGTTTGTTTTGACAAATTTGTGTTTACTTTCTGATAAATAATAATCAATATTAAACTAAATAGTAATATAGAGGTACATGGCAAGTCAATTATCGATAGAGAACACCATATCATATTAAAGTTCGATAAGTCATGATGTTGATAAACAGATAATAAAAATCCAGAAGAAAAAGAACTTTGAAAAATACAAAATGAATACATGTTAAACAATAATAAAATCAAGAAGCGGCAGTGCAATTATGAAAAGTGCATATTGAATACCTGTTGGACTATAGATACTGACTACTGGAAAAGAGGGGTTACTTCCACAATATCTCCACTGGGCTATAGCTCGAGATAAACATGTTGCTTCATCTTTTGCACCATTCTTGTCCACTTGAAATCTACGACGACTTGCTTGATCCATCTTTGGTTATCCATACCAAGCAAAGTATTAATCGTCACCACTAAGTGTCATCGCACCTACACATACATATAGTGACTGATAGACGGAATATACCCCGTATAGCGGTTTGTTTTCGTGGGGTGTAAATTTTTTGCTTATTTTCGCTGATAGAACCAAATCGCCAAAATAAATTCCGCCAATTCAAAAGTGACATACAAAATTTTGAATCCGCCAAAATAATTCGTATATACCGTATTAAATGACAATCGCGAAATTTGACACCCGCGAAAATAACCCGCTATACGGTACCAAGTGGATAGTCAAACTCATCAAGTGAAAACGAACTGACAAATGCCTTGGTTAAAACAGAAACACGATTATTAGACAAAGAAGTCTACAAAACACAACATAAAAAACTGAAATCTGAGCAACACGTACCCAACATTGTACCTGGTGTGATCTCATGTGATCTTAAAGGATAAGCAGATCCTGCTCCATATGTGATGAGAGTTATATATATTTAATGTTTTGCCACACGTGATGACATACATCCCAATTGAAATAACAATTTAGAAATTAAATGCATAAGTGCGCTAAACTTAATTTACAATATTATGGAACGCTCCAATCGATAAAAATGAAATTGATCAAATGTACAAATACTTCAGCACAGGGACAGCTATAACTAACTTAAAAAGAAAAGCTTCATTCAGCAATATTTCAAAAGATGTATAGGTATACGATTACATATATTGTCACTTAATAGAATGCCACAAATACGATAGTATTGATCGTAGTAAGTTTCGAGCCTTTTTCTTTGACTTACATTCACCATATGCACAATGTGAGGCATGAATTGCAAATCTGACAGTCCTACATTGTTTTTTCCGTTGAATTTTGGTTGTTAAATTTAACATCCAACCAAAAATCAACTGAAATACAATGTAGGACTGTCAGACCAGGATCAGATAAGCCGATAAAAAAATCATTATTTGTTGCATAAACAAATAACCTATCGTACATGATTGTTTATTGTTAAACGACGAGATAAACGAATGTCATGCATATTTTCGACGATCTACCGTCTTAAAAAAATTATTTTCCAATCCTGCTTTTACAAAAAATGTAGCATTTATTTATGACGACTAAATGTGTTTGGTACATATAAGAAGATGTGATATGAATACCAATGAGACAACTGTCCATCCAGTGGTTCATATATTATTTTGGTCTATTCTGAGAGGTAAATGATACCGTACCTACTCATTTTTGACAAGCCTATAAATAGATCAAATTGTATTGCGGAAAAAAATGAAATTTTAAATTTTTATTTTTTTACCTTTCCTGGAAGTTCTTTACAATTTATTTCGTGAGTATCCATCTGGTAAGTATAAGGGTGTTGGTGGTTTAGCAGGTCGATTCTTAAAGCTCTTCCGGCGTTTTGGTGGATTGCCATTCAAAAAACCAAGAACCGGTACTTCAAATTCTACAATATATAACGATGATTTGACATAGTATACGATTATAAGAATATTGTGCTTTTAGTAAAACATTATTTAATATAATTTGTTTGGTATTAATAAAGTTCCATACAGAAACTGATTTTCAATCATAGTAACTGTTTTCAGTAAAGTAAATGTTTATTTTGCCCGAAGCAGTTGTAACAGTAGTTTTGAACAATTTCGGTTAATTTAAAGTAAACAGAATGTAAAATAAACATTGATAAAATATGTCAGTAATAGTGCAAATCAAAATAGTTGTATTTTTCTGACACGTGACTAGTAATTGGTATTTAAATAACATAACGAATATACATACGGAAGACAATAGGTCCTACAGTACCTCTTGGTCGACAGTCAGACGCCGTTATTGGATCTTCAATTTTGTTTTCCGAGACGAGCTGTTCAAGCAGACAGATTGGTTTAAAATTTCCATACAGAGGAGCTTGAAAGTTTATGTCATCGCTTATCTACAAATGATCAAATCAAACTTATGTTCTTTTGAAGTATGCTTAAGATAAAGATTATATTTTGATGAAGCAATTGTCAGAATGTACATGATTTAAATTATTGAGTGGTGAATTAAAGACAAGTCAATTATGAAATATTAAATATTGGTGACCTAATATTGTTTTATCTTCGTCATTTGAGCTCTGGTAGACATTAAAATTTATAAAGAACGTTTTTATTATTAACTCTATAATTATGTATAGTTTGGGGAGAAGGATGAAGGGTTAAGCATAATAACTGAAAAAAAAAATTAATCAATTTAAAAATCATTAGAACATATAAGTTAATGTTCAGGAAAATATTAACTACAACCAATGTTATACACGTGCTTACAACCTTTAATTCTGAAAAATCATTACTAAGTTTTTATTCAGGATAATTTTTTATGAGCAGCTAGATTATTGTGATTCAAATTGATGATAATTCGGCTCGATTTGAACATATTTTGTCGGGTATGTATTCGGAGGCTTCTTCCGTCTTAATGCATTATGATGTACCATGGTTCACAATCTAAATCTAAAATCATATACCAGTAATGTATACTTACATATATATTGTTTTTAACATTGAACCATTCAGGACCATATTTATTCAGTCTATTAAAAGCCGGTACGCTTTTTGAACAAAAGATATTCTCTATAATTTCATTACCTACATAAAAAATTCAATCATTTTATCCTGCAATTTACAAACTGTTGTTTAAATAAGGTTGCAAATTAATTATTGTTTTAGCCCAGGGGTAAGTCTTCTGTTTTCCAGCCCTTGAAAATAAAAAAAAGTTTGAAACGGAAATAATGTTTTCAGTTTGGGGTCCTCTTTGTGTTTTTTTTTACTTAAACTTAACGTTTGAGAATTAGAAAAAAATCAATTTAGTAAGAAAAGCTTTCCTTAATATACAATTTCAGTATAAAACACTATAACATTGTATGAAAATACATGAAAAGTATATGTACTCGGATAATTATAAAAAAAAAATGCGGTATGTTTCTCTCTCAATCTACATTGTTCGTGCAAGTGGCGTAGCTTTTATTATCTTAAAGACAGCGGGGCATCACTCACTTAATATTTGCCACTGAACAAAGAAGAGAACATGAGTTCCTAGCTCTCTCTCTCTTTATAAATTTAAAGGCAGTGGGGCAACACTAACTGTTTTGCCACTGAACAAGTTCAAAGCCTTTTAATTAAAAAGTAGCGAGATACACCAGAGAGACATTCAAACTTATAAGTCTAAAATAAACTGACAACGCCATGGCAAAAAAAGAAAAAGACAAACAATAGCGCACAAAACACAGTAAACAAAGGACTGAGCAACACGAACCCCCACCAAAAGTCAGTGATCACAGGTGCTCCGGAAGGGTAAGATATTTCTGATCAACATGTGGGATCCATAGTTTGCCCCATTAGAACTAATTGACTTCATTTATAGTTACGGAAATGTTTTCACGAAAATAAAACATATTTTATCGCCAAACAAACTACAAATTGCATGTATGAAGATAAGTGAAATAAAAATTAAATTGACATTACAGGAAATATAACTTTGTTATTTTGTACTACACATAGACATTTGGTAGAAATAGACAACAGGAATTGAAGGAAATGAATTTAACTACTCGCTACTATATTATTGATATGGTGGCAACACTAGAAAAAAATTCTGTTTTTAAAAACATTAGTTCTTTTAAATTGTTTAAACTCAAGAACAATGATGTCGATATAAAACGATCTTTCCATTACTTAAAGCTTGTCTTAAAATGTAGTTTTTACAGATACATCATGCTTAAAAGGGGTATTTGCCAAACACCTCAGTATAAAGGTAATTTTCCAGAGCCGTTAGGCGAAGGGATTTTGTTTACTTTGAAAGCCGTATTTTTGGAAAAGTATGACTCTCTTCGGAAGTCACGTTATTTTCAGACATGGTATTCCCCGGTAGAGAAAATAAATCTCAATTTATTCAAAAATACAATTTCTCTCATTCAGTCAAAATATAACATTATTACATAAAGTGTATTTATTTTAAAGATACTAACCTTTAATAATTGTATTATCCTGGGCGTATTTTCCTTGTCACCGGCTCCTCGTGCATCCACATCCATGGAATACCGCAAAGCGTTATAGAATATGTTTCTTCTGACTTTATTGTTTCACCCTCCGCCAATTTTGCAATGAACAGTATTCTGATATATAAAATATCATTGTTGTCATTTTCTTTTCTGATTGATTTCACCAGAACGGTTGACGTTTAGAAAGTTTTCCTCTTGAGAGATATATTTTTTTATGTTTTCTTAAGGCGGTGTGCAGCTATGCGATGGAATTTTTCAAGCAGCCTTTTCTTTGTCATATTGATATCATTTTGAAAGAAGATTTTTCTCACGGATTGCTTCATGTGATTAAAATTGTCTGTGAAATACCCACGATTGAATCATAGTTGCCTTGGTGGGCAATATATGGTCTAACAAGCAGTGGTATTTCATTCCTGCTACAGCGAATGCTTTTTGCTTATCTAGGAAATATGAACAATATCCGGGTAACAAATTGTGCGAGTTGTCAAAATGTAACATGTGTCAATACAATTACGTTTGTGTGTGTTTTCTTCAATGATGGGCACGTGACAAACCCCCCTTAACTTTTGATTTGAAACATAACCGTAACTGAATCGGTTAAATTTGACGTTGAGCCATTCAGAATATAATATAAGTCTTCCAAGCAGGAATTTAAAAAAAAAACTATTCAGTATAAAGATCAAAGGGAAAATATACAACTTGCAAATAAATTTATATAAAACAATTTGGATACCTTTCAATTGACCTGATACATTATTGTTGATACTAGTACAAATAAGCATACTCGAATCAGCAAACAAACTATACCATTTTAAATATGTAACATACAGATGAATTACCTTTATCTCTACAGTTTGAAAAGCCCCTGAAATGTTAATTTTTAGATTCTTTTCAATGATTGGCAATTTTAGTATTCGCAAATTATTTAGTTATTTATATATATCTATATCTTTAAAATTTAATATTAAGGATGACCGCTTTTATATTACTTTTCCATATCTAGAATTTTATTCTGATCTCCAGTTACATCCCCATAGACATTTCAAAATCAATCATAGCACAGTTTGCTTAGAATTAACTTAAAAGTACACGTGTACATTATGTAAACTGCAGATGGTGTAAAATAACTGAAAAATAGTATTAATCCAATTAATGATCATAATAAAGGAAGGTCTTTGATACAAATTCACAGAAAAACACTTAATTGGTAGTATATTGCAATAAAAATATGTTTTTGAGCAATAAAACTAAAAATATAATCAGTTATAACATTAGTTTGAAAATCATAACAATTTACTAGAAAGATACCTAACTATCAGTATATTGCCATTAAAATAATTCAATGCGCAATTAAACTAAAATATATAATCAAAAATAAACAATAACATGAAAATTATAAGAATGTTTCCAACAACTATTAGTAACTAGAACACAGTATCGAAAGCCATGTAGTTGTAAATCATGTGTTCTTTCTAATTTTGTTGTTTTTTGACATTTTTGCTTTTTAACAACTGGCAATATTTTTATAAAACTTTCGTATGTTATTTCTTAAATGCATTGTTATTTCAATGCTTTTCATGGACAATCATGTGTTTCTTATACGTTTCTTGTTCATTGCGAGATTACCATGTCTTTTCCGTGCATCATGTAACATTACTGAAAGTCATTTTAATATTCAATAGGCAACTTGCATTTACTGTTCGTATAACAATAGCTTATAATTGCTGTAATGTTCAATTCCTTTTGATCATAGTGTGGATTTGGTTAGGATGTAAGGGTACTATACCAAAATTGACAATGGAAATGAGTATTGGATCAAAGCGACAACAACCCAAACCAAAAAAACACACAAGGCACAGGGAACCACACCAACAGGCGGGCTTCAGCTGACACATTCACAAACATGTGTACTAGATCAATATAAATTGACGTCACCCTAAACTCCAAAATCTATAAATGAACTAAAATAAAAAAGAAAACATACAACTAGCAAAAGCAAATTGCTCCTTACTTCGGATAGTCGCAAAAGTTGCTGTGAGATTAAACATGTTTTGTGAGATTTCAATCATCCCCCTATACCTCTTGCTATTGTACAAAACAAACACTCAGCAATACGGACATGCAGTAAATCCCATCAGTTCGGATATCATTGACTGTTTGGAGTGGAATATATTTTGTTTATGTAAAAAGAAACCTTAGGTAAATCTTGCCTGCACAAAAAACTGTCAAAATCAGAAGATTCGCGTTTTAAGAGTGCTTTGCGTCTATTTAAGCATTCTTAAATTGGATAGAGTAACACTTATCCGCTGTTTCGTATTTAAATCATTTAAAATCATTCTGTACTTATAATAATTTTACGTTGAAAATATTTTTACTGAACTATACATAATCCTATGAAATAAGAGTTAGTATATATCTTAAAAGATTTAATTAGATTAAGTTTAGGTATGATGTTAATTTTAAACTATTTTGTTAGTAATTTCTAATTTAATGATTCAGATTTTGTAAACTGACAGACATTTGCTTCTTAAAACATGTGAGAGAATACACTAAATCTTGCTACTAGACACACACATCATTCATTCAATATAGAACATGGATCTTGTTTTGTTGAATATGTCAAGTTTGTAATTATATAAATAATAGTTCAAAAAGAAATGGATCAGACTTTATTTTTCCATTATTTATTGAGAAAAGCTGTTTGTGTACGAGTTTTACAATTTTTAACATGGAAATGAATGATATCCACCCGACCATTTTACACACGCACAACGTTAACGTAGAGTGTTTTAGAAATTTTGTTATTAATGTAGAACATTCACATTCAACATTGCTTTGTTTTCACAGAAATTTTGCTAACCGGACCAAAAAAAAAAAAAAAAAAAAAAAACCAGAAAATAAAAGAAAAACAAAATCACTGTTTTCTCAAAAACCAAATTAATTAATGAGTGCTTTTTTCATTTCTATGGTAAAAGACATGTTTTCCTGCACCTTTAAAGAAGACTTTAATGTGCCATCATTAGATACAGAAGACGAAAAACATCGTAAAAATCTTGAAACACTACAACACCTGACACTTAATTTCAGGAGTTGTTTTACACACATACATTTGTACATGTAGTCTCAAATAAGAATTTCATTTGTTTGTAAAGTATATCTTTATCATATAATACTACACAATTATCATTCAATAAGATTAACTAGTTAATTCTGGAAAATCTAATTACGATTAAATATTTGATAATTTAATCAGAGGACAGAAAATACAAACACATTCATTTTTAATAGCACATGCATATCTATTCCATGGTTTACTGGTCATAACAATTTGTGTTTATAAAGACAACCTGTGATCGGCAGCTACGACACTACAAAGTCTCAGTGATGAGTCTTTTAAATATATTTTCGTTTCTTTTTGTTTCCACTGCTACTGTATACCTTTCCGAAATTCGAATGGGAACATTTATTGAACATTTATACCGAAATTCACAAGTTATAATAGCTTACAACAATATGGGACTGAAAATGTGTGGTCGTTATTGCTTACACCTTAAATCATGTACAGCTGTAAATTATAACTCTGTATCACTGTTGTGTGAATTATTAGCCGGAACTTCTACAGACACTAACACTACAATGAAGGACTTCAGAAATTCAGCAATTCACACATGGTCTTTGGTAAGTTTGGTAGCCTTAAAATTGTCAAACACATTTTATCTATTTTCTTGTTTTTTTTTTAAATCTTTATTGTCGTTTATAATGCTATCTCTAAGACAACAAATTTTAACAAACGGATAGTGTAATCGATTGCTAGTACATAAGTAAAGAAAGTCAACCAAAACCGTGAAAAAAAGCAACCAATAGAATATTGTACACAAGTAAATGAAAATAAGTTTGTACAGTGAGGAAAAACAGAAATATATTTTACAAAATAAATAGTTTTGTTGTGTGTTCAAAGTACGAGAACATGAGTGAAAGTTATAGTCATACCAAAAAATTATCAAACCTGGTATATATTAAAAAATAGAATTACCAGATATAACACTACATAACATTAAATAACAAAAAAGCATTACAAAAGGTATCAACAGATCAAATTAACTCGATAGTACGATGTTTCAGTAATAGTATTTACTGAAAGCTAGTTAAAAGGCTTTCCTTGGAATTTGATCATCTGTCAAATAAAACGTTTTACTAAGTTTTTAATACCATAGAACAACTAGAAATGTGTAATATATAAGTTATTATTTAGACTGATGATTCCTGTTACCCCAATCCTTGTTCTGGGAGAGAAAGATGTGTCAGAACTAAAACAGAAGCTCACGTCTGCTTAACAATATGTACGTTTCATTAAGAATTTTTTTTATCAATAATTAGTAATGAGAAGAAGAATTATAAGAGTTAAAAATGTATCTAACTTGACATTTGTGTATATTAAAACTGAAGCTACCACCATAACAAATGTAATGCATTTTTGTTCTATATCAGTCATTTACAATTTCCGACACTTCATCCATATCATTATAATATGATTACATATATCTAGCGATTGTTTACATGTATGTTAACATTCAAAAGTAAAATCACAAAAAATACTGGCCTCCAAGGAAAGTTCCTTATCAAATGGCGAAATGAAAAACCTCAAACTCATCAAACGAATGGACAACAACTGACATGAGTTACTTCAATAATATCACTCATCCTGTTTTACATAAGAGTATTGAAAATCAGTTTAGTCACATTAACTTCATTTTATTTTCAAGTGAAATCCATTATCTTAATTCAATTACTGTTCAGTATCAAATTATTTATATCTCAACAAGTAGATTTGCAAAATTAGTTCACATTGGAACTCTTGTATTTACCATAATGATTCTCTATATTTTATTTGTGACTAAAGGAATAAAACTGCTGTAGTAATTAATTTATTGATTGGACAAAGTTATAAAAATATCATTATTCAAAGCTACACCATGTGATGATGTCATTTGCCAGAATGGAGGTACATGTAAGAACGGGCCATCAACATTCACCTGTCAATGTGTTGAGGGTTTTATTGGAACTTTTTGCGAAGGTAATTTATTATTTTTATCTCTGTGTTCTTGATATTTAAAACCTTTTTGTGATACGTCATCCTAGTTTAACATGGTTATGGCAGACACAAATGTTAATAGTCAATACATGACCTTATTTCATGAACAGCAAAGTGTTACAAAAGAAGACAAAGTAAACATTGTTACTTTATCGAATACATGGATTAAACCGTCCTCGGTAGGTCGAGGTACTTAAGTGTATGAGAAGGTTAGACATATGAATATTCAGTCATCCAATCATACTTCTAATTCAATTACAACAGAATAGGTTAAGGGACGGACATTTATGACACAACCCCCCCCCCCGCCCCCCCAAAAAAAAAACACCATTAAAAAACAAGATCGACTGCAAATCTGAATTCAATGTAATTCCGTTATAAATATCAATTAAAAAGGCGAATAACATTAGTAAAATGAAATTGATTTAAAAAATGAATGTTATTCTGTTTTAAATTACGTCAGTATTTGATAGAGTGCTGCCCTGACATATGTGGTGTTATCAAGCGAAAATTAAAGCTACAGACATTATTGCATAGGAATGACTAATTTGATGATAGTTATTGTTATCTTTTCCTTAATTCAAAGATTAAAATGTAGACCATAAAACCGAATATCTTTTAACTTATGTTCCAAAATGATGATAAAAATATTTTTGTGTCGTTTATTTGCAGATTTTTTTTGTTAGATTTGTTTACCTAGATCGAACATCTGTTTTGATAACAGTTCTGAAATGTTTTCTTATAAAACAATTATGTCATGCATATATTGAATATTTTTCTTAATAAAAAAATCGAAATTAAATTATTTCAAGCTTCGCCATGTGACGATGTCATTTGCCTGAACAGTGGAACATGCAAGAACGGACCGTCAACATTCACTTGCCAATGTGTCAATGGCTATATTGGAACTTTCTGTGAAGGTCATTATCATGTGTGTGTCTGTACATGCTTTATTAATATTTCACATTCGTAATTCGATTAGATATCTTATGGTTAACATGGTGACGTTACGGCAACCAAACAAAAAGTAGAGACATCAAACTCTCTGATTAAATTCAATTATTTAAAATTAAATGTTACGAAAGAGGACAAAGCAAATATAACAGATCTATTGAATCCACTGTCCTTGATATGTGACAAGGTTGAACATATGACAATTGTGTTACCTAATACTTCTTAATTACAACAACACAAATTTTAAAGAAATATCTGATTATCATTTCAACATGAGTGTAACATTGTCGTATTATATTGAATTAGTTTATAAAATTGAGAATGGAAATGGGGAATGTGTCAAAGAGACAACAACCCGACCAAATAAAAAACAACAGCAGAGGGTCACCAACAGGTCTTCAATGTAGCGAGAAATTCCCGCACCCGGAGGCGTCCTTCAGCTGGCCCCTAAACAAATATATACTAGTTCAGTGATAATTTTTGTCATCATGTACCCTGACATGTTTTGCATTTAAATGAATACAGGCTTAAATTCATGATTTGCCTTTCAATATCGCATGTGTTAAGTCCTGATTCCGTTTGACAAATAAGCTTATTTAGAACATAATCTAACACATTATTGGTCAACATATCGTGGTAGCTTGCATGCTGTATCAAATCGTAATTTAAAAGTTTTTAAAAGTTTACTGGCTTGTATTATTATCAATACAAATTATTGATAGGCTCTAATTTTATTGTTTTATAATATTTAAAGTTATGTTGACATAATCAATGTTGAATCAATCAAATTACTTGATTAAATTAATATTACTTGACTATCGTTTTCAATTATGAACCAAACTAACAGTCATAGTCTTTTGTAACGTATGAATCACCTTATCTATACGATACAACCAAAGATTTAAGAAACGCGTACATTTATTTACTCTCGAAAGTGCTAATTGCTAGTTAGCAATTGGACAACCAATGTTTCGCAAATGACAAATTAATATACAATCAAATAGGCTGAAATCGAGAGTAAACTTCTAATACTGAGGCAATTCGCAAGAGTTCAACTATTTTCTATACAGATGCGATGTGAGCCAAGCTCCGTGTTGACGTCTGTGTTTTGGCCTATAATAGTTTACTTTTACAAAGTGCGACTTGGATAAAGAACTGTCTCATTGGCACTAATACCACATCCACATAGATTATGTATGCAAACGTGGTCCTTCTTTTATCTCTTGTCAATAGTTTACAGCATATTCAAGACTTGTAAGAAAGTAAGAAGCATCTTGTGTATTATAGTACTCACCATGGTTGTAGAGTGATGGTCAATTTAACTTTTTTTTTATTACAAAAGCTAATTTATCATTAGCCCGATAGAACTTGAATAAAGATGTATAATTCAAAATCGCTTATTCATATACCTATTGAGTGGTGTATCAAGAAATCAATAAAAATGTATATAAATTTAAAAAGGCGTTAAACTTGTGCGAACGAGGCAATACATAACAACGTTAAACTTATGCCAACGAGGCAATACATAACAACACCGTCTTATTAAACCAGATGATGTATTAGATAAATAAATAAACAAGCAATTCTTGACAGATTTGAACATGATCTAACCTGGCGATATTATCACAGCTATCTATTTAAGGCATTTAGTACGATTTACATTAAATTTGTTTTACATATGTTTCTTTCTTTCAGAAGAATTTGTAAAAGTTCGGTTGGTTAATGGAGTTAATTCTTTGGAAGGACGAGTAGAAATCTATGTAAACGAAACATGGGGGACTATTTGTGATGATGAATTCGGAGATGAAGAAGCTAGTGTTATTTGCGGTATGCTTGGATACTATGAAGCTGGGTAAGATATATAAACCATTACACATTAGACTTGCTTGCGTGTTTATTATACATGTACACTCATATGTATAGGTAACAAAAGTTTACGAAACTCAGTAATGACGTTATCAAAATTTAAGATCATTATCCAATTTATAAGTTGGATTTCAAAATATAATAATATCACTAAAACAATATTTAATTGAGAATTTTTTTTAGATCAGTTCCTTATTCTGACGCTCATTTTGGGGAGGGATATGGATCTATTGTTTTGGATGATTTGAATTGTTTTGGAACAGAAGCGGACATATTTGATTGTCAGTCTAATGGCCTATTTCAACATGATTGTGATCATAGCGAAGATGCTGGTGTTGTCTGTCAAGGTAAATTTTGATATATTTTAAAACAAGTTCATTTATCTATCTTTATCTTAGTTTATGTTTGAATCTACAAACATGTCCTGATATAACCATACTTAAGGTAATGTCATATCTGCTCAGGTATGATTTCTAAAACTTGGTTTAATTTGTCGGTTCAGAAAGCTATATACAAATTGTTAACATTAAGACGACTGTTCTTTTGACCATGAATTATAATTTTCGTCTTGCTTTTGATTTATAATATTGTATAAAAAGTTATGAATTAAACTCATAATAAATTTACAGCACCAATAAATGTTTTAAAAAACCCTGTTGTTCTATCTACTCCTGATTTGACATATAATAAATTAGTTGGAATAATTGTCCTTGATAATTTGAAATAATTTATAAATGACACTCTAGTCGTGTTGCAGATGAAAGAAAGACTTTTGCTAGGTAATATCTCAAATAACAGTAATAGTGTGTACGGCAAATTTGGCCATATAAGAAAATAAAAATAAACAGGGATTTTGGATGGTTTTTTTTATGTATTTTTGTGTTTGTTGAATACAGAGGACGGACAACCAATGGTTTTAGGTATTGTTAACGATATAGCTTTCTTTCTTTTAAAATTTGTTTTTGTTTTGTATACTAATGATACATGTACATTTAAATAATCATATACATGTAAAGTGAAAGAAAATGCAATCGCAAGGTAGCATATTTTATCAGGTTGATTAGTTAGGAGTTTCATTAAAGTTGTAAAAAAATAATAATTTAATGAATACAAAATAATGGAAAGACACTAGGGAAAGTCTCATTTTCTCAAAATTTAGATAATTACAAAGGCAGATAAGACAACAGGGTTTATTAAAAAAAACTCTGTAAGATCATTATTTGTTTCAATCCAAAATCCTTTTTCCGAATTCAAAATCAATAGCAAGACGAAAAAAAAAATGTCTTAAAGTTTGTTAGTTTTAAACAACAATACCATTCACAAGCTTACATTACTAAACAAGAAGAATATTAAATAGATAAAAAAAACTAGCAGCTCTTTACAGATTTAAATATGAGCTAAACATTAACACAATTATCTAATCATCTATGGCATTTATTACGATTGACATTAGGTTTATACATACACCTCGTGTGTATGGGGTTTTTTTTCTTCAGAGGATTTTATGAAAGTTCGGTTGGTTGATGGTTATCATTCTTTAGAAGGACGAGTTGAAATTTATGTGAATGGAACATGGGGGACTATTTGTGATGATGAATTCGGAGATGAAGAAGCTAGCGTTATTTGCGGTATGCTTGGATACTATGAAGCTGGGTAAGATATTTAAACCATTACACAACTTACAGTAGCTCACGTGTACAGTGTAAAGGTAATTAAAGTTCAAGATTCATGTTTGGATGATCATTTCTGAATATTTCTGTGGTATTTTCTAGTCTACCTGCCTCCTTTTGTTAAATGACGAATGATTACCAACAATATTTTGAATTACCTACATAAGAATTGTTTTTTTTTAATGTTAACACATTGCTCTACCGTTCGTACCTTCATCCTTAATTACATCCGTGTGTTCGTCCAACATTTATTCTGTGACAATTTCCCAAGGACTTCTGAATTAAAAAGCTGATGTTAAGTTAGCTTCTGCTTGGCAGCATTGTAGTATTTGACGGCTTTTAAAGCAGACATCATTTTTATGTTTTACGATACGTAAAACTACAATATGAATGGATTTTTAGAAAAAGCTATGTAAGACACAGCGCGCATGATCTGTAATGTGATGAAGTGTAATAGAAATTTAGTTTTTGTCATCGACTGTATAAACTTGCAATTCCCAAGCGTTTAACCCAAATTTGGATATGAGTTATTTTGAATTACAATTATAAGATTTTCATTACAGATAAAGGTATCTATAATTGAAATATGCTTTTATTTCTTTTCTGATAACGGACACAAATTAATATTTCGTTTCCGTAGTTAGTTTGTTTCTTCTCCCACAGCAATGCCATTCTCATTAGTTAAAATCATTTTCAAACTTTAATTGGATTTTAAAATATAATAATATCACAAAAGAAATATTTAATTGAAAAATGTTCTTTTTTTAGATCAGTTCCTTACTCTGGCGCTTATTTTGGGGAGGGATATGGATCTATTGTTTTGGATGATTTAAATTGTACTGGAACAGAAACAGACATATTTGATTGTCAGTCTAATGGCCTATTCCAACATAATTGTGAGCATAGCGAAGATGCTGGTGTTGTCTGTCAAGGTAAATCTGGAAATGTTTTAAAACAGATTTTTTTATCTATATTTAACTAAATATAGGTCACCGTACGGCCTTCAATAAAGCCCTTACCGCATAGTCAGCTATAAAAGGTCCTTAAATGACCATGTAAAACACTTCAAAAGCGAAACGGCCTTAAAAATGCACAAAAAATGAACAAAAAATAAGTATGTAATAGAAAAACTACAACCAATTAATTACAGGCTCCTGACTCGGGGCAGGCCCACACATACAGAATGTGGCGGGGTTAAACGTGTTAGCGGGATACCAACCCTCCCTTAACCTAGAACAGTGTGATAAAAGTACAACATAAGAACGAACTATAAAAGCTATTTTAAAAAGACTCAATTCATCAGATGGATACAAATACAAATAATAAACATGTCTTAGTATAATTATACTTAGGTAATGCCATATCTGTTATGGTATGATTTCTAAAACTTGGTTCAATGTGTGGGTCCAGAAAGCTATATACAAATTGTTAACATTAAAATATTCATTTATTCATGTATTAAAATTCCGTCTCGCTTTGGATTTTCAATATTGAGTAAGAAGTTTTAAATAGAACTAATAATAAATAAAGAGAACAAATTGATGTTTTGAATAAAACCAAAATTTTTGCATCTTCTTTTTTAATTATCAAGGTCTTGGAATAGGTATCTGTTGAATGCGAACATAGGCTGAAGTGGATGTAAAAGTACACCATCGTATCTGCATGTGTTCATACTTACAACTTAATAGTATTATTTCTGTTCTACTAATTGAATATTGACCCTGATTTGACATATAATAAATTAGTTGGATAATTGTCTTTGATAACAGTATAAGTGTGTATGGTAAATATGATAAGCGATTTGGTTATTAAGAAGAAACAAAACCCCGGAATTTGGGGATTTTTATTCGTATTTTCGTGTTAGTTGAATACAGAAAAAGGACACCCGATGGTTTGTGGAATTGTTACGTATATTGCGTTCTGAACTAATATTGGCATTCCTTTGGTATATTGTACCAAAGATATAATAACATAATCACATGTGAACGAAAATACAGTGGCAAGGTTGCTAATTGGTTGGGAGTTTCCTTAAATTTATTAAAAAAATTAAAAGGTGAGGGTAAAAAATAATGGGGGAGACACTAGCATGAGCAGGGATAGACTCCTTTTCTCAAAAGATAGATAAGCAGATAAGACAACAGCCTTTATTATAAAAAAATTATCATTCGTTTCAATTCAAAATTGTTGTTCAGAATTGGAAATCAAACGTAAGACGAAAGTTTATAAATGGACAAACAATATACAAAACGCAAAAGTTGTCTCAAAGTTTGAAAGTTATCCCTTTGTTTATCACAATTCTTGTAGTTATTCATCCAACAAGATTTTTTGAAAACACTAAGAACTATTTTTACACAATTAAAGGGAACTTAAACGCAGCCAATATTTGACTATTTACCGACTATCAATTTATCCTATTGTTCTCGTGATTTCAGAAAGTGAGTATTGAAGACACAGGCCAGTTTATATACAAGAATGTTGGTGTAGTGGATCTTGCTATTTTGTTACAATTCTGTACACTTTTTTTATATACTAGATTCATCAATACTTATCAGATGATTACATGTACACTACATTGGCGCTTTCGATGTTTATATATGGAAATAAAAACGGGATGTGAAATTCATACCGACACTATTCAAATTGATATAATATTATTGTGATTGTACATATATTTGATGTAATTCATTCTATAGATACGTTTGTATTCTGTAGTCAGTCACTACTTCAGTATATCATGTTTATCTATAATATAGTCATTTTTTAAAATTTACTGTTTGCAAAAGTATGAATTATTCTAAATACTCAAAATGTTCTTATTTCAGGCAGATAACCATAGCCGTGTTAGGCACAACTTTTGGCCTCAATGCTCTTCAAGTTTGTACTTGTTTTGGCTTTCGAACTTTTTTATCTGAGCGGCGCGTCTGGCTTGTGTGGACGAGGCGCGTTTTTTGGCGCATTAAATTTTAAACCTGATGCTTTTTGTTATTCATTAATCATGTGTTTCTTTGTCTAATACGTTTTCCTATTTATTTGTATTGTAGTCCTGTAATATTATGTTGCCATTTCTATGTTATATTTAACATTGCCATTAAAGTGCGAGGTTTTGCATGCCACAAAACCAGGTTCAACCCACCATTTTTTCCTTTAAAAATGTCCTGTACCAAGTCAGGAATATGGCCATTGTTATATTATAGTTCGTTTCTGTGTGTGTTACAATTTAACGTTGCGTCGTTTGTTTTCTCTTATTTTTGAGTGTAAGTTGACATTGCGATAAGACGTGTCACGGTACTTGTCTATCCCAAATTCATAAGTTTGGTTTTGATGTTATATTTGTTATTCTCGTGGAATTTTGTCTGATGCTTGGTCCGTTTCTGTGTGTGTTAGTTACATTGTAGTGTGGTGTCGTTGTTCTCCTCTTATATTTATGCGTTTCCCTCAGTTTTAGTTTGTTACCCCGATTTTGTTTTTTTGTCCATGGATTTATGAGTTTGAACAGCGGTATACTACTGTTGCCTTTATTTGCTACGTTATAAACCTGGTACCTTTTTTAGCTATTATTTTTGTGTTTTTCTGTCCAATATGTTAAATCATTTATTTTAATGGTAGTCCTGTCATGTAATGTTATAATTTAACTAATTTTAACCTTGACATAAAAGCGGGAGGTTTGGCTAGCCACAAAACCAGGTTCAACCCACCATTGTTTTGAATATTCTCATGGAAGATGAATTATATTAAAATAAGCACTTACCCTGATGGCATACCTGTCATTGCCTCTTTTGGAATTATTTTACATCCAACATTTTATTTTATACCGATTTATATACATGAGCATCGGCAGAATTGTTGCATTAATTTAGTAATTGCGGCAATTTAGATATAAAAAAAAATACGTAATATTGCTTTTACAGAGGACACTGACCCAAGTGATCCTACTATGTATCAATGTATCAATCTATTTAAAAAAAAACAAGTGTCCCACTGTAAACTTTGATATGTAAGTTCCACATGGAAGATTCAAAACAAAAACTTGAAAAATATACGATAATAGAAACGATTGCTTATACCTTATCCATGTAATTGTGTTGACGGAGATCAAATATCATTTTTGGTTTGGGAAGTGTCAATGGAGGACATTTGCAAGTTTCAACTTGATCAACAGATTTTAAATCAAAAGTAGCTAAATGTGGTTTTCAACGTATATCTAACGGAGAATTATTTTCATGTTTTGCAAAAATATCTTCATAAATTGGATTACAAACACCGCTATAGGCAGGATTATCTGAATATGCCTTTAGTTTGACAGCATATTGAAGTCCAAGCTTCAAACGCCTGTTAGAGAGTGAGTGCTCATCAGCCTTTACATACAGACTCTAAACTATTGAGGTTTTAACGGCGCCAAGACAAAGGCGCAAACCCTGATGATGAACAGCATCAAGAATCTGTATAGAAGAAAGGATATATTTTTTTAGAAACTAACCCTAGAAATTTGGTTTCATCTTCCATTTTAATCGGGTTTCCATTTAAAGTGATTTCTGGATCAACTTGCCATTTCCTTTAAAAACAGATCTAGAAATGCATACCAACCGTTCTAGATGAGGAAAATTATTTTACGATTCTTCCAAGACATAGTTGTAATTGGCGATTTATATTAACGTAAAATTAGCCTTCAATATTATTTTTTAAAACTTTAACAAGGCCATTAATTTTAAGACTAAATAATGTCACAGATAAAATATTCCTCTGAGGGACACCCATCTCCTGATCATTTTGATCAGACATGGTTGAATTAACTCTAACATTAAATTGTCTGTTCGAAATAAACTTGGCCGATTGCCATTCAACCCCATATCAAAATGATCTTTTAAAATACCATAATTCCACGTTGTGTCAAGGGTCTTTCAAGATCGAAAAAAGACTGACACAACATGTTCATTTTTAGCAAAACCATTACGGACAAATGATTCGAATTGAACAAGATGATCAACAGTACTACGGTCCTGTTAAATCCACTCTGGATATTGACTTATAGACCATTTTATACAAGAACCAAACAAGGCGATCATTGACCATTCGTTCAGGTGGTTTGCAGACACAACTAGTCAGAGCAATTGGTCGATAATTAGTAGGATCCGTGTGATATTTACTTGGTTTTGGAAAAAGCACGACGGTTGCAAGTTTCCAGATTGATGGTCCAAGGTGTTCGTCGGGCTTGCCTGCAATCCCGTCGTGCATAAGCGCGAAAACGTTTTGAATTTTTTTGTGTAGGATGTTGATTTAACCGTCTTTCAGTTTTTTTTACGGTCATCAATGGCTTGTTGACAAGCTTCAGTCTTCCATTGTTTGCTAGGGTGTTTTGGATTTGCCGAGGTCTTTGGAATTGTTCGGTCAGCAATAGACGTTATTACAGTATTGAAGATTAAATTTGGATCTTGTACAGCCTCAAACATCTTTGGTTCATCAGTTCCGTCCGACCAAAAGATTCAAACAAGGGCCAATCAGTCTTGTCTAATTTCCAACGAGGAACTCTTTGTTGAGCAGAAATAAAAAGATGCTGAAGATTAATTGGAAATTTATCACTTCGGAATCCACAGAGATCATCGTGGACACCCCATAAATAATCAAAAAGAAAAGACGGATCACAAATAGTTGTAACAATAGCAGATGAGTATGAGATCCATCATTAAAAATGTATAAACCCTCTTGAGAGACAAAGTCTTCAATGATTTTACCTTTGGCATTGTAAGACTAGCTTCCCCTCAAGGGATTGTGGGCATTGAAGTCTTCAATAAGTGTAAAAGGTGTAGGTAGTTGATCATTTAAGTTGTTTAGTTAAACTTTATCTATATTTGAATTAGGAGGAATATATATAACACATAATGTCATTGTTTTATATAATGATAGACGAATAGCAACTGCCTGCAGATCTGTAATGAGTTATACCGTACTATGAACGACATTGTCCTTCACAAAAATGGTTGATCCACCTGCAGCTCGTTCGTCTTCCTCAGAAAAGGTGCTGTACATGTTTTATCCTTTTGAAGTTACTTTGTCACTTCCTTTAAAAGAAAGTAAAATCACTAAAATACTGAACTCAGAGGAAAATCAAATCGGAAAGTCCCTAATCGCATGGCAAAATCAAATGACAAAACACATCAAAACCGAATGTACAACAACTGCCATATTCCTGACTTGGTGCAGGCATTTTCAAATGAGTTTCTTGAAGACTAAACTAAAAGCGTTAACTCGATGAGGTTTATTTTAAGACCTCGGCGATTCCATTGAATGATATTGGTCATGATTGGTTACTTGGAGGACGAATGTGATCTTTCAGGTGGCAAATCATTTTCATAATCCATCCCTGAATCATCACTAAGTAGCTATATATATAGGGAATATCTATTTTGTAAGGAAAGTCCTCGCTCTCCTTGACCAGATCCAGCCGATGTGCCTCCGAACCATCTATCAGGCAACTTATTATGAGAAATGCAAGCCAAGAAATATAGTATTAAATGGGAGATATGTATTCCGTATGCAGGCGCTGCTGGAATGTTGCTACATAGAAATGAAAAGTTCACAAGTGGAAAGCTCAAATGATCTCTTTTGTCATTAATATAAAAAAGAAAATGTGGTATGATTGCCGATGAGACAACCCATCCACTAGAGACGAAAATGACACAGAAATAAACAACTATAGGTAACCGTACTGCCTTCAACAATGAGCAAAGCCCATACCACACAATCAGCTATAAAAGGTCCCGAAATGACAATGTAAAACAATTCAATTCAAAGTTTTGTCTTCAACCGACCATCCTTGTCAACTTCCTAAGTAAGGAGGACAAAATTTAGTGTTTGTCGCTGTTTATCTTCTGTGTTGTTCATTTATTATTTTGTAAGAAATGAGGCTTTTAGTTTTCTCGTTTGAATTGCTTTTCATTTGTTATTTCTGAACCTATTATAATTATATACATGTAGCTGAAAATGCGATATGAGTTTTGCTCAAGGTTGAAGGCAAAACGCATCAACAAATTATATGTATTAAATGGATAATTGAGCTTAAAAGGTATATCAATCGTTATATATATGACAACATTTCTTCTTTTAAATTTGTGGTAAGAAGTCTATAATACTTAAACCAATGACGTTTAAAAATTAAATTTAAATGTACATGAACAGTCAATTGAAAACACATTTAAACTCGTATTGAACTATGAAAAACATTAATAATCCCATTGCACATTTCTCTTTAAATGTACGAGCTAGTCAATGAAATGCAAATGTTGTTTTTTTTTATGTCCATCTTAAGACGGTACAGCTTCATTATCGCAATTACAAATACTACAGTAAACCACCACAAAAAAAAAACAAAGCACTGAATTCACCAGTAATATCAATAATAATTAATGTTGCAACTTCTCCGTAGTTTCCTTGTAGTGTTTTAGTTATATAAACCGTATAACATAGGAAAAATATATCGTAGAAAATTGAAAATCCTTTTAAGGCCCATGACCAAGGCGTGAAGTCATTATTTGCTTCAATTAGACAACCGATATAAACTAACGGCATTATGATTAAAAGGACAGTTATCCATACAAACAATCCCATAGAAGGCGAATCACATATTGCATATTCCGAATGGCTAATGTTTAGAATAATGAATTCCGTGAGTGCTGATGAAAAGTGTAAGAGCATTCGTAATTCTAAAAACACCATGTTACACGTGTTACTTTCACCACAGCAGCATCTCCTAAATGTGTTTATAATCCACATCACTAAATCTATCGGAACAAAAACTTGATCGGTCATTTTTAGTTGTAGCTTTCTTTTACGAAGTCGTCTATAGAAAAGGTTTCTTTTTAAACGAAATTACTTGATATCGGAAACTAGATACGTATATGAATGATAATTTATTTATTATTCTTATAAAATTTTCCAAACTTATATATATACTAGAATACACCCGCGAAAACGCGGGCATTTAAAGCTTGGTTTAAAGAATGTAATACGCAATACAGTTACAAAATCTGACTCATGTAGTAGATTAAAACACCATAAAAGTAATTCCTGAAAACAAAAATATTGATCTTTGATACAAACAGAATTCACAACTACAAATGAGTTCCAACTAACCCGAGAAAAAATATCTGTAGGTTTAAGTCTACAAACATTTCATAAAACAGTCATCATTGATATTGCTTTTCCAATAATATCTGCCATAAATTTATCGTTGTACAAAAGCTTGTCTCTATCTATATGTCTAAATTTGGTCATTATGTTGAACGCATCTTTTCAATCGAACTGGTGATAAAAGATAAAACAGATACAGTTAAGTCTGCCTCATATCTTGGACTTATATATAAAAATTCACAATGATGGTCGGTTGAAAATTAATAAAATCTTTATAAAAAATAAATTATCTTCATGTTATCAATGAAATAAAATTTCAAGAAGAACAATATAAGAGAACTACGGATTTAAATAACAATTTAAATGAAAAGTATTATAGAAAATTCTATACATTATTAAGTATTTCTCATTGTTAAAGGTCGTGTAGTTGCTTATACTAGCTAACATTCATTTCATTTGAACCTTGGTGGATGTTGTCTTATAGCTATATATAGATACATATCACGTAAAACTATGTTAATTGTTTTATTCAGGCTCGATGTTTTAGAACTTTTAAAACAGAAGTTTGTTCTCCAGATTAAAAATCAATCTCTTATTTGTTTGCGTTTGCTTGTATAAATATGCCATTTTATTGTTTTGGATCGGTTATTCCTTTTTGAAATCTAAGATGAGATTATTTATTTTCTGCGTTGATGAACCAAGATTTTTCATTTTCTTTAAAACAAGGGACTAATTATTTGTTTTCACAAGTATATTTGTTATATTTGAAAGCATACAATTTTTAAATTCACTAAAATAACACATGTATAGTCAAGTCATTATGTACCATTTAATCAGAATTTATCATCAGCCTCTGCAGAAATAAATCTTCTGAATTCCCAAATACATTTGTCATGTAACTCTTTAAGGTCAGTTTTAGTAGCAATAAACAAAAACAAAAAACTATGTTAATTGGACATGCTCTGATACTATATCTGGCCTTGAATTTTTACTAGATAACATTTTTGTTCGCTTTGGAGATACCGTATATCGTCATGTTATCGGAATTCCAATGGGGACTAACTGTGCACCACTTATGACGGACCTGTTTTTGTATTGCTATGAGTTCCAATTTATTACTAAAATCAGCAAAGACCCATCGAAACAAAATCTGATTTAAAAATTTAATAATACTTTTAGATATTTGGATGATATTTTGGCTATCAATAATGACGACTTCAGTGTGTATACTAAAGAAATTTATCCTGTTGAACTTACTTTAAATAAAGCTAATACTAACAATGACCAACCACTGCAATTTCCTCGATCTTGATATCTATATCATTAACGAAAAGCTTGATACAAAAATGTATGACAAAAGAGATGATTTTTTTTTATTTCCTATCGTTAATTATCCATTTTTAGATGGTGAAGTTCCCTTGTCACCATCTTACGGTGTTTATATATCTCAACTTGTACGATTCGCTCGTGTATTTTAGATTTTAACGAGAGAAATTTGAAAAATTATTTCACCAGGGTTTTCGATATCACAAACTAGTCAAAACATTTACTAAATGTTATCATCGGTACTAGGAAGGACATCATTCGTAAATATAGCTCAACATGCAGACTTCTTATACGCTCAGGTATTTCAAATCCAATCTTTTATGGTAATTTTCTTTATAAAGCACAAAAATGTCAGGATTGACCTCAGAAGCTAACAAAACCTTCAAATAGACCTATTAAGAAGGGATATAGTTACGATACTGTTGTCAGGTCATTAAAGATTGCATACTTTGGCTTTAATATTGATTTACTTTTTTGGCAGTCTTTGCATCGGAACTAAACACGTTTATTTAAAAACCAGTTGTTGGCATAGCACGGGTTATGTTCCCCTCATATATGTTTTATGATGGTATGATACTAAACCCCCTGACGGGAGGGAATGTGTCTGATATTCATATGATGAAGACATAATCTTTCAATCATATTAATTGAGGTCTGGAGCGGACATGTCAGTTAACTGCTAGTAGTCTGCTGTTATTTATGCATTATTGTCATTTTGTTTATTTTCTTTTGTTACATCTTCTGACATCGGACTCGGACTTCTCTTAAACTGAATTTTTATGTGCGCATTGTAAAGCGTTTACTTTTCTACATTGGCTAGAGGTATAGGAAAGGCTGGAGATTTTATCAACCTGTTGAACTCCGCCGCATGTTTGCGCCTGTCCCCAGTCAGAAGCCTCTGGCCTTTGTTAGTCTTGTATTATTTTAGTTTCTTGTGTATAATTTTGAGTTTAGTAAGGACGCCTCCGGGTGTGGGAATTTCTCGCTTCATTTAAGACCTATTGGTGACATTCTGCTGTTGTCTGTTCTATGGTCGGGTTGTTGTCTCTTTGACACATTCCCCATTTCCATTCTCAATTTTAAACATTGTATTAAATTATGGCTGTGAGTAGCCTCTTTTAAAAGTATTACCAAACATTGTTTAGCCGAGCGGAGTGAGGTTAAAATAAATATAAAGGATTTTGAGCTGTTGAAGGCCACAAGAAGCTTTAGAACAAATGATGCAAACGCATGCATTTATTACCGTTTCCCATACCCTTCTTAATCTTAAAACGCAAGTTCTGTTTTACTAATTTTTGACAATATTTTGGTTTCGTAGCATAATGTTTAAATACAGTGTAAGACTTTAGTCTTTAAGGACAACATCAAAAGACAAATATGTAGGATAAAGCAAAAAAGTAATTCACATAGTTCAGTATGTGGCTGCTGTTTTTTTTTTTGTTATGTTTTTTTTTTTTACTGTTTCGTGATTGCGAAGGCCGAGTTATTAATTTTTTAAATCCTTCTGCCCCAACCCAAACCTCAAGAATATCAAATGGTCGTGCCCTAAACACAATTTTAAGTTTATAACCTTATTTACAGGCACCTTGTTTTCAAATATCGTTCGAGAAAGACCGGTCCTAAATTGATCTTGGGACTTACCTTGAATATCTCTCTACTTAAAAACACGTTTGTTTTTGAAATAATCTATTGTAAATAAATCCAATTCAATAAATATTTGTTTAGAAATATACGTAGAGATATATAGAAAAAAGTGAACACCTAACTTGTAATATAAGTTTTATTTTAGCATACATTGAAACATTTTTTTATTAAATAGTTTTCAAAATCTTATAAAAGATATTATCTATTACATTGAATCAGTACTGTTTCAATCGTTAGGGATAAGTTCTCTCTTCTGCTAATGGTCTAAAGGATGCAGTGACTTTGTTTTGTGGATGGCTACCACAAAGACGCCAAAAATATTCAGCTCTTGAAAAACAGCTTTCTCTGATAAAATCTGTCAGAAATAAATATGTAACATATATAAGCTACTTCATGATTTATGTCATGACAAACAACAATGACATGGAAAATCAAATTATTCTCCTGTGCAATCATAATTAAATTATCCACCCAAATGAGTACCTGATGTATATCGATGCCCTCACGTAAACTCATAAAATGTAAAAGAAAAGTCCAGGAGCATAGCAAACTAATTGATATTCTATATAGATATAAGAAGATGTGGTATGAGTACCAAGCAGACAACTCTGCATATAAGTAACAGTAAGTTAAAAGTGAACATTTCTAGGTCAAAGTAGGACATTCAACACGGATCATTGACTCACACCTATCAGTAATCTATAAAAGGCCCCATAAATCACTGGAAAACATCATGATTTTTTGTAATAGAACTACTTTATACATAACAGTAGTAACTGAGAGTAATCTTGGATCAGTACTTTGAGTCTTGTTGTCTTGTTGTCGGTTTTGTTTTGTGGTACGTGTCTCTCTGATCGATGAAACCCCCTTTGAACTGAGAATATTACAATCATGTCTCTTTTGTTGTGCTGTAACACCACTGTCTTATGGTGAGGAGATATTTAGCATTCCTATTATAGTTATTCCCGCTATATTCGTTTTCTGTCTCTTCTAAGGGACGACAACAAAAGATCAATGTAAGATAAAAAACTTAATTCATATAGTTTGGGGGTGGGTGGGGTTGAACGGCTGCAAGATTTGGTTATCCGACATTGAGTTTTACATATATCCATATGGGTCATCAATTTTTCCCAAATTAAGTTAAGAGCGGGTTGGGGGGGTTAGTGAAAAAAATATGTGAATTAAGTTTTTTTTTATCCTTCATTGAACTTTTGATGTCGTCCCTAAGTCGCTATGTGATTAAAGTCATATACGAGTGACTGGTGAAAAATAATGTTTATCCAATTCTTGAACCAGTGCATGTATATATCATAATTTTAGTCCTCTGAGCACGATTTTATCATTTCTTACGCAAATATATCGTATAATCGTCAATTTTACTCTCTCTCTCTCTGTCTGTTATGATTTAAAAAATATGGCTGCTCATTAAATGCCGTGTTTTGAAGCAGAAGTTTACCGATTGTCACCTTAAAGTAAACAATTAAAAAAAAAATCATGGGTAGAGAGCACGTATTTAACATGTGCAATCCGATAATTGTTTATTTTAATGACAGATCCATGCGAATTGCGATCACTTTTTTAAGTTGGTCCCTAGTTGCCCAGTATTCTTTGTCTGTTAGCTGTGTTTAAGCATGGACATAGCTCGTCATTCAAATTACAAGCGGTATTAATATATATTTTTAGTAACCATCATTACCTGTTCCAAAATTAGTTGCTCCTTCACCATCATAAAAGTATGTCTTCTTACGTGTTTTACGGTTAGAACATTTATTCATCTTAATCCAACATCCTGCGCCTACAGCTCTATAATGGCCTTAATTGTTAAATAAATAAACAGGTCATATAGTATCAATAAATAAGTGGAAAACCCTTTTAAATCAGTACAATTCGATGAATAAAGTCAGCATTGCTTTTTGTCTGGCTTGTACATTGCATCTTACAAGAGCCATTCATTGTTATATTCAATGATTTTATACAATCATATAATAAGTAATTAATTGAAGAATGCGGTTGTGATTGTTGTCGATGTTTATCAAAATCTTAACAAAAGGATCTTTATATTAACATCACTGAAGTAAAAGAGACATTATTTGTCGAAATCCGGATATGGTGTAAAAAAAATTAGCCCCTCATGTTTGTGGTTTACCATCTTTGCGACAAAATTATTATTTCTGTTTGGTATTTAATTAATATAATGATTCATTTGTTAAATCTTGTGATAGATTTATTCGGCAATCGTCAATGGCAGTCAGCAGGGTTTAAGAACATCAGTTGTTCGACCTGTTAGTGAAATGCGTTTTGTTAAAATATACCTTTTAACTTTTTTGGTCTTTTGGAAAATATTTATAAAAATATATAATATAAAAAAGATGTGGAATGATTGCCATTGAAAATAGCCTATACCGCAAAGTCAGCTATCAAAGACCCCGAAATGACAAATGTAAAACAACATCAGTTGTTCGACCTGTTAGTCAAATGCGTTTTGTTAAAATATACCTTTTCACTTTTTTGGTCTTTTGGAAAATATTTATGAAAATATATTATATAAAAAAGATGTGGAATGATTGCCATTGAAAATAGCCTATACCGCAAAGTCAGCTATCAAAGACCCTGAAATCACAAATGTAAAACAACATCAGTTGTTCGACCTGTTAGTCAAATGCGTTTTGTTAAAATATACCTTTTCACTTTTTTGGTATTTTGGAAAATATTTATAAAACTATATATAATATAAAAAAGATGTGGAATGATTGCCATTGAGAATAGCCTATACCGCAAAGTCAACTATCAAAGGCCGCGAAATGACAAAAGTAAAACGATGCAACAAGAAAACTAACGGTATGATTTAAGTACAAATAATGAAAAAAACCCAATCCAAAATGTTACAGATCAACAAACTACAACCACTGAATTACAGGTTTCTGACTTGGGACAGGAACACACACACAGAATGAGGCGGGGTTAAACATTTAGCCAACAGATAATATAAAAAAATAACGTCATAAATTGCAGTCCTATGTTTGGTTTGACAAATTTGTTTTTACTTTATGTTAAATAATAAATAAACAGTAACTAAAGATAAATCGAAATTTAGAGGTACATGGCATGTAAAATATGGATAGAGATACCATGTCATAAATAGTTCAGTAAGTCATGATGTCAATAAACAGATAATAAAAATCCAGAAGAAATAATGCAACTATGAAAAATGAATAATGAATACATGTTGTACAATAATAAAATCAATAAGGAGAAGTGCAATTATGAACAGTGCATATTGAATACCTGTTGGACTATAGATGCTGACTACTGGAAAAGAAGGATTACTACCACAATATCTCCATTGGGCTATAGCTCGAGATAAACATGTTGCTTCATCTTTTGCACCATACCTGTCAAATCTACCACGACTTGCTTGGCCCAACTTTGGACACCCATACCAAGCAAAGTAACAATCGTCACCACCAAGTGTCATTGCACCTGAAAATACATATAGTGACTGATAGCAGTATAGCAAGTGGATAGCCAAACTCATCAAGAGAAAACTAACTGGCAATGTCTTGGCAAAAACAGAAAACGATTATTAGACAAAAAACAGTCTACGAAACACAACATAGAAATTTAAAGAGTGAGCAATTATACAAACCCAACATTGTATCGGGTGTAATGAAACTGAAATAACAGATCCTTCTACACATGTGATAAAAGTAATGTACATTCAATATTGTGCCATAAGTGATGACTATTTCTATGAAAATAACCCTTTAGATATAAAAATCGGAGCACTTAAATTAATTTACAAAATTACGGAACGCTCCAACTGATAAAAATTAAATCGATAGATTACACAAATACTTCAGCACAGTGACAGCTATATGTCCAAAGCTAACTTAAAAAGAAAAGTTTCGTTCGACAATACTTCAAAAGTTGTAAAGGTATATAATTACACGTTTCGGCATTGAATGGACAACTAATGTCAAAAGACTGTAAAATATGAATGTAAATAATAAATAATGGATTGTAGTAAGCTTCGAACCTTGTTTCTTCCAATAATATTAACAATATGCACAATGTGAATCAGGACTTGCCAACCTACTCTAAGGCAGTTGAAGAAAACTATTCTTTACATACACTTTGTTTCTGTGTTCTGTGCAAAATCATGTTATTCGCCTTATATTTGTCTTATCAAGTTATGAGTTTTGTAAGTATCTCATCTACATTTTTCTTTTTTTTTATTAAGAATAGATAATAAATTTTGTTATACCGTATTCATCGTCCTGTTAATTACCCACAAAAACATACTTAAATTACCTGTAGGTCCATAAATTACTGCAAAATCAGCCCCTGTGCCACATTGTTGCTTCATTTCAGAAACTCTATTCAAACAAAAATGTTCGTCTGTATCTGATTTTCCTTCAGTGTCTAGGTAAAATGTTTGCGATTTGCGAGTTCGCTTTTTTCTAAATATATCCTTTGATTGATTTGAACATTTTTTGAAGAAAAACCAGCAACCTGAAACATTGCATGGAAATGATGAAAAAATATATGTTGGATTATGATATTTCATTTTAAATAATTTCACGGTTCCTTGTGTAGGGTTATATGTGTACTTCTTAAATAAACACAACTCAGCGAAACAGTATGTTTATCTGTCATTGTCAGTTAGAATACTTTGAGTAACCTCCAACCGAGAAAAAATGTCAAATAAGATGAAAAAACGAAGATTTTGAATAATGAGAACGCAATCTTCTTAAAATACAGATCTTGTGTCTAAGCTTTGTTATGGTAATTATTATATCAGTCAATACAGTTTCAGTCTCTATATAGATATAGGAAGATGTGGTGTGAGTGCCAATGAGACAACTCTCCATCCAAATAACAATTTATAAAAGTAAACCATTATAGGTCAATGCACGGCCTTCAACACCGAACAAAAAGCTATAAAGGGCCCCAAAATTACTAGTGTAAAACCATTCAAACGGGAAAACCAACGGTCTGAAACAATAGACTATTTTCATATTACCGAATTTTGACTCCGGAGTTTATAATTTTTCGACAGGTTACCTTCTCTCTCTTTGGACATTCTAGTCCTCGGGTCAAACAAGAGCAACGTCAAAAAAGGTCTAGCTTTTAAGCGGTACATATTTTGGAGGAAATAAACCGTTCTATGTTTTCATTATACTACAAAATAATCGAATACAGTAAACTAGTATGATTTTTTAAAATTATTAATTAGTGGCTTTGAACTGGCTAATAGTAACTGCGAGTATACTCTCAGATCTGCACTTAGTGTCTTTTTGTTTTTGGGATGTTGTAGTATTTGTACTTTTATCCATCTGATGAGTTAAGCCCTTTTCAACTGATCTTGATAGTTTATAGGCGGATCCATAGGGTGACCCTTTGTGGGGGAAATGGTTGATTATATATGGAATCACTTAAGGTTGTACTTTGTAAATACAGCTGTTTCTCAAACCACGCCTCTTTTGGTGATATTTATAACATTCATAGATATGTTAATTAGTTAACGTACTCATTCCAATATATGATCTCTGTGTTTCATCTCGTAGAGACATCACTTGGGAATGTAACCAGTATAGAAAAACATGGTACATGCAGAGCCTAAATTTTAATTCTAAGAAGTCCAAAAATGGAGGTAAGGATAGTATAGAATTTTAGTATAAGTTTAAACTCTTAGAAGTTCAGGGCATATACCTGTTGAAAATATGCCGCACAGCCCTATATTTTGACCTTTGAATACAATTATAGTAGTGCATATAGACTTTCCGTTCTGGGATATTATTTTTCACGAAACTTTATAGTAAAAGTGTTACAGTTTTAACGCAAAGGGAGTTTCTTTGGAAAATTGCATTGCTTTTTTTTTTTGCTTTTTTTTTATATAGAATTGCAACTTTAAGCATGACTGGAGCGGGCACCCCTTAGGTCAGTCACCCTCTTTTCACAAAGAGTTCATAATCCGCCACTGTAGTTTGTTCTTATATTGTACTGTTATACCACTGTCCCCTGTTAGGGGAGAGTCGGGATCCCGCTATCATGTTGGTTTTTTTTTACCTTTCCTGGAAGTTCTGTACAATTTATTCCGTGAGTACCCATCTGGTAAGTATAACGGAGTTGGTGGTTTAGCAGGTTTATTCTTAAAGCACTTCTTTCGTTTTGGTGGATTGCCATTCAAAAAAACAAGAACCGGTATTTCAAATTCTACAATATATAACGACGAGAATAAATACGAAATATAAGAATTGTGTGCTTATAGCAAAAATGAACAAAAATAATGTTTATGATACTTGCATAGAGAACCTGATTTTCATGGTGATTGTTTTTGGGAATGTCAATTTTGCCTGAGGCAGTTGCACGTTAACAATTATACTTCTTGTACATTCAACTTCGAATCATTAAATGTAAAAAAAAATTCAAAAATAAAACATGCAAGTTATAGAAAAAAACAAAAGGGTTGCATTTTTCTGACACGTGACTTGAAATTGGTAGTGATTGTCGTTCGTTTATGTGTTTCATATTTGTTTTCGTTTATTTTTTGTACATAAATTAGGCCGTAAGTTTTCTCGTTTGAATTGTTTTACATTGCCATTTTCTTGGCCTTTTATAGCTGGACTATGTGCCCATTGTTAAAGACCGTACGATGACCTATAGTTGTTACTTTCTGTTGTCATTTGGTCTCTTGTCGAGAGTGGTCTCATTGACAATCTTATACCACATCTTCTTTTCATACTTAAATCGCATAGTGAATATACATACTGGCGGCAATAGGGCCTACAGTGCCTCTTGGTCGACAGTCAGAAGCCATGACTGGATCTTCAAATTTGTTTTCCGAGACAAATTGTTTAAGCAGACACTTTGGTTTAAAGTTTCCATAAAGAGCAGCTTGAAAGTTTCTGTCATCGCTTATCTACAATTCATAAAAATCAAAATTATGTTCTTATAAAATATTCTCAAAATAAAGATTCAATTTTGATGTAGCAATTGTCGCAATGTTCATGGTTTGAATGCTTCAATGGTCAATTTAACACATAGGCCTTCATTAATAGAAACGCAACATGTATGCATGTATCCCCCCACCCCGGACTCGGAAATTTACATACATTTATGGTCATCATTGTTGGTCTTCCTCCGACCGGCAGAAATACCCCCGCCAATACTGTGTGTCCTTTTAGCTATGGAGGAAGTTCACAACCATGCCTAGTCAGAATGGGGACGTTGAATCCGATGCTTCGTTGAGAAAGAATACCACGGTTTTATCACGTTGTACCCTTGCTATAACTCCTCGAGGTGAGGTGGTGGCTAAACGGTCCGTATCCAATTGATCCTCCTTTTACCTTGGTATTATAAATTTCCCAGACAGCCTATATTGTAGGACCTACCTTTTGTGTTTATTATTAACATGTTCTCGTCCTGAACATGCATGACATATTTGCCACTGGACGTTTGGCAACTTACAATTAATCAATCAATCTACGCATGTATTACATATAAAGTAAAGGAAAATACGCAATTCAAAGTAACACAAAGAGTTGACAGGTGTATATAACTATTAACATTAAAAGACATCGACATCTTAAACGCACATTGCGAATTGGGTCACTCCCGGAACCAGGCCTGTCCGAGGATCAGTTAAACATACTAAAAGGAATAAGAATAAAAAAAAGTATGCATTTATGGAGAACTACATTTATCCCATCCAATAGTCAAAGTGAAATTGGTGTACGTCCGTGAGACCGTTTGGGATGTACAAATACGTCACGTTCGGTCGCGGCAGTTCTAGCTCCGATCCGCATACTATTCTACACTAACTGATGGAGTAAAGAAAAATAGTTCCGCATTGAGCGGAAACAATCACTGGACGGAGCTTCGTCAGAAAGATGAATCTGACGTTACCCGGAAAAGTTTTGCCCAATCCCAACAATCTCTATTTCCGAGTTTCAGTTCTTATGCTTTACCATTCGTCCTTGTCCACAAACTATACATCAATACAATGTTATTAAAAAATATTCGTTCTCAATTTTTATGTCTATTAAAGCTCAAATAACGAAGATAAAACAATAATAGGCCACCAATATTTAATATTTGCAACTCTGGGACTTTAAGCAAGAAGAAATTAAATTAATCAATGCAAAGATCATTAGAACATACATGTAGAATTTAATTTGTTAAAATTCGGCTCGACTTGAAAATGTTGTGTCGGCTATGTATTAGGAGGCTACTTCCGTCTTAATGCAATATGATGAAACGCACGTTTAAACAGCTCTTATGTTTCATATAAAAGAACAATGGTTCACAATCTAAATCTAGAATGATACAATGTTTACTTACATATATATTGTTTTTGACATTAAACCATTCAGGACCATATTTATTCAGTCTATTAAAAGCCGGTACGCTTTTTGAACAAAATATGTTCTCTGTGATTTCATTTCCTGCATAAAAAATTAAATCATTTAATCCTGCAATTTACAAACTGTTGTACAAATGAGGTTGCAAGTAAATTATTGTTGTTGGTGATAAGGTATAAAAATAAAGTTTTCTGTGTTTTCCCTTTTAAATACACAAACGGTGATATCGTGTTAAGTTTGGGTTCAACTTTGCGTTCTGCAATTAAGCCATGTCGATTTTTAACTAAACGTTTCAGAATTTAAAACAAATCAATTTAGAGAGGCTTTTCGTTAACATACAATTTCAGTATAAAACAATATTCACATTGTATGAAAATATATGAAATGTATTTGTACTCGGATAATTATAAGATAAGAAGATGTGGTATGTTTTTTCTCTCTCTCGCAGTCTACATTATACGTACAAGTGGCGTAGCTTTTATTAACTTAAAAAGGTAATGGGGCATTACTCACGTAATATTTGCCACTGAACAAGGAATCGAGCATGAGTTCCTGGCTTTCTCTCTCTCTTTTTATAAACTTAAAGGCAGTGGAGCGGCACTCACGTTTTACCACTGAACATGTTAGAGAGCAGAGCACGAGTTCAAAGACTTTTGATAGAGAGATACCAGTGGGACATTCAAACTCTAAGTCTAAAATAAACTGGAAAACGCCATGGTTAAAAAAGAAAAGACAGACGAACAACTGCACACTTAACACAGACAAAAGATTGAGCAACACGAACCCCCCTCCCCAAAAAAAAAAGAACAAGAAAAAAAAAAACTGGCAGTGATCACAGCTGCTACAGAAGGGTAAGATCTTCCTGATCCACATGTGGCACCCTTTTAAAAAAGAAGATGTGGTATGATTGCCAATGAGACAACTATCCACAAAAGACCAAAATGACATACAATTTAGTGTGCATCACTAGAACGACGGGTCAAGCTACGCCTCTGACTTGGGAAATGGCCATGTACATACCTTCAGGATTACCAACTTCATTGGGATCATTTGCATCAATAAGTGCTAGTTTGGGATATTTTGCTTTCCAAGTGTTGCTTTGGTATGGCATTCTCTGAAATATTTCATTTGCAATTGATTGGTTGTAAATTGCTTAACGCCGTATCAGCACAAAAAGGCTATATCGTAGCAAAATTATTTTAAAGAAAACATTCAAAAAGCTGAAAAAAGGTCTATTAATTTACTAACTTTAGTTGCAAGTGAAATAGTTTGCACGAATATTAGAACCTAGAGCAGGGTTAAGTTTACAGAGTCTTGACCGATTTAAAACCGAATACAAAAAGTTAGTATTTTTTCTGAAATACTATTTTTTTATGCTACAGCTAAAAAGGACTTCAAATATAGTTATTGACCTATAATTGTTTACTTTTTTGAATTGTTATTTGGATGGAGAGTTGTCTCATTGGCACTCACACCACATCTTCCTATATCTATGGAAATGTTTTTCCAAGAATAAAACATATTTCATAGTAAACATCAGTTGTCAATACTTTTAAACTGATGTGATGTAACTAAAGAAAAATGATATCGATACAAAACGATCTTTCCTTTTCTTAAAACTAGTCTTAAATGTAGTTTTTACAAATATATCATGCTTACAAATGGTATTTGCATAAAAATATCGGTTGAAAGGTAAACAATTTTCCAGAGCCATTAGTTAATTTGTTTACTTAGAAACCCGTATTTTTTGGAAAATACCCCTTACCATAAGCACAACACAATTGTTCATTTCCCCCCTTTTATCCATCTCAACGAAAATTCTAAATCTCGTCGGAAGTCACGTTTTTTTAAAGACATGATATTCACCAGTAGAGAAAATAAATCTCTATTTAATAAAAAAAAAAAAAAATACAATTTCTCTCATTCAATCAAAATACAGCATTATAACATTAGGTGTATTTATTTCAAAGATACTAACCTTTAACAATTGTATTATCCTGGGCGTATTACTCTTGCCACCAGCTCCTCGTGCATCCACATCCATGGAATACCGCAAAGCGTTGTAGAATATATTTCTTCTGACTATATTGTCTCGCCCTCCGCCAATGTTGCAGTGAACAGTGTTCTAATATAGAAAAGCAGTGAACAGCATTCTAATATAGAAAATATGGTTGTTATCATTTATCTTTCTTATTATTTTTTTTTACCATAACGGTTGACTCTTTGAAAGTTTTACTTTTAAGAAATACATTTGTAGTTTGCAAAAGAGCATTAGGATACAATGTATCTTCTATTCTAGAGAAAACTAGTTACAGCGGTGTATTATGATATCACTATTATATTAACACTTGCACCATTTAAGAGAAGTAAGTGAGTTTTCAGTTTTGATGTTGTTCAGATATTGTTGAAAAAAGACATTTTAATCCAGAAACAATGCTTTGGTGTTTTTGAAATATTTATTCATTGGTTGTTTCATAACAATTTTACTTTTCATTAGTCTCAATGTCCATAGTTGAACAACTTGTCTTTGATTTATATGTCAACATGCATTTGTCTGATAATAATGTTTGACATGCTGTTGATTGTTTAATGTCAAGTGGCAAATATTTCATGTATTATCAGGACGAGAACACATTATAAAAAGTGTTTATTGCCATGGTTAGTCTTCTCTTATCGTCACTTCGTACCCATTCTATTATTTAGATGACTTACATTATAGAACACATTTTGTTCAATAAGAATACAAGAATACTGGTCGTCTAACATAACTCCTCTGGTATGCGCCCCAGGAACCCGTAGTTGTATACCAGTTATATAGTTCCTTCTGATAACATTACCACACTACATATAAAATAAACAATTTGTCGAGTATTAAAACTTTCATGATTTGCTTGTTTCATACTAAAAGTACTTCGATAAAGCCACGGGAATTAGTTTATATTGTAACGTCCACATAGTTCTCTTTATGATGTCAAAATTGTTTGATGTTTTTATAAGTCTTTAACAGTTTTCTTAAAACTTCTTAAGGTTGTTTGCTATTTTGATTAAAAAAAACCAAGCTTTGTTTATGAATTGATAGGAATACTATATAAATAAAGGAATAAAAAAAGCAGAAAAAAAATGAAGGTTTCCTGTGATTGTTTTCGAGATATAAGCCATAATGATTGTTTTTGATTCATAAACTATAAAAAATAATAAACGGGATTTTATACGACTTTCAAATATGGCTTTTTAAATTATATAATAAAATTATGAAAATAAAAGTAATTGTTAGGATGAGCATGCAAACGAAAATTGTAATAGTCTAATGGAATAGCAAGGTGTATCTATTATAGTTGTTCTTGTATTTTTACTAGCTTTCTGGCACTAATTGTTGGTACTCTATGATCGGTCACTGGTATCTTCTTATTCTTATGCTTCTTGCTGATCTGATGATTCTAGCCATCTCCGACTTTTTGAGCAATTTGTGTTTAAGTTGTGCTGATAAACTTCTGTCCCAGATTAGAGCTCACAGACACGTTAAATACATGTGTCCTTGTCCGAAATCGGGGGTAGGTAATTCAGAGGTTGTTGTCTGTACTACCGATTCTTTTTTAAATTGTTGAGTTTTAAAAAAGGACAGTGATATTTTTGTTTTGTCATGTCAGGGCTTTTCCGAACTTACTGTACGTTATATCGGTTTAGCTCAATCTTGATTTTGAGCAAATAAAAAAAGTAAGATTGTTTTATTGTATTAAATGATCGAAAAGTTCATACCCATGTCATTTCTCTGCCGGTCATAAATCCTCCACAATCACTAGCATAAAGACACGTGTCGCAAACCATGTTATTTTCAAATATATTATCGTTTCCCTGCAATAATAATTTTAAGTGCAATAACATAATTGATGATTAAGATTTCAAAATTGTTCATCTACCTCTCTTTTAATACTCATATGTTTCCATCTAAGTTTAAATTTGATGTCGGTTACTTTCATATTTGTTCGGAATCCACACTTTTAAATATTTTAACATACAAATAGTCATGAAATATTTTCATACCATGGTCTTTATATACATTTGTAGACCACGTAATTCACAATAAAATACTGATACAACACAACAATGTCTGGAACAAGATGATTTAAGGATGTACTTAGGTGAGGTTAGGTGAAAATTAATAAATTAAGAGGTTAAAAATGATACGATAAGCTCTTAGAGCATCAATTAAGGATTACAATAAGCTAAACATATTGATAGGTCATGGACCTCCTTTTCGAGATATTTGAGATTTTGAATATGGCGGGAAAAGACTGACTCGGACTTTTACCTTGTATTTGCATTGGTATTATTGGGTCTCAAAATCTAAGAAAGAAAATCAAGAATCTTCTAAAATTTTGGGTAAATGACCATTCATGAGTTATTAAGTCTTATATGAAAAAATAAATGGGTGTTATGGGGCAATATATTTTACATTCTATTGTATGGAAAAATACCAAGAAGTCCGAACATTTGACACCGATTCCAAAACCTCACCTAAGTACATCCTTAATACTTATAAAATTATTTCTTTTTTCTTTTTCAAAGGATATCACAGTTATAAATAATAAGCAAAAACAAATTTATATTCCCGATGAATTTTGTCAGTCGTGATGTTTCTATGGAGGTTATCTTTTTTTTCACATTGGAATAGACTAAATACCACTCGACAAGAAACAAACTATACACATTAGTAAGAGTCGGATGATTTTGAAGTAAAAAGAATAATCTTCATTAACACTCACAGCCCAATGAATGCCAGTGTAAGATCCTCTGCAAATGATATTACGACGTACAACTACACCTACGGCAACTACATTGATACCGTCACTTCCAACATAACCGATTCGTCCAAAATCTGTTATGCTGTTATCAACAATCTCATGTCCCGACGATGTCAATGTTCTACGATCACCTCCTGTAAATCGAAGCAATTAACAAAAACAACATAGATTGATAAATGTATGACGAATATAACCAAGAATCCTTGATATAACATATAAATTTATACTAGTACTCGATCTGTAACTCATCATAATAGACATGCACAATAAAATCAGCTCAATATGTGAAGCCAAAATAAGGGTCACACTATATGACCCGGGACTCTTAGTGTCGGGAACACAAAAAGTATCATGCTTACAGCGAAACAAGTTAGCTGTCATGTAGAAGACTCTTTTATCGTTTTAAGCGACCGACTCAGCAAAATTTAATGTTTTCTTTATCCCCCTGACGAAGATTCTAATAGAGGACGTTACAGTCAGTTATAAGTTACCGCTAGCTGGTATTTTATTCAAATAACAGACGAGTTGCGTCTATCTACAGATACGTATATATACATAATTTTATTGTATTTGCAAATATTTTATTTTACCCAGTATTAAGTCAATGCAAGGAAATGTAACGTTTTCCGTTTTTATGGGTCAATCGTACCGTCTAAATGTCAATTATGTTGATGATAACACAATTCAACGTTTTCGTGAAATGTTATCACAAGATTAGAGTTGTTTGGAACAAGTTGTCTTAAAGTTTGTAATCATACCATACACACTTACTCCACGAGTTTGTTTCGATACATTTTCTTTGAACTCTACGTTAATTGTTGTCTAGGTTATAAAATGAACTTTCTTTTCCTATTCGATTTGTATTTATTTCATATCTATTATGCATGCATTTAAAACTAACCGTCGTCCATGGCATTTGTTATCTTTCCTATTGTACCGAAAATTATATTTTGGTATATTTACTACATTTGCTATTATTTTTCATCCAAATTATTTCGACGATATACCATTTTTTTAAAATGCTAAATGTATAAATAAAGGTTAGTTTTATATTTTTACCCCTGATGTCAATTCCTCCATCATTATTTCTTATAACACATTTGGAAATTTTAACTCCATTTCCACTTGCAACAATTCCGTATGACCCTGAAAATGAAATGAATTGTCAGAAAATTCAACAATATTTTGGTAAATAGGTGTCATTTGTTAAAACAGATGGGTAACAAAACGTAAAAAAAACCCAAGTTAATGTAAACACTTAAAAACCAGGTATCTCTTGATAGAATTCATTTTGCCAAGAAGACGTTTTAATGATGTCGTTAAATAACTAATAAAGTCTGTGCAGAAAAAAAAAATAAAGTAGATAACTCATTAAAACAACATGTGACTATATCATTTTGCCAAAGATTGTTTATCAAAGATATCATGACGAGTTATGCTTTCACATTAGACGCATACCCTGTCAATGCGTTTGATCTAGATTGATTCCGGCATTTGTTTGCATTAAAAGTACTAAATTAGTTCCAAATATTTTGAAACTTCTGGTGTCTGTAGTATATCAGTGAAACAAGCATCAAAACCAGAAAGTGATATGAAATAGTTATGGATTGTTGAGTTAACTTGCAAAATGAGAAAAAAAGAACAGGCAGTTGTTGTTTCCAATGTCTAAAACTCATAAATTCAATATCAAACAGATTCCCCTGGAAAAAACGGTTAAGTTGTAACCTGTATTTTGAATCTTCATCCTTGTGAAAACTATGTCTTCAACCTTCTCAGCCTTAACTCCGAATTTTCTGCACGCTTCGATAGTGAATCCGTTTAATTCAATGTTCTTCGAATTCGCTGATATTCTACAAGTACAAAATCATAATTTATCTTATTATTATCCCAAAGGTGTCCCTAGTGGAACGGGATCTACTTACCTTCAAAGAGCCCATGAAATCACTCCCAGTTTTTGCTGGGATTTTTGTACATGTTGCTCATTCTTTAGTTTTCGATGTTGTGTTTTAGTTTACTATAGTTTTTCTTTTGTTCTTGTCTTTGGCATGACGTTGTCAGTTTATTTTCAACATTAGAGATCTTGTCTTTGGCATGACGTTGTCAGTTTATTTTCGACATTAGAGATCTTGTCTTTGGCATGACGTTGTCGGTTTATTTTCGACATTAGAGATCTTGTCTTTGGCATGACGTTGTCAGTTTATTTTCGACATTAGAGATCTTGTCTTTGGCATGACGTTGTCAGTTTATGTTCGACAGTAGAGATTGGATGCCGTTTTGGTAGTATTAGTCTCTCTTTGAAGGACAGTACTAGTATTATACTTGTATTCTTGAAAATGAGGCGGAAGATATTAAGTCCACATTTAAGGTGGTACCTAACACTACAGGAAGATAACTCTGTAAAGTCAGCTAAACGTTTTTATTACGTTGTGTTGTAAAGGGAACATAAAGTTTCTCAATGATCAAAATTTGGTATTTGTCAAACTGCTATATAACCAGTGTAATTTTTCTTATAAAATGGTTGGTTCAAAATTTTTTCTATTTTGATATTTTTGTTAAATGGTCAAAGTAAATACTTTGTCAAAATTTTATGAAAATTAAACGAGCCAAATTAATTTTAGTGAAAGTGTTAGGTACCACCTTAATATTCACAAGTCGACAATAAACTGACAACGCTTGATTAAAAATAAAGACACAAGTTCACAATTCAGTAAAGAATGAAAAACCAACCCGATCAAATAACCGGGTAGAGGTTGTTATGGTAGGGTGAGCAGGCTATGCTGCATATGTGACATGAAACCTGTTGTGATGCTCATGGTAGTATATTTGAAAATATTTAGATAAATACCGACGCATGCAAATAAAGCTACATATTGCCTCCATTAGCCTATAATTAAGGAAAACAATTTAACATTACAACAATAATAACTGCAAAAAAAATTCACATATACATTCGAAATCAAAATTCATATGTTATTTCAGTCATTGCTTTTCAATATATTCAAAAGGAAATGGGATACGAGAAATCCAAACCGATGACAAAAGAGTAACAGTAGTTCAAACGTTATCACCGTTTTTGAGCACAAAATTTGCAGTCAAAATAACAAGAAAAAAAAAAAGACTTACTCAATACAGGTATTTATTATTGAAACTTGTATGACGTCATCAGCAGTGTATGCGTAGTTTTTCAATGGCCAAATATATAACACCGAGCTGTTTCTGTCAACATAGTATTCACCCTGAAATACATTTACTCATTATATAAATGTAGTTGTTCAAATATAGATTCTATCACTCCCATATTAAAAATGTGAGGCTTGCCATTTGAGACATTTAAAGTAAATTTTCAAGAGTGAAGAATTATTGTATATTATCTCAGCATGAACGAATTGCATTATTTTTAGTACAACATAATTCATTTACAATAATTGAAACACAAGAATTATCAGATGACATTAATGAATCCTGGTAGCACGCCTTCAGATATTATTTGACGGATGTAACAAGTGGGAACTACCATCAGAGCGTACTTATTGTATCCGATATAAATGTTCATTAAAAAAACAAATACTTACAGGTTGGTCAAGTTCATATAAAACATTCATGAATCTGAAGTAACCAGCTTGCTTGTGATAACCAGCAGCAGTTGGGTTTGATGCATTATAATAACCTACAACATAGAGTGTGTAGAGTACACATATTGTAATAAGGAACCAATAAAATAGTGCATGCAACATGTATAAGTTCACATATATGATCAAAAGATAGAAAGATAGAAAATCACAACAACAAAAAAACCAATCCATCAAATTAGATATTACAGTAATAAACGGAATAAGATTAAAAACTTGTAAGTTTTCAAATCACTGTATTTTTTACCGGGTATATATCTCCCAGTTGATACAATATGCAAGGGCTTGTATTTTCTAGGTCACATTTTTTTCTGATAAATGGTTGCTTCTCACAAGGAAGCTATTACACCAAGATTCATATAGTGGAAGTTGAAATCATCCCTTCGTTAAATTTACTCGGACGCCATGCATCACGTGTTGGTTGACCATAATGGAATATCCAGTTAACATATGATATCGGATATTTTCCAAATGTTGTAACGATACTCCCATCCCTCTTTCTCCGAATATGACCTACCGAGTTGAACTTATTAGTCAGTCTTTGAATGCAAAATGGTTATAGCTTTGGCATCTATAACTTGCTTTGCCACGAGAAAACTCTTTAAAGGACAAAGAGAGGACAACACTTGACTGACTTGCGACACTACACCATGTTGTTTTCAATGTTAAGTCAGCCTGAGAAATCAGACACATCAGTGGCACTCAAATACAAAAAACAAAAAAAAAAAAAGGAAAAGGAAACAAAAGGATTGTCGTCTTCAATTTAGGCGCCCGGATCGTTTTCAGAAATTATACCTCTCTGACCTTAAAGCCTGTGTCCGTTAGATTTTTTATTTTTTTTTTTACCTCCGAGTAGTTTTCTTTTAATTTGTTTTCGCAAAACATGTTTGAATGAATTTGTCTTATCAGCACAAGATTCGGAGTCTAGTAAGCACAGAGGCGAAACTTCAACACACAGTGGCATTGACCCACCATTTGAATAAACTCCAAGGAATAATTGATGTTGGTTTCAGCCCCTAATAACCCGTGAATAATTTCTAAATATAACGAATAAAACCAATTATTTTTTAAATGGGAAAAAAAAAGAAAACTGTTACCTTTTTTCAATCCGTACTGTACTTTGTCAGAAAATGAAAGCCAGTTTTTTGACGCGTCCATCTCATCAACCTTGTAAGATTTGTCGGCCCAGCTCCAATACCTATGACAATTCGAATTTATTTGTATGAAGAAAAAAAAAAAAACGTTTGATTTGCATATTCAAATAAGAAGGTATCAATATTTATTGGAACAACAAATGAAAAAAGGAATTTCTCTATTTATAGTGGTTTTCAAAATAACAGTCAACACTCGCATTTTTCTGCTATATTCTATTTTAGCCTGATTGGTTTGAAAGTAGAGTCATCAGACACCTATATTCGAGTAATGTTTGAAACCAAGTTTGGTTTTAATTTGCTTAGTAGTTTAAGACTTTCACACTTTTTGTAAATAGGTATGAAAAAACTTACAATGTTAATTCTTAGCCTTGAAGGTGGGGTTAAAAGTTGAGTATTACTTCACCGAAAAACGTTAAAGTTTGGTTATCACCATCACCTAATGGTCCATAAACTGCATATATATATATATATATATATATATATATATATATATATATATGAACACCTAATGAAGTTCATAATTTGAGGCATTTGTGATAAAAGAATTTAGGACGTTAAGAAAATGAAATGAAATACATAATATTTTATTAGAGCATTAAATTCATGTGTGTAGTTAATTGACATATTCAAAACTAAAGTGAAAGTAGATTTTTAATAATTTATTAATATCGGAAAATCCAATTATAAGAAAATACTCATGGAATAAATGTAATCTATATAAATAACAAACATTCTCTTCAATAGAGGATAATAAAAAACAGTACAAGTGAAGAACCTTTAAGTTATTTCTTTACGAGTAGTTATATTCAGCACGGAAGGTCATAGGTTGCAAGACATGTGTCATTTCGAATGTATCATCACATCCGAGGTTATAATCATTTTGATAACAAACGCAATTAGGCTTCGGCCTAATTGATATTGAGCAGTATTTATTCACTTTTATAGAAACAATAAATTTGATGATTTTCAAATATGAATATTTGCATTTGGTATATTTTGAAGCAACGACTTTTTGGCAACGATTTCCATTCGTTTGATGTTTTTGAGCTTTTGATTTTGCCATTTGATTAGGGACTTTCTTTTTTGAATTTTCCTCGTATTTCAGTATTTTTCGTGATTTTACTTTTTTCCATCGTTTGCACAATAAGATAAATTTCGGCTCAGGGATGAGAAAATCGGATATTACATGGTGACTTTAAAATCCGAAAATAAGACTCCTGCCGCCATCATTGTTTTTACAAACAAATTGAGTTGTTTTATACATTTCATTTAAAAGGTTGTATTTAAAAGGCGAGAGTTCTCAAAACAACGACATGTAGTCCAGATGCCTTTTTACTTACACGATCGTTGGAGAACTAAGCTAGTAGAAGAAAAACATGTTCATTATGATTAAGAATAACATAAATAAAGGCAACAGTGGTATACCGCTGTTCACATAAATCTATGGACAAAAAAACAAAATCGGGGTAACAAACTAAAACTGAGGGAAACGCATTAAATATAATAGAACATTGACACAACATTAAAACGTAACACACATACACACAGAAACAAACTAAGCATTAGACAAAATTCTATGAGAATAACAAATATAACATCAAAACCAAATACATGAATTTGGGATAGATAAGTACCGTGATGACACGTCTTATAGTAATGTGAATTCACACTCAAAAATAAGAGAAAACAAACGACACAACGGAAACACAACGTTAAAATGTAACACACACAGAAACGAACTATAATATAACAGTGGCAATATTCCTGACATATATGTGACGTCCTGCCAACGGTTATGTGCACCTTGTGATGTACGTGAAAGATGTTGATTAGCGTTTAGATTTTTTAAAACCCAGGATTCGTCTCATATTAATATTTTATCTCCATGATATGTATGTAATATTCTGAACTAAATGTGATACACCAATACACATATCAAAAGCTTAGATAATAAAAAGCGCCACTGGACGTGAAACAAAAACATACTAGAAAACTAGAAAACAAAACGCGTATAAAGTTATGATTGATTGATTGTTGATTGCTTAACGTCTAGTGGCAAATATTTCATGCATGTTCAGGACGAGAACAATTTAACATTTAATACAATATGTAGGTCTTGTCATAACAGAGGCCATTCGGGATGATGGTCGGGGAAATGTAAACTGCCACTGGAAAATGAGGGTATTTTGGATATGGACAGTTTTGCCTTGCAACAGGCAACCTACGGACCCCTCAAAGAGTTGTTGAAAGGGTTCTTAACTTGCAAAGAGAGTGGCACTATCTTTACACGAGGCATCGGATTTAACGCCTATTCTGACCGGACGTGACTGCGAACTTGATACATCCCGCACAGCCAAACGATCGTCCCACTTCGGGACGCGTTTTACTGCCGGTCGGGAGAAGACCAAGTGACCATATTTCGTTTCCCTAGTCACCCTTGGGGTATACGGTTATGCGTAGTAAAAGCACTTAAATGCAGACTTATTGGGATTGATTGTTCTTTACTGTAATCTTATATGAATAACATCACTTACCAGAATCCGTGACACCATACCTCGCCTTCATTTTGCCATAGTCTTGGTCTGTTCGATTCATAAGTGAACGACTTGCCGTCTGTTCCGGGTACACTAATGTTAATGTAGTGCTGAAGAGGAACATATAAGATTTACGTACATTTTTTAAGTCAACAATCGATTTACAGATATCTGGAATATTAACATACAGCATCTTCGCTAGCCAAGAGTAACGATCCACTTCCCTCCTCTCCACCCTTGGCGGATTGAGATAGAATTACACAAGATAATGATTTTCATTGGTTGCAATCGAAACTCGCTGAATCCAATCAAAAAGCGCATATTACATGATCACGTGTAAATGTGGAAAGTATATGTAAACAATTGTCACGTGCTTTTTGTGCAACAAGTCTTTACATCCATAAACATATGGCTATTTTAGTGACAATTTGAATGTTTTAATCGACAAAAGAAGTTCCAATGTTTGTTCCTTGCACAAATGCATGAATGTCATCTTATATTTTCGTTTCTTGCTTAATCAAGTGTGTAGAATCTAGACGCTACCGTGTTTCTCCCTCCAAATTGAAGAGTTCAAGTGCTACCATTGCTCAAGAATAATGTATTCGGAATGGGCGTGACTTTGATTTACCGATAGATGGCGCATTATTGTTATCACAAATGTTGGCTCAATCTGCCAAGGTTGGAGAGGAGGGAAGTGGATCGTAACCCTTGGCTAGCGAAGATAGTCATATAGTTGTTTTGATGTAATTCTTGTTACTGAGCTACATTATATACTTTTAGTATTCTGCAATATTTGCTAGGACTGTTTGTATTTTCATCGCCTTTCTGTTTGAGATTGTATGTTCGGTTAATGTTTTTTTTTGCTAATATGTCGGTCTTTAAGTTTTCATAACGTGTTTGAGACCTAATACGTTATGTTTGTTCATTTTCAAGAATTACAACACACAAATACCTCCTTTAGGGAACGACCATTTAACTGCAGAAAGGAGGGGATGTTTTTTTTCCTTAAAAAATATTCTGATCTCAAATTTGATGAAAACAAATATTGTGGTCAAGCAAATGATTAAAAAAATGGGTATCAAGACTTTTCCTATAACTACAGGTTTTAATTTCGAAAACAGAATTGATTGATAGTGTCGAATTATATAAAAAAAAATCGCTAACAAGTTTCTGACTCCGACAAAAACGCATATCCCCAACATATTTAACCAAGTTAAATGGTTGCTCTCTTAATTCATATATATGCCTATTGAAATACAGAATATCTTAATAAGGGCAGTAAAAAATTAAAGATTCAACATGTTGTTTTATGGATCCTTTATATGAATTCACATTTCTTTACGTTTGAATATATTCTCAGATGTTTGTTGTGATAAGAAACAGAAAGGGATTTTTTTAAAGTAACATACAGTATACATGTACATCAATTTAACAAATCATGATATAACAATCAGTTACATGTAATCAAGAGTCCATTGAGATGAGTTCAGTTGACCGTTATTAAATGAAACTTAACTATGCACCTGTGGTTGAATATTTGTTGGATTGAGCATATATTGTATTTATTTCGTTGGTGAAGTTCACAAAATAAATATTTTGAGAAACAATTTCAGAGAAGTATTTGTTTCTTACATCTAAACCAAAAAAGTACAAATCATACCTGATTTGGATATCTTGCTAAGGTTAAAGGCTGTTCATTTTCAAACACTTCCAACCATTTTTCATTTTTGGTATAGTAACCAAAGGCAGATATTTTCCCTAAGTTGTCAATACCAATTTCAGATAATGACACCTTCAAAATCTGTATGCAAAGTATAAATTAAAAAAACAAACTATAATCAATACTTTTTAAATGTATAAAACTTGCTTAAGCTGGGGTCACACATTCACGATTTTTACTGCCGTCCTTGACAGGTCCATTCCCGATTAAAATTTATAAAAGTCTGATCAAGATCCTATGAATCGTGGATGGAAATTCAAACTTTAATTAAAATTTGTAAAAAAAATAAATTTAATCACGACAACAATCAGATTCAACCGTTTCCAAGCGAATTTATCCCGATAATCCCGTACTAAATCCGCTTCTCATCCGATTTGTATCTTTCGCCAGTTAAAATTCGACCGAGTCTGTCACGACTGCGTCCCGATTCTACCGAATGTAATCCGACAGAGATCAGATAGTGACAAGACAGTGAACCGACGCTGACGGAAGTTATCCGTTCGAAAACTGTCGGCATACTCGGAATGATCAGGTACTGTCGGAACCTAATCCTATCACTGTCCGCTCTATCGCATTGCAAACGGCTTTGTCTGGTCTCAGTCGTATTATATTCTGTAATTGTCGGGACTCTGACGTGGGTATCATTGACGAATTTAGAATTATAACGGGAATGTTTCGCAACGGTTCTGGCAAACGACAAGATCTGGAAGCAATCTGGACTCAATCGGCACAAAAACAGCAATGAAAAATTTCTCCAGATCATTCCCGTTCCACAGGACACCGTCCCGAATACACAGAACATTGTTAGGAATTCGATCCGATACAGTAGAATCTGTCACGACATAGGCACGATTGTAATCCGACTAGACAAAATCGGCCGAGTTTCCCCGAATGTTACGGGACGCACCTAACTGTCGGGGTGCTTTGCCGAACTATTCGGACCCTTCCCGACCAGTAGGAACCTGTTACGAACTAAAACGACTGCGTTCAGACAATAATAGTACATTCCAGATAATTGAGGATACTAATCCGACTTTTTCACTTTTCGTGTCGTATCGCTGTCTGATTTCAAACGGGAGCAATAATCGGCAATGTGTGAACCCCGCATTAGTTAGAGAACATTTCTAACCGGTTATATTTTTCGTTATAGAACTAAGATAATATGAAATATGTGTAAAGTGTTCTATTGTTAACTACTTGTAGCTATTAACACATTACGGGACACTTCTTAACGTACCGAATCACCTGAAATCATTCCATATTTATTATTTGGTTCGTGTTGTTCGGTCTGTTGTTATCTTGTTTGTGTGTGTTGAAAAGTTTCTCTTTGTCGATTTTACCCTGGCATTGTTAGTTTGTTTTCGATTTTCGAGTTTGAGTATCTATTTTGAATCTTTCACTTCTTTTTTACAAAAGTTAAAATCACCCAAAACATCAGGCATATCTTCCTAAGGCAAAGATGTAACCTAAGGTACGTTTGTAAACCTTTTGTATGAATTCGTGTTTTTATGCTTTTCTTCTAGACATGGCCATGTCGATCGTCCTAACTTGCAAGTCTATCTTTAATATCTTTTTGTTGTTTTCATGACATCTTTTGTATAAAATAACTGTATATATAATACATGGATGATATGTACATGTACTGTTTTTTTTTAATGTGCGGAATTTATTCATGATAGACTAATCGTAAATAAACGTTGTTTGGTGAAGAGCTTCAATGTAAACATAATAAATTGTATTTATTGTATTTTATAATAAAATCTATTTTGCACTGACATTTAAACCATTCAAATGTTTAATTATGAACATGTCTGAAAATATACTTTTGTATCCACCTCAAAACTATTAAAATGCTCGATAAAACTAGCAAACTGCCAATTTTCAAATTATCTTTTATAGTATTTTATATATTTGTCTAACATTAAGGTTTTACTATATGTACTGTACTTACATTTGGCAATGAGTCAATCTGTATTCTATCAGATTTATCTACTGATCTAAACTTCGACCATGGAATCTCCTTTCCGCCGGTCTGCAATAACAAATGTTGAAGACATCAATATTATTTTATATATTAATTTGATTTCTTTTGAATGACTGGCTGCATCTCGAAGGTTAGATTTAGCTATACACGTAAATGTAAGTGAAATATTTTTCGAAAATTAGCTTCAAAATAAAAATGTGTTAAAAATGTCTGATCATCAAACACTGCATGATACCATTTTACGAAGTATTAATTTTAACGATGTTCATTCCACATAAAACTTAATTTAAACATTTCTCGCCTGTCCCAAGTCAGGAACATCTTGTACTTTGTATTGTGTAATTTTTATGATTTATGTTGATTTATATGTTTTAGAGTTTAGTGTGACGTCCATGTTCCTGATAAGTAGACGTTTTTGTGTATGTACTAGTTTAAATAAAGGCAACAGTAGTATACCGCTGTTCAAAACTCATAAATCCATGGACAAATAACAAAATCGGGGTAACAAACTAAAACCGAGGGAAAAGCATTAAATATAAGAGAAGAACAACGACATAACACTAAAATGTAAAACACATAGACAAAATCCCACGAAAATAACAAATATAACATATATATATATAACATCAAAACCAAATACATGAATTTGGGATAGACAAGTACCGTGACACGTCTTATCGCAATGTGAATTTACACTCAAAAATAAGTCCGCCTCTGTATGCAGGATGTTCGCGTCATATTGAAGACCAATTGGTAACCTTAGGTTGTTAAAAGCTCTTTGGTCCGAATGTTTTCTCTTTGACACATTTCCCGTTTCCATTCTCCATTGTATAAAACAACACATTGCTCATTTTAATCTGTCTTTGTACTAGATTCTTTGGAGACACTGTTTAATATTACATTATACTTACGATACGGATGTCGTCATTCTCATTAGCCGTGATGGTCAGTTTTCTATCTTGTGTATTTTTAATAACTAAAGTGGCATGCAAGTCAAAAAAGCATATTTCCCCACATGATCCACACATCAATTGTATAACAATATCTATAAAAAAAATATCACAATATAAAAATATAGTTTTGAATAAGAAAAAAGCAATTAGCAGCTGTATTACAATATTCAGTATACGTTTAGATCGACCTACGTCGACAATTGTACGTAAGAAGTGAAGTAAGGATCAAATTATTTCCAATGACTAGTATATACATGTATATAGAGCTTTAGCGCTTCTTTGGTAATATATATCTCCATCGCTATATATAAATATAAACTTTTACTTCGGCAGCGTTGGAGACTTGTTCAATTCAATATTTTACACCTATAGCGCGAAAACTTACATCACCAAATATTAATCTTAATATTACCATCGCTATACTTCTTTACCTGCACAAGACCGATAAGGGAATAGTGGTTAATAATTAGTTGAACAAATTTAAATGTTAAAATTCTTAATACTTTAACTAATTCAATGTATACGTATTCAGTACAGATTTTCTATTTCATGAGCAGACGAGCAAGATGACGGGTGCCACACGTGAATCTGAATTTGGTTAGACTTCCTGAGTACCGAAAATCACTCTGATTGTTGGATGAGTTCGTGCTTCTTAGTCTCTAGAATTTCATGTTGTATTTTGTGTATGGTTGATATTTTGTTTTGTCGTTTTTGGCATGGCATTGTTAGTTTGTAGTTTAAATATTTCTTTTGTGGCTTTTGCATCTATTTGATATATATGTTTACCGCACCAACGACAAGAACATATTTTGCATAAAGACTTGTTAAAACCTTATGATTATTAAAAGGTCAAATACAAATTGTATGCCTTCATGTAATCGGGTACTAAAGTTTGTATGCATATGGAACTCTCTGATTGCATCGGAATAGTTATAAAGGATATACGAGGCTTTTGTACATGTACTTTTACATGTTCTACAAGTAGAGTAAATAAAAAAAATACTAACATGCATTGATGTCATGATGATGCATGATGCGATATGTAAATGGTTCCTGTTTTATCTGCAGGCCGGCATATCAACCTAACAGGACAAAGCGTTTATAGTTCTAGTCGAACAGTTTGTTGTCTCACTCATAAGTATGCCAGTCTCTTGTATACCCGGCCGAAGATCGAACTAACAACATTCGAAACTAGCTCATTCAAATGGAATAACTGAAGAAGTTCAAAATAGGAGGACAATAGTTATCACTAAATGTCGCATGCAGTAAAAAAGACAAAGTAAAGAATTAAAGTTTATTAACAAGCACACAAGGTAAGTGATCTGGTTCAAGTATAGTAATATATGCGTAGTTAACCTTTACTGTACATTAATTAACATACAGCAACAACCAATAAATGTAGAGAGAAATTATCAACTATATGCAGATGACAGTTATTACTTTTACTTATAATGAATGAAACAAGTAGATTTTGAGAGGGTATAAATATACATTTGCAAGTTGTATTAATATGATTTGCAAGTTGATTTTCAGAGAGTATACATGTACATTTGCAACTTATATTACTATTCTATATATGATGTTATAATTGTTGCATTGTGTATATTTTTGTATTGTATTGTTTATACATGTATATGCAGGGTTTCCCCATGGTCAATTTTTTTTCGCCACCTCTTTCGCCAAAACAATATATTTTTCGCCACTTTATTATTTTTTCGCCAAGTAACATAAATATATATACATACAGTATATGCCTTCAACCCCTAGGGGTATAAGTGTGCATTTCAATATTGTTGACTTACTTTTGTTGTCGTTTTCTGGTTTATTAAGCATCGACAGTGCATGTTCTATTGTGTGTAATGCCGACTCACTGCTTGACCTAGAAATGTTAAAATGCATATGTATGTATAATAATCAAGGGTAAAAAACAATTTACGTGTCAATAACACCAAAAATATTGGCCCAGTGACAAACATTTTTTTAGAACGAAAACAATGTTTTAATCCAATATTTAATAATAGATTTTGCTATTTCACCAGAAAATGAAAGAATACTGGATATGGCGAGAATTGCTTTTGTTAATAAAAAGTCTACCTATTGACCACTCAACCAGAAGTTGCATAGGCTATTTAACACACAGTAGGGGCGACACTTTAGCAACATAATGCATTGTATTTAACTACCTTATTTCACTCCTAGATGGCTTCGTATCCATACATAAAGCGCAACCAAACAGATGGTCTATTCATCAAATGTTTTGCTACCAGATGGAAAAGTCCAGGAACGACTATTACTTTTGTTCATTTCCATAATCAACCCTCTTTTAGTTAAATCTTCAATGCAGAACATTTAGTGGCATCTCGTGTAAACTTTAAAATGTGCAAAGGTTTAAATATTTTTCTTGTTGGAAAATATATTAAAAGCCCAAAAGTTAACTATTTAGATTGAATTATAGAGGAAATTAAGTCACTACGTGTAAGAGACAATAACAATCAAAACCAAGGAGTAAACAAAGACTCACAAAAGCAAAGGACATTTACACCAACAGTTATAAATAATAATTAAGAAACAACACGAACTCCACTAAAATCCGGGAGTGAAATCAGATGCTCCGGAAGGGTAAGCATTTCCTGCACCGTATACGGCACTCGTCGTGTTATTTCTTTGTTCAGTCCGGTAGTGATGGAAGGTTATTATGACTGAGGAAGAATATCAGATATGATTTCTGACACACTTTTGTCATAATGGCCAATCAGCTCATGATGGCGACCGTAAAATTTCTTGAATGATGACCTTAATTTGATTGATTCATAGTCCTGTTTTAGCGACTTTTGAGAAAGCAGTATTTCTCGTTCGACAAAATCAACGTACTTTGAGCTAGCTCTAGAGTAACGTATCAATTGAGACACATATACTCCATATGCTGGTGCCGCTGGGATGTTGCTACACAGAAATGGAAAGTTGACTATAGGAAAATTAAAATCATCGCGTTTGTCATAAATTTTGGTATTTAACCTACCATCAGTAGTCATTTCTAGAAAAAGGTCTAGAAATTAAGCAGATTTATCTGTGTCGGTAGTAGCTTTAATTTCAAGTTCACTTGAATATATTAAATGTAAGTGATCACTGAATCTATTATTATTAAGAGACAGTACATCATTAATATACCGAAAGGTGAAATTAAAAGACTGGGCTAATTTCTTTTCTCCTTTCTGTACAAGCCCTTGGATAAATTTGGCTACATATGAATATAAAAACAAATTGGCAAGTAGAGGAGCACAATTAGTACCCATTGGGATTCAAATAGTCTGTTGGAAGACCAAACCCAGAAATTCAACAAATATGTTGTCAATTAAAAAGTCTAGCATGGCAGTTATATCCTCGTCGATATATGTTTTCCTTGACTTTGTATGATTTTTCACAAAGTAAGCTGAATTCCAGCCCAAAACTAGATATTTAAAACGTCTAGTGCCCTTTTTGTTAAAGAAACATAAGCTGACGAGTTCTTTCAGTCGAGCTTTAAGTTTAGTATATGGAATAGTGGTATAAAGAGTTGAAAAGTCAAAGGTGTTAATGTTGGTACAATGTTTTAATGATTGAGATTGTAAATTCACCAATAACTCTTTAGAATTTTTAGTATCCACATCTGATTAACACCACTTCTTGAATATGCCGTTTCGGAATATTTTTGAAGTCCTTCTTTGACTGCAGTGAGTATGGCAGTAAGAACTTTAGAAAGGGGTTTAGTGGAACACTTGAAAGAACCTGCAATATACCTTTCCTTATAAGGATCCTTGTGAAGCTTAGGAATCCAATAAAAGGATGGAAGATCCTGGTCTTCTGAATCATTCGTTGGATTAACACCAAAGGAGATTAGAACCGATTTGTGGTTTTCCAGGATCTCCTACTTCGTAAGCGTACTTAGTGTATATGTAGGATTTCCAAGTGTGTTATTTATCCCCAGTACCTTAATGAGGCAGTCAATGTAGTGTTTCTTGCAAACAAAAACAATGTTGTTTGAGGCTTTGTCAGCTGGAACGACAACATATTTGTCATGGAGGCAAGACAACTTCTATATGACCTGAAGATGGAAGGAGCTTTGGTGCTCATTGGCCCTTTAAGCTTACTCATTGTTATGTGAATCAATGTAAATAGTAAATGCACCACAATTATTCATGTGGTTAATTGAGTAAAACATGATCCTATGACACTATGGTTTAATTCAGAACTTAGTGCGTAAATTTACACATAATTAGTATAAGACAGTTGCAAGCATAAAATAAGCCTTGTGTTATTTTATGCCCCACCTACAATAGTAGAGGGGCATTACATTTTCTAGTCTGTGTGCCCAGTTCGTCTATCCCTCTTAAGATTAAAGTTTTTGGTCAATGTAGTTTTTGAAGGAGTTGAGGTCCAATCAATATGAAACTTAGTACACATATATATGCATGTTCCCTATGACATGATCTTTCTAATTTGAATGCCAAAATACAGTTTCGATCACGATTTCTCGGTCTGCTGAACATACAAAATGATAGTGAGAGTAAGGCATCCTTATACACATTCTTGTTTGTATTGTTTTGTATCCCTTTATTGACTTTTGTTTTTGTAGCAGGAAAGAACTTTGTTTTTCTTGTGATCAAGTCGGCCAAGGAAATTTTAACGAATTAAAAGGACATTTTAGCGAGAGTACACATTGATCGTTTTAACCCTAAAATAGTACAGTGAAAGTAAATTTCTAGGTGAAGCTCATCAACAAGCTAAGTATACAATTTGTATTACCTTTGTTTGTTTCTACAACACTTAAATTACAGTTCAACACAGTACATTTTCCCTAAAATTGGCTTTCGAAAAAACTGGTCAATGGAATAATACCGTGTTAAATTTGGCTATAATGTCTGCGTTGAAAAAGTCCCATTGTAGTTTCAATTTTTTGTTTGCTTAAATGTCTTTTGCTTTACCCTGTGGATAAATTTGTTTTGGACTGTTATTAGAATAACTGTCTTGGCATCTTTTACATGTTTGCCTAAGTTTTTCACTGTCACCACTCCACATCAATTATCTTACACTATTAAACACTATAGAAACAATATAGTATGGAAAGCCAACGGGGTCAAAATTCTTAATTCGTAACTTGTCAATTCGAAACTTGTAACTGTGTAATTTCTAAATTGTTAATTCGTAAATTGTTAATTTGTAACTTGTTACTGTGAAATTCATAATGCCTAATTCGTAAATTGTCAATTTGTAACTTGTACCTTTGTAGTTTCAACATCCTTAATCGGTAAATTGTCAGTTTGTTACTTGTAACTGTGCAATTTCATAATTCTTCATTCGTAAATTGTCAATTTGTAACTTGCATCTTTGTAAATTCAACATTCTTCATTTATTAATTGTCAATTTGTAACTTGTAGATTTCAAAATTCTTTATTGGTAAATTGTCTTTTTGTATATTGATGTTTTGTAACTTGTAACATGTCGATTCGTGAATTGTCGATGTGTGAAATGTCGAAGTGTTAAATGTCATCGTTGTATTATGCTAACGATCATTATGAGGACAGATGGCGCTCGGTTTCTTCTTCGGTGTATAAGCCTCCTGTAAGTAGGAGAACCTCCATATGGAATACATGTACATATATTTAAGTGATTTTAATCAATTAGTTACAGCAAATGGGTCCAAAAGAAAGCAAACACAAATTGCATGTTAAATGGATCCCAGTTTTATTTTGTTTACTGTCGTGGACTTCCGTTCAAGAACGGAAACTATATAAAATTTAAAATACATCCCGACTATTTCAGTCCCTCCGCGATGTAAATGATCTCCCTTATTTGCGTGGTAAAAGAAATAGTCGTTGGTCAGTGGAGTATTACGACTGGATTATTCAGGTAAATACAATAAGGAGATGTGGTAATAAATCGTATGATTGTCAATGAGACAACTATCCACCAAATCGAAGTTCAAATAAAGTCGATGTAAGCAAAGTATAGGCAACCTACGGCCTTCAACAACGAGGAAACCTAATACCATATAGTCGGCTATAAAAGGCTACATCATTACTGAAAACCCCAGGTTCTAGTTATAAACGATTTCTATTAATCCTAAAATGCTATTAACGGATCATTTTATTCTGACAGGAGGGGAAAGCTAGGGCTGACAAATATATGTTAATATACATGCATGCCTACTGAATGTTTCTGGTCATGAAGCTTAAAAATTGCCGCTGCCAGATTTCCGTTCTATAAAAATTTACAAAAAAAAAAACAACGAATTAATCGCAACAGCTGTTAACGCCCAGTCCTCCCTATATGAGCCCCACCCGGTGCCACACCTCCTTATAGCCCGGCAACCTTACCTTATCTAATATAAAATTTTAATATGTTGTTACTGATGACAAAATGGAGGTCAAGTTCAATAATGTTGATTTTGACTTTTACCGTTCAGGAGTTATGGTTCTTGAAAGATCGAAAAATGGCGTTTCCATTCATGTTGTTGCATTTACTCATGTATCATTCAACCTAAGCCTTTCAAATTTTAATATGTTGGTACTGATGGCAAAATGGAGGTCAAATTTGTTATAACGATTGTCACTTTCACCGTTCATCAGTTATGGTTTTTGTTATATTGCACGGACACAAATAAATGTTAATAAATCCGGTTTGCTGTCGTTGTGACAGCCTCTTGTTAATTATAGTTTCTTGTGTATATTTCGGAGTTTAGTATGGCGTCCATTATCACTGAACTAGTATACATATTTGTTTAGGGGTCAGTTTAAGGACTCGTCCGGGTGCGGGAGTTTCTCGCTGCATTGAAGACCAATTGGTGGCCTTCGGCTGTTGTCCGCTAGATATAGTCGGTTTGTTGTCTCTTTGACACATTCCCCATTTCCATTCTCAATTTTATGTAGGCGACGCGTGTAGTAAAAAATAAACAGTTTCATAGTTTTACGATAAGGGTCATTAGCTTACACTAATTTTATTTCTCCATGAAAATATTTGCACATGAATTGGGGTTTGGCCCAGGGGTATGTATTGGATATTTTTTTTTATCCAGACTGATTGCTTGACAGAAGAGACAGGGGGACTACAACATGGTTTGTAAATTGAACATTACGGGTATATTGTTACGAATTCATTGCAAATGATTTTGTTTATTTTATATGACATGCAATTTTAAAATAAAGAAGCTTTATTGATTAACATCGTAAATCATTTCGGTTAATTAACAAAATCGACAAAATATTAGATAAGTTAAGGTTGCCGGGCTATAAGAAGGTGTGGCATCCGGTGGGGCTCATAAAGGGAGGACTTGGCGTTAAACAGCTGTTGAGATCGAAAGACTCGTGAATATTTTTTTTTTATTGTAAATTTTTATAGAACGGAAATCTGGCAGCGACAACTTACGAATTAAGCATTATGAATTTCACGGTAACAAGTTGCAAATTAACAATTTACGAATTAACAATTTAGAAATTACGCAGGTTCAAGTTACGAATTAAGAATTTTGACCCCGTTGGCTTTCCATAAGTCACAAGTTACAAACTGACAATTTACCGATTCAGAATGTTGAAACTACAAAGATACAAGTTACAAATTGACAATTTACGAATAAAGCATTATGAATTTCACAGTAACAAGTTAAAAATTAACAATTTACGAATTAACAATTTAGAAATTACAGTTACAAGTTACGAATTGACAAGTTACGAATTAAGAATTTTGACCCCGTTGGCTTTCCATAATATAGAGCTTACCCTTCATTGCTATCTGAACCAGAACAGCTTACATATATATGAACCGTTTCCAATGCGTCTAAAAATGACACGTAAATCAAAAATAAAATCACCAAAATGGCTCGTCGATCCATAATGACAATTAATGTATAGACTTTTCAATGAATAACTGTATTTATATATATACAAGAAATCTTTAATCGGAGAACAGTCACATGTGATTTTTTACATCCAACTAAGAGGTTAAAAGTTGACAATATATAAAATATGTTTTTTTTTTATGAACTAAAGATACATGTATCCTTTTAACCTCGGTAAATGGCCGGAGTTTATAATTATTTTTTTAGAAATGTTTGCTTTTTTCTGTTACGTTCTACTTTATGTTTCGGTGAAAGAGTCGTGCTGTTTTGATTGTTACTTGAAATAATTTTCTTAAATCTAATATTGTCGCCTATTTGAAAGAAGGAATAAGAAAAGAAAAATCTAGATTAGCAAATTTCTCCGCGTTCTACTAGTTTTGCTATACGTGAAAGTGGTTATATCTTTTAATCTACCATTTTTTACATAAGAAAATGCCTGTACCAAATCAGGATTATTACAGTTGTTATCCATTCGTTTGATGTGTATAAGCTTTTGATTTTCCAAATCTTGTAAATTGTATATTGCTATATAACCCAAAGTATTGAACGAAACTATGTAACACATGTTTTGCTAAAGGGTTAAGTCAGAAAACGGTCGTCTACACAAGTATCCAAATCAACCAGACATGCGGCTTATTGACAAAAGATATTTAAAAAGAATGGTCATCGATATAAAAAATCATTCAAGGGTCATTTAGTACTCGAAAATAGCAATTGAAAAACAGAAAAGTAGATACAAAAAAAAATATTTGTATTTATAAAAAAGTGATACATTAAAGAACGATTCATTATGTTTTAATGTTTTCTTCTCTTAATGATAGAGATAATTCAATTTCGTGAAATTGCTTACAATGTACAGTGAACTAGTTAAAATATATTAAAATATAAAATAATAGCATTGTGGACGAGACTATTTCTTTGCGCGCTCAGGTTATCAATTGGCTGGCCCAGATTAGATGAACCTTTCTCATTAATGCTGAATTATCTCATCGTACCTGTTGTACGTTTACACTTTGGGGTCGCCAAAGGTTCTGAACGCATATTATGAATGATACTTAAAACGAGCAGAGGACTTTAACCGTGTGTGTTCATTTTAATGTTGAATACTTAAATATTCTTTTTTTTTTTGCAAGAGCTTTACTCTTTTATTCTTTTAATCCCATTAGAAAGGCCTCTGACAGAATGAGAGGCGGAAATCATTGTACTCGAACGCAGATGACAAACAAGATAATGGAAAATAATTAAGTAGTGTTACCAACATTAGTTTTGCGCTCGTCCACACTGTGACGGGAATACTTTTGACCTTTTATGGTTTTCCAAATTGTTTCATGATGTGATTACTTGCAAGTTTAATGACAATAATATTTCATCAAATGTAAATAATTTCATACATTATGTGTCCTATTAATATTCATTTATGCACTTTTATTTCACTGAGATAATTGGATTCAGATTACGAGGGGACAAATTCTCAGCATGGATTCCATCCCCGCTACACATGTCAACGAAAAGATAAAAAAGACAGAAAACTATCGGGCGGCATGTATCTCCTTGCATGTTAATGCTGGTCAATTCAGTATACGCTGAACTTTATGTAAGTCACCTTCTCTTTTCGACGAAGCTTTGAAATTATCAAATACAGAACTTAGAGATGCCTGATAATGTTTCATAAATGAAATATCTTCTGCTGCTTATAAACATGTGCAGAGCTATCTTATAATCCATTCAGTGTAAATATACCAAGTGTGTGTTTATTTCCACCAACCTTCCTTTAACACCTTTATCAGTACATGACATGACATTTACTCAATCAGATCAAAATTCAATAATTTTGTCATTTGAATCTTTGTTTTGGCATTTCCTCTTTGATAACTGATGTCGAACCTTCGCCATTTCCATCAGAGTATGATTTATCTCGTAGGGATACAGTTTACGAATTGATGATTTATTAAGGGTAAGTAATGGCAATGCTTTCATCTACTAAAATAGTAACATACATAAGGCGATTTTGGTTATTTTTCATTACTTTAGATTCAATTTTCTAAATCTAAGAACTTAGATAGCAGAATATTAACTTTCATCCAATTTAAAAAATATAAAATAAAAATCAATAATGAATTCATATTTTTTAAGGGACAAATCTTCAGAAGATAAAACATAAACTGCTAACATTGCAAGTTTAACAACTTTATGCTCAGCACCACTATTTAGTTGTTTACATGTTTGAGTAAATACTTGATGATGTACTGATGCAGAAACTGCCTGTTTCTGGTCAGATGTTTCTTGGTTTCTAGACATTGTACTTGGTTTAATGTTGTACAGCCTAATTCAATGGTATTTGTCTCACATCTTCTACCAACTGGTGACCACTTTCAGCTTATAGCAGATTATTTCACAAGAAGATAACTAACAATAATACATATTTTAAGATATATGCAAACTGAATGGATGAAGAATGAAAATAAAAAGTACAATTAGTTTGATGCAAGTAGTTGAGTTATTGATTTTGAAACTGAAGATTTGAATATCTATACCTATTGATTAACAATTTATGATGTTCTCGGGTAGCATGTCCCAGTCGGTTATTGTTCTGGGGAAAAAAATCTTTTTCTGCACTATGTTTTCTAGGATACAATTTGTAAGTTGTCCAAATTTGAATGTATTGTTGTCTTTTTTGTTGATTTATCATTTTTCTTTTTGGTTATATTTTATAAAGCATAACAAATCGTGAATCTGTTCGTCGGTCAAAGTGACTGCATCATTCAAGATGTTGTAACATGTTACCAACGCTTGAGATTTGTCTGTATTTTTTGGTTACAAGACAGGTAGCCATCTTTCAATTTTTTCGATACTATATGTCTTGTTGCTATGGATCCCTAACAGAGCAAGTATACTCTAGGGATGGTCTTTCTGAGAACTTGCATGTACACTAGCTCTGGATATTGATATAAGATTCAGATTCCCCGTTAGAATGACTAGGGGGCAATTAGTTTTTTGTGTAATTACTTTCAAATATTTTGCTGTCGTTACATGTTCTAAATAGTGATTATGTAATGTGTAGTTAGAGGTAATTGTTTTTTTTTTATTTCTGGAAACTGAAATAAAATTCCATTCAGCTGATTCGAATGCCATTTTCCTCGTAGTCTACTATGTGCTAATTTGTAATGATCGTTTTGTTATGTGGATGTCTCATAACCAGATTTGTTTGCCAAATAAACTATTGTGATATATGTAAATATACGCACTGTAGACGATATATCAGTTGGACTATCGTTAATGTAATACAAGAAACCACTTGGACCAAGGACTGACCCCTGTGAAACCCCTGACTTCTTGAATGAAGATAAGAAGTTAGCAATATCCTTTAACTCTACTTTTCGTATATAGATGATGTTCTTTCACTACATAATTCAAAATTTGGTGACTATATGGAACGATCTATCCCATCGAGCTAGAGATAAAGGATACTACAGATACAGTTAAGTCAGCCTCATATCTTGACTGACATCTAGAAATTGACAGTGAGGGTCGGTATAACAAAACTTTACGACAAAAGAGATGATTTCAGCTTTCCGCTTGTGAACTTTCCATTTCTAGGTAGCAACATTCCAGCAGTACCTGCATACGGGGTATATATCTCCCAATTGATACGATATTCCCGTGCTTGCATTTCCTATCATGGATTTCTTGATAGAGGGTTGCTGCTCACACGGAAGCTATTGAACCAAGAGTTCCAAATCTTTAAGTTGAAATCATCCCTTCGTAAATTTTACGGACACCATCACGAGTTGGTTGACCGTTATTGAATAAGCGTTTCACAAATGATATCGGATATGTTCCTTACGTCGTAACTACAATCCCCTTCCCTTTTATGAATGTGACCTACCGAATTAGACTACTTACCGGATTTATTATCACATAAGCAACACATAGGGTGCCGCATGTGGAGCAGGATCTGTTTACCCTTCCGGAGCACCTGAGATCACGCCTAGTTTTTTGGTGGGGTTTGTGTTTATTCTGTAGTTTTCTATGTTGTGTCGTGTGTGCTGTTGTTTGTTTGTATTTTTCATTTTTAGCCATGGCGTTGTCAATTTGTTTTAGATTTATGAGTTTGACTGTCCCTTTGGTATCTTTCGTCCCTCTTTTACATTATCAGATCCCCCTATAAAACTACCAGCTACGGCGATTGATTGATTAATTTTGAATCCAGAAATTTAATTCTTCCTATATCCCGTTATGTTAAAGCTTGTAAATGAAAAGAGAATGTGAAACTTTATTATCTAAAAATTCAAGTAGTTGTATTTCATAGGAACGACCTCTGCGAAATCCCTGCAGTAAGGGAAATATATGTTGTGATTATCGGCATGTTTTATGATGTGGTTCTAAAGTTTGTAACAAACACATGTCAAAGATATAGTGCAGAAGTTTTCAGTACACATGTCAGACTATCTCCACTCATCTGGTACAATACCGGTTTTAACTGACTTTTCTAAGATGACGGTAAGTATTGGTGCAATTTCACATGATAGTACTTTTACAAATCTTAGTTTAATGTCATCTGCTCATGCTTCTTTCGATTTACGTTTTGTAAAAAAATTAGTATACCTTCTGTTTATATGAATAATTTTCATATTGGTTGAAAAAGAGTATTCTGTGGCTTGTTGCACCTGAGATCACCCCGAGTTTTTGGTGGAGTTCGTTTTGCTTAGTCTTTAGTTTTCTTTGTTGTGTTTTCTATACTATTATTTGTGTGTTTTTATTTTTTTTATTTTAACCATGGCGTTGTCAGTTTATTTTGAATCTATGAGTTTGATTATAATAGTTATCAAAGGTACCAGGATTATAGTTTATTACGCCAGACGCGTGTTTTGTCTACATAAGACTCATCAGTGATCAGTAACGCTTGTACCAAATACAGCCAAGGCAATCTATGCCTCGGATAAGAAAATCCTTAGTTTGTCGATAAATTCAAAGTTTTGTAAACATGAAATTTATAAAAATGACCACATTATTGACTACTGGGTTGACTGACCCTCTGGTATCTTTTGTCCCCCTTTTGCACTGTTTGACAAAGATCTTAGAGCAAAGATAAAAAAAAAAAGACAATATTGAAAACACTATAGAAAACACGACATATAAAACACGATACAAAACACGACATAGAAAACTAAAACAAGACGAACCTCACAAACAAAAGAGGGTAATTTCAGTGGCTGACGCAGGTGTATATGAACTCGAGATTGTGTTACCAGGAACCTAATGTTGTTTTACTATAAGGAATAGTTAATAAACAGGTTGATATAATTCCGAATTTTACATATTCATTTGTATACAACTATTCATTATGATAGGAACGTTCATTCATAACCTCAACATGCTTTTTTCCTGGCAACTACGATGGTTTTCAAATTAAGAGCTGAACGTTAATTTCTGCTGTTTTTTTTTTCCTTAGAGTATTATTAATCACAAACATTGCATGTTCTATTATATTTAATTAGTTATCAAGGGTACCAGGATTACAATTTTATACGCCAGACGCTCGTAATAAAATTAAAAAAGAAATTTACTCTGCAAAGTAAACGAAAATAGCACATTACACAATGTCAGATATAAAAATCTCAATGAATTAATTTATCGAAAGACGCTAAATAATGACAATTCAACAAGAGTTTGATTTTTATAATTTTAATTTTCTATAGAAAATAAATTGCACAATCTTTTTTTATCCATAAATTAAATAGAAAACAAATACTGCATGTACGTCAATGCGGCCTTAATAAAAATAGTAGACATATTTAATTTAAAAACTAAATAGTTAAATGGCCGCAAACATGGCACTAATAGTTTCAAAAAGACTTGTAAATAGTAACATTGGTTAAATAAAACATTATCTAATAACCCATCACCATTCACTAACAATTATTGATAATCAATGTATTACAAAACTTAATGAATGGACTGTCATTTACCTACAAAATTAGGTTCTATTTAATCAAAGTTAGGATGAGTTCTATGAACTCTTGATATCTTTGAGGAGAACAATTAATGCTTTTTAACTTCGTACTTTATTTAGGATTTTTAACTTTTTTTTCTTCGACCGTCACTGATGAGTCTTTAGTAGACGAAATTCATCAAAGATACCAGGATTGAAAATTTGTATTTGTGCCAGACGCGCGTTTCGTCTACAAAATACTTATCAGTAAAGCTCGAATAAAAAATGTAAAACAAAAAAACCAACAAATAAAGTACGGGCTCACACAGCTTTTGTTGTATGTGAGTGGTTCGGAATGGTGTTTAATACAAACTCTGTAATATCAATGACTCCAACATTTGTATAAATTTGCAGCAATTAGCAACGAAAAAAAGTCAGGTCTGATGGTTTTTCCGATTAGGATGATATGTCTTGATGTAAGCAGGATTCATCTTGATATCACGCTCAGAATAACAAGGTTTCTTGTATAAACTCATTACTTGTAGCTGTTCCCTTTTTCAAATAAGGTCTTTATTTAAATTTCTTTTGAAATTTTTCGAAATTTGAAAAGACTACAAATGTACCGTTTTAACAAAATATCTTGCATTCCTAAATTGAAACCTTAAAGGAGACATTTTAAAGCAAAATGTGATTTTTATATTAAATAAATATGTATTATAACATAATCTCGAGTGAGTTGAAAGGTTAATACATTTTTTTCCTCTTTTTCTGTAGTTAACATACTAGTAATCAGCATTCAATCATTTGCTATAAAGGCAATATTGATACTACTTTGTCCCTTTTCATTGACTTCTATGTAATTAGAAAAGTTTCAACTACATAAATTAAAAGTATGTATACAAAATATAACGAAACTTTTATTCAGTACTTATATATCTTCGGATTAAAAATTTTGGCTTTGAGCGTTCCTGATGAAGGTAAATCCAGAAAAGCGCTTCGGACGCAAGAAATTATCAAACCGTGTTATTTTTTTATTCGATGTTCCAAGAAATATTCTTTTGGGAAATTCATTTAGATTGTAGACAAATGTATTATCTATCTTTGCCAAAGCAATTACTGATATCAAAAACAACTATCATTAACAGTGGAACACACATGCACAAAACACCTACAGTTCCTATAGTTTTAGATGACGTTCTGTCATCTTGCATACATATTTTAGAGTTGATATATAAGGACGTTAACTTTTTGTTAATTTCAAGTTTCTTGATGAGGTTTTCCACTTTTTCCTTGAATTCAGGAGAGTTTACATTGACACAGAGACAACTGCATGCATTGTTGTTCATATTGACAGTAGGAATCGCACTATTGGTTGCCAATACCAAATTAGTTGTAGTCCCTTTAGGAAGATGAGTAGTAACGTCAGGGGTAAGTAAAAAAGTAGTTTCCGTACTCGTTGAAGCGGTAGTCTCTATATCCATAGAGGTTGTCACAGTAGTTTTTATAGTTGTTAATGCAGTAGTTTCTGTACTTGTTGAAGTTGTAGTCTCAGTGGAAGATCCTGTTGATGTAGATTTTAGAGTAGTAGAGTGAGATGTCGTCAGTGTTGAAGGCAGTGCAATCATTGTCGTGGAGCTGATTTGTTCAGTAGGTGACGTTGTTTCTGGGATTATATCTAAAATCGAAAGAGAACTCACAATATTGTCATATATTTAAAACACAAATAAGTAAACATATCAAAAGTGATTTTAAACTCCTTTCCTGTTATTCATTACGGTTAACTCAAACCTTACTAATGGCTTGAGTTTTGGTTAAAAATTGAAGGTCAGTGTGATAACGCAGTAGAAAATTATAACATTTTTAACATTGAAAAAGGAAAAATACATTCTCGCTCTTCGCATTTAGGAAACATTCAACAATTGTACATACCACACAAAACGAGAACACACAAGGAATAAAACATGTTTCGTTGAGGAGAGAGGACTATTATTAATGGTATAAGAAATGTCTCTATTTACATATCGGGGGCATATGTCGTAAAAAGTGTAAAGTGCCGGTCTCAACAAGAGGAACATTTACTCGATGAAATTAAACAAAATACCGCACATTAATGTATAGAAATTTAACAGAAATTAAAAGTAAAATGTGTTCTATAATACAAGAAGTTGTCCAGTGTAGATGTAGCTAATGATTGCATATTCGACTCATTAAAAAAAACAAAAGCAAGAAACATGTCTTGTTGTCATTAGTCTTGAGTAATACATGATTTCCTAGTTTGATTGTCATACAGGTTAGATACAATGAAACCTTTGTATTGAATAACACGGTGTAGTGATATGCTAGAGGAATTTGTTAAAACATCAAAATGCAAATTACAACATAATATTATTATAATAACTTTATTGCAAAAACATGAAACTTATACCACAAAACTTTTTAATCATGGTAAATCAAGAGTCTCCTTTGACTATTTTAAAAAGGAACTTAATCTTTCATGTCTTTGTACCCGATATCACTTATTTTTTTACATTTCAAAATCGAACAATGTGTCATAACCAAATTGAGTTGGTTAACCATTTTATTTCGTTAGGATGGTAAAGAAAAGAAGGATTATTAAACAAACTAAAAGTAATTATAAGTAACTGACGTATACATATGAAAATATAGTTACACGAAATGCTTTTTGTAGGTTCAAAATCACATGTGGAAATTTTAGTCAGGCCAAAGTTTTAAATATGTTTGGACAGAAGGCCAAAGCTAAAGGTGTAATACCACCAAATCATAGTACGTCACATCCGGTTGTATACGAAAATAGGTCGAAAAAAAATCCCTTGAAATTGACAGTTGTAGGTAATTAATCCTACATTTTATTGCAGTTAAACATTTCTGTGTCATAATCAAATGTATTGGGTATTTCAAAGCACCATTACAATGTATTTTTTTATTTTGGGTTTCTGTCGATTTCTTTGTAAACTTGAGGTTACATGGTCACTAAATCTTGTACACAGGTGAATAAGGGAAGAAATTTGATTGGTTAACTTCCAGTGATGATTATTTTCATATATGCAATGAAATGTTATGTGAATTGTTTTCTATAGTACTTGACACCGGACAACGAATACCGGGTAAAAACGCAATTGATTGATGTTACATGTATATTAAAGCAGAAACAACCTTCTAATATTAACGTTAACAAACAATTCCCTGAACAATGAGTGATGTTGATGTTCGAATGATTGGTTAATAAGAACGGTCTGCATGGCATGTGTAATAACTGCTTACATGAAATCAAATCATCAAGATACAAACCGTTATAAAAATTATTCTATTGATAGAAGCAATGGATTTTTGGCAAAATTCTTTGTACACTCGTGTTGAAATAGGTTTCAAACTTTCTCAACAATGCAATTGCACGACAGTACATACATTATATTGCTTACATGGTGGCATTCAACATTATCATTGAACAGATCAAATATAAATATAAATATAAATATTCCGCTTCGTAAAAGTATGATGAAAGTTTTACATTAAATGTCCTTTTTTATAAATATTAATACAATACAATTTGTTTACCACATTATGCATTAATAGAATAAGGAAAAAGACTCATTATCAGCACTTTCAAATTTACTAATGGACAGTATTTTAAACATATGATATTTGTAAAAATCGTGTAGTGCTGACAATAAGAAATTTACCAAATTAAAAATACTGTATGAAAGATTATGTGTTGAAATTATACCGACCTAATTGGTAGATAGCTAGTTTGAGCAAGGCTCCACAATATTGTGTAGCATTACCACCACAAGGCCTATTGCACTTCGTATCAGCAATGTGTACTAATGTCAGCTCTATCGTAATAACTGAATCACAGAAACATTTTGTCCCATACTACAAACAACACAAAGACAAAATTAATGTAACTTTAATTTTATATAATAATAGTTATCAAATCAGTATTAATTGCATTTTACTCAAAGTTTTGTTTCCCCCCTTATTAGTGAATACATCACAAAAATTCTGCATGAAAACCTGTACATGTTTGAACCATGTATCATGTCATTATCAATATCGAGCAGTTTTTTTTATAATAATTTGAATACCTAATTAATACAATTTTCTTTACAGATCATACAAGTTCAAAATTAAACCTATGGTTGATGAGATGATCGCAATAGAACAAAAAAATGTATATATTTTAAAAGAAGTGGAGGTTTCATATTTTATTGATTCTGTATTGTGTTTTTTTGTTTATGAAGCTCGTAAATAATTTAGATATCTCTTCAATTTGTTTGGTTAAATCACCTCTATCAATCTCACTTCCGTAAAAAGTGAACTGAGGCATATCTAAGTCTTTAAAACGGAGGTAGTTTTGAATGTTTACAAATGTGACCTGGGTTCAGAAATATTGCCCGCTTCCGACTGCATGGCAATATAAACTCGGGTCGTTCGATCGTTTGACTGCCTTGAATGTATAAATTCCCAACTGCGTCCGGTCAGAAAGGTAGAAATAAATTCGATGCCTCGTATTAAAATTGCTATGTAGCCAACATGTTCAGCTCTTTATCGAACTTTGTACATTGCCTTCTAATCTGTACAATCTGTTGATAGTATGTCCTGAATTTGGACAAAATGATTTGAAATGGAGGCAAAGCAAGCAACAATAAAAAAAACCCAAATGTTTATATGTAGAAAAGGGGCTTTAAACTCTTTTTCAGTAACTGATCATTCTGAAGTTGTTATCTTGCATTATAAAAAACCGATGATCCAATACATTAAAGAGATGTGATATGATAAACAATGAGACAATCTTCTACCATGTATCAAAGGAGGAGGATGTTATAACCCGTCATTATTTTCGTTTTACATTTCCCACTTTCTTAAGGTGGTATGGGAGTCTAAAATAAAAACGATAGAATTTGTTCATACTTTGCCAAACGTAGTATCTATTGATATATGTTGAAAAATATAATAAAAATGATAGGTCACCGCGCATTTTCTCAAGCTACAGGACGTGACAAAATGACACATTTTGTATGGATTATACAGGAAAAAAACACCATTTTGGGATTAGAAACTAAACAAAATGATAGAATTATTAAATACTTAAGGAAAAGATAACTTTCAGACAATGCTTTGAGAATATCAAAAGAAAAGATAGGGTCACCGTACGTTTTTCCCGGCTAAAACACAAAATAGGAAAATTCCATGTACTTTCCTTCAGAAAATACACTGTTTAAGAGTTCCCTCCCCTTAAAATGCCAATTTAAAAAAAAATTAAAACAACCAAAATTAATCAACATTTGCAAAAAAAAAATAATAATTATAAGTTATATTCTTATAAATTGGTTCTTTCAAATGAAAATTCACATTAAATATCTGCATTCATGCATCAAATTTTGCTGACTTGATAGAAAATCTGGACCTTTGATTCTCTGTTTTTTACAATCCAAGATGGAGGAAGACACCCATACCACCTTAAGTGTTTATAAGGTTCCATCTTCTATCCTTTTGTTTGTATCCATTTGATATTATTATATCATATCACTTTTGTAAGTTATTTTAGTTCAACGTAATGTTGATAAATTACTTATTGATCGTATCAATCGACAGAGATTTATACAAATATAAAAAAGAAACCCAAAACTCGCAAATCGAAGAAATATCATTTCAAAAATGGATTTTTTTAAAGGTTTGATAGACAGTATCGACCTCATCCGTTTACAAAATTCATTAACATGATCGACAACGAGAATGAATTTGTAAACTTTTTATACAATCAATGCTTGTTAATTGAGTTTAATAACTCTTAAACGATCAAAACAACTGGTTGCAATTACCGATATATTTGTATCAATGTTAAAGGGGCATTATATTAGCTAAGAGATATAGACACAAATTAGAATAAGAGTATTTTTGTTCAATCAATGAAAGTGAGATGAGGAAATAATAGTTCGTTTGTAGCAGCTAGTGAAGATCAGTTTTGTCAAATAAAGCTAAGAGACATCGATGATGAATGATTCACTTGCAAGTGAATAATTCGACCTCATCAAATTCGTATTCATGTGACCTCAATTTAACCCCTTAGCTAGAGATGGATTACGCATGAATTTCACGCGTTCAGTGATTAAATAAAAGGAATATTAACAAGTGAAACAAGGGTAAACTGTTTTGTTGACTGATTCGATCCACAAAAACTCATTTTTGTACAGGTCGAATACGATTATTAACATATTTTTTTAATAAGATATCCAACAGACCTACAAAATAAAAAAATGCATGAATCTACATGTATTTATATTTATATATTTAAGGTTATATCGGGTTATGTAACCGTTGTCAGTCTTTGGAGGTCAACTCGATAGTTGATTATATGGCATCTAGACTAAAATACACACGAATTGAGGATTTGTATTATTGATGTCGTGCATTTGAAATTGATTCTTTTAGAATTTTGACTTTCTGTTTTTTGGATATACGTTTTTGAAAGTTATAAGTATTTTATGAGATTTTTTTAAAGGAAATTTAAGACTTGAATACTTTATTTCCCTTTCATGGATGTGACCTACCGAATTAGACTATTTACCGGATGTGTTATAACATGAGCAACACGACGGGTGCCACATGTGGAGCAAGATCTGCTTACCCTTCAGGAGCACATGAGATCACCCCTAGTTTTGGTTGGGTTCATGTTGCTTATTCTTTTGTTTTCTATGTTGTGTCATGAGTACTATTGTTTGTCAGTTTGTCGTTTTCATTTATAGCCATTGCGTTGTCAGTTTATTTTCGATTCATGAGTTTGACTGTCCCTCTGGTGTTTTTCTCTCTGTTATACTAAACATCCGGATCATTTGAGACTATATCACTATTTGATTATGGGATCCCTCAGTTTTAGTTTGTACCCCGGATTTGTTTTTTTCTCAATCGATTGATGAATTTCGAACAGTGGTATACTACTGTTGCCTTTATTATTGCTGTTTCTAAAATTACGCATTGTAATGGTTAGTGACATTTATGAACGTGATATATTAAAAAAATAAGAAGAAGACCGTTGGTATGCTTGTCAATTAGACCACAATTCACCAATTGGATGCGAGCAATGGAAGGCGACCGTATGGCCTTTATTTATCCTTAATTGATGTTTTGTTTGTCCTTTTGTTTGACAAAAAAAAATTAAAGTCGATTAACATACAAAATCTGCTTGATTAAAAAATAAGTTAATCTCAATCAGATATCGTTTGTCTAAATATAAAATTAAAATGATGTGGTGTGATTTCAAACGAGACAAACTCGAGCAGGAACCAAATGACATAGAATTTAATAGACAATTCGGACAGTAAGAAAACCCATACCACAAAATCAACTATAAAAGATCGCACAATCAAATGGAAAAGGCCGCAAAATGACACATGTTGAAAATTTAATCGAGCAGACATTACTAATGAAGATTTACCCTTAAACCTGCAAATGTATGTCTTTCCACTTCACATATTGATATGCAATTTGATATTGTCATGGATGGCTCATTTATGAAGGATGCTTCCAGTATTGGATTGTAATAATCGTCCTTAAAACATCCGATGTATGTACCATCTGTAAAATATGAAAACACAAGATATTAATTCATATGTTGACAAAGATAAAATTATTGAGATCGATTATCAATTGAGTTTTGCCATTGGCATTGTCATTTCGATTTATGATTATCCCATATGTATTTTTGTATCTTTAAAAAAATAATCATAATCAAATCGATATACTGCTATTAACTTCTTCATATGGAAACATCAAGCATTATTCAAATCTGAATCTATAAATAGAAATACAAAGTTGAAATAGCTTTACGAGTTTGATACCTTGGGTTGCAAATTTATATTCAAATCCTATGTGTAACAACTACCATTAATATTGTTACGTCCTATTAATTAACTTATTCGTGTTATCATTGTTTTCTATTAATTCACACCCCAAGGGTGACTGGAGTATAGAAATATGGTCACGTGGTCCTCTCCCGACCGGCAGTAAAATGCTTGCCGATGTGGGGCGTCCGTTTGGCTGTGCGGGATGTATCAGGTTCGCAGTCACGTCCGGTCAGAAGGGGGACGTTAAATCGGATGCCTCGTGTAGAGAGAGTGCCACGCTCTTTGCACGTTAAGAACCCTTGCAACAACTCTTTGAGGGGTCCGTAGGTGGCCTGTTGCAAGACAAAATATCTGTCCCTATCCAAGATACCCTCATTTTCCAGTGGCAGTCCAAATTTCCCCGACCATCATCCCAGATGGCCTCTATTGTATCTATTGTATTTATTGTGAATTTGTTCTCGTCCTGAATATGCATGAAATATTTGCCACTGGACGTTAAGCAACCAACAATCAATCAATCTATTAATTCATAATGTTTATAATTTTGTTCTACTCTTGTGTATATGAATAATTATTCTTATTTACCTGTTTACCTATAGTAACCCGGTTTATATTTGTTTCACCTGATTGATTTTATGTTACTGAAGTACCTTTTATGAATGTATTGTTATGATATCACGTGACTGGTCAATTCTTTTATAAAAGGCGTCTGAAATTACACTTGGGAGTTCATTAATAGTTATCCCACAAGGACGCGGTGTGTCAGTGTAAGATCGACCGATGGCCGGAGGCCAGAGGGTGATCTAACATTGACACACCAAGTCCGAATGGGATAACTATTTAACATCCCAGCTGTTTAAGATTAGACGAAAAACCATTTACAATTCATAAAATCTAGTTTAGAACGTCACACAATCATTATAATATACTTTATATCTTACTATATGATGTACACCCTTTATGACACCCGAACACGATGAGTAGATATCAAACAATGTCAACTCGCCCCACTGGCCAATCGACCCACACTATATCGCCACTTTATAAAAAAATCGCCCCACTCTTGTTTACCGACCCGCCCAACTTTTGAAAAAGTGTAAAATCAAATTTATCAATCAGTCTGACAACTCACTTATTAACGAAAATGGTTTAAACCCCACTGAATAAAGGTCTGCCAACTCGCACCACTTATAAAAATATCTTGCTTCCTTTAAGTATGTTAAATTACTCATAGTGAATCCAGTCGTCCTGGTGTAGTAGTATGTGTCGTGGCTTGGTTTGCTAAAGGTCTTGAGTTCAAATCCCAGCATATACACTGGATTTTTTTCTACGTGAATTTAGATAGTCTTTTCCGTATAATAAGTTAGAAGTTTTATAGTGGATTCGACATTCCCGCCAAAATGTTAAAGAACAAAGGAAAACATGCATAACAAAGAAACTCAAACTGGGGTGATCTGGTAGGGGTGATCCGGCTCAGATCACCCTTGTTAGAACAAAGGAGCTGGGATGTAAGTCTGTCGATAAACACAGAAAGTTGCGAACCCGTGGTTAAGACAAGACATGGTAATTATAATTTAATTTACTTTATAATTAATAAATACACATTGGTTAAAACCCATAATTGGAGTTCAAATATACCACTTATTGTGGATAAAGATAACCAATACGTGTGGTTACAGTATACCAACAACTGTGGGTAAACCATTCCAATATTTATGGTTAAAGTATACCACTAGTTATGGTTAACGTATTCCACTTATTATGGTTAAAGTATACCAATGACTGAGGATTAAACTATACCAAGTATAGTGGTTAAAACTGACCAGTTGTTATTGTCATATGATAATAAGACTTTTTGTTGCTATTGCTATAATTAAAGCTGTCGATACTATCCGACCGCTTATAAAATCATTTATCCTAAGGCATGTCAGAAAATCTTGAGTTATCTAGCCATACTAACGATATCGGTTCATGCTCGCAACTGAGACACTTAATGGACTGAACCCAAAATTGTAGCGAAAGGCGAGCTCGTTACAATATTATATATGGTGAAAGGTTATCAGAGCTCGGTATACATAATAAACATTGTATGGCAGGAATGCACCATTTCTTTCACAAATTAAAAAAAGTCATTAAAACATTCGAAATTACGCTAAATATATCTAAATATAGAAACATAATTTCAATAACGTATCATCGAAAATATTTGTTTAAATCTCAGAGTTTGGATGTTAAAAGATGATTAAGTGTACTCCATAAATGTTTAATATAAATCAAATGTTATTCAAGTGAGATCTGCTGCAGTTCAATTAACATTCTATCACCATTTATAAGGCTAAATCGATTTTGTGTAATAACCCGAGTTGACAATCAGTTTGCTTGAAAAAAAATTGATATGTGCTTACCATGTTTGATCTGTGAAGCGTAAAAAATATATGAGAAAACAATAAATCAGTTAGCACGTTAATTGAGATGAATATGTATGTATGGACTCCATGACACTCTCTAACACACTAAATGTACTTAATATAAAAGTTATATAAATCTTTTAAGAATCTGAACTTGCGTCTAGTAACTACAAGTACACTTAGATGGACACTTTGTGTTTAAGTCTAGCTGAACTTTTATCATGTTTAAGATTCTTAAATTTAATTTCACGTATCGTTATTTATAACTGCTAGTGGTAATCTGCCAACCTAACTGTAACATTTACAAATCAATACGAAGGTTAATATGATTTTTTTCTTTCTTTTACGGCCAGTGTTTTTCAATTGTAAAGTGTATTCTTTCTATATCCTAACCGCCAGCTTATAAGTCGTTTCACTTAAAGACCACATGCATATATTAAGATAGCAAGAAAGATTATAAAACGAATTTAAAGTACATTTATCTCCCAGTTACAAATCTAAGTAACTGAGGTCCCCTGTCTGCCGATGGCATAAAACTTCTAACTTTTCAGGTACATATATCCTCTGCTTCATATTTGGTTACAAAAAAGGTAGAGAACACCCAGGGTTAATAAAACACAAGATAAAGAAAATAGTAAAATACCAAGAAAAACACGATAATTAACAACACTCTTTAAAACTCAACACCGTTAAATAGCACGAAAAGTATATCATTTGGGTTAATAAAATTCAAGTTCATATGCCAATTATAATGTTTTCCATCTTAAAATCCATTTCATAAAATATAACTAGAGAGTGAATTCAATTTTGAAATTAACATATTACTGTAACAGGAATTTCTTACCTCCCATTTTATTCAAATCATATTTTGCTTTTAAAATAGAATTCAGATTTTTGAAAAAAAAAATATTTTTATCCAATTTTGAATCTCAAAGCAAAAAGTTTAATTACAAAATGTCAAGACATTGTCATTACACTCGTCTTAGATACAAGGATTGAAAGTATGTACGCCAGACGCACGTTTTGTCTACAAAATACTTAAGTGTTGATCTAATAAAGTTTGAAATTGAAAAACATTGAGAACAAAAAATGTCCAAAGGTAACATATATAAACAGACCCTTTTCATATCCCCGACCCCGGGTTCTACAATTATTCAACAGATTACCTACTCTGTGGTAGAACTTCCTTGGGTTGAAGTCCTAAAACTTTCCTTAGTGCTCGGAGCACAAAAATCATGTTCGAAACATGAAATCCAACGTTTTCATTGGTTAACTTTGGAGTATGAGCACAAAAACTGACTCGAAAGTTTTATGACTTGAGAGAACATTACTATTTTACGATGATTTAGTCATTCCTAGACCCAGTACCAGGATGTCCTACTACAGACAAGGTAACCTGCTGAAAAATATTAATACCGGGGTCAAAAATCCGTAATAGGAAAATGGACTATTGGTTTTTGTAAACCACAAAAACATATATCTGAATATCTTTCTATCGATATCATTAGCATGTAACATTGTATGGAGGGCATAGTTTCAATATCCTTACACATTACAATTGTACATTACAATGGTTTATCTAGGTTGATTATTCAATTAAAAGTTGTATTTCGGTTAACGTGTTGCTTTTTGAGGTAATATCGCACATATGATAGGTCTTTTTTTTTTGGGTTTCTATTGACAGCCATCATGTGATTTAACAGATGGGTACTTCAATGACAAAACACATACATATTCACAGAGATTATATTTGGAATGTCATTCTTAGTTAAATTGTCAAATTATTTGATAACACCAATGTGTGAAATCCTTTAACGTCTGATACAATAAACAAAAAGAATGCTTTTAAGTTGTCTTGCCAAACCTTTACGTACAGGCTAACGGCATATAATACAGTTACATGGGAGGTTATGACGTTGCTCACGTGAAAGGACATTTTTTGCGAAGTCAATCTGTGACATATGGGAAAAAGATAATTTTTCGACAATTTTAAACTAATAGCTTGAAAACGAGAATATGGACCCATCTTTTCAAAACTCACATTGGGCTTGCTCATATATGAAGATTATCCGTACCAATCTTAAGGATCAAATCACCGAATTGTTTATTTTTTTTATTTTATTAAAATGCCGATTACTCCTAACTCATGAAAATCCAATAACAAAGAAGTATATCAGAGATAACAAGGATAAGAACATAATGTCATATTAAGGATTCTACAACAACATCGCATGTCCTTTTCTTTGACAGAAATGTCCAAGACTCTTAAAATTTTGAGTAAATGCCAGACATTTTGCCGATTTCATTTATCGTTTAAAGAAGCACATAAAAGTATGATTTGAATAAAAAATCAAAAGTTTAAATCAAGATTATATGCTTTGTCAAAAAAAATCACTGTTGGATCAAAACTGTATCCTATGAACTTTACGATAGAAACTTTACCTTTAAAATAGTAGCGGAAAACTAGGATCTAAATCTTACCTGTACTAGTCACATATTTCGTCAAACAATTCCACAGAAAAATCTGTATAAAGTTTAAATAATAAGTATCCATTGAACATATTAGTCTCATCACAAGCAAACTAGGATATAAATCTGAATAAGTATGTTTGATAATGCGGCTAACCTAATGGTTATGTAGACTCAACAGGAACTATTTCTTTTGTATTTTTAGAGAATTTTCCATTAGTAATAATGAAACCAAAGGTTAATTAAACATTATTTAAACACAGATACACGGTTAATCGGAATATTCAGAAATCCATTTAAATCTTTTTTCATTTTAGTTTTTGAATTATGTTGTATCTACCAATATATATCATTGATTGTACTATGTAAATCTAACTGACAATAGTTGAAAAATTTACAAATTTTAAGCTTATATTTTCGATAAGTATTTCATGTCAAAGCGTTGTATTTAGTATGACATTTTACGAGGCTTAACTGATATAGTATGCTAGTCTTAACTTGTGTTCTGGTTGTTGAACATTCCGTGATATCGAATTAGACTTTGTCCGTTCTACAGCATGAATTCAACTTAATAACAATTAAATAGATTTCTAATGCAATTATATGGTATCAATGGTTCTGATTGGATGACAGTAAGCGTAAATTTCACCATCTTCTTGTCTGTAACTAAGGAAGACGACATTTTGAGTTGCTGAATGTACTGACATGGATTTCTATATAAACAAGCAAAAAAAAAAAAACATCACATGATGACCTACAAATCTTCTTTTTATAACATTTTATTACACATGTTACATATTGAAGCGGCCAAAAAGCAAGAAAACGCCCCGTGTTTACATTTGACGCCGTAAGCATGCCTATGATGTCAACTAGTTAAGATATCAAAGAAGATAACATCTTTTCGCGGAATTTTTTAAATGAAATTTGTTCGGTGAAATAATTATTGATATTGAATTATGTACTTGTTTTGCAATTGGAAATACTGGTAACTGTGGCCGAATAAACTAAATTTGCGAAAGTTTAACTGCCTATGGACGTTCGCAGAGCTTCAAATACAATACAGTCATCTTTTAAGTATACATATAAAATGTGTAGGCGATATACTGGCTTTATAATACCAAACCTTTTGAGACAAACCACAAAAGACAAATATTGGAGTAAAATAGATTAAAAGAAATCGTAATGTATTGCCTTCAAATTAAAACAAAAGTTTTATATGTGTAACATATTTTTTTTAAATATAAGTCTAATTTAATACTGGTAAATTTATCAAAAAAAAAACCAATATTTTATCACCATTATTAAGTTTAAAAACATAACACCGTTTTAAACACTGAAAAAGATAAAAAGTAATTATCAAAGGAATACTTAACTTCTTGAGTCGATTATAAAGTAACTACGACATAGAAAGTAACGAAAAAAGAACCACAAGACATAGACACTATACAAAACACACAACAGAACACCGGAGGATTGGGAAACAAGAATCCAGTCGAAAATCGACTCATCTCAGGTTATACATGTTATAGTCATGCTGGATCTTTTTAGATTAGTTTACTGTAAGAATGTACTCATCGTTAAATAGTGAATAATTACCCGAACAAACGCACATTCCTGATGTTCTGTATAATTATGTTTTGGTCCATATTTCCTTTACTGAAAAATAAAAATTCAGTCAAATCCTACCTTAATGGCATAATGCCACTTCCTCTATTTGTATATTGCCCTTCAAAAAAACTATTATACGATGAACATATAATAGGAAAATCATCAGCAGTTCATGTGGCAAAAATAGAGTATAAAAGAAATAGCACGTTCACAATCTATCATGATTAAAATGTATATGGCAGTGATCATGATTTATTTTTGGATGATGCAAAATAATAACTGGCCTTTTGAAGGTGTTTGTAAACAATGATTTAAAAGAACTTGACAACAAGCAAATATTCACTTAATATGTTCCTGTGAAAATTATAATGTTTAGATGTTTTACTTAGCAAAAATGCAATATAAGTATATTTTTCCTAATTAGCTATAGGAAGATGTGGTGTGAGTACCAATAAGTCAACTCTCCATCCAAATAACAATTTAAAAAAAGTAAGCAATTATAGGTCAATAAACGGCCTTCAACACGGAGCCTTGGCTCACACCGACCAACAAACTATAAAGGGCCCCAAAATTACTAGTTTAAAACCATTCAAACGTGAAAACCAACGGTCTAATCTATATAAAATAAAAAAACGAGAAACACGTATAAATTAAATAAACAAACGACAACTACTGTATATCATATTCCTGACTAAGGACAGATGCAATCATTTGCAGCGGGATTAAACGCTTTAATGGACATGTTCAACGAAACAGTTAAATTGACTGCATATTTTAAATGATATAAAGCATTGCAATTGAGTATTTATATGATGTTTCAAAATTATTAAATGATGAATTGATTGTTGGTTGCTTAACGTTCAGTGGCATATATTTCATGCATATTCAGGAGGTGAACAAGTTCAAAATAAATACAATAGGTAGGTCTTGTCATAATAGAGGCCATTTGGGATGATGGTCGGAGATATTTTGACTGCCACTATAATGGAAAGAGGCAGAAATTGCCCTTGCAACTGGCCACCAACGGGCCCTCAAAGAGTTGTTGCAAGGGTTCTTAACGTGCAAAGAGCGTGGCACTCTCTTTACACGAGACATCAGATTTAACGTCCCCATTCTAACCGGACGTGACTGCGAACTAAATACATCCCGCACAGCCAAACAGACGCCTCACTTCTACAAGCGTTTTACTGCCGTTAGGGAGAAGACCAAGTGACCATATTTCTATTCCCCAGTTACCCTTTGGGGGGGGGGGGGGGGAATTATTAAATAAACATTCCTGAAATAATGCACAGTCATAATAATTGCCCTATTTAAAAAGGTGGTTCAAACGAAGTTTGTTAATTGTTTCATTATGTATTCCATATTGGATTCATATTAAGCAAATCGTTGAAAGGTTGCATCTTTTCTCAAAATGCATTAAATATTTCTAAATAAGTTTACGTTAATTGAGAGGTGGCTTACGGTTAAATAGAAATAGAAAACATATTCAATGAACAAAGATAGCATCATAATTGTACTATTTTTAGATCTAGCATACAACCGTTAAATAACCTGGATAATGTATGCTTATTTGTCCTACACATGCTAGAATTCCTGTTGAGAAACCAAAATGCATATATATTTTCATGTGAACTTAGCCAGTTCTTATATAACGTATGTCCTGTCATGGGTATTCAAACTTCATTGGTCTGACAATGCTGTAGCTAAGTAGACTGGAGACAGCAGTAATGAGGTTATGATTGGGGAGTAAGAATCATGTTGAATCTGTTAAAATTGGAAATTGTTCAGGCTTTGAACAATGTTGAGGCATCTGTTCAGTCAGAGAATTCTTTACGGAGCTGAAGTTTGAGCGTCAGGGATTTAGTTTTTCTTGAGTAGTATCCTGCCTATTCTCTCTAGTGGGTATCTACTTTGTAAAATCCTTTTCTGTATATCTATGTTGTCAACAAAGCTATCAAAAGCTGAAATGTGAAATCATATATCAGATTGCAAGTCTGGATTATCTTTTGATAAGACTTTGACCTGGCCAGAGATGAAACGTTGACTGCAGATGAATTGGAATCATTTTCGTGTGTTCATAAAATTGGAATTTTGAATATTCACACTCTTCAACTGTTTACTTGTTTGTCTTTATAAATATAATTTCATACTATTGAATTAGAGTGAAATCATTTTCTCTTGTCTTTTCGTGTATATAGGTGTCGTACCTACCGATTGGTCAGTTTTCCCGCAAAAACGGAAGTTTCGGTCATTCAGCACGACAGTATCAAAGCGAGCGGTTCTCTTTATACACTTGGTAAATTTAAATCGATTAAATTAGTCCACTCTTTTTCAATAAATTATGCGATCTTTAGAATTGATAGGACTGGAGGGTTTTTTTTTTCTTTTTTTAATTATATTGTGTTAAGTATATAATTGTGTATAATATAATATATATATATACATGATATATATATGTGTTTTTGAATGTTCATGTGTAACATATTTAATAAACATAGCAGCGGCGTTGCCGTGTAGCTTTGCACTTTTGTTATGAGTTTTGTATTCTTTATATTTTCAAAGTTCGGTAGATGCCACTGCTGGTAGAAGTTTCGTTCCCGAGGGTATCAAGCTCAGTAGTCAGCACTTCAGCATATTAATTATGTGGTCATTTGTATAAATTTCCTGTTTACAAAAATTGGTTTAAGCTAAGGATTTTCTTATGCCCGGCATAGATTACATAAGCCATATTTAGCACAAATTTTTGGAATTTTTGATCTTCATGCTCTTCAACTTTTTACTTGTTTGGCCTAACTATTTTGATATGAGCGTCACTGATGAGTCATATGCAGACGAAAAGCGCCTCTGGCTTACCAAATTATAAGTTGTTAGGTGCTTCCCCCCCCCTTTTTTTTTACCTAGGACAGTACAAACTATATTACCCAGTGAAATATATATATTAATTTTCTGATAATAAAATCAAACTTAAACTTGATGTGTAACTCATCATGAGTAACTCACATACCAATATCTGAAAGCGTTTAGAAAAAAGTCTGTATAACTGATTTCCGTAATTTCGGCAAAAATTAGCCGAGCGGAACAAAACTTAAACTTGACCTGTAATTCATCTTGGTAAACTCACATACCACAAATCATCCCAATATCTGAAAGAGTTTAGAAAAAATGTATGTATAACTGTGATTTTCAACAATTTATCAAAGTCCATACATGTAGCCTGTAAACAAGTATAGCTATTGAGCTATGACATCGGGTTTTAATCGTTAAACTTTCAAACACGTTTTTGAGCTTATCTATAAAAATTCTAATAATTGGTAATATAAACAAACCTATTGCAGAACTGATTTTCTTTTTAATAGAGGGGGATTTGGTATATCCTGAGTTGGTGGCTTATTCTACTGTTCCATTGATTGATTGTTGGTTGCTTAACGTCCAGTGGCAAATATTTCATGCATATTAAGGACGAGAACAAGTTCACAATAAAAACAATAGGTATGTTGATACAATAGAGGCCATCTGGGATGATGGTCGGGGAAATTTAGACTGCCACTGAAAATTGAGGGTATATTGGATAGGGACAGAAATTTTGCCTTGCAACAGGTCACCTACGGACCCTTCTACTGTTCCATGTTTGGTGCATTAAAGTATGTCTTAATTATCTTCCTTCTTGTCTCTAAAAAGGAAACAAATAATGTACAACATATAAATAAGCATGATAAAGGGTTATATTGTAGTGTGACACCACTATCCCATGTTAGGGGGAGTGTAAGGTTCCCAACTTTACTTAAAATTAAAGAACCTTAGTGAGCACGCTCACATACCCCACGTCCCCACATTGTCATTGGAGAAATTAAATAAGTATAAGAAAAAAAAATTGTATAAGAAAAAATATTGAATAATAATTTCCTGTCAATATACATAGTATGTCCTTATTATCTACAAAATTTCCTGAAATTCTGTTGTGTGTTTTCAGAGGAGTTGAGATGACAAACTGTTGCAGAAGTACATTGAAGCAAATAAGTTCAAAGGGGCTTAACTCCTAGAAAAAAAATTGAACCGTAATTTCTTGTTGATATGCACATCTACATAGTATGTCCTTATTATCTACAAAGTTTCGTGAAATTCTGTTGTGTGGTTTGAGAGGAGTTGTGATGACAAACTGTTGCAGTAGTACATTAAAGTAAATAAGTTCAAAGGGGCGTAACTCCTAGAAAAAAAATTGAATCGCAATTTCCCGTCGATATGCACAACTACATAGTATGTCCTTATTATCTGAAAAGGTTTCGTGAAATTCTGTTGTGTGGTTTGAGAGGAGTTGAGATGACAAACTGTTGCAGAAGTACATTGAAGCAAATAAGTTCAAAGGGGTTTAACTCCTAGAAAAAAAATTGAACGGTAATTTCCTGTTGATATGCACATCTACATAGTATGTCCTTATTATCTACAAAGTTTCGTGAAATTCTGTTGTGTGGTTTGAGAGGAGTTGCGATGAAAAACTGTTGCAGTAGTACATTAAAGTAAATAAGTTCAAAGGGGCGTAACTCCTAGAAAAAAAATTGAATCGCAATTTCCCGTCGATATGCACAACTACATAGTATGTCCTTATTATCTGAAAAGGTTTCGTGAAATTCTGTTGTGTGGTTTGAGAGGAGTTGCGATGACAAACTGTTGCAGTAGTACATTAAAGGAAATAAGTTCAAAGGGCGTAACTCCTAGAAAAAAAATTGAATCGCAATTTCCCGTCGATATGCACAACTACATAGTATGTCCTTATTATCTGAAAAGGTTTCGTGAAATTCTGTTGTGTGGTTTAAGAGGAGTTGTGATGACAAGAAACAGGACTGACGGACGGACGGGTCAAAAACATTATACCCTCCGCAACTTCGTTGCGTGGGGTATAATAAGTTCAAAGGGGCGTAACTCCTAGAAAAAATATTGAATCGCAATTTCCCGTCGATATGCACAACTACATAGTATGTCCTTATTATCTGAAAAGGTTTCGTGAAATTCTGTTGTGTGGTTTGAGAGGAGTTGCGATGACAAACTGTTGCAGTAGTACATTAAAGTAAATAAGTTCAAAGGGGCGTAACTCCTAGAAAAAATATTAAATCGCAATTTCCCGTCGATATGCACAACTACATAGTATGTCCTTATTATCTGAAAAGGTTTCGTGAAATTCTGTTGTGTGGTTTGAGAGGAGTTGCGATGACAAACTGTTGCAGTAGTACATTAAAGTAAATAAGTTCAAAGGGGCGTAACTCCTAGAAAAAAAATTGAATCGCAATTTCCCGCCGATATGCACAACTACATAGTATGTCCTTATTATCTGAAAAGGTTTCGTGAAATACTGTTGTGTGATTTGAGAGGAGTTGCGATGACAAGAAACAGGACTGACGGACTGACGGACGGACGGACGGGTCAAAAACATTATACCCTCCGCAACTTTGTTGCGTGGGGTATAATAAGTTAGAACATGGAAAACTAAAAAACAAACAGATAAACAGGACAATTTAAATGGAAAAAATAATAGAAAAAGTTTCTTTTTATGACTAAGTAAGTGTTCTAAAATGTATTGCTCGAGGAAAATATAAATCGGTCACTAAAAAAAAGTTCGAATTTGTAACTCAATTAATTAACGAACCATATTCTCCTTGACTAGCACATCATTCATCATTACACATATTTGATATTAATTCAAAATCAAATTATCGAAGGTTGCAGTTATATCAATAATATTATTTAACAACTCGATTGATTAATTGGTTCTGTGTAATAATCCGCAAAGACAATGGAAAAGAAAATAATCCTAATGGAATAATGGTGTTTGTTCGTTTTGCGCAAATAAACGTCAATTGATAAAAGTAATTTAGAAAAGGTTGATTAGTATAGTATGTATTGACTAAAAGAAATTATATTTGTTCAACTTGTAAGAACATTTGGTGCAGTCGTTTCTTATGAATAAGAATGACACTTCTTACTTTGCAGTTTCATTTGTTGAATAAAATGTATAATCAGAGAAGCTTGTAGTTCAATTATTTCGAAAAGGTCGTAAGTTATACTGAACTAACATGTATTGAAAGATGATGTACAAACATTATTTTTTCTAAATTATATTTCTAGATAAAATGTTTTAATTATAGACGTAACTACCTTAATAAAATTCTTATTCACACATACACTTAACATAAAACAAAATTGTGTTCTATAAGCAATTTCCATGATTCAAAATATTTCTATGTTTTCTAATGTAAATCGTTCATTTCAACTGATCAAATCAACATTAAAATTGAAAAGTATGATGGACGCTTTCAGAAACTTTAGATCTCATGTAAACAGTTAAATCATTCTAATTATAATGTAACTAAAACGTTAACATTTGAGTTGACTTTGAACTTCCTGATTTAAAACAAAGGTGGCAACCACAACAATGCACCATTTGTGCAGTATCGGTGGGTGGGGTGGGGGGAGGGGACAACATTGGATATCTTATCGTATAATTAAACATAATTTTTATTTGTACAATCAAGAATTTAAATCACAGGGTTTTGGGTGATATTATTTCACTACACACTGCTCATAGTTTAAAAAGATCAGTTTTTGTTTTCGACGAGGAAAGTCGAACACATATTTTACCCGACCCGATTCTTCCTTTTCGCGACAGTACTTATCTGTACTAAAATGTTCTCGACTTTACTTATTAAGTCTGAATTTAGTCTTGACTAATTTTCAAACCAGTCTCGACTATCAAATTGAGTCTCGACTTGTCTCTACCAAATTTTAAACCAATTACAATTGTAAGAGAGAATCTACTTTACTTAGCAATAGATTTGAATAATAGTTACTTCCCATGTCTAGCATTGCAACAATAATTTAAACAAAAAGTAATTACATTAATTTTTATGTCTTGGAATATCGAAATGTGTGTGGTTAGGACTGACATTTCACAATAAAGTGTATTGATAATTTGAATTTGATTTTCAAATGGATTTTGGCAAAAAATGAATGGGTAAATCTATACACCACCAAAGCCACCTTAGTGCACTTAGCTCCTAAGAAATCTTAAAAACTGCACTACAACTTGATGGAAGATTGTTTTGGGTATAAAAACATATCATCATACATGTCTTTATGGCGAATGATTTGGTATCAAGTCGTATTGATGAATCTGTAGATAAGAATTGCCTATTACATACCTGTATCGTTTTGTTTAGTGTGTTGCTTCGGACACCATCTTCTTTACAAAACACACACGATCTCAATACAGTTTGACCTGTCAAATACAGAAACTTGGAAAAAACAGGAATGTCACATGAGTACTGAGGCAAATTTATCTTTACAGTAAAAGGTGCCTCTTTATTGGAGTCATACAGCTTTATTTCCATGTTTACTAGTAGTTCGTTTATTTGAATTGATAAGTAGGGATCAAGAGATTTTGATTCTTTACGTCGATGACCTGGTACAATTTCGAACATCATCAACGGACCTAAGACATAGCGGATCTCCTGTGGAAGAGTTATCCATGTCAGAATGATAGGCCACCTCGATGTCAAGGCTGCATTTTTTATTAGGTTTAAATCAATATGTAAACAAAGCTAGCGGCACACAGCTTGATTCATCAGAAGCTTTAAAATACCGTGTTTCATCTTATCTATGAATGTTCGACCATCAGTATAGTAACTAAGTTTGGTCGTTTACTTTTACCTAATCTGCATGTGTAAGTATTCCCAGATTTTTTGTACCGAACCATCGCTTGATTCTGGGGACAATATGCATGTAGTTGTAAGTTTTCTTACCGCTTTTACTGTCTTTGTAATGTAGCAGTTCATTTCGCACTGAGCAGTTGCGGACAATGGCATTTATTGGAATGAATCTACAGTCATTGATGCAGCATTTGTACTATATATATCTTTGGCATTAGAAGTGACTTGATGATTTTAGCATATGTTCTTCTATTGCATCAAATATTGTTCTCCGAGATCCATCAAAAAGTTGTGTATGATAAACATCTTTCTCATGCATGGCTTCATTGCAAGTTGTAAAGGAGGTCTACCACAGAGAAGTGCAGCACATCTGGAAAGTGTTGATATGTTCATCATGTGCAATCTTGCAATGTAATCGAAAGGTCTTTATGATAACACATTACCCGTTGCAGGTGTTGCACATGCATTGTCTGTTACTGTTGGGTGACATAATCTATGTCTGCTGATGACAGCACAACCTCTCTGCAATATAAATATAAATTGTTTATAAAATAGATCTTTTGAGATATTTTCGCAAATCAATTACAAAATACAACTTTGCAGACTCCCGTTCCAATTCATGACTGACAAAACATTGTGATCTCATTATAACATAGGATGTTATATTTACATTTCTGTGCTGTGGTCGTTAATCAAAATATCTAATCCCATAATATTTGCGAACTTAAAACTTCAGATTGTGGTAACATGTTTTTTTTAAATTTATTTTACAATACATATCAAAGATATATTCTATATCACACTGCCTTCACTGTGTGTTCATTTGTTAAGTTTTTTTTTTTATCAAAATTGTCACAAATTTATTTTACAGGGCAAATGAACAATTGGATAATGTAAATGCAATATGCCTAGCCCCAAAGCTGTATAAATAAAATCCTTATCATTGACAGCAATAACCAAAACTTTGTAATGTTGATTTGAAAACGTTATCAAACTTATCAAAGGTGACTATGTGTAACAAACTCCATTTATTTATTTCACATAGGAGTATGTTTTATGTTCGGGTTGATTTTCGTTTACACCGGACTATATAGTCAAGCAGACCTTTAAAAAATGGAAAACACGTTTTATAATTTATTGCGTTCAAAGCGCTTTTCTGGATTTACCTTCATCAGGAACGCTCAAAGCCAAACATTTGAAATCCGAAGATGTATAAGTACCGAAAATCGTTGAAGAGCTTTATGTCAAAAATACCTAAAATAAATAACCAAATTCATCTAAAGCCAACTTTGCCTGAGGGAGTAATGTGTGTCACGTGATTAGGCACCTATTGACATTTCAGATTGTAACACAGTGATGAATATTGTTACACGCATATTTTGACTTTTTTTTTAAACTATTATGTATAATGTTTTGTTCACGCATCGTTGTAAAACTAAAGGAATTTGATGCGACTGTCATAAAAGGGAGATGTTTAGCGCTATAAAACAAGGTTCAAATCAGAAATATGACAATGTTGTCCATTCGTTTTGACTTTTTTCTCGGGATTTCAGTATTTTTGTGAGTTTTACTTTTTTCTACAGATATGTTTAGTAATATACATGTGCAAATTGTGACGCAATGCCAGTTTCACTACTAACTACTATCATATGCTCTTTTAGATATGTTTTATCAATTTGGTGTTTGTGATACAATTATTACTGATAGCGGAAGCGAGTTCTCATCAAACTGTTCTAAGGAATTTTGTTAATTGCTAGAATTACGTCAAATTTTACGCCTAACATGATACACCATTGTTTAAGAGAGACTATCTCCGTACATTCAAAAAGGAACGCAATAGGACAGTGTGCTACCTGCCGTTACGTTTAAATGAAAGCTTCAATAAATTCCTGTACACAAAAAATCGCTTAATGAGATCAAGAACAAGACCTAAATTTCCGGTTTGTATATCACATCAATCAGATTTCTCAACTTTAACTGACGATATTATCGTGCCTATTCAGGATAAAAAAAAAACAAGGTCAACAAGTAAAGATATTATGAGAGAAGAAATTCGAACAAATGCACAACGATAAGAACTTATGATGGAGTAATACAATAAAAAGTCTAAACCGTTGTATTTATCCGTTGGATACTATTGTGTAAATGCTTTAAGACCCGAGTGGCTCAGGCCGCAAATTTTAACCCTTATATAGTGTACGCTATAAAATTATATATTAAAGTTTGCTCTGTAAAACGAAGGACAATTTACGATAAGGCCCGTTTTTTTGGCTATTTTCCCATTTTCTAAATTTTGTTTTGGAAAGCTACTTATCACGTTAAAACATTCCCTTAGGTTAGAAGTTTGTGTGGATGAACTTCAAAACCATTAATTTTAGAAAGTGGGTGTGCTGAGGGGGGTAAAAGAGCACAGAAAACGCCAAAAGAAGGGAAAATAACGATTTTTGGCCATTGCTTTTTTAAATTTGTGCGTATAAAACTATATTGTATATCAACGAAGAAGTTTTTTTCTGAAGTCGAAACAGGACAACAATATTCTGAACGTTATAGTTAAAACCCAAATTTCTGTGTCGGGAGTGTCGCAATACGCGATTTATATTTATTTCAACTGTTGAATGTGCTCCATACTTTATATAATGTAATTTCTAGATCCGCTCTGTATTCATAACTCTGTTACTTGTCTTTTACTTATGTCGCGTAAATTACATATCTTCAACGAAAAAAACGGAGTTGTATTTTGTAATTGTAATTTGAAGGTTAGACAAGGTTAGAGTAAATCAAATGTTATATAGTGATTCTATGAACATTGTGTCTTAAATAATTCAAATGATTGTTTTGACAATTTCTTCCGCAACAGTTGCGGGAATTATGTGTTTCTTTATTCAATTTTCGACCATCTCATTTCCCTTACTTATAGTATAATTTTTAAACTGAGTAAACAATTACGGAAAAGGTCAACTCATTAAATAAATGTTAAATGCTGAAATATTTGTGTTTTTTTTATATATTTTTATCTAGATGAACACCTATTGTGGGGCTGCGAATGTTGCACTTAACATTTAGTTAACAAGTTTGAAATTATTCAACACAAAACAGATTACCTGTTTACACATGGAATATTATTTAAAAACGGCGTTGATCCTTTAGGAGGCATTTCAAGTTGGAACGAATATGCAATAACACGTGTACCATAAGAAATAGATATTAATAAACCGATAATATATATTTTTTAAGAAAACTATAATTCAATTGGGGGCGGGCAATGGGCGGTCATGTAAAAGCAGTAGATTTGCGCGTAAGGTTAAGTATTATAAGTTGTGAATATGTATATAACGGTTTTTTTATATATATAGTTATGGAAAGCAAACGAAGGAGTGTATTTATGTGTCAAGTAATTTGCCACCTAAGTTTTATCTGTTTTAAACACCTAAAACAATCTCAACTTAAAACATGTTGAATTATAGATTTAGAAAATTTACTCCCGGTCATATCGCTGTATATAGCTTCGAATGCATGTATTTTTACTCCCGGTCATATAGCTATATATAGCTTCGAATGCATGTATTTTTTTTTAACTTTATTTAAACAGTTTCAGATCATTTTGTATTTTCTTAAATAGGGGTTTGTGATTGTTGGTTGCATAACGTCCCGTGGCAAATATTTCATGCATGTTCAGAACAGCAAGAGGTTTGTGTAAAATATGACTCACTATTCGCCGGTAAAACATCCCTGCATAGTTTCCAATGCATTGCATAATGGCTTTGCATTTACAACTCAACACCACCTTATCCAGATATTTTGTATTTTATTAATTCCTGAAACGTTTTGTGGGAATTGGCCAGCCGTTTCAAGCTCACAATGCTTGAGGTTTCTCTAAATCTCATATGGAGTTTTTAACCCTTTTATTTAAACTGCTTTCACGGTCAGGAGAGTTTAGTCACTCCTAGGTCTTAAAGGATTTTTGGCATGCCATAGTTTTTCTAATAAACTTGATATACAGAAGTTGATTTTCTCTAGCAAGATCAACAGTTGTGCGTTTTGCGCGTTTCCTCTTTTCGGTGGGGTTGACGTTGACAATTTTTTAGTATCGTTGCTGCTCATGCCATCAGTCAATTTTTTTTCTGTGGGTGTCTACCTGAGACGACTCGGGTTGCTGTTTATTTTCAGAGTTCCAGCATTTTGAGATGGAGCAACTTTCTTAACACACTCTTACTTACTTAGTTACTAGGTCAAGCTTCATTTAATAAGGTATGGTCTTAAAGATTTGTTTAAAATCCTTCATCTTAAGCTAATATGGTTTGACTTTGAATGAGACATCTTAATAGAGATAAGTTAAAACAAAGGTTGCAATATCCAACTATTTCAAAATAAATTACTAGTTAACTATGTGGTATGGATTTAACTTATTATTGAAGGCCAAACAGTGACATAAAGATGCGATGTTTACCTGATTCCCTCTCCATAGAATAAGATTTTTTTTTTAAAAATATACCGAATTTCGTCATCAGCGAATTTTTCAACAGGTGTTTTCTCAGCTTTTTTATATTCTTGACAGTGTACCTTCTGTACAAATCCTGTAGGTACTGATGTAAACCCGTCACATTGACCATCATTTCAGCAATTACGTGTTTGTCCATGAACATGGATTGGCCTCACATGCTTTTAAAAACATAATCATCTCATCTTTAGCAATAGCAATAAATAGATGTAGGAAAATGTTATGTGGGTGCCAATGAGACAGCTCTCTATCCAAATAACAATTTAAAAAAAAGTAAACTATTAGGTCAATGTACGGCCTCAACACGGAGCCTTGGTCACACCGAACAACAAGCTATAAAGGGCCCCAAAATTACTAGTGTAAAACCATTCAAACCGGAAAACCAATGGTCTAATAAGTTTCTGTTGGACAAAAACGTTACACCTTCACCTTTAAATTATACATATATTTTTTTTTTATACCACCCATTCTTTTTATAACCCCAAGAGCCAAATAAAAAGCGATGTTTTATTTAAGGCACAGTAAGACTTTCGTATTTTAAGTGGCCGTACATTACTTTCTTATTGAAAGCAAATTACTTGAGGCTACTTATCAGCCTTCTGTATATCAAAACTACTTTCAATTTTTTTTTTCTCAAATTAAAATAGAGAAGTGTTCTTATTTTTATCATTATGTACATATAAATAGTTCAGATATAAGTGCAAATAAATGAAAAAGAAAAAAAGCTTGCATATCCGGGGAAAGCTCGTTTGTTTTTTGCGTATTCCTGCTAATGGAAAAAATGTAAGTTCAGAAATACACACGCTCATTTTCTGCCACAATTCAGAGTTGAAAAACAAAAACATGCCCGAATTATAAATAATTCGTATTGCACGAGGAACAAACATTTTTGTTTAAGGAACACATGTACCCCCCTCCCCCCAATGCGTGATTTTCTCCATGTGTTATAGATCCATGGTTGCCTTCGGCAGTTTTTCTGCTCTTCATTGGAAAAAGAACACGGATGTTTCCTCGCCAACCAAATTAATAAAAACAACCAGCCGTACCTTGACCTTTAATGGTTTACTTTTATAAATTGTTATTTGGACGGAGAGTTGTCTCATTGGCACTCATACCACATCTTCCTATATCTATATACATGTAGAAAATTTGTTTGGTTTAAGATGACGGTCATATTTTGCAAACCTACGACATAAAGAAATATGCATGTAAAATTTGACAAAAAAAATCAAAACATCTTATATCACATATACGGGCAACTCATTCCATCTCGTGTTCCCATCATATTTTCTAAGAGCTTATGTATCACAAAAAAAAAGGACATATAATATAAAACATAATATTGGTGGTATAATACTATTGGAAATTTTTTTAAATACAATGCTACAAATTTTGTTGCATGTAATTTTAGATAAAGGAAAAATTGACCAAAACAGAGCAAGAAAACTAGTACGGATTTACAATTTAAATATTCCACCTCAAGATCGTAGACTTTGAAAATATAAGGACCTTCCATTCAGATCAAATAACTGATTTGTACTGCAGAATTTCTGCAGTTAGAAACGAAATTTGGTCGGGTGTGCAATGGTTGTCAATCACCGTTACGAATGTTTTCGGGTATGTGGAGAGATACCAGATACACTCTCGGATATGTTAGGCGTATTCGGACATAGAATACACGATCATATCCCAGGACGACCACATTCACTTTCCCCAATCAACCGTCTATTGGTAATTTTGTGGTTCAGAAGCTAACTTTGCTATGTAATGCTGTCTTTACTATTTGACGTTTCTGTTCATGCTGTCAGAGCACAAATAAATGCTTTGATTCAAATTCTTTGGGAAATATATGCCCAAATATGATTTATTGTTGGTTGCTTAACGTCCAGTGGAAAATATTTCATGCATATTCAGGACGAGATCAAGTTCACAATGATAACAATGGGTAGGTCTTGTCACAATAGAGGACATATGGGATGATGGTCGGGGAAATGTGGACTGCCACTAGAAAATGAGGGCATATTAGATAGGGACAGAAATTTTGCCTTGCAACAGGACCCTCAAAGAGTTGTTACAAGGATTTTAACGTACAACGATCGTGGCACTCTCTTTACACGAGACATCGGATTTAACGGTCCCATTCTGACCGGACGTGACTGCGAACTTAATACATCCCGCACAGCCAAACGGATGCCCCACTTCGTCAAGCGTTTTACTGCCGGTCGGCAGAAGACCAAGTGACTATTTTTCTATTCCCCAAATATGTTTTGGCCAACCGTAGAAAATTGGCACCATCTATGCGGTGACATACATTACTTACAGCGTTAGCTGCAATCGCCGGAACCTTGAGTACAATTTTACTCCGGACACGGATACAGACAATGCATTCATACACAGGTAATTGGACGCAATCAACTAAAAGCTTAACTACGAGCAAAAAGAAGAAAATGTAAAAGATTGATTTCTTTTTTCAGGAACTGTCATTCAACAATAAAACTAATATTTCACTGGCTAAAATAGTATATATTATCAATCTAGGATGAGTGAACTTGTAAAACTCTTAGTCCCTTTTTTTCTAGCACACCCACTTCTACATTTTTCACGTCTTATGATAGCCAGCAATGATATCACAAAAGCAATTGTCAAATAGGATGTTAGATAATGATGTTTTTGATAAAAGTGATTTAAATTAACCAAGACGCACAGGACTTAAATTTTACCTGTTTAACTCTATAATCAATGTTTTGATACCGTCCTCAAATTTAAAGTCCAATTTGTCAGCCTCAGCGTCGAGATTAGTCCTTTTCGTAGCATGACTTAATAGCTGCTTTATTAAAAGTACTGAGCATCTAAATATAACCAACCAAAGTCAGTTTTTCAACGAGTATTAATAACACGTGATACATATTTGTATTTTTAAGTTACGACCGTAAATCCGTTGCATTATGCTTCAAATGACTTAATTTACTTTTTGAAGTTAGTATTAGGCAATTTAATTGTTAAAAAATTTGTATATGAGAATTTCAATTAATTTTTTTTCACACATGAAAATAAGTTAAAAAAAAAAACGACGAGGGAATTGGCAAGATCAAAATCTCAAACATGTCAAACGAATGGAATTGAAATGTCATATGTCTGACTTGGTATAGGCAAGTTCTTCCATATAATTGGGGGATAAAACCTACTTTTATACCTATCATGCACTTAAATGACAGGAATTTTATTGAATAAAGTCCTTAATATTGACAGCGATGTACTAGGTAAACACAACATAAAAAGGGGACTACAGCATTTAGCATTGTGTTATAGTATTTATCGCTACAAAAACTAGCAAATATGATTACAAAGATAAAAAAAGGGCATATAGACAAAGCACATTAGCAAACAAGACAGAAAAGAATACCAAAATTACCATAGCGTATCAACACAATCACGGGATGCAAAAGTACCGAGCCACGTCAAATGTAACCAGGTGCAAACTGTCATATTTAAACTGTACATGATTAATCACATATATTTATCTTTATACTTTCATAGCAGATAGAAACCTCTATAAAAAGATTGTTTCAAAGATGGTTGACAAGTTCCAATACACCTTACAGGACATTGCCTTCATCTACCCTATGATGAAGTGCAAGATAACATCTGACGTTTTTTTTCCTGTAAATTATCATTAAAAAGTATCCCCGATTGAAATCTGCATACACATGAACCTACTTCAGGTTTACTTTTGATGACAATCATAATAAATCAAATTTATTGTTTATTTTCCTAATTTAAAGGCGATATTTAAAATACGAAGAAGTACGCACCTTGAACATTATTAATCATGACAACATGTTTGAGAGAAGAACTAGCTTTTTGATAAGACATTCGATGGTATTGAAATTATATTTTAACTATTTTTCTATAATGTCAGTTTCAAATCTGGCCAAGAGGTTTCCACAGGCCATAGCAGATGAGAATGTAACAGAACTCTTTGATGAGTTCTCAAAATACCAGCTGTCTAATTCTCCCGATAAACTACCAAGCTTTGACCGAACAGTCACAGCCATGCATACGTTAAGACCAAAGACAAGAAAAACTTGGAAGGATTTAAAACATTTTGAGAAGCCTACGTCAAGTTATACCGGTGTATTCCGATATCCTATGTCCGAACAATGTTAAAGATTGGATTCGTAATGTCACAAAGGAAGATTATCGAGCTGTTGCAGTAGATGCAGACAAAGACCTTATTAGCTCTCTATGTAAAGCTTGCATGTGTGCACAGAAATGGGGGAGATTAATGCCAACATTATATATGTTTCTAGTTGTGTTGTTTTGATAGCAGCAAACCAGACCACAGTTGAAAACAATAAAAGTTTACAGTAGTATATTTGTTTGTTACAATTAACAAATTTGTTTAATGTTCATAATAAAACGTCAGGTCATGGGCTGGTTTGTCATTGTTAGTTTATGACCAGTTGTTGAATAGTCCTCAGTTTGGAAACATTTCCGCTGACATCGTTGTAATGTGTCGTCTTTAAAGGGGCACTAGCTGTCAAATTCATGGTCACCGATTTGACTCAAATTTTCATAGTTGATTTATAACAATGTAAAACATTTATCCAAACTATCAGAAGTCTAAAATAAACAGTTGACAGAGCATGGGGTAGATACTATATAGGTTCGTTTCGTGTGTATTTTAGTCCATACGACATCTAATTAACTATCGATTTGACCTCAGATAACCATATAAGCGATGTAAAAATAAATAAAGATATGAATAGATTAAACCAACACGTTCAATTGGATTTGTATAGGTCTGTTTTATAGATTAAAAATAGATGTTTCTCATTGTTTTTAACCGTATAAGAATGATTTTATGTACATCGACTTAGTAATCAAATGATTTACCGTAGTTTCACTTTTATTGTTGACATTCCTTTTCTTAATAACCAGTACACGTACAATGCATGCGTTGTCAATCTCTAGCTAGGGGTTACATTGAAGTTCACATGAATACGGATTTAAAGAGGTCGACTCATTCACTTGCAAGTGAATAACTAATTATCAATGTTTCTTAGCGTAATTTGACAAAATTGAACCTTTTTGGCTGCATTTTCACTTTCATTATTGATTGAACAAAAAAAAATCAAACTTTAGATTTTTTATATATCTCATAGCTAGTGCCCCTTTAACTTGCAAGTGAATAAAATAAATAAATAAGAAAGAAAATTACAAAACGTAAAATGAAAGGAAGGCATAACTGTTAATATATTTAAAAGATGACACATGAACTTATAGAAAAAAAATGTTATACGATTATATTTGGAAAATTCCAAACACATACAAATTCAATGTTTTATTCAATTCTACAAATACTGTACAATTAGAAAAAACTGTAAATTTATTAAAATTATAAATGTGAAAGTATGTCCTCCTAGTTAAAATATGTAACTTACATGTAGTATTTCACACATGCATGTATTGTCTATTTGTGTATGTGTACCATTCTCTGTAACTTTGTATTTCAACGAGAATAAAAGATGCATTCATTCATTCATTCATTATTAATTATTTGTATTTCTGAACTTTATCCAGATGAGCATTAAAATATTATCAGTAGAGCGGCGATCAAATGTTGACAAGACGCTAAATGGAACTTCAAATATAACAAAATGAGAATGGAAACGGGGAATGTGTCAGAGAAAGAACAACTCGAACAAAGGACAGACAACAACCGAAGACCACCAAAGTGAAACAATAGTTGTCATAAATATTAAATGTTGAGAGATTGTCATTTAACACGACCTAACTGATGTTACCCAACTGTCAGCAAAGACCCGTTGCTGTTTCAACATGTTCAATAGACTAATCTCTTATCTAAACCTTTTCTAAACAGGATTTGTGAACTAATTTTGTTTAAAGAGTTACTCTTGAATATCATACATTATTAGGGTAGTTTAAGTCAGTGCTATATAAAAAAGCAGAGAGCACATGGAAATCGTGGAGAAATACAATTCTCGTTTTACACCTAGCATTTCGTGTACGTGTGTACGACCTTGAAGCCGTTGTATAATGTTTCAAATTTACTTATGAAAGACCATTAGTAATAAGCAATAGATTCTTTAAACATCTGCATTTTATAACAATTTCAATGCCGGAATATTGACCCACATGAATCTACTCTGTTCTGGTTTCTAGTTATTACTCCATAAAAATCAACTTTTGCGAGTATTATTGATTAGTCGTGTTTGTTGAATTGTGAAAGTGACAATCGTGGATGGTGTCTTTGGTTTGCAGGTGTGTTTGATCTGTTCTATATTCAAATAAAAATGCCTTTACTATATTTCGTGAAAACGGCCTCAAATGCAAAGATAATATGCTGTGGAATCGAGTTATCTGCAATTTTGTTCTTGCTGGAATTTAAAGAATGAAAAAAAAAAATATATAGAAAAAAGTCTGCTACAATAAGGCCCTAATTAAAATATTGTTTGTTTGCCCTTTTCCGACCCCCATTTTTGGAAACAGGGTAGGTAAAATATTTTCTTTTTCTTTCCCATAAAATAACGTTGCTCGGTACATTTTTTTTTCATGGGTAGGCAGGTAGGTATAATATTTTATTTTATAGATACAATATCTGCATGATATTATTTTTGTCTGTATTTGCTTTTGTTTTAAGAATGATCCATTTTACTGATCTTTACTTAGAGTAGAGCAATAAATAATCGTAAAGATTTTGATTTACTAACATCAATTGATAATAGCTTTATTGAAAAGGTGAATTTAAAATTTTGTTCTAGGTTTTAGTTAAAAAGCAGTAAACATTGCATCAAGGGCAGAGTTGGGACAATATCCACTAGATGTATATGTAAAGGTTCAAGCACTAAAATATTTGGCAAGAGTATCTAACACAGAAATTAATCCGTTGTTATATGATGCATATTGCTCAGCTAAACTGTTGGATGAAACAGGAACCTATTCTTGGTATACCTTTGTAAAAAATATTACTCATGAAAATAATTTAAATATATCTGATATACAAAATACTGACTTTATAAAAGAAAAATATAAAATGAATAAACACATGAAAGAGATTATGCAAGAAAACTATAAAAGCGGTTCTTTAAAAAATTAAATTCTTTAACAGAAAATAATAAATTATTTATCTTCAGTAAATTCAAAAAGAAATATGAAACGGAGCCTTATTTACTTAAAGAGAATAACTTTGAAATAAGGAAAAAAATCACTAAATTAAGGGTGAGCGACCATATTTTGGAAATTGAAAGGGGTAGATACAAAAATATAAAAAGGGAAGAACGTTTATGTCAACATTGTTGTCTTAATAAAATAGATGATGAAGAGCATTTTTTATTTACATGTACAAAAAATAAAGATTTAAGATTTGAATTTTTGCAGAAAGTTGGAAATATCTATTCCGATATAGATAATATGGATAATTTGGATAAATTGGTTTTATGTCTTTCTTGTCCGTCTATTATGCAGTATGCTGCTTCATTTGTTAAAAAGTCATCGTCACTGAGGACGGTGGACTCAACAATAGATAGATACATATATGTATATAATGTTTTGTTCTTTTGTTGTTTTTTTTTTCTGTATGATGTATTGTAAAATTATTATGTTGATTTATGCCTTCAACCCATATGGGTAAAAATGTGCATTCATATATTCAATAAAGTTTCAATTTATTAAATATCTGAATAGTCCCAGGAAGTTATGAAAAAAATTATCATGTAGAATGTGAAGTTAATTCATATGCACTACTATTTGTTTTCAAATATCAAAATATAGGGCTCGAGCACATTTTCAACAATTATGCCTGGAACTTTTAAAAGTTTTAACTTGCACTGATATTCTGTACTACGTACTTGTACCTTGTACGCTTAACTTGACCGAAAGATTTATTAATATCATATATATATTTCCCTAGCATGGTTTGTGAATCAGCTGTACAATGTGCAATCTATTAGGGGGGGGGGGGTAGGACCTTTATCGGGACTCCTGGATCGGGTGTTTCTAAGCTCGGCATTTCAGGATTTCCAGGAATTGTTTTTCGAATTTGGGGATGCAGAATTTAAATTTATTAAGACTCGGGAGCTCAGGATTTCGTGTTTTAAAGCCCGGGATTTCAGGATCAGGACCCTCCTACCCCCATCTATAGCATGTGTTATTCCGACATTCTACCAATTTTATTAAAATTTGAACTGAAATTATCAAAGATGATATCTGAAATAAAAAAAAATATTTGACTAGAATATAAAGCCACTGCACGGCAGTGCATTTCACACCATCATCATCATGCAACCAGTTAAAAGAGCTAAAACTAAGCATTTAGCTTCCTTTACTTACAACCCTAGAGACCGAGTGATTAAATTTTCGTGTGTCCTCATGTTATCAATAAACATCTAAAAGGCTTGAAACTCAAATGTCACGTATTTTACATCGCATTTATAAATGGTCTGCAAAGAAAATTTGGCGATTTTACTGCCAATTATTCTCCAATTTACAGGACTTCGGTTCATGTCAGATATAAATAACATGTCAAAGCTGGTAGAAGGCAGCGTTAACATAATCATCCTGATATACGGATCACTAAAGGTCATCCTTAGGATACAACATCCGTTATCAAAATATTTTGTACACACGTTGATAATTTTGTATTTGACAAACTTTTTTGAATGAACCCTGCTCTTCAAGTATAAATGGCAACGTTCGTCATATTTCAACATCGACTTCAATCAAATGCTTTGAATCTCTATGCATTTGATCTAAATGCAAGTGTTCATGCCAAACGCTTACGTGATACCTAATGGACTTAACCTTATACGGGGAAGATAAAACACGTGGATTCCGGTAAAAAAAGTTTTGAGTGGAAAATACAAATATAAGATTTTCTGTAGGAACGAAAAAAAAAAAATTAAAATAAACTATTGCTGGTAAATACAAATAAAAGATTTTCAGTCGGAACGAATTTATAGGGTCGGTCGGTAAAGGGCAAACAAACAATATTTTAATTTAAGCCTAATGCTGCACTGAGATAACAAAATTTATGCAACTACTACAATGTAATGATATTTCTTTTACTGTTTCAACCATATTCAGTTATTAAAGGTCCCGTTTTAAAAGCTACACAAGTAAACAGCATTTGAAATCATTAGCACGACTGAGATGGACGCACGTAAAATGAAGCCAAATGTGTCCAATTTTTGCAGGTTTAAACATGTTAATGTAATTTTGACCTGCCCTCTTAATTAATTACAGTGTAAAAAAATCAAGAAAATTTCTCAACGAAAGTGAAAACATTACATGCCATGCCTTTTTAGCAAATCAAAATGATGTTACAGACGTCCACACTACAATATATATAATAAAATATGAGATTTTGGTAAATAACGCAGAATTTGCTCGATAGCGCAGTATATCATGCAGCAAGTTTCACCACATGCTTGGCATAAAGACGAATTTACGTAAAGGGTAGTTAATATTAAACAAAGGCATTATTCCTGACAAAACATACTTGTTGTTTTATCAATGTTGATAATATTCCAGTCTTTCGTACCAAATAACATTATTAAAAGCGACTGTAATTACTCTAAATTATAGGTTTAACTCAAATAGTATTGCGTAGATAACATGGTGTTCTTTACTATAAAAGTACATGGTAAATCGGACATTTAATTTGTGTGCGTCTTTTCTTTTATTTTCTATCTTTCCCGGAAAGCCGTAAATAACATAAAGGTATTAATATTGGAAATTTTTCAATATCATGTGCTGTTTCAGCAGGAAATTACCCCCATTAGGATATGTATTTTAAAGCTATTAAGTAAATAATTATAATTAAAAAACACGTAGTTTAGATCAATAAATAAACTAGGTGAATATAATTAGGTATTTAACAAACGGGTGTCAAGTTGGTTTGATATCAAACATTGAACATTCATTTTTGTTTTAACATTCAATAAGCAGAGGAAATATTTAATCCTGACTGCAGACCTGAGTTGTTGTCTTGTATTACACCAACTGTGGAAGGTTTTTATCTCTAGCTAAGGTTTCCAATTCGAATTTCTAATCCGTCCCTAGATTCGCAGGTTTTTTGGAAACCTGTTTTACGGGTTTGTCCCTTTATTTAGGAGAATCCCTGTAGTCGGGGTTGTTCCAACCTGTTTATCGTTTGCAAAAGCATGAATTATTAGAAATATCAAGGATTTGTTTATCCCAGGAATATACTACCAAAACCGTATTTGGCGCAACTTCCAGGAAATTATGGGTCTTTTAATATTAATGGTCTTCAATTTTAAACTTTTTTCGGGTTTCAAACTATTTTGATCTGAGGGTCATGCACTGATTAGTCTTATGTTGAAGAGACACGCGTCTTGTGTATTGAATAATAAACCAAGACCATTTATATTTATATATTTTGGTGGAGCTTTCTATCTGTTTGGCATAATGGACTGTTATATGTATACATTGAAGTATGGTGGTGCTAGTGTGAAATTTCATACTGTATATACAAATATGTATAGCTTGTGTCTGTCTTCATTGACGATTTGTAATGAACACTCTGTTTTCCCCATTATTAGAGGTGGGACAGTTTGAGTCCTACTTTGTTAAATTGTATTATTTATGAGTTACGATTTACGTTCAATTGTCTGACACTTGTATTTCCCCATTATACATATATGTATATAATGTTTTGTTCTTTTGTTGTTTTGTTTTTTTAAGATGTATTGTAAAATTAGTATGTTGATTTATGTATGCCTTCAACCCCATTTGGGTAAAAATGAGCATTTATTCAATAAACACACGGTGGGTATGGTTGTCCTGCGAGAGAACGTTCTGTGCTGGTGATTCGGTCCTGACGGGTGCTGGTGATCAATGAAAAAATGTAAACAAAGACGAAAATGATGATTTTTGACGTTTTCACTCATAAAAAATGGAAGAAAACAGTTGAAATGTTTCAATTTTGTTTCTTATGGATTCAAATGTAAACCATTAAAAAGTTGACTCTCTAAACTGTTTCAGTAAGTAACACAAAAATGCTCAGTTTCAGAAAATCAAGCACTGAAAAAATAAAACAAAAATGCTCATAGAGTCCGCTTTCTACATCGCAATCCACACGACAAAACTATTTTGTGAAAACACATTGCAATTTATTAAAATTTAGCATTTTCTCAATTTATTCATGTCCTGATTCTGTGCTGATTGGTCCTGCTATTGTGCTGGTGGGTCCTGCCATTGTGCTGGTGGGTCCTGATACGGTGCTGGTGATGGCGGATTAGAAGTTGGTCATATTTGAAACAAATGTTACAAAATCAATAAAATTGGGCAGATAATTGTTGTCAATAGGATCTATGACTCCTATTTTAGCTCTTGTGCATCCATTTGGCTGTTTAATGTGTGTTTTCAAATGATCGTAACTTGTATTACATAATTACATAAAAGGGCAACATCTGTCGTCCAATATCAGATAACAATATATAGTATCTAAAATAAGAATAGTTTTATTAAGATATTAAATGCCCCTTACATTGATGCTTCAACAATGATCAAAGCCCATGCCGCATAGACATGTTTGTTAGCGCTCCGAATACCCCTCCCCACTTCCACCCAACCAACCCTCCTCATTTCCTCCTTCATTGTTACAGTGGTGTACCAACACAACAATTTATCACATAAAATAATAACACAAATACGCACATTATTGAACAACGAATGCTCGCAGATACTGAAAGCTAGTTCAAAGCCGCATTTTCAACTAATAGATAAACCATGTTCTCATATACAAAAATCCTAATCGTGTCGATTAAAAAAGTCTTAAAACTTAAGTTCACATTTTAATGTTTGATGAAGCAAAACTTTAAAAGTGTGCAGTGAATCTTGTGCTCACAACAGTTATTGTCATTATTATGTTTACATAAGACTTATAAAGGAATTAAGAAGGTACCAAGAAATATTTTACAGTTCAATTTAATGATCATGAATGGAAGGAAATGGTACGGAAGTTTACATAGGACAAAAAGAAATTGATAGTATTTTTTGGCGAAAGACTTAAACGCTTCTTTGCATTATATAGTACAGCTCTTCTATTAAAGCATGCAAAAAAACAAAACTGATTGACTTGCTTGCTATGTTTGCTTGGATGTTTTCAAACAATAGGTAGGCGGAGTTTCAATACATACTGGGATTTGATTGGACAAATACAAACTGACAGGAATTGAAGTTAATGTTTATTGTCCAAACAAATTCTAGTATATAATAAACAGACTAATTACCTGTCGTTTACAAACATCTAAACAATCATAGCAAGCAATTTTATCAATGGTTTGCTTTGCATATATTAATAGAAGAGCTGTAAATTCTAAAAAAAAAAGTTCTTGTTGTCGTAGATGGTTAAATCCTCAACAAAATCTCAATAACTTTGTTGGAACGAATAAAGGTTTTAAATCAAATTTTCGTGGACTTTTTAGCTTCCACCCTGACGAGGCATGTTAGCTGTTTGTATGCTGTTGCACCTGACGCACGGAAACTTTCACATTTCCATCTTCTTTTCTGAAATATTTTACCCAGCTCATACTTGACATGATTGTTATCCTAGTAAAAGGTGTAACCAATGAATTGAACACAAGTTAAAAATTCCACAATACTATATAATCCATTTTATGTGTCAATTTGTTCGAAAAAAGTCGAAAAGAAGAGAGTTTTTTTAATGTCATGATTATCTGTCGCTTTCTAGATATATGCTTAGCATTTGTTTCAAATGACATGGACTCCTCACCATGGTGATCCTGCTGCCTTTCATAACTTTATCCGTATACATATATTAATAGATAAACAAAAGGCTGCAACTGGTATTTCTGTATTTAAAATGATTCGTTGTAACGAGAATATTTGTGGTGAATGGAAACTGTAAGGGTAAAAATCTTAAATTGCTTATAAATGTTGCTGGACCCAGTTTCGTTATCTGATCTGAATTTTCTGAAGTGTGCAAGGTAGATAGACATTGACCTTTTGATTTTTTTACTCGGTAAGTTTTGCCCTAATTGCTTGAACTTTTGCAATATTAAAGCCGATTTCAATGAGTGTGTAGACAAAGGGAATATCTTTGGTTATCTTGCTTGCTGAACAGAAAAGTCATTGTTAGATTATGTAACTACCCTACTTTAAGCGTAGACTAGTCCGATAAATGACACATATTTCTGTCTGTAGGACCAGGTTTCTTCGAAAGGAGGGTAGTATATCTTACCTAACAATGACTTCACGGTTTAGCTAACAAGTAAGCTAACCAAAAATATTACCTTTGCCTACATACTCAATGGAATCGGCTGTAACTAAAAACTCTAATACATTTTAACAGATCGTGGTCATGTTTGTTGATGAATATTGTTTTTCCTATATTCACTCTTGAAAAATCATTTGGTAACATTTGGCCAATTAATTTCAGAAGTTTTAAAGATCTTTTTGTAATTGCGGACGCCAAGACAAACTAGGCCAGTTTTTTGTGTGTGTAGATTTGTATTGTTTTAAACTGTTATGACCTTAATCTAAGAATTTATTTTTTAAACTTATATACTTGTTTTATACTCAATTGTTAGTATGAAGCTACGAGATATTTTAATTTTTGAAATTGACATATTCTAGTCTGACCTTTCATAAAATAGTGAATTTTTTTTAGTGTTCTATCGAACTTTCGAAAAAAATACCTGATAACCGTTCAGACAAAAAAAATATGTTGCAAAAATCTTACAGATACAGTAAGTGATTCTTAATAGCTATAAGATACATTTTTCTTTCAAAATACAACTTTTAAATCTTACGGGAAACTATTCCAAGCTTAAAATGTTCACTGTAACCTCGCTCTAACTTATATCCCCCCCCCCCCCCCAAAAAAATACCCAAGCAAACAAACCTGCAATACTATTGTCATTCTTATAGTCAGCACTTAATTGTTCACAAACAAATGTGTTTTAAGCTGCTAAAGACATATGATTCAAACGCTCAGAAAGTCCTTTGTCCTATATTTTTGCTCTCCATTTTTATGCAAAACCTTTTACATTTTTATTTTATGGGTTATTGTTGAAGGTCGTACGATGACGTATGGTTGTTAACCCATACTTCCTTTGGTTTCTTATGGAAATTTGTCCATTGACAACAAACATACCACATCATCTACTTTATATAAGTATTGTATAAATTACAACGTATTTTGGTGATCTTGCAAAATGATCGTAATCCCGAAAATCGTAAACATATTTTCTTATCTTAAAAGGGAGCAAGAAGGGTTCCATTAACAGGCCAATAAATAAGATTACAGTTAATTTAAAAAAAAATAAAAAAATAGGTGTATTTTTTTCTCTCATAATAACAGTAAACAGATTCACAACAATGTCAATTTCAAGAAAGCTGACAACAGTTAATTAGTCAATAACAGTACAGCATCAATGATCTTGAATATATGCCACTTTTAACTAAAATATAAAGGCACAGAACCAGGACATAGGAGCACAGAACCAAGACCGTTTTTCTTATCACCAGCACAGCGTCAGGACAATTCCGTTTAACGAACTTGCACGACTTTTGCAATATAATATTGTTGTAATATACTTTGCATGGTACTTATGACGCATCAGAGAAAAATTAAGCAACAAAACAGTCGTTTTATTGCCGTTCTGATACAATGTAAACAAACCCACCAGCACCTGACAGGACCAAATCACCAGCACAGAACGTTCTCTCGCAGCAGGACAACCATACCCACCGTGAAACAACTATCATTAAAGGTGTAAGACAAGGGGACTGTTTGAGTGCTACTCTGTTAAATTGTTTTATTTGTGATTAACGTTCAATTTTTTTACGACACTGACTAAAGTTCTTGATACTTTAAATATCCAAACTTCAGTTATGCAGATGATTTAGTGCCACTGTATGAGACTCATCAAATGATTTAGACAAACTAAATACAAATTATTAATTATATTGCAGTTTAGTGTAATACAAACACGACTAATTGGATTCTAGTGTTTCAAAATACATAAATATTTGACTAAAGTTAATGACTTTAAATAAAATCTTCGTCTTATTTTTATTTCGTTCCAACTTATTTGACATGTAAATTTGTCGATACCATTATAAGATCTATGTTGCCATACAACTCGGACACATCAAAACAGTTAATATTTGTGTTTTACAAATTTACAATTTCCAGCGCTCTAGACCACATCCGCTATATAAAACTATAACTTCAACAGTCGTAATGGGACCTTGTCACGGAAGGCGAATCTGGAGATAGACATGAGACGCGTGTTTTTTTAAGCGTGTGTAGATGTATATATTAGAGAAATTGTTTATCTTTTGTTGTATTAAAAGGGTTGTCATTTCTACATAATATGTTCATACTTACATTAGGAATCCAGTGCAATGTTCTTGCAAACTTTTAAACTTTGAATAGTGAAATTTAACAGCAATGGTTTGATGTTATTTCGAGCTAACGACATTTTTGAATACTTTATTTAAAAAAATATTATTAGATGTTTAGTAGTATGAATTAATATTTGTCTTTTCCTTTCATTCCATATTTGCTCAGGTAGCTAGATGTTGGCATGATTTTGTCAAATTCCGTTACTAAACCTCCCAACTATTGGCACCTTTTACTTTTAGATATTATGAAAAAAAAAACAAGATTTTTATAGGATTTTCAAATATAGATTATTAAACTATATGTTATAAAACTTAATAAATGAAAAGTAGGGTTTAGCGGCGTTTTTTTCCTAATGGCACTATACGGATAAAAAGTAAAATCACAAAAATACTGAACTTAGAGGAAAATCTAATCGGAAAGTCCATATAATCACATGGCAAAATCAAATAACAAAACACACCAAAAAAGAGAACTGTCATATTCCTGACTTGGAACCGGCATTTTCAAATGTAGAAAATGGTGGATTAAACCTGGTTTTAAAGCGCTAACCTCTCACTTTAATAACTCTCATGAAATTCCGTTATATTTACAATGATGCGTGATCTAAACAGACATAATAAACAAAAGTCAAAATATGGGTACAGCAGTCATCATCGTGTATTAAACAATTTTAAAAGGATTCGCGTGTCTGACATCAGAAAATTTTATACGTCACATATATTTGTCGTTCAATGTATATACAAACAATTATAAAATTTCACATGGGCAATGTTAGCATACAGGGTAAAATAATCAAAAGTATGTAAGAATTAATTTCAGAAATAGACCCAAGATTTAAAATAGTCAACAGTTATATAGAATTTATAACAATCCACAAAAACTTCATTCCACTACGCGATTGAATAATTACGACGTTTGTGGTTCAACGTATTTTGTAATTCATAATAAAAACATATCATAATGACATAAAATAGAACAATATAATATTGACATAAAATAGAACAATATAATATTGACATAAAATAGAACAATATCATACTGACGGGATCTTTAAAAGTACGGACTCACGTTATATGAACCAAAGAAATACAAACGGTATAGCATATACAAACACAACCAGCAAAACAGGAAGGACAATACAAACACATTGACGGGATGTTCAAGTACCGAGCCACGTTCATTTGATATCACATAACACAATCCAACAGTAAAAGTAATATTAATAAAGACCAAAAACAAATGAAAGAACAATAAAACACGTTTTTAAGATGACAAACAATATCAGTACCAGTAAAACGGTGGATTCAGATTGTCTGGCAATATTTCAAAAACACGAGGAGCGAACATCCTTAAACTATACTATGTTAACACTTTTAGCTCACCTGGCCCGAAGGGCCAAGTAAGCTTTTCTCATCACTTTGTGTCCGTCGTTGTCGTGAAATTTTACAAAAATCTTCTCTAAAACTAAACCAAACTTGACCAGTCTTCATTTGGGTATCTAGTTTAAGTACCTAGTATCAACCAAGATGGCCGCCTTGGCTAAAAATAGATTTCGGCTTATATCTCTGAAACCAAAGCATTTAGAGCAAATCTGACAAATGGGAAAAAAATGTATATCAGGTCAAGATCTATTTGCCCTGAAATTTCCAGCTAAATCGGAAAACCCGTTGTTGGGTTACTGCCCCTAAATTGGTGATTTTAAGGAAATTTTGCCGTTTTTGGTTATTATCTTGAATATTATTATAGATATATGTCATGAGGAAGAGGTTACAATAGAGCAGACTACGCGAAATACGTCGGACCGTCGGACAAATCCGGTGAATAATTGATCGGTCTGGTAAAATTTTGTTTAATTCCGGTCCGATTGTCCGGTGTTGTTGTTCGTACGGTTTTGTTTTTTTATTACCGTTTTTCCGGTAGAATACTACTTCCGTTTTAATTTCAAATGTTAATAACATGTTTGGATTTTTAAAATATACGGAAGGAGCTATTCCTGGTAAAGCTACAAAAAAGAAAAAAACGGAGGATGAAAAGAAAGAAAAAAGTAAATTATATGAGACAAACAGACCAGCAAGGAAATTGAACAAAAAATGGCAAGAAAATCGGCCGTGGCTGAAGTTTGAAAATGACACAATGACTTGCTCTGTCTGTCTAGATTATTATATCAACACAAATAAACCGGGTTCAAGTGGCCTTCAACGGGTACGGGGGCAAAACACATTTATAACAGGCTGTACAAACAGAAAGATCAGTGCAGTTCTGGACCATGAGATCAGTAATGCTCATGAAAAGGCCATCCTATCTATGCATTCAAAAACAGTAACCAATGAAGAAAAGATTACCTCAAATGCTGGAAAGGCACTTCTATCCCTGAAACATGCAGAAAGAGAAAAACTTAGAATTCTTTTTGTCAATACGCATGCAATCATAAAGAATAACAGACCTCTCAGGGATTTTCCTTGGCTATGTAAGCTGGACATTTTGAAGGGCCTTGACCTGGGTGATACGTATCAAAATGAAAAGGCTGCTTTAGACTTTATGACAGCCATTGGTCAGGCTTCAAGTGATAAAACTGTTAAATTGATAAACAGTACAAATTTTTTTGCTTTCATGATGGATGGATCCACGGACATTTCAGGTGACGAGCAAGAAGTTTTGTATGTGAGGACCTCAGTTGATGGCAAGGTTGTCGAGCAATATTTAGGTATTGGCTCCCCTAAGAGTACATGTTCTCTGGATTTAAAAGAATTTGCAGTCAATATGTTTGATTCTTGTGGACTTGATAAAGGTATGATATTAAGAAAAAAATTGTACCATGAAAAATACAGGAATTGCTTATATCTTTAACTGATGCATTTACTTCAACCTGACCACTACATTCATTCAAATAAAATTATATTGTGATGATGTCTCACTGAAGCATACATTGGGCTTTGCTCATTGTTGAAGGCCATACGGTGACCTATAGTTGTTAATTTCTTATGAAGAGTTGTCTCATTGGCAATCATAACACATCTTCTTTTTTATATTGAACATGTACCTCATATCCTTTCATTTTCATTATAATAATTTTTTTTTATTATGATTTAAGGTAAACTGGTAGCAATGGGCTCAGATGGTGCATCAAATATGGTTGGGAGGCGTTCGGGATTGGTTACTCTGTTACGACAAGAAGTAAATGATGAAATTATAAATGTGCACTGTTTTGCCCACCGCCTTGAGTTGGCGTTTAGGGATGTGTTGAAAAAAGAAAAGAAATATGATAAACTTATGACACTGTTAATAGGCCTTTACTATTTCTATATGAAGTCTTATAAAAGTAAGAAAGGTCTGCTTGATACTATGAAAGCACTAAATGTTGATGGGATATTACCGGCAAAGGTAACAGGGACACGTTGGTTGCCTCATCTTACAAGAGCAATTATCTGCCTAATCAGAAACTTCCCCGCATATGAAGCTCACTTGTGCAGTCTAAGTCATACAAACCCCAAAGCAGAAGGACTTGTAAAGATTATGTTGTCCAAAGATGTTGTTTGCTTTGTTCTATTTCTAAAGGTAAAAAATGGTTTTATTTACATTTTATTATAATATAATATATAAGAGAGGGGCAAGACAAAGTGAAAAACAATTATTTATATTATAGATATCATGGTAATATTCATTAATTAAAAACAAAGCATACTATATTATATTATTTAGGAGTCATGGTTTAAAACCGAGCCAAACCCTTTTCTTTAAACCAACTATCTATGTTCCTGACCAAAAAAAATAAAAGAAATAATTTCTTGCAGTACATATCAACTTCAATATCATGAATATATCTTATATAAAACATGTCATAATTATTTCAGGAGGCACTAAAACCACTTCAGAAACTGTCACTACAGCTACAAAAACCTGAATCAACTTTAGCCGATAGTATTCATTGGGTGGAGGCAACAATTGAACTAACTCATGAATGCAAGATGATCATGAGGTAATTATTTTTTTAATTAAACTAAATTTTAAATATTTCAAATTGACAACAGATAATAAATGCATTTTTTATAGAATCATATGAATTTTAGTGTACAATATACATGTAGATATTTATAACCTAGTTTTTTAATATAATGATTTCTGGCCCAAAAAATTAATTCTAAGACGTTTGTTATTTATTTTTTATTTTTTTTAAATTGTAAACTGGCAGTTATGCAATCGCTTAAACCTATCTTATGAAAATTTTAGGGATTCTGATGAAGTAAAAGCTGTTCTTGATTCTGGTACCTACAAGAGTATAAAATTGAGAGGAAATACTCCTACTATGTCCTATGTTAACCCATTAATTGATGGATTTATTGAAGCCATGAAAACCCGGTTTGAACTGAATGAATCAGAAGCTACTGTAATGAATGCTACAAAGATTCTCCATCTGAAAAATTGGCCTAAAATTGAATCTGAGTCTGATTTGAAAGGTTAAAAATGTTGACATTTTCATATTCTGTTGGAGTTTTTATTTGTTATTTTATCATGTTTATGCAGGCTTGCTTTTCTCTGTTTGTTTTTGCTTGACTGTTCATCCTGTTCATTGGTGACAATTATTTTGAATATTTATTGGTTCTTTGTTTCTCTCTTGTATTCCTGTTGAAATAACACCAAAAATCAAATAAATGACTTAATTGTTAGTATTTGAAACAGTATACAATATAAATATAATATTTCTTTTTATTGTTTAAATTTGCTATCTCTCCTACACTGAATGTCATTGTTTTGACATATTCATGTTTAGTCTCTCCAAAGTGTTATAAAACATTTGATAATTAAATTTGTGATTATCTTATAGGTTATGCTGTTGATGAAGTCACAGTAGTTGCTAACCACTTTAGTAAAACCCTGAAGAATGTTAATCCAACCTTTACCACAGAGGAAGCATTGGATGAGTTAAAACTGATGAAAAAGGTTTTATACAAAAGGTAATTCTTAAAAATATTCATATTGTAATTTGTATACAAAAAGAAGGAATACAATCTGGAAAAAATATTTTATTTATTCAAATTAAAAAGTAATTATAACTTATAAGATATCATCTAGTTTTACATAACATTTTTGATTATTCAAATGTTTAGTTAAAAAGTAAAAACAATTGTAAAATGATTATTTAAACTTTACAGGTATAAGGAGAGACTTCACACTTTATCATGGTCTGATGTGTATGACAAAGATTTTCCAATGATGATGCTTGTAATTGATGTGTTGAATTGCATTCCTCCAACAAGTGTGACATGTGAGACCACATTTTCACAAATGAAATTAATAAAGACAAGTAGGCGTACCAGGCTGCAACCCTCAACATTGAACAACTTATTGCTTGTCAAACTACAAAGTCCTGAAATTGGAGGGTTTAATCCTGATTCCTCTATTGACAAGTGGATGGTAATGATTATTAATAATCTGTGCTGATTTTTATAATAACTTTCATTTATTATAAATAAACTAATGTATTTTATACTGCATGTAACAGTTAACTGTTGATTTTCATGCTTGACAGGTGCTAGGGGTCATTTTGCCTGCATTGAGTTGGAATTTTTCTGTGTCAAAGATCTAACTGCAGCTTTAGAATTGAAGAACAGCAATAAAGCATAGTTCCTTTGCTTAAAACCTTGTCTTGTGGCGAATGTACATTGCCTGTTTTTGATTTTGTGTCAAATGATGTCCACCATATTCTTTCTATACACTGTTTTTCTGTTAATATAACAGTGTAGTTAGGCTTAGCTTGAAAAAAATAAAGTCCAGTCAATTTATTATATTCATATAAATCAATAATTTTTGGTATGTGTTGATCTTTTTTCAGGCTTCATCTTTAAAACCTAGACGAGTAACCTATAAACGTAAACAAAAGCAGATTGAACAACCCTGCAACAAGGTTATTTTAATTGATAACATGGAACAAGATTTAAATGAGACAGTAGATGTAGATGATGTGGCAGTAAACTCCGATGATGATGCAGTAACAAATGATGTGACAGTAGTAGATGATGTGGCAGTAGCAGATGGTGGGGCAGTAGATGTAGATGAGAGAGACATAACAGCTGATCATTATGGAGACATCATGACACAGATGGATGATATTATGACCGATGATAACCCTGACATTGAGCAATTAGATATTGACCAGTTAAACCATATTTACTCTAAAGAGGATGATGATGTTGATGATTATTGTGTTGGGTTTTGTGATGAAGCTGAAAACTGGATGTCCCTTTTTTCTTTCGCAAGAGACTGACTCTGTAACAATATATTATATTTCAATAAACTTATGTAAATCATCATTTTTTCTATGATGTGCCTTGTCCCAAGTTAGAATCATTTGTTAAATAATTGGAATTATTATGATGGTAATATCACTAAAATGCATTCAAGCAATTGTGCACAACTTTCATAAAAAAATACACTCTTGTCACATGATTTTATTTTGTGCATTTTGAAAAGGGATGAAAGATACCAGAGGGACAGTCAAACTCATAGATCGAAAACAAACTGACAACGCCATGGCCAAAAATAAAAGGACAAACAGACAAATAATAGTATAGATGACACAACATAGAAAACTAAAGACTAAGCAACACGAACCCCACCAAAAACTGAGGGTGATCTCAGGTGCTCCAGAAAGGTAAGTAGATCCTGTTCCACATATCACGATGATGTGGCACCTGTCGTGTTGGAGATGAGTAAGGCATATTTTGTCGGATAATATACAATGAGATGTAAAAAAAATTGGTCTGGTAAAATTTCATTCGGTCTGGTAAAGCTAGGATGCTTACCAGACCGAATGTCCTGTAAAAATAAAATTCATTCGCGTAGTCTGATAGAGGTGGTTATTATTCATCCAGATATTAACGGAAAAAAGTATTTTGAAGCAGGACAAGAACACCTTACTGTAGTGATTGGATTATTTTTAGTATACATATTTAGATTATATAAAATCACATACAGGTCTGTCTATCTTTGTTCTTTTTCATTCATAATAATGTTAAAATTACACAATTGGTCCAGCGGAAGATATAACAGGACATTAATGCATTTCAATTATAAAAGAAACAAAAATCTCAATTTGCAAGAAAAGAATTAATTTTCTTATTGGTTTATCTATCTCAAATAACCAACTAAATAACAAATAACAAGGACATGAATTCGAACTCATACGGAAAAAAGAATTTGTTCATACAAATAATTATTTAATTATTATTATTATTATACGGAAAAAGAATTTGTTCATACAAACAATTGTTTAATTATTATTATTATCATTATAATTATCATATATTTATAATTGATAATATCGATCCAGAAGAAGAAAATAATACTCTATTTTGTGTATCTATTACGGCAGACACTCCTGATTTAATTTTAGACATTGTAAACAACTCATGATTGATTTAGATTAGGCGAGGTCAAACATACACGTGCATGTATCTATGACGTATATATATGCAATACAAACCTGTCATATAGAATTAACCAATCGGCATAGGAGATCTTGTAATCACGTGGAGATAATTAGGTAGAACTATTTCACTTATAAAATACACACACTTATCTATTACACTTTGCAGGATCTATCTTAACGCTAAAACATAGAAAGGGAAAGAAACTGTTTTATATATTATTGGAATAACAATCATCTCTCAAACAGAGACTGATAGCACAAAATATTCTCAAATAGAATATCACCATATAGTACTCTCTCAAATAGAGACTACTAAAATATATTATACTCAAGAAGAATAACAAATATAAAGTAATCTCTCAAATAGAGACTGCTTAGTTCAGTTGTTCTCAAATAGAATAACAAATTAAAATACTTTATTTCTCAAATAAAATACAAAAGTCATAAGCAATGAAGAAACAAAAAAGAAGATTTAAAAAGGAAAACAAAACAAAAAAATATTTGAGTAAATTGAATACTCATAATAGAAGGAGAAAACAGTTTATAAAGAACAATCAACACAATGCAAAAATTGAGAAAGCGTTAAATTACATAGATATATTTACTCAAGAAAACCTAACCAATGATGAAATACTTGTTTTAGCAAAAGGTTTAAAATTTATTCCTAAACCCGGAAATAAAAATGCGAAACAAAAACTATTACAAGATTTCGATGAAATGTCGAGGAAAATGAGATGTAAATTTCAATTTGATCAAGATATTTCCAATACATATACATACCACCCATTCAGGAGAAAATCAGGATATAAACCGAAACATGCAAATAATACAATTAAAAATTATCTATTTGCGACGAAACTGGAACTCAGCAAATTGAAAATGAACATAATTAGAGACAATCTAAGTAAAAAGGAAAGAATAGCTTTAAACAATTTACGAGCGAATAAAAATATTATAATTAAAAAAGCTGATAAGAACTCATCCACAGTCGTTCTTGATAAGAAATTATACATTAAACAAGCAATGGTTATACTAAATAACAACATACATTATGAACAAATCCAGGAGTGTCATACAGAAATTATTTCAGAAACTATAAATGCTGAAAAAATTACATGATAATAATTACCTTGATAACACTACATATGAGTATTTAACAAGATACGAAAATAAAAGGCTAGGAAGATTATATATACTACCAAAGATACACAAATTAAATCAAATTGATCGAGACAAAATAAAAGCAAACAGTGAATACTTGAATGAAGTTCAACGCCCTGGCAGACCAATTGTTTCATTATGCAATAGTCCGGTTGAAAAAATTGGTCAATTTATAGACTATTTTCTCAATCCAGTTGTAAGCACACTTTGGACATGTACAAAAGACACGACCGCATTCATCAACAAAATTGAAAGTGTAAAAGCACCTAAAAATATCCTATTATGCAGTTTTGATATTTCGAGTATGTACAACTCACTCACACACAAAGAAATAATTGAAGCGGTCGATAGAGCATGGCCAAAAGTACTCCGAATTAAATATGATATACCTCTTCCACCCAAGAATGAAATACTCGAGCTATTGAATTACGTACTAACAAATAATGAATTTGAATTTAATAACAAAATATTCAAACAGAGATGTGGGATTCCTATGGGAAACCCAATGAGTCCTAGTTTAGCTGATATCAGAATGTTTGAAATAATTTCAAAATACTTGATCTATTCCAATTTAAAAACAATATCACGCATTTATCAATTTATCGGGACGATGGCTTTGTCCTATTTGATTCCAGTGAAGATAATCTTATGACTTTCTTCGACATCGCTAATACTATACACCCATTAATTAAATTTACACATGAAATATCATCAGAAAGTATACAATTTCTAGACATAACTGTCTTCAAAGGTGAACGATGGGAAGAAATGCAAATTTTAGACGTCAAACTATATCGGAAACCCACTGATAATTTCCAATACCTGGAACGAACATCAACCCACCCTACATCCGTATTTAAAGGATTCATTACTGCTGAAATTATTCGTTTTAGAAGATCTTGCAATAACCTAAAAGACTTCAATAGAGAAGTCCAACTTTTTAAATCTAAACTTCTTAAAAGAGGACATTACGAAAATGAGATTGACAACATTATAACTAATACAACAAAACGAGAAAGGAAACAAACTTTGAAATACAATTATAAAAATAAAAAAGCGGCTCCACCACTCGTTTTTGCAACTAGATTTAACCCAGCATTTAAAGGAATCGGAAGAGCTTTAAGGAAACATTGGCACCTAATCGAACAAAACAGAAATACTAAAACGGTGTTTCCAAAACCACCGATTATTGCGTACAAAAGACATAGAAATCTAAAAGAATATTTAACGAATTCTAAAATGGAAAATAGTGTGATAATTTAAAATCAAATAAAAGATAAAAATATCACACACAATAAAATTACAAAACTGCTAAAATAAGAGAGAAGTAAATAACAAAAAACAAATGATACAAAAAGGAAAGAAACGAACTAAAACGTATGAACAGGTGTCGTATCCCCATAAGAGAAATCAAATTTGAACTATTCTACATATTACAAAGGAGGAAACAAATAGGCTAGGGATACCTGATGAGGATAAGCCTAGGTCAACATGACCATAACCGAAACACCTTTTTTTTAATACAGACACAGAAATTATTATACTACAAACATACAATTGTGAATTTCTAGAAAAATACGGAAATAAATGCTGAAGAATATATTCCATAACCGGAAATATATATTTATCATACACTGAGTTTATCAGCTCTTAATTATTCTAAATGTATGCACATAGAAAATTGAATTAAAAACGAAGGATTTTGATAAGATATACAGGATTGGTCCTGGACCCGATTGATTTAAAAAAATTACTAGGTTAACACTTTTAGCTCACCTGGCCCGAAGGGCCAAGTAAGCTTTTCTCATCACTTTGCGTCCGTCGTTGTCGTTAACTTTTACAAAAATCTTCTCTAAAACTAAACCAAACTTGACCAGTCTTTATTTGGGTATCTAGTTTAAGTACCTAGTATCAACCAAGATGGCCGACTTGGCTAAAAATAGAATATAGGGTTAAAAATAGATTTCGGCTTATATCTCTGAATCCAAAGCATTTAGAGCAAATCTGACAAATGGGAAAAAAATGATTATCAGGTCAAGATCTATTTGCCCTGAAATTTCCAGCTAAATCGGAAAACCCGTTGTTGGGTTGCTGCCCCTAAATTGGTGATTTTAAGGAAATTTTGCCGTTTTTGGTTATTATCTTGAATATTATTATAGATATATGTAAACTGTGAACAGCAATAATGTTCAGCAAAGTATGATTTATAAATAAGTCAAATGACCAAAATGGTCAGTTGACTCCTTCAGGAGTTATTACCCTTTATAGTCAAGTTTTCGTAAATTTTTGTAATCTTTTTTTACAAAAATCTTCTCTAAAACTACTTATACAATATGTAACCAAACTTGTCCACAATCATCATAAGAGTATCTAGTATATAAAATGTGTTGGATGACCCTGCCCACGAACCAAGATGGGAGATATGGCTAAAAATAGTACATAGGTTAAAATGCAGTTTTTGGTTAATATCTCTGAAACTGAAGCATTTAAAGAAAATCTGACTGATGGCAAACATGTCCACCTCTGCCATGCAAATTTCAGACAAATCCGACAACCAGTTAAGTTGCTGCCCGAGTTAGTAATTTTATGGAAATTTTGCAGTTTTTTGCTATTATCTTAGATATTATTATAGTATAAATCATTATTTTAACCTTATTTTACATTATTTCCAAAGCATCAGTAAATACAGGTGGGCGACGCAGGCTCTTTAGAGCCTCTAGTTGATGTTGCGAATAAAATATATGTTTTATTTAAATTTTATATAGAAATGATTGATATCTGACCAATTAATTGTCACTTTTTGCACTAGAGAATATTCTTTTATACCAAAAAATGAAAACAAATTCGTTTGTTCATTTTGGTTAAGCACATTTGGTTGACATGCAATACTTTCCTGGCAAAGAAATGTTATAATTGACACAACTTAAATTTGACTAGCTTGAATACATCTAATTTAGTGCATGTATATACATTAAGACTAGAGTATTGTGTAAATTTGTATAAACAATTTGTTTTTTAGCTGTTGCTATAGCATGTATAGGGTAAACGTTGTTGGTATAGTTACTCAATATTTGGAAAAATCCCACCCAGCTTATATAAAATAATGATAGTATGAACACTACTTGTTTTATATTTAGTGACACCATGAATGTGCTGTTCTGGTAATAGAAAATATTTGAGCTTGATGTCTGGCCTTTTTTGACATTATGGACTACGAAGACCATCTGTACCCAAAAATTTCTATAATGAAATAAAATTTCATCAAAACAGCTGCTCTTCAAGAATATTTGATAGTTGAAAAAGTTATAAGCTACCGATTTGCTTTTTAGCGGATTAGTTATCACATAAGCAACATGACGAGTGTCACATGTGGAGCAGGATCTGCTTACCCTTCCGGAGCACCTGAGATCACCCCAAAACTTTGTTTGGGTTCGTGTTGCTTATTCTTTAGTTTTCTATGCTGTGGCATGTGTACTATTGTTTGTCTTTTCATTTTTAGCCATGGCGTTGTCAGTTTATTTTCGATTTATGAGTTTGACTGTCCCTCTGGTATCTTTCGTCCCTCTTTTGCAGTACAATTGAAAAACTACACTTTATATGAGAAGTTTATATGAGAATGAAATAGTGAAAAACTGTGAATGTGGACATTTTTCATTGAACAAAATTCAATAAGAGACAGGGAATGTAATGACAGAAGTGATTGATTTTTGGTTTCTTAACGTCCAGTGGCAAATATAATATGCATATTCAGTACATGAACAAGTTTACAATAGATACAATAGGTAAGTCTTGTCATAAAAGAGGTCATCCAGGATGATGGTCGTGGAAAATGAGGAAATATTGGATAGGGACAGAAATTTTGCCTAGCAACAGGCCCCTTAAAAAGTTGTTGCAAGTGTTCTTAATGTGCAAAGAGCGTGGCACTGTCTTCAAACGATGCATCGGATTTAACGTCCCCATTCTGACCGGACGTGACTGAAAAATTGATACATCCTGCACAGCCAAACGGGCGCCCCATTCGTCTAGCGTTTTACTGCCGGTCGGGTGAAGACCAAGTTACCATATTTCGTTACCCCAGTCACCGTTTGGGGCGGGTATATTGGATAGGTACAGAAAGTTTGCCTTCCTCTGTATTATTAAATTAAAACAACTTCGACTTATTTTTTTTAGCACACGAGACTATGCTTCGCTTGTTTTTATATAACAAATATGTTATAGTGGCACCTTCATTATGTACGCAAGAGATGCTTCCTTCTATAAGGACGGAGAAAAGTGATAATTGGTATCTTCATCATTGTATAGATTACTTTGTCATGTTCTTCTGTGGAAAGTTTGTCCTGTTTGAATTGCTCCCTAATTGGTAAATAACCAATTAATTATGAGAACAAAATATGTAAGAAAAATGTTGATGAATCGTTTTTCAATAGTATTTACATGTAGGTATTTGTCAAATTTATTGTCATTTACAGGTTTAAATAAACTGAATTTGGTTCAGTTTGTCCATGTATTTTATACCTTTCATTTATACATGTTCTGCGTTTAGTTTAAACATATTTATTCATAGTGGATTGAGAAACAAGTTTTGCAACTTATATTAATCCCTTTCCACTTTGCGGGTGCGAATGCTGCCTTGTAGCGGCATTAGCCTACTCTTTTTCGAAATCTATAAGGGAGTCTTCAACGTGCAAAAGATATGGCTCTCTCTTAACACGGATCAGCCATTTATCGTCCCCTTCCGACGGACTATCCTAGTTTCCTCAAGACCATACTCGCAAATGGTGTCAAGGGAGAGCCGAAAATTGAGTTCCTGAAATTTTCATCCCGAACTGGAATCGAACCAGGAACCTTCGATGCACTAACCACTACATCTTCTGTGTTTATGTTTTTGTTCATGTGATATACATTTTTAAATTTGCTGTATGTGCAAATCTTGCAGCTACAGCTTAATGTTATGTAATATTAATTGACATGGCACAATTTCCACCACTCCCCCATGCAGGGTTGAAATACTTTAATACAAATCAACTATCTTTTGATCTCTATAGCTACAGTAGACTTTATTATAAATTTGGATGTCAGAGAAATTTGTCATAACTTAATATCAAAATACTATACCAACCAACCATACAAACTTAACCAGCTTTATATGCAGGATGAAGTCATTACGTGAAGATTTAAACAGAATTAAATCTAGCAAAAATATTTAAAGAATTTCGAATTTTCAAGCAGGCACTTTTCCCTTTCACAACAGGTCAACCCTAACTGCACTTTCAGTGCAAGTAAACAAGGCTAAAGATTTAACTTATTAGCTGACAACTGTAAAGAAAAAAGTCTGTATAGCATCTTCAAACCTTTTGAAAGTATAACAGGCGCTAACAAATAGAAAAAAAGACGAACAAAAAGTTAAAGTAAAAAGCTATGGACTACATCATTCTGCAGCTCCAATAATCAAACAGAAAATTCAAAGCTGTCAAACCAAGAGTCAACCTAAAAATAAATGGTGTTGGAAAAGAATACTGATGCAACTTATAAGATGCAGTGCTAAGTTCAGGAAAGGAATTTTATTTTGGGGCACACATGAAACATTCAAATTTAAATTGAGGGAAGAGGACGCCCCGACTAGTGCAAAGTAAGAGAAGCTGTTTACAGCTGCCTGTTGTACAATGTTTCAAGAGAAAACATATATCACCACTGTTAAAAGAAATTGAGAGAACTTTTACTAGACAAGACATTCGTACTCTACCAGATCCATCATCAATTTCTACTATGGCATGAGTTGCATGTATTCTTTCCGAGCTACATTTGAAAGAAACTTCATCAAACAGCAACAATTTGACCATACTGCGTAATGCCAACACCAAGAGAGTACGCCATTTTTAAAGTGTCAAACTTAGTACATACACACGTGATTTTACATTAGGTTATTTTAGCTTTGTTAGTTTAAATAAAACAGGCTGCCAAAGGTCTCGGATGTGAAGAGAGGACAATATTATGGTGTAAAACAATGTACAGACGCTCATTATTTTACTTTAGGTCAGTTTATTTTGGTGAAGAAAGCAGAGGACCAGACGATACTCTTCGTAAATAAAGTTTGAAGTCGAGCGCACATGCCATTTTTGTGTGTTGAAAGGCTAGGCATATTATAATTATTGTTGACGTGGAGTCATTTAAATTGATATTTATTTATTAATTGTGTAGTTCAATGGAGCTTTTAAATGTGCAACTGATAACAGTACAGATATAATCTAGCTCTGAAAAAAAGGACATTATTGGACAAGCATGAACAGGAATACTACCGCAGTCTGGGGCTAGACCAAGATAAAAAAAACAACTAGATAGACAAAAGGAATAACGGGTTCAAGACCCAAGAAGAATTGCATTTAAAGGCTATGGTTGAGTTGAGAGAAAACAGAAAAGCTGGCGTAGTTGCAGAACCAGCAGATTTGTTAAATCAAGATAAGAACCCCTAATAATTGGCAATTGGAGTATAGAAGATTCATGCAGATGCTGATGAACTTTATTGGGAGCTTAGACGGAGCAACTGAATAAATGTTTGTTCAAAAGCCAGGCTATCCTGAAATCAATAGTTATGTTTGTGAAAAAGATACCTATTAAAATATTGGAATTCATCAATTGAATTTAAATATAAAACAACATTGAAATAAGACACACATCTGTCAATTAAACATGTAGATACTGAATGCTTGATTCATGTAATTTTGTGTCCTTGTTCATCAGGAAACTTCCTGCAGGAACATGAGGAAGACATGTCACCTTACCTGAACACCTCGTTTATTATAACTCATTAATTCTGCTAACTTAGTGACGAAGCAGCAAACACATTTAAAAGTATTTGGTTTGACACTGCAGAACCAATAACCGCCTGCAATGTGGACAAACATGCTAACACAACATTACGGATGCAGTAATAAAGACGGGTCATTTTTTTTTTTTTAGCTCATATGCCATGTTGGGTTTTTTTTAGGGGGGGGGGATTTATATGTATATATTAATTGTGTATATACGTACTTCAACGGAGCCTTTAAATATTCAACGAAGTTGTTCCCGCTCTTTCACATGCAACTCGTGCACTGTTGTTTTTTAAAATAGTGTATTGCATTGTTGTTTGTAAAAATCGTATAAACTGCCTTTTCAATGAAGTAACCCCGCCTCATTTTTGCGCCTGTCCCAAGTCAGGAGCCTCTGGCCTTTGATAGTCTTGTATTATTTTAATTTTAGTTTCTTGTGTACAATTTGGAAATTAGTATTGCGTTCATTATCACTGAACTAGTATATATTTGTTAAGGGGCCAGCTGAAGGACGCCTCCAGGTGCGGGAATTTCTCGCTACATTGAAGACCTGTTGGTGACCTTCTGCTGTTGTTTTTTTCTATGGTCGGGTTGTTGTCTCTTTGGCACATTCCCCATTTCCATTCTCAATTTTAATATCAGTGTTTAATAAGAAGAAATATGCCATACAGCTGCGAGTTTTGTCTTAAAGTGTATAAGTATAAGGAAATATGATACGACACCTTAAAGAAAAAAAATATACCACCTGAATAAAGCTGGAACTGTCCAGAAGCAAGATCCAGCACTAAATGTTTTAGAAGAGAGTATGTATCTAAACATCTCACCAATACTCACAAGATGGAAGAATGCACAGCCAGAATGAAAGCAATCAACTCTTCCAGAGGCGATAACCATCAAGAAGAAAGTTACCATTCCAATATAAGTGATGATGTCACTATCCTTGATTTGTCAAATGATTTTAGTAAAGTGGAGGATACTGGGTATCAGTTTGGCTGTAAATATCTAAGCATGAGAAATATATAATATTGGTAGATAGTTTAACAACTGACATTATTTGCACATTTATGCATAGCTTAGGTGTACTGTATATTACTGTTTGCATAAAAAAAGACAATTGTTTACATGCCCTTTTTGGATTATTTGTCAGCGTGCTAAAATTACACTTCTTAGAGATCGTATAATGAGATATCATACTATGTTTCTTTTCAAAACAGATGTGTGTAACCAAAAGTCAATGCAATGGCTAGAGAGGAAGCTAGAAAAGAAAGACTACTTTTAAAGAAGATTAATAGTAAGGAACAGTTTCCAAACTCCAAGAAGCCATTACTGTACCTCTAAATTAAGACTGAGTGGTGGAAATGAAGTATTGTACATTTCAGTGCCTCTGCAATATTTAATTAACAAAAACTTGAACTTATTTTTTGATACACGTAAGGCTATGCTTCACATGTTTTTATATAACGCACCTTCGTTATGTATACATGAGGGGTTTCATTCCAGTAGTACAGAGAAGTCAGAGAAAAGTGATAATTGGTATTGGCATCATTGTATAAGACACACAAGCTTGACATGTTTGAATTCGTCAAACATAAGTCAACAATGTTTTTAGAAGAAAAACAAGATCATGTTACCGAAGCTTTGTCAGTATTATTTAGGAAATAACCAAGTTTACTTATTTTCTTTGCCTGAAAATGAGTCAAGTAAATTTTGCATCAGCTACAGATGGAAAAGCACAGAATGTTGTTGAATCTTTGAAGAAGATGATTGGTTGAGATTCAGATACATGCTGGTCAGTTGCATCTGTCAGCATTGTAAAGCCAGCACAGTTTAGAAGAAAAATTTTAATTTATCAACAGCAAATTGAAAAAAACCTCTTTACCCTTATACCCCAAGGGTGACTGGGGAATAGAAATATGGTCACTTGGTCTTCTCCCGACCGGCAGTAAAACGCTTGCCGAAGTGGGGCGTCCGTTTGGCTGTGCGGGATGTATCAAGTTCGCAGTCACGTCCGGTCAGATTGGGGACGTTAAATTCGATGCCTCGTGTAAAGAGAGTGTCACGCTCTTTGCACGTTAAGAACCCTTGCAACAACTCTTTGAGGGGTCCGTAGGTGGCCTGTTGCAAAGCAAAATGTCTGTCCCTATCCAATATACCCTCATTTTCCAGTGGCAGTCCAAATTTCCCCGACCATCATCCCACATGGCCTCTATTATATCAACCTACCTATTGTATTTATTGTGAACTTGTTCTCGTCCTGAATATGCATGAAATATTTGCCACTGGACGTAAAGCAACCAACAATCAATCAATCTTTACCCTTATTATATTGCTCTGTTTTCTGTTTGTTCAGGATAAACGTCACAAAAAGTCTGATAAAAGCATGACATGCTATGTGTACATAGTACTGACAGGATGTAGAATAATAAGTTTAATAACTCTATAACCTACTTTGGTTCATTATTACCAACCCTTATGGATTTCGTTGGAACTGAAACACCACGAATTCAAATATTCAATATATTACAAAGTTCCTATATTTTTGTGTACAGAAATTGAAAAACCACGAAATCTCATATATCCATAAAAATTGGTATCCACGAAAATGAATGAATCCACAGTATCTAGTAAGGACTTATACAATCCAAAACAAACATGACAAAATGTTTATGGGTATCAAATAGAATAATATTCAAAACTTATTACGGTGGTGAATTGCTTACCTTTAACATGTTAAACAATAATCTCATCGAACTATAAATGAATACCACAATCATCGTATCAAAGTTAACGTGCTCGTTAAAAAAAACACGAAGAAATTTGATATTCCGTATACCTTAACAAGTAAAGCATGTCTTAAAACATAATTTTATTTATTTCAAATCGCATGTACATCATGTACTTGATGCCATCCCTGACTCAATTACATGTGTGTTACACGGATATAATGTACATTGAAATATAAGACGTCACTTCAGACATGGACATAGAGAAAAAATATGGAAATATAAGCACTATCAGATTGAGCCTTAAGAATACACCGGTTTAGATAGTACACATAAGTATAATATATTATCATCAATTCGTTGATGGTTCGCTGTAATAGATCTTAATTAAAATCCAACATAGTTATTGTATTTGAAAAGTAACCGTCTGTTTCTGAATCCAATGGCAACATTTGTTTGACTGAGTATAGTTTTGTCTTTTGGTATGCATTTTTATATAGATTTACGAGTCTAGATAATTAAGGTCTTTCCTTTTTCTATAATGAAAGACCTTACTGTTTTTTTTCTGATTATTATTCGGGTCTTTCCCTTTTCTATAAGGAAAAACCTTACTGTATTTCTTCTTCTTCTGATTATTATTATTATTATTATTATTCTTTCCGCCAAACTTAAACGACATTTCCCCAAAAAAGTACGCAACATGTTAAAATGATATTAGGTATCTAGTATCGGTTGAACAAAAGCTATCTTGTGGTGAGGGCACGACCCCGTAACATTTCCTCTATAGGGGTTATCTCCCCTAACACCTACAACCTTGTTATCATTCTAACTCCTAACCATAATAGGTAGAAAAAAAACAAAGGGTGGAATTTGTTCAGGAACAGACCCTGGTTCTTCGTTACATATGGATCAAAAAGATTCAACGACTCATTGGTAGGGTTATGCCCCTTCGAAAGTTAACCGATGTGGGTTGGCCACTAAAACTCAAAAACAGTAAGTTGTAGCCACCTATGATCTTCACCAGTAATCATCAATTTACGTGACTAAGAAAATTGACCTACGGTCAAAGGTCAAGGTCATGACCTAGATTTTGACCTTAGCTTGTTATCGGATTTACTCAATCACCGTAAAAGATAGCTGATAAAATATAACGGAGAAAATGTGTGTCTTGTCCAGACCTACATTTGTAATGTGGGTTCAAAATTATTGGACCAACTATTATGGACCTAGGGCACGAAAACTGTTTTTCGGGTCCGAAATGATGATTTTTTGCTTATAACTCAAAAGAGGTTAGAGATAGAAAAAAAACTATGAAATGCAAAAATGTTCAGCATAATAAAATCTATCAAATTAGGTCAAGGTCCCTAGCAATGGCATAAAACACCTTAGCTACCATATATTTTTGAACTTAGAAGGCTATGAATTATATTTATATGAAATTTTTAATACTGGAAATGACATTTTTGTCCCTAACAACGACATATAAGTCCTTAGCAATCACTTATTTTTCTAACTTGAACATGTTGAAAGACTATAAATAGTACATATGACATTTTTAATACTGGAAGTAATATTTGTATCCTTAGGAATGATTTTTGTCCATAACAGCCATTTGTTATGAACATAAAAGTCCTTAGCAACCATATATTTTTGAACTAAGAAGGCTATCAATAAAAGAAAAAAAGGAAAGACCTTTCAATTATTCATGAACAATTGACTTTTTAATTGATCAACTGCTATTGTTCTTATAGTAGCTATTTATCTATCTGACGGTGGCAACACTTTATAATTCAGAACATTTTTTTCTGTAGTATATTGCGTCGATAAAAGAGACGACTGTGCCAATTATACACTTCAGACATGTACTAATCCGAAATATACAGAATGTGTCAAAGATAATTGTGCACGAACCTGCTTATGTTGTTAGTATGTGAAAATAGAACAAATTGAAAATAGATAGAAAGTAGGTTACTTTATGATAGTGAATCTGATTTATAAAACTACAAAACAAAATAAAATCACAGCAGATAATCAAAATAAAATAGGGGCGAAAAATACTAGAGGAACATTGAAACTCATAGATCGAAAATAAACTACTAACCCAAAGGCTAAACAAACAGACAAATAATGGTACACAATCACAACATAGAAAACTTAAGATAAACTACACGAACTCCACCAAAAAACTTGGGATGATCTCCGAAAGGATAAGCAGATCCTAATCCACATGTTCCACCTGTCATGTTGCTCACAAACCCTGTAAATAGACTAAGTTGGTAGGTCGTAATTGTGAAAATGGCACGGGATTGTAGTTGATTGACCTAATGAACATATCTGATATCGTCAGTGAAACGATCAACTTACTCGTGATGGCGTCTACAAAATTTACAAAAGGATAATTTTAACGTAGGAAATTTAGTTAAACAGGAATCTGTTTTTCTTTCTTACTGTTTGATTAGTTTTCTTTTTTAGGTTTTCATGAATGACAGATTTTATGAGGACACATTCCTTTCTTATCGTAGACACACAAAAAAAAGATAAGTCTAGAACTTTTCAACATATGACTGTATGGCAAACAATATTTTCCTTTAACTTGATCTAGATATTTTCAGTTTTCAGCCTTGTATCTAATAATGTAGTGAATCTCAAAAGTTACGAATTTGTTTTGATGATAACGTGTTTTTTTTTTGTATTTTCTAATGTCATAATTTGTACGATTTGAAAAACATACATAGAAGAATGCTTTTTTATTTAAAAAAAATCAAAATCGAATAAGTTATGTGTACACAACAAAATGAACCACTTATAAATTGTATTCAAATTTGTTAATTTTAGCTGGTGGATCATATTACACTAGAAAGTATTAGGACCAAGCGGAACAGGGACCGGAACAATAGCTGGGAGCAGTGGACAAGTTACAATTCACGATACTGAAAATAACTTATTATATTTACTTATCGATACATACCAGAATAGACATGATTGACCTATAATTTTACAAAAACCTATTTAAGAAATGAATACTTTTTAGCTCACCTGGCCCAAAGGGCCAAGTGAGCTTTTCTCAACACTTGGCGTCCGTCGTCTGTCGTCCGTCGTCGTCGTCGTTAACTTTTTACATTTTGAACTTCTTCTAGAGAACCACAGAATGGAATGAAACCAAACATGGCATGAATGTTCCTTATGAAGTGCTGACCAAGTGTTGTTACTTTGTAGCCGATCCATCATCCAAGATGGCCGCCAGCGGGGGACTTAGTTTAACATAGGACCCTATGGGAAATGCATACAAATGACTTCTTCTAGAGAACCACTGAATGGAATGAAACCAAACATGGCATGAATGTTCCTTATGAGGTGCTGACTAAGTGTTGTTACTTTGTAGCCGATCCATCATCCAAGATGGCCGCCAGCGGGGACTTAGTTTAACATAGGACCCTATGGGAAATGCATACAAATGACTTCTTCTAGAGAACCACTGAATGGAATGAAACCAAACATGGCATGAATGTTCCTTATGAGGTGCTGACCAAGTGTTGTTACTTTGTAGCCAATCCATCATCCAAGATTGCCGCCAGTGGGGGACTTAGTTTAACATAGGACCCTATGGGAAATTCATACAAATGACTTCTTCTAGAGAACCACTGAATGGAATGAAACCAAACATGGCATAAATGTTCCTTATGAGGTGCTGACCAAGTGTTGTTACTTTGTAGCCGATCCATCATCCAAGATGGCCGCCAGCGGGGGACTTAGTTTAACATAGGACCCTATGGGAAATGCATACAAATGACTTATTCTAGAGAACCACTGAATGAAATGAAACCAAACATGGCATGAATGTTCCTTATGAGGTGCTGACCATGTGTTGTTACTTTGTAGCCGATCCATCATCCACGATGGCCGCCAATGGGGGACTTAGTTTAACATAGGACCCTATGGGAAATGCATAAAAATGACTTCTTCTAGGGAACCACTGAATGGAATGAAACCAAACATGGCATGAATGTTCCTTATGAGGTGCTGACCAAGTGTTGTTACTTTGTAGCCGATCCATCATCCAAGATGGCCGCCAGTGGGGGACTTAGTTTAACATTGGACCCTATGGGAAATTCATACAAATGACTTCTTCTAGAGAACCACTGAATGGAATGAAACCAAACATGGCATGAATGTTCCTTATGAGGTGCTGACCAAGTGTTGTTACTTTGTAGCCGATCCATCATCCAAGATGGCCGCCAGCGACGACTTAGTTTAACATAGGACCCTATGGGAAATGCATACAAATGACTTCTTCTAGAGAACCACTGAATGAAATGAAACCAAACATAGCATAAATGTTCCTTATGAGGTGCTGACCAAGAGTTGTTACTTTAAAGCCGATCCATCATCCAAGATTGCCGCCAGTGGGGGACTTAGTTTAACATAGGACCCTATGGGAAATTCATACAAATGACTTCTTCTAGAGAACCACTGAATGGAATGAAACCAAACATGGCATAAATGTTCCTTATGAGGTGCTGACCAAGTGTTGTTACTTTGTAGCTGATCCATCATCCAAGATGGCCGCCAGCGGGGGACTTAGTTTAAAATAGGACCCTATGGGAAATGCATACAAATGACTTCTTCTAGAGAACCACTGAATGGAATGAAACCAAACATGGCATGAATGTTCCTTATGAGGTGCTGACCAAGTGTTGTTACTTTGTAGCCGATCCATCATCCAAGATGGCCGCCAATGGGAGACTTAGTTTAACATAGGACCCTATAGGAAATGCATACAAATGACTTCTTCTAGAGAACCACTAAATGGAATGAAACCAAACATGGCATGAATGTTCCTTATGAGTTGCTGACCACGTTTTGTTACTTTGTAGCCGATCAATCATCCAAGATGGCCGCCAGTGGGGGACTTAGTTTAACATAGGACCCTATGGGAAATGCATACAAATGACTTCTTCTAGAGAACCACTGAATGGAATGAAACCAAACATGGCATGAACGTTCCTTATGAGGTGCTGACCAAGTGTTGTTACTTTGTAGCCGATCCATCATCCAAGATGGCCGCCAGTGGGGGACTAAGTTTAACATAGGACCCTATGGGAAATTCATACAAATGACTTCTTCTAAAGAACCACTGAATGAAATGAAACCAAACATGGCATGAATGTTCCTTATGAGGTGCTTACCAAGTGCTGTTACTTTGTAGCCGATCCATCATCCAAGATGGCCGCCAGCGGGGGACTTAGTTTAACATAGGACCCTATGGGAAATGCATACAAATGACTTCTTCTAGAGAACCACTGAATGGAATGAAACCAAACATGGCATGAATGTTCCTTATGAGGTGTTGACCAAGTGTTGTTACTTTGTAGCCGATCCATCATCCAAGATGGCCGCCAGCGGGGACTTAGTTTAACATAGGACCCTATGGGAATGCATACAAATGACTTCTTCTAGAGAACCACTGAATGGATTGAAACCAAACATGGCATAAATGTTCCTTATGAGGTGCTGACCAAGTGTTGTTACTTTGTAGCTGATCTATCATCCAAGATGGCCGCGAGCGGGGGACTTAGTTTAACATAGGACCCTATGGGAAATGCATACAAATGACATCTTTTAGAGAACCACTGAATGGAATGAAACCAAACATAGAATGAATGTTCCTTATGAGATGCTGACCAACTGTTGTTACTTTGTCTCCGATCCATCATCCAAGATGGCTGCCAGCGGGGGGCTTAGTTTAACATAGGACCCTATGGGAAATGCATACAAAAGTCTTCTTCTAGAGAACCAAGGAATTGAATGAAATCAAACATAGCATGAATAGTCCTTTCCTTATGAGGTGCTGGCTAAGTGTTGTTACTTTGTAGTCAAATTTTATCTGTTTTTATAGGATTTCAAAAACCCAAGTAGAGGCAGGTGAGCGATACAGGCTCTTGAGAGCATCTAGTTTTGTAAATTCATTGCGTTGCAAAAGTGTTGACCGAACTACATTGTATATAAAGCGCAAAAGTGCTTTATTATAAAAACATATGCGCACGGTCAACGCTTTTACAACCCTATGAAATAACAAAACGATACATATAATACTCACATGAACATGACAAAACACGGTTGCAAGCAAGTTTTTTCTTCCTTATACCTGTACACTTAATTGTGAAGACGTGTATAATCATAAATGTTAATTTCAGAATATCTCAAGTTTGATGTAAACCAATCAAATTAACGTATTGTCATGAAAAATACATATAATGTAGTTACATCGAAATATATCATATATATTCAGGATTGATAAGAAATAATTCCACCAGAACCTGTCTATGACAAAATTTTAATTTTGTTGAAGGTCTACAAATTCATTTTAATTTTGTTTACCAGACTTGTTTTTGATTCATAAGCCACTAATAATCATGAACTGTGTGTTTTTATGAGCTACGCCGAATTCTGGACTTGATCCTGGGAAAATCCCTAATAGTATCATCAACCCAGTGGTCAACACTTAAATGTAGATATCAAATTGCATTGATATGTTCTATTTCTGTAAATTTACAACTGTTAAATTGTTCGAACACTAATTTCTCCTAACAGACATAGACTGGCATAGCAATATTTGGCACAAATCCTAGTTTTCGGTTTTCAGTGCTCATATATGAACACAAGTGTGGCGTACTAACCTTCCAGACTAGTATTAATGAATAGTTTTTGTAGATAAAATATAAAAAAAGACGCAAACGATACAAAATGGACATTTAAAATCATAAGTAAACAAAAATAATACCCTCATGGTATAAGATATGAAAACATCAAACGGACGGGTACACAGACCCTGTTCTGTATGTGGCATCTGTCATGTTGCTCATGTTAGTACAAACCCAGTCATCATTTTAATTCAATGGGAGTTGGTACGATGATTTAAATATATCCGATCTCATCAACCGATTATATAGATCAATGGGCATCTTTTTAAATAACATGTTTTAGTGGTCGAGATTTACGATGGTACAACGTATGTTTAAATTAACATAAGCAAACCAGCGCTGTAACATATGTCAAATGTGCGTTCTTTTGCAACACTACTTGGCTTATATTGCACATGTTTTATATTAATGAACTTTAGGTCCGTCTTATAGATCATCCATAAATCGTACGTTGTTATTTTTTTTTATATATATACACAGTTCGAGAATCTACTTCTCCTCAAGTAATGCAAAGACTACCTCAACCTTTTTTTTCTCGTGAATCTATGTTGATAAGATGATTTGCAAAATAATCCCGATGAATGAGGCTTCGCTGTTTCGACATGCATACAGAAACGCATTTTCCGACATGATTCCTTCATTGCCATAACACGTAATATATTTGACAAAAAGTGCCTAAAGGATGCTGTTATTTTGTCCCTCTCTAAACCTGTGCTTTTTCGATCCTTTCTAAATCTGTCTATAAAAAACTAAATACCTCATGAGGTGTTGTTCCCTTTATAGATTTTTAAAGTCAATATATGAACACAAATATACACTGTTATATTAACGATGTATCGCTTCAGTGATAACTACCCCAGTTTCAAAGAAGACTACTACAGGAAGTAAAACAACTACTTCAACTACCAGAACAACTGCTACAACTATTGGAACAACTACTAAAACAATGGGAACAACAACTATATGTCCGTGATTTACTCAGTGTGTTGTTATTAAAGATTAACGTTTAGTTATCAGTTGAAACGGTTTTTTTTTATATGTCATCTTATACAATATCACGGGTTTCTTTATATGTCACCTTATACAATATCATATGTTTTTTATAACCTCCACCAAATTGGGTTGCTTATTAACTGTTTTAGTTTTGTTTTTTTAGAAATTGAAAGAACCAATTTTGTAATACAGTTTGAGATAATAATTTAGAATTCTACGTCTTCCAGACAAAACTTGGATCATTCCGGATTGTGATGTGGTTCGAGTTTTGTATTCTTTGTTTCCAATGTTGTCTTTTCCGAGCTATTGTATGTGCGTGGATTTTTGTTTATTTTTTTTTTTTTTGGTGGCAACAATATTTTTGTATAATACAAATAAGGTGGTATAATTATATATGACAACTAACCATCAAAATTCAATGAAATATATATAAGCAAATATAGGCAACCTTATGGCCTTAAAAGATCCAACATGAAAATGATTAAACGATTCAATTTTATATTGAAAATTTATGGCCTGATGTATTACAAAAAAATTACGAAATACAAATACGACATACACGAACCAACGACAACTACTTAATTACATACCCATGGCTGCGGATTGACACATTTTAGTATGTTTTCGACTTTGGATATTATCTATATGATTCGTTTGCTTTATAGTTTATCGAAGAATGGAATGCTTAACTTGCAATATATCATACAATCACAACATTATATCAAGCTTTTCGTGAGATTTTTTTTTTTAGAAATGTTATGACATTGTTATCAGGATCACAGGCAGTCACATATGTTGCATTTCAGGAAGAAATTAAATGAAATTTGGGGTTGCCTGGCGATTATCATCCATAGAAAAGTATTGATTGTAATCATCCATAATTAAAGTGGCTGACCTTCATAATGTATATACTTATGAAATTACAGCCCAAATTTCGTTATAACGAATAGATATAGGAAGATGTGGTATGAGTGCAAATGAAACAACTCTCCACAGAAGTGACAATTTATAAAAGTAGACCATTATAGGTCAAGGTAATGCTTTCAAGACGGAGCCTTGGCTCACACCGAACAGCAAACTATAAAGGGCCCCAACAATTACTTTTGTGAAACAATCTAAAAGGACAACAAACTGTTTAATCTTTATAAAACCGGCACTCGTTAAAAACGTACGAACCACATTAACCGACGGCAACTGCTGTACATCAGATTCTTATTCTTTTTTTTTTAAACAAAGCACACAATTAAAACACCGACAATGATATTCAAAAAAAAAAAAAAAACCACGCGTTTCCATTTCAAGATCGCTCCTACGAAAATTCATAAATAGATTTGTTTTCCATCAAGCAGTTTCTATCTTAGCATTAGCAGAAAAGCATTACTTCGGTGTTGTCTATGATATATTTTACTACTTGAAATTGGAAAAGTAACTATCAATCGGTCATAGTTCTATAAACTGAAAATATGCAGATAATGTATATCATTGTACAATAATAAAGTTTGGAGATGTAGTTATAATGATAAAACTAGGAATAGTTGTTTTTTTCATATAAATCAACCAAAATAAGCAATCTGATTTTTGTCTTATCTAATTTAATGCATTTATAATTGTATATCATTTTTGTTTATTGGATTATTTTGATAACGATCTGTTTCTTTATACATGTTATAACAGTGATTTTTTTTTAGATATGAATTATTAATGAATATTTAGATACAAGCAGTGTGTTTACAGTACTTTATCATCACGCAACGATCGGATGTAAATAGTGTTATACATTTCCGACCATTTCAGATCAAATTGATGTAGTTTATAATCAACAGCTTGAAAGAAACCAACATCAGAATTTAAACGAGAAAATAAACATCGTTATACTTTTGAATATTGCTGGATTTGTCATTTATGCTGTATGCGGAGACGACGGTTCATGTCTAACTAAAGCATGTAACAACAAAATGACTGCACCATTGCTTGACAATCAAAACGCACCTCTTGTAGCGATGATCGACCTGTCAAAAGCTGATGAACACATCAAAGAATTCATCAACAGAGCTATAGAAACAAAAATGACGAACCTAGTTAAAACGAAACTTGAAGATGTTTTTAAATTATTAAAGATTGAGGAAGATGTAAAACTTTATGTTGACGAAATTTGGCAAAATGTGACTTTAAACCTCACGGACGGTATTAAACGAATCATAGAGAAGGTTCTTGAACGACAACGTATCTAAAGCATTTTTTTTTTTGTAATGGAAGAAAGTTCATGTGTGTAGTTTTATTTTGTTGTGTACAAAATCATATTCATTACACCTAATCATAACTTATCTTAATGTGTTTCCCAAACTATTGATATACAATGATTTTCAAGCATTAAGGTAGCACAATACAAAGATTTTTTCACTCCCAATCAGACAACTTTAAACTAATGTAATTCAATTCATCCTTCTTTATATTTTATAAATGAGGTACAAAAAAAAGAAGAAAGATTAATCTTTCAAATTGTGATAATTTCATTATGACATAATTATTACATAATGAATTGTTATTTAATTAGTTGCTATATTGTGATGTCCACACTTGAATGAATTCAGCGTCTTTGTTCTTCATAGCATCCGAAAATATTTTATAGATTGTTGTACAACACAGCTTGACCTCCAAAACTGTGTCTCAGATTTCCAAAAACATCAATAGAACAAATTTTATACCCAATTGAATTTAGTGATTTCTTATGAATTGATGTTGCAAACTTCACTGAAGATTTATGAGAGAATAAAATACAATAGGGAAAATCTGAGACAGTTTTGGAGTTCAAACTGTGTTGCGCAAGAATCTTTAAAAAATTTTGGAATGCTATGAATAACAAACTTTAAGAAGCTAAATTCATTCAAGTATGGACATCACAATATAGCAACTAATTACATAACAATTAATTATGTAATAATAATGTCAAAATGAAACTATCACAATTTGAAAGATTAATCATTCTTCTTTCTTTTGGTACCTCATTTATAAAATTTAAAGAAGGATGAGTGGAATAACATCAGTTTAAAGATGTCTGATTGGGGATGAAAAATCTTTGTATTGTGCTACCTTAACTACGTTTCTTACTAAGTTCAATAATCACGGTGTATACATGTGATATAAAGTAACTGATCGCATTTTTCGTAACGCCACGCCTATATCCGACATAAACACAAGTATCCATTTTCATACAACAATTATACAAACATACATTTTCTTGTTTAATTAATAATAAAGAAGTTGCAAAATCTTGTATAATAATTCCTCCCCAAAACTTTGAATTATATTTTATTTTACTATTTTTTTCTGCCTAAGAAAGAGATTATCATATCTATAATGATATAATCTGCTGATTATTGGGTCCTCAATGCTCTTTAACTTCGTACAAAACCGATCTAAACAGGACACTGATTGATCCAGTTGAATAATTTGGCCAAAACTCATTGTTGCTGGTATAGAAAAGGCAATATATGTTCCCAAAACTGTTTTTATTACCATTTTGCACTGGGCCTAACCACTGAACAGTAAAAATAAAGCATATAATTGTTTGATTTAACTCACTTCTTTCATTTACGCCCATCAAAACGTAACGATTAATGAAAAGGGAAAGATAAAGATTTAGAAAATTAAACAATCTGATTTAAAGTGAACTATAAGGACAACGAAAATAAGGGGCATTGTGATCTTAGCATGCTGAGGCAATTACCAAATCGATTCATCATATTTGAATATACGAGAACTGTTTTTAGTACATCCAAATGCAAAAACACGTGATGCTATCATATACAACATTGTGTGTTTGTCTCTTTCAGAAATGAAGCCAGCTTTCTTTGCAACGTTAAAGGCAAATCAAAACCTTGGAAGGAATGACGTGCTAAAATTTTCAAACGTAGTTACCAACGTTGGAAATGGTTATGACGTCAGAACGGGTATTTTCAAAGCACCAAAAAAGGGGGTATATGAGTTCTCCGCAAATTTTATTTCAAACGGAGCGAACTGGCTGGAATTACAATTAATGAAGAATGAACATATCATTGCTAAGGGTCATTGTGCAAATACATCTGGCGTTGCTGGAACACTCCAAGTCATAATTCAACTACAGAAAGGTGACACGATATACTTACAACATCCGCGAGATTCTGGATCGATTCACGGTCACGATTTTTCCATGTTTTCTGGACACATGCTTTGATAACAAATATAATTGATCATGAATTCATTTGATACCAATAATATTTTTGTTTCTGTATACAACTTTTACTTTTATTTAAAGATCTCGATTATCAAATGTTATATATAAAGGCAACAGTAGTATACCGCTGTTCAAAATTCATAAATCGATAGAGAAAAAATAAAATCCGGGTTACATACTATAACTGAGGGAAACGTATCAAGTATAAGAGAACTACGACACAACAAAGACACAACACCGAAATGTAACACACACAGAAACGAACTATAATGTAACAATGGCCAT